>NC_067222.1:28992758-30192758 GCF_019924925.1 Ctenopharyngodon idella
TTGTTTATGGTGTGCTGGTCAATATGACAGTGGATGCATCATAATGTAAATTTTCTGTTACCATTACATTTGTTGCAGACAGCCATGATTAATTCTGTGAGAGAAACTTTCCAATAACTATGGAAGACCATTTCTGCCTCAGTAATTGTAAAGTTTAAATAAATGAAGTTGCAATGGCATAATTTCTTTATGTGTAAAACTTTTTTAATGAAGAAATGAAGACTAATGTCAGAAAGGAAATGCTTAAAAGAAATAAGTACAAAATTATATCTATAAAATAATGGTGATACATTTTGGGACACAAATGTAAACCTATACAGGCTATCTGTATCAAAGGGGAGATAGGGTGCCTCGCATGTTTACCTAGAGAGAGATACTGACTCTTGGCCATTGTTGCTAAACTGTCCCACTCTGTCCCTCTCTCCCTGGGGCTGGAGCTCAGCAGGAGACATGAAGTCTCCTCAGTGAGCAGCTGTAGGGGTGCAAATCCCTATCGTATAAGTAAATTATGACATTAAATACTCCCTCTGAACTCTAACTAGAGTCTCTTACAAGATTTTCTGTGTCTGCCTCTGGGATAACCAGGACCAGCGGGTAAACACTGTCTCATTAATATGCTTTAAATTTGGGAATTATGCTGGTTATTTTTTTGAGAAGCCCAGGGAAATTATTTGTGTAAATGGATGTTGTTGTTGATGGAACAAAAGGCTTGAGCAGCATTTTTTACGTGGCTGCACATACAGTATATTGAGTGATTTTATTGCTTGAACAGTCATTTGTAACCTTTTGTTTCCATCATATCCCTTGAGCTGTGCTTGAGGTTGACTAGTTTTACTAGTTATGCAGTCTGGACAGTATAAAGCGTAATGCATTAATGAAACGTGTAAAGCTTTTTATGGCTGCTGTACTGATGCACATGAATGATTCAAAGGCTCTCATAGATTTTAGTAGCATCAATTTTTGATTTTAAGGTCACTCCAAACCGAAGCTGTGACCTGTACCGAGGTGTATTCTCTGGAGTTTTATTTTGTCAGTACGTCTTTTAAGGCTTTTTAGACAGTTCCTAAGATCTATCTGTGGCAGTTCTAAAATAAAGCTCCACAGTCTTCCTTTTTTTCTGAAACGTCTTTAGCTGAAAAAACGGTGGGAAGACTGTGGTATGACATGGTGCTCTGCTGACTGCACTCTCACCCTGTTTCCCATGTGATAAGTCCTCCAGCCTGACCTAGTCCAAAACTCAGCAGGTCTGGGCACCTGCTGAGAAACACAGCTGGGAACCTTGCTGGGTTTTACCGAAGAAACCAAACCCTTATTTATCAGACACTGGCTACAATGCATGCTGATCTAAGGTCAGTAGACTCAAGCTAAACACAATTTGTACAGATTTCATGGACTAAAAATAAGAATTGTAGTAAAAATAGGTCACTTCTGAGACAATTTTGCCAAGAATCTTGCTATAACTACATGATTTACTTGACTGACTTTGTGTATTGAGCCAAAGTCCCTTTTAATGCAAGTCAGTTTGGTGACTGGCCATCTTTGTAATGTCCCTGGGCAGCTGTTTGTACCGTACAAGTACAGCTTCAGTGTACTTGAAAGGGGAAAGACTAAAATCTCCAAAACTCTTTGTCAACGTTAGGTTTTTGTAATAGCATATTACTACTCATTAATACTTTCTGAGAACAATGGTACCAAATATTTAGCTTAAATCATGCTAAAAAATGTCGGGCTGCTCCAACTATACAGTATATCACAAGAATTTCCGTTTCTACAGCCAAAAAAAAAAAAAAAAAATATATATATATATATATATATATATATAAATACGGAAAGTATTCAGACCCCCTTAAATTTTTCACTCTTTGTTATATTGCAGCCATTTGCTAAAATCATTTGTTCATTTTTTTTCCTCATTAATGTACACACAGCACCCCATATTGACAGAAAAACACAGAATTGTTGACATTTTTGCAGATTTATTAAAAAAGAAAAACTGAAATATCACATGGTCCTAAGTATTCAGACCCTTTGCTGTGACACTCATATATTTAACTCAGGTGCTGTCCATTTCTTCTGATCATCCTTGAGATGGTTCTACACCTTCATTTGAGTCCAGCTGTGTTTGATTATACTGATTGGACTTGATTAGGAAAGCCACACACCTGTCTATATAAGACCTTACAGCTCACAGTGCATGTCAGAGCAAATGAGAATCATGAGGTCAAAGGAACTGCCTGAAGAGCTCAGAGACAGAATTGTGGCAAGGCACAGATCTGGCCAAGGTTACAAAAAAAATTCTGCTGCACTTAAGGTTCCTAAGAGCACAGTGGCCTCCATAATCCTTAAATGGAAGACGTTTGGGACGACCATAACCCTTCCTAGAGCTGGCCGTCCGGCCAAACTGAGCTATCGGGGGAGAAGAGCCTTGGTGAGAGAGGTAAAGAAGAACCCAAAGATCACTGTGGCTGAGCTCCAGAGATGTAGTCGGGAGATGGGAGAAAGTTGTAGAAAGTCAACCATCACTGCAGCCCTCCACCAGTCGGGGCTTTATGGCAGAGTGGCCCGACGGAAGCCTCTCCTCAGTGCAAGACACATGAAAAAACACCTGAAGGACTCCAAGATGGTGAGAAATAAGATTCTCTGGTCTGATGAGACCAAGATAGAACTTTTTGGCCTTAATTCTAAGCGGTATGTGTGGAGAAAACCAGGCACTGCTCATCACCTGTCCAATACAGTCCCAACAGTGAAGCATGGTGGTGGCAGCATCATGCTGTGGGGGTGTTTTTCAGCTGCAGGGACAGGACGACTGGTTGCAATCAAGGAAAAGATTAATGCGGCCAAGTACAGGGATATCCTGGACGAAAACCTTCTCCAGAGTGCTCAGGACCTCAGACTGGGCCGAAGGTTTACCTTCCAACAAGACAATGACCCTAAGCACACAGCTAAAATAAGGAAGGAGTGGCTTCACAACAACTCCGTGACTGTTCTTGAATGGCCCAGCCAGAGCCCTGACTTAAACCCAATTGAGCATCTCTGGAGAGACCTAAAAATGGCTGTCCACCAACGTTTACCATCCAACCTGACAGAACTGGAGAGGATCTGCAAGGAGGAATAGCAGAGGATCCCCAAATCCAGGTGTGAAAAACTTGTTGCATCTTTCCCAAAAAGACTCATGGCTGTATTAGATCAAAAGGGTGCTTCTACTAAATACTGAGCAAAGGGTCTGAATACTTAGGACCATGTGATATTTCAGTTTTTCTTTTTTAATAAATCTGCAAAAATGTCAACAATTCTGTGTTTTTCTGTCAATATGGGGTGCTGTGTGTACATTAATGAGGGAAAAAAATGAACTTAAATCATTTTAGCAAATGGCTGCAATATAACAAAGAGTGAAAAATTTAAGGGGGTCTGAATACTTTCCGTACCCACTGTATATATATATATTTTTTAACGTATTTTTATGTGTTTGCACGTTAAGCGGTATTTGTCCAATTCAAAATTAATTGTAAAAATGCTACAGTAAAAACCTGTTAATTGGTTAAGATACCTTACAATATATGGTGATAAATTGTAAATAGTTTAACATAACATCATATGTAATTTTACTGCAAAATCATGTCAAATTTATAGCTTCTGGATGTAAAAAATATTAAATACAATATAATTTATGGTATAAAGTTTCCGATGTATTAACATCCTGATATATTAACATTGTATTATTTAATAAAATATTTGGTTATACGTATATATATATATATATATATATATATAGCACAAATATGCCATCCCATAATACTGTGGTGAATTTTTTACTGTGAATTTCTGGCAACCATTTATTTAACAAATTTAAAGGGATATAATAGGTTAATCTGTGGTTAACCTAGACAGTTTAGCCATATTTCATCATGTAGCCTACTACAAAAGCTGATCTTTTGTTTTTTCCCTTGACATTTGTTTTTCATGTTCTTTTTGTACATATAAGAAAGCTCTATTCTGAAACACTGTTGTTGGATCTCTGCCCTTTATACAGCTGCTATATAAAGGCATTCGTTTCTGTAGCATGTCAATTCTTGTATTTTCTCTGAGCTCAGGGCTAGCAACTGAAGTGAACTTTCTTTTGCAAATAAGCCTCCCACTTTCATTAAATCATTCACAATACCGCTCTGTGTTGGCTCAGACAAAGAAGTATGTGTGAGAGGTTTGGCAGAGAGAGGTGGCAGAGTGAGAGACAGTAAAAGAGAAGACATGGAGAAAGGGACAAAATAAACCGTGTTCGTGAGTAAGCATGTGCGCATAAGTGTGGCCTTTTTGAATCCAACTCTTTGCCACACACATAATCCCACTATAATTTAAATCACACTCCTGCACAAAACCACCTCGGTTTCAAAGAAAAGCAGCTTTTAAATGTTTGTGGATAGTGATGGGCAGAAGGTAAAAGAAGTGAACGGAGAACAAAAGCAGAGGAGGAAACGAGTTCACAGCAGTATTGAGACATTGGATCAGTTGTTGTAGAAGCCTGGCCAGGAAAGAGGGAAGGTTTTTTTTGTGTGCCGGGATTGGACTGTAGACAATGGGGCGGATAGATAGAAGTGCTAGAGGGAGGAGGTGAGGGAAATAGTGGAAGGAGGGAAGACAAAGCTGGATGTAATGATGTAGCTTTCAATTACCCACCTATTTCACCTGACTGCCTCACAGGGCAACCACTGCACAACCAGCATACAGACACACACACACTTCCCCTTTCCACTGCACTGCGTCCTTAAAACAGCCCACAGGAAAATGTTATTGCTCAAAGGTTGCTGTTTTATAGCCCAGGGGACATAATGGCATCAGTTATGTGTCTTTTAAGTATCTCAGATTTCTCCCTAGTCCTTAGGAGAAATAAAAATACAGTAAAACCAAAATGTATTCAGACACCTTGAACATTTCATTCATTAATATATTCACTATAGTTTAAAAAAATGGTAATACAATATGACAAGATCTCAGAGTTAAACTGTGTCAGAAAAAAATTATCTTATTTATGTCAGATAACACTTGAGCAAAACATGGTCAGGTCAAAGTGACTGAATAATTTTTGGTTCCAAATTTTTATCAGTTTTACTGGTAGTCCACTGTATGAAGAAGTTTTGGGTATAATATGTCACAGTTTACTTTATTTTGCCATCCTCACTTACATAAATGAACTATAGTGTCCTGCACTCACTAGTAAAAATATACCAAACATATCAAAAATGTCTGAATAATTTTTGGTTTTGACTGTATATGCAACTTATTTTGTATTTTAAATACGCATCTTTGAGTAACTGTATTTCATTACATTTACATTTTAAATGGGTAGAAATCAAATTACATCCAAAAAGTATTAGATTACCAAAGTGATTACGTTAAATTTTAATGCCATTTATTTCATTTAAACATGAATGTAAACTGTGACGGGCAATTAATGTAAACAGCAATTGGTGGTTGCAAAAGCTCCTTAAGCTACAGTTCTGCTCATAAATTTCATACCCTTTGCAGAATATGCAACATTTTAATAATTTTAACAATATAAGTGGGATCGTAAAAATTGCATGTTATTTTCTTTTTATCTCACAATTCTGACTGTTTTCCTCGTAATTGCGAGATTTAAACTCACAATTGCGTTTTATAAAGTCAAAATTGGGAGATATAAACTCACAATTGCAAGTTATAGTCAGAATTGGTTATTGGTAATTTTCTGACAATTCTGACTTTTTTTCTCACAATTGCGAGTTTATATCTTACAATTCTGACTTCCTTTCTTGCAATTCGGACTTTTTTTTTCCTGGAAAATTGTGAGTTTATATCTCACAATTCTGACTTCTTTTCTTGCAATTCTGACTTTTTTTTTTCTCAAAATAGAGTTTATATCTCGGAATTCTGACTTTATAACTCGCAGTTGCAATTTTATATCACACAATTCTGATAAAAAATTCAGAATTGTGAGAGAAAAATTCACAAATGACCTTTTTTTGTGTTACATACTTATTAGTATCCCAAAGTATTCTAAAGTATTTATATTAAGTTACAAAACTTGAGTAATCTAACGAAATATGTTACAAATTACTTTTTAAAGCATGTATTTTGTAATCTGTAGTGAAGTATATTTTAAAAGTAACCAACCATGCCTTACCTATAGCTATATTGATTTAAAGTTACATAGCAACTTTAAAGAGATCGTCTCCTTCATTTATTCCAAACCTTTATGACATTCTTTCTTTTATGGAACACAAAAGAAGATATTTTGAAAAAATGTGTCTGTTATTCCACTATACATACTGTGTAAAATAGTTCCACGTATTTCAGCTTAAATACTTTTTTTTTTTTTTTTTTAATTGCTGCCTTAATTTTTGAACTATAATCTAATTCACTGTACGAGTCGTTTCAACTCATTTTTAAAAAAATCTTGAATAGTTGAAACTTGAATAACTAAACAAATGTTGAAATTGGTTAAATTATTTTGATTAGGTAATGTATATTGCCATGAGCATTTTTAACAGTTTGTGAAACGAGCTAGTGTCGCTGCTTATGTGTGCGTATGTGTGGTGTGTGAGAGAGGAAATGCTTTCCAGTGGGTCTTCCCTCTGCCAAGTCCCGCTGTTTGCGACTGGCTCTGACATCAGATTAGAAGCCCTTTGTGCAGTGACGCTGAATTAAGCATGGCGTGTGCGCCAGCACCAATCTGCGCATTGCTCCTAACATTCCATAAGCGTTTAATTAGTCATGCTGGGTGAGTCACTCGTTTACATTTCACACAGATATCCACACAAGCAGAGATGCATAGAGCGAACTGGATTAACACACGCACAGAGCGGTCTGAGTGAGTGATGTATCGCTGCCTTCGCCGTGCGCTCCTAATGCAGCTGGCAGTGCGAAGATCATTGTCCTACTCCCTCACTTCCTGTGCATCCATTCATATGCCAGTCAAACCGCAGCACACAGCTCTCAACAGATGATTTGGCTCATATTTCTAATTTCCTGTAGCTTCTGAGACTCTGTCTATTCTGTTAAGTGCTCGGAGACCAAAGGCCGCTCTCATTACAAGTGAAATTGAGGCAGATTGCATCAACATCACAAGTACCGCAAGCTAGTCCATGAAGAAGATCATTTTCTTTTGATGTAATATCTTATGAAAAGCTAATGAACTCCTATCCTATCCACCGGTCTGAGTCCAGAGAGGATGCTTCAGGTCTATATGGTGATTCTCTTACAATACAAAAATTATGTTATGTTTAGCTAAGGACCAAACACAGTCTTTAAGGCTCAAGAAGTTTAGTGATTGTCAACAGCACCTTCATGACTGGAATAAAGAAAATAGACACACAAAAATAGAATGATACTGGTTCAGATTTTTCTTAATGATCATGGTTGCTTAATGGTTCCATTAATGATTCTTTTAAGGAAAAAATATTAAAAACATTTGAAAAAAGAGAAAGAAAGAAAAGAAGTCCAATTCCATTGCCAAAGTGTAATTTCAGTTAAGTCTTTTTCGAGGCAGTGTAAATGCAGTCCAATAATTGGCTTTTATTAGCATAGAATATTATTCATTAATTAAATTATTTACTTTTTGTATATAAAATACCTCTCACAAAATACATAATGCATATATTTAAATTTGTCATTTAAGTCGGAGCCATAGCCACATGGGTAAGTGCTCCGACATATGATGTGGTTGCACCCCGGATGATTCACTTAAATAAACTGACTTAGAGTCAGTCATTCAAGAATCGGACTACACTTGTTGCACTGTATGTGTTTAATTCACTAAAATAAACTGACTTGGAGTCAGTCGTTCAGGAATTTGACTACACTCTTTGCGCTGTATGTGTTTGATTCACTAAAAAGAACAGGCTCATTAAAAAGTCAGTTGTTCAGGAATTGGTCTACATTGGTTGAGCTGTATGTTTTTGATTCATTAAAAAGAACTGGCTTATTAGAGTCAGTTGTTCAAGAATCGGACTACAAAAAGAACTCAGAGTCTCATAAGAGGAATTGGATTACACAGGTTGTGCTTTCTGTTTTGCGCGGTAGATTCAGTGGTGGAGCCGTTGAATTTAATATATAGCCTACTTTAGAACTGTTGTTTCATCCACATCAGCAGAAGAATACGGAACCAATCTGATCCAGTACCCTATTCACGACTGTTGTTTCCCTGTGCAGGTCACATGGCATTATATGGTGCTTAAGTTACCGGTACAATCATTGTGAACTCGCCCACCCTCTGCCCCAGTGCCCAGTAAGGCACTGGGTCCCCCACCTCCCAGCCATATGGTCCAGTAGCGGCTGGGCGGAGGTGTCTAACTGGCATGCAGACTTCTCTCTGACGATTCCTCGTTATGGAGGTAAAAATAGACAACAGACACCTCGTCGTGTCACCTCACTCTGACATCAGTGTGAGACAGATGGTGCAAATTAATGACAGTGAAACTGAAAGAACTGGAGATAACAAAAAAAAAAAAAAAAAAATCATTCCTGAAACAACAACCACAGTGAATAAACAAATTAAAGGAGTGGCAGAAATGTCCATTGGTAATTAGTGCTGTGGCTGTGTCGCAACTCTGCCTTTGACAGAACCCTGGGTGAACTTATTTTTAATGCTCAAACATGGCACTGTTTGAAGTTATGAGATCCTGCTTGGCTTTTCTTTTACTTTTTTTTTTATTTTAGATAAACTTTACAGTGCTTCCAGGATAAACAAAACAACAACAAAAAAACATCAATGGTGGTAGAAATGAGAAAAATCCTGTCCACATATATTTCCTACTGGCCACAACTTTTTTTTTTTTTTTTTTGTCTTTTTTGAATATTTAAGCACCTATAAAAGCACACTGCAATTTTGTCATATTTTTTGTTTTGGTGACTTAATGCCAGAGATATATTTTGCAAATAATATACAGTAAATGCGCAAGTGTGATACATAAATATTAATTATATTAGTTTTATAGTAAATGCCATTTGTTTAATTTTTCCAATATTTTTTCTATTGTTTATCACTTAATGATATTTTATTAACAAAATTCGGGAGGAGCAAGTTCAGATAATTAACCTAATTAGCACAGGTGGAGAGCATTCAGTTAATCAACTCAACCAATGTCAAAAGGTATAAATTCAGCAGACTTACTTCTGTTCATCTGAGAGTTTATCAGCATCCCTCCTCCACCCCATCTCCACACTTATAGTTCTATCTACTTTTACCACACCGGGGGGAGTACTCTGGGTTCGGGCCAAAATTCTGAGCTCGGAGCCCTCTCCCCGGACAGCACGCCAAATACGCATAACTTTACTCTATTTAATTATATGGATATGTGAACTCGTGAACAGGGCAGTGACAGAAATTATCCTTCCCATTCCCTCTTAATTTGAATTCCACTTTGTTTTTACCTTATTAAATGATGCATCATCTTAGAGGTAGCAAGAATGCACTTACATTGCATTTAGTTCAATTAAGGCATTTAAGTAGCTTTTATAAATATACCCTAGAAAAAAAAAAACATTACTGGTGTGCATCTTGTGACAAAACAATGGCACTGACATATTTTAAGATATGTAAGTGGAAGTTGCAAGAAACCAGGGGTATAATGCAGATGTGGCCTAATGGTTAGAGAGTCGGACTTGTAACCCGAAGGTCGCGGGTTCGATTCTCAATACCACCAGGAAACGACTGAGGTACCCTTGAGCAAGGCACCTAACCCCCAATCGCTCCCCGGGTGCCACAGCAAAGTGGCTGCCCACTGCTCCAGGTGTGTGTGTCCACGGTTTGTTCAGTACTCACTAATCCTAATGTGTATGCAATAACTTGGATGGGTTAAATTTCGAGTATGGGCCTTCATAAAATTTTGAATATAGAAATATCAAATGGTGTAAAAAATGAAATGATACTTTTAATTCTGAAATTAAAACTGCCAGTCACTGCAATGAATGTGTCAGTGAATCACTGAACCGATTCGATCAAAACCCTGGATTTATTCAGTAACAAAACATGACTGTGTGTTGCTCGGAGACGCGTAACTCTTTTGCCTTGTTTGGAACTTTTTTTTTTTGGAGAAATAGCGCAAAAACAGATAATATTGACAATATTATGCTAAAATGTCACAATTATATTAAGTTCTTGTTTGTTGAACTGCTGTATAAAATCAATATCACTTTTGTAATTGTGCTTATATTCTGGAAATATTGCTTAACTATCATAAGTTTAAAAAATATAAAAAGAGATTGATAAACACTGTATCATTTATATTTTATTCCATCATTACAAAGAGGGGCATATTTTACATTAAAGGTACAATATGTAAGATTTTTGCATTAAAATATCCAAAAACCACTAAAACAATGTTACATAGGCTATTGTGTTGACGTCTGTAGTTACATTATCCCAGATGTTTCAAACAAAATTTTAAATCCGGAGAAATCTGCAATTTTAACCAGTGACACTGCCCGTGTTATTGCGTACCCTCAGCTGTCGGTAGAATCCATGGAAACACAGTGTGCTTCCTGAAAAAATGCTGTAGTTTGAGTTGTAGCATCAAAACCTCTGGTAGCATCTCGCAAGCCACAGTTGTTTGTTTTGCACATTACTGATGTACCACAATTATACATTATCGTTTGCTATGTCTTTGTTATTGTTTTGAATACAGTGTGCTTCCTGAAAAAAAAAATCAATATCACTTTTGCATCTAGCTGTGAAACTTACATACTGTGCCTTTAAAGCACTATGATTTGAAGAGGCAAATGTCAGCGAAGTCAGCTAATTTAAAGTTTGAAATCACATTAACTGCAAAAAAAATGAGATTAGCCTAACCGTTTATAATCATTTTAATATTTATACCTTTACTTTTTGAAGTGGAGAAGGAAATTCGATGTTGTGATGGTCATGTTCGATATTCTGGCTTTGCAAATGTGCATACAGCAAATCTCTTTTTATGAATATGGTTAATTATACGTATTTATATCCAAAAGAAACAATCTGAGATTCTCTTCTGCCTTGTATATTTTGGCATGCTGCAGTATTTAACTGCACTTATGCAGTTAGCAATAGTGAAAACTCTGATCAGTGGTGCTTGTGGTTTTGTGGCTTGCATTTTGTTTATTAATGATATAAATAATAAGAATTTAATTACAATTATTTTGAAGTCATTGTCGAGTCCTGCAGTTCAAGTCCAAACCGTGTCTTGAATCAATGCTCTGAAGTCAGTCAAGTAATTTTCTTCATTTAGTCCTTAAATGTGCATCATGTACAGATGGTGCTCAACCAGAATGTGTTTTTTGCCTCCACGTATCTTCTTATAATTCAGTTTAAACCATGTAAAGTTGCAGTTCCTAATAGTTTCCAGCCAACGTTTTCTTGCATTTGTTGAGTGTTAATTTTGAACCCCATCTGTTTACCGACGCTGACTTGCTAGGTGGTTTTTCTATGTAAATTGCAGGGTCACATGGTGGCAGACATTAGGACTTTTTTTTGTGTGAGACTGGTGGCTTTCTGAGATAGAAGGAATGGGAGAGAGGAAAGATAAATGTAAATATAGCCCTGCTGGAAACTCCCTACTGAATGACCTCTGACAGCCGTTTGCGTTAAATAGCGTTGTAGTTCAGAGATTCAGGCTTTATTGCACAGGTGCTCAGGGAGCAAGAGAGGCCTGAGAGGATCTAAAGCATTATTAAAGCTCAGAGAATGTGTGTACATGAAAGAGAGAGAGATGTAGAGGGTTAAAGAGAGAACTCAAGAAGTTACAATTACACAAGAAAGTTCCAGAATTTATATGAGAGACCAACCAGCGAAAACGTGAAGTGAAAGTGACGTGTAGCCAAGTATGGTGTCCCATACTTTGAATTTGTGCTCTGCATTTCACTCATCCAAGTGCACACACACAGCAGTGAGTACTGATCACACACACATACCCGAAGCAGTGGGCAGCCTTTTTTTTTTTTTACTTCAGCACCCAGGGATCAGTTGGGGGTTAGGTGCCTTGCTCAAAGGCACCTCAGTTGTGGGTAATGAGAGTGGAAGAGATTGTAGTGAATTAAATTTTATCAATTATGGCAAGTTCATTTACTACATTTTCCTGCCGGTACTGAGACTTGAACCCGTGACCTTCAGGTTACAAGTATGACTCTCTAACCATTAGACCACAACTGCTCTAAAGGTGGATAGAAATTTGATCCCAGCTGATTTGAATGCAACCTTCTGATCTGGAGTCAGACACAAGAGGTCGTTGTGCCGTTGTGCCAAGAGGTCCTATAAAGTTTACAATGTGCAGATGAAAGGCATCACCTATTTTACGAAGGTGCACCAATGGTAGTCCTGGCTCACTGGTTATAATAGGTAAGTGTAATATAGTGATATAATAGTTAAGTGTAAAACATGTTAGTTTTTTTAGTAACAGTATTTAATGGCATGCAAGGGGACCTGGGTTCAAATCTTGACCTTGAAAAATTTCAGACTTCTCCAACTTAAAATTTTCTAGGTCACATCTAAATTAAATAATCAGCCTAATTGAATTTCTGTGAATTAATTTTTATCAATTGTGGCAACAGTCTGCTAACATGGGCGCAATCAAAAATAATATGTTGAGCCAGTGGAAAAGTTTAGTTTACCAAACCGTGCCGTTGGTCCAATTATATATTTTATATATAAATTGTTGTAGCAATTGTTTATTTCTCATTGTCCCAAAAGAAAAAAATGTATGAAAAACACAAGTACATTAAGCAAAATAATGAACACAGACAGTAGGTTTGACATTTTATTAATCACTTTTATTAACAAATCAATTCTAACAAAGAAATTTTTGGTAAAAATACCTTATTTTAAATAAGGAAAGACACTGAATACATTCAAGACATCTTCTGCATAACAGGATGAAGAAAAGTGCCACTGCATAGGTTAAAAAACTGCAAATAAAAATAAAAGCTAACATGAATGACAAAGTTCCCTTGCATCTGTCACGAATAGTCCAAAGATGAAGGCAGGTTAATAAAAACATAATTAACAATCCCTGTGATTGGCCACTAGGTGGCACTATAACACGAAAAATCATGAAAACAGCTAGAACTTGGCATGCAGTGTCTTGGTCCAAGGAGCCATGATTGTCTATGAGGACATTGGCTGTCTTGAAAAACATGGCCGCCATCGGCCAATGAAATTTGATTATCTGTTAGGCAAGTTAATGGAGGCCGATAGGAGCAAAACTCTGTGGGCATGTTCAACTCATGGCCCTAGAGGTCTGTAAGAAATCAGCCACTAGATGGCGCTAAGGAGTTTTATGCCTCTGTAATCATGTGGTGTTTCACATGCGTGTTTTTTTTTTTTTCCCAAACCAGTTCATTTCCCGCCCTTTATCAGTTCAAATCCCGCCCTAGAGCTGATTCTAAACATTTCATTGGCCATGTCAATCACAGTAACGACCCTGATCCCTAAACCTACCCATCACTGTAGCCTCAGCCAATGAAACTGGTTGCAGGGCGGGGATTTCCGCTGAACCATTTGGGGAAAAAAATCACCGTGATTATGTAAAAAACGTACTTTTGCGAACTAGTCCTAGGTTTTTCGCCCGATTAGAACCAAACCAGTGCAGTACAATTCTCGGGACTCTCTAGATCAATAATTATCAAAAAAGTTAAACTTTACCCTTTGGGTAGCTATAACAGGGTCAATTAGAAAAGGGCCAAGTGACCACAAAAGCCTATAATGTTTAAACGAAAATTTCAACGAAAATAGGTGAACACATGCGACATATGATTCTAAACAAGCATGCAAACTTTTATGGAGATCTGACTATAGGTGGCGCTATAACTGTTAACAAGCCTTAAAACCCATATATTTCCAAAGGTAAATTGCCTGTATTGGCTGTAAATGGTCTTTTCCATCTATGATTTAAGTGGTTACAGGCTTGATAAATAAAGCATAACATTTTTTGCGCAATTTCCACAATTTTCCAAAATTAATTTTTGTATAGTGTACAAATTATTTTGACAGCCATTGATCATGCATTTTTGTTGTATTGAAAAAGACCTGCTTTGACATTTTAAAAATAAGAATAATTTACAAATGTAACAATAATTTAACAACAACAACAACTTAAAAGGCAGTGCTGCATTATTAGTGGCTACACAGTTATGTAATATTGCACTATTAAAAAAATGAGAATATGACAAACATTCTTTAAAGAAAAAATAGTGTATTAAACCTGAAAACAATTAGTTTACATCTGAAATAAAGTAGCTTTGATTATGTCGAGGTCTTTGGTATTACGATGTTCCTGTATATTTTACAGTTCCTAACAATGGAGAAGGCCATGATGACTTTATATTAAATTATATAAAGTTATGTTTTACTTAAATTTTGTTATTTTAATTAACAATAATTAATAATAATAATAATAATAATAATAATAATAATTATTATTTTTTACATGATTGGGCAGAGACGATTTATTAGGCTATTTGTTTTACCGACTCTACAACTTAATTATCCAAAAAATGTTTAAGTTTGTTCATAATCCACTCATGTCTCATGTGCTTCTGATGACAGAAGAAGTGAGAAGAGATAGCGGATACATGTGAGAAACAGGAACCGGAAAAAGGACTATTTTATGTTCTGTGAGGTTGTTCTCTGTGCACTCCAGTTCTATATTTGATAACTCTGCATGATGATGACAGATTATTGTGTGGGAAATTCACGTGACTTGTTTAAATGTAAAAGTTAAATTGGTTAAATGACAGGCAGATTGCATAGTGGGAGGTTTGTATCCAGATTGCAGAGAAGGCTCAGTAGCTGAACTTGATTCTTGTTCACTTCTGTCTCCTGCCAAATAAGCATGACAAACAGTCTGCGGGTGAGTTTACACAAGAAACTTTCTGGTAAATCTGTTTTTGTTTCAAGGTGCTACTGCATGTTCATTTTTATTCACTTTTATTTCATCTTTCTGGTAAAAGAAATATGTAGTTAGACTCATTCACACGTTGTGTTTAACAACAATTCGTAACACTTCACAATACAGGTGCACTAATATGCATTAATTCATGCATAACTAATACACAGATAATTATGAGTAAAAGGGTTAGTTTACCCAAAAATGAAATTTCTGTCATTAATTACTCACCCTCATGTCGTTCTACACTCTTAAGACCTTCATTCATCTTCAGAACACAAATTAAGATATTTTTGATAAAATCCAATGGTTCAGTGAGGCCTCTATTGACAGCAAGATAATTAACACTTTCAGACGCCCAGAAAGCTACTAAAGACATATTTAAAACAGTTCATGTGACAGCAGTGGTTCAACCTTAATATTATGAAGCGACAAGAATAGTTTTTGTGAACAAAAAATTATTAATAAAAAACAAAATATCGACTTTATTCAACAATATCTAGTGATGGGCGATTTCAAAACACTGCTACATGAAGCTTCGAAGCTTTACAAATCTTTTGTTTCGAATCAGTGGTTCAAAGCGTCTATCAAACTGCCAAAGTCACGTAAACAAGGCTTCGTTACGTCATAAGTGTTTCGAAATTTCAATGGTTCACCACTGGGGGGCGTGATTTTGGCAGTTGGATACACGCTCTGAACCACTGATTCGAAACAAAAAAGAAGACAACTGGAAGTTAAAAAAATATATATTCAACCCATTGTGGTAATTAGTACATTATTTTACACTATTAGTTAAAACTAGAGAGGAATTAATACATGATGACACATTTAATTAATAGCAGTTACTTAATCTATTAATCTGATAGACTCTTTATTAGTTGCGTATGCAGTAATCGTTAATGAATGGTTTAGTTCTTCATGAGTCATACATAAACTCACAAATATATGTGCTTTAGTTAAGCATGAATTAATGCATATTAGTGCACCCGTATTGTAAAGTGTTTCCCAACTATTCAACTTAATTTTCGTAGAACATGACATTATGTGCATACATTATCGTGAAGGCAATTTCATATACCCACCTCGATAACCATTATTGTGCATAGAAATGTATTTTAATACCACTTCCACATATTGAACCAGAAATTACTTTTTTTTTTTTTTTTGCTATGGTAACCAAGGTCCCATTTGCGCAAATGGATTGACCTCAATAATACACCATGCTCTTTAATAAACGTAATTGCTTTGGCGCCCCATTGGCTTCAAGTCGCTGCTAGCAGTCTCCCTCTCGATCTCGCACCTGCACATGACAACTTAGAGAGTGCAAGTGTGTTGTCCATTCTTTCATTACACTTTCTTACACTTGACAATTGAAACTTTTAGGGTGGGGGGAGTTGTTTTGGGGGGGAGGGACACCAGATGGTCACCTCTCTCCAGAGGTCCAGTGGAGAGCGGGTAAGTCATCCACTCCGACAGACTGGCTCTTCCCCAGCTGAGGGGCCGTGTGCCAGCCTAAGCCCATATGGCCTCCCTGGCGCCGTAGCCAGGCTCTGGGTGGGCACACTGTGGGTGGCCTGAGCAGCGTTCACCCACCCTGAGGCTCTGCCCACAGGCATGAAGCTGGTCGTGGAGAAGATGAGGAGGTGGAGGTGTGGACTTGACAATTTTGGGTGATCTGTTGTATCACTGAACAACTATAGCTACCATTGTTTGACAGTTGTTGTTTTCTGTTAGCAGTAGCATGAAACTCATGACTTTTGTGTATTGTATCTGGTTAAAAATACTGTTTTAGCTATTTGGTGGTTATTAGAAAATATGTGTGAAGGTTCACTAACAAACAAGGAATTTTTAGAAACCATTAGCTGTGCTGGCAACAGCATAATAATGGTTGAATGACATTTAGCGCTAGTTTGAGTGTCTGTCAGACCTGATCGCACTGTTTATTTTGCCATGACGATGAGTTCCAAAAACGGCTAGCGCACAGAAAGCTTGAAGTGTCATGTTGCTAGGTAACATTTCAGTGGGCTCTCTCTGTCAAAGAAACTTATGTGAGTGATTCAGAAAACTTCTGTCTGGAGACAAAATGCAGATAGATGACACATGTCTGGTTGTCTGTGACTCTGCATACCTTCTGGTGCAATGCTGGACCAAACACTGCTATCCAGTCTGACCATAATACCTGTTCCCTGTGGTGTTCACTATTTTATAGCTCTATTTTTGTGTGAATTTATAACATTTATCAGGTTAGATTCTGTGAGCAGGGTTTGAAAAGTAATCTGTAAAGTGAATGTCAGATTCTTTCAAAAAAGCCACTCAGAAATATAAATATAAACACATCCTTTCTCCCTGGTGGTAAATAGTGTGTAATTGGTTAACTCGCTGTGTCTGATCCCTGAATGAGAAGTCTATTAGGCAGTCTGTCATTAGAGAGATTACATGTGCAGTCTGGATGCTCATACTGAACAGGCCGGGTTGATTCAATAATGCACAAGAACAAAGTGGATGGTGTGGGACTACAGAACAGCTCAGAGTTTCAAACATTAATGGGTACAGATATATCAATAATAACGCTGATTCTCTTTGCTGTATTTAGTTACATGCTTACAATGATTGTTATGAAGCCCAACGTAAAGAGCAGAGATGTACACAAACCAGAGCGTAAGAGACACAAATGTGTTTGAGCACAAATAACACTCACACGTAGCCCTAAATGTTATGACATTTGCCTTTCAGTGCTTTCCTGATCCAGATGACTGACCTTTTGCTTCTGCTTTCCCTGTCGATGAGCCAAAAGAGGAGGCTGCAATCCGAATGTTGTGCTTAAAGTGAGCTTCTATTACATGTATTTATTGAAATCCATCTGAATACATCTCTTATCTTAAGTAGCATTATTGGGCTGCATTATACAGGTGCTGGTCATATAATTAGAATATCATCAAAAAGTTGATTTATTTCACTAATTCCATTCAAAAAGTGAAACTTGTATATTATATTCATTCATTACACACAGACTGATATATTTCAAATGTTTATTTCTTTTAATTTTGATGATTATAACTGACAACTAAGGAAAATCCAAAATTCAGTATCTCAGAAAATTAGAATATTACTTAAGACCAATAAAAGAAAGGATTTTTAGAAATCTTGGCCAACTGAAAAGTATGAACATGAAAAGTATGAGCATGTACAGCACTCAATACTTAGTTGGGGCTCCTTTTGCCTGAATTACTGCAGCAATGCGGCGTGGCATGGAGTCGATCAGTCTGTGGCACTGCTCAGGTGTTATAAGAGCCCAGGTTTTGCTCTGATAATGGCCTTCAGCTCTTCTGCATTGTTGGGTCTGGCATATCGCATCTTCCTCTTCACAATACCCCATAGATTTTCTATGGGGTTAAGGTCAGGCGAGTTTGCTGGCCAATTAAGAACAGGGATACCATGGTCCTTAAACCAGGTACTGGTAGCTTTGGCACTGTGTGCAGGTGCCAAGTCCTGTTGGAAAATGAAATCTGCATCTCCATAAAGTTGGTCAGCAGCAGGAAGCATGAAGTGCTCTAAAACTTCCTGGTATACGGCTGCGTTGAACTTAGACCTCAGAAAACACAGTGGACCAACACCAGCAGATGACATGGCACCCCAAACCATCACTGACTGTGGAAACTTTACACTGGACCTCAAGCAACGTGGATTGTGTGCCTCTCCTCTCTTCCTCCAGACTCTGGGACCCTGATTTCCAAAGGAAATGCAAAATTTACTTTCATCAGAGAACATAACTTTGGACCACTCAGCAGCAGTCCAGTCCTTTTTGTCTTCAGCCCAGGCGAGACGCTTCTGATGCTGTCTGTTGTTCAAGAGTGGGTTGACACAAGGAATGCGACAGCTGAAACCCATGTCTTGCATACGTCTGTGCGTAGTGGTTCTTGAAGCACTGACTCCAGCTGCAGTCCACTCTTTGTGAATCTCCCCCACATTTTTGAATGGGTTTTGTTTCACAATCCTCTCCAGGGTGCGGTTATCCCTATTGCTTGTACACTTTTTTCTACCACATCTTTTCCTTCCCTTCGCCTCTCTATTAATGTGCTTGGACACAGAGCTCTGTGAACAGCCAGCCTCTTTTGCAATGACCTTTTGTGTCTTGCCCTCCTTGTGCAAGATGTCAATGGTCGTCTTTTGGACGACTGTCAAGTCAGCAGTCTTCCCCATGATTGTGTAGCCTACAGAACTAGACTGAGAGACCATTTAAAGGCCTTTGCAGGTGTTTTGAGTTAATTAGCTGATTAGAGTGTGGCACCAGGTGTCTTCAATATTGAACCTTTTCACGATATTCTAATTTTCTGAGATACTGAATTTGGGATTTTCCTTAGTTGTCAGTTATAATCATCAAAATTAAAAGAAATAAACATTTGAAATATATCAGTCTGAGTGTAATGAATGAATATAATATACAAGTTTCACTTTTTGAATGGAATTAGTGAAATAAATCAACTTTTTAATGATATTATAATTATATGACCAGCACCTGTATACTGCACTGGTATTAAAATAAACTGTGAAAAAAAATGTTTTAATATAAAAATAGTGTACTAAATCTGAAAACAGTTAGTTAACAGGATCAATGTCACTGACTCAGCTACACTTTCAGCACCAGATCACATAACTCCTCCTACACGATCACAGTCACTCGAATTCTGATACAGTTCACCTGTTGCACCCCATTATGACCACACATAAATACCAGCACTCCGAAAACTGAAAAATGCTGCCTTCGGAGGATGCATTCCAAGGTAGGAAGGCATCAAGGCATGTCCAAATCCAATGTTAGGTTCACTTCATGTCTCATGAGATGCCTTCATCTGATCGATTTTTGAAGGCAGCATAGATGTATCCTTCGCTACCTTTGATATCCCACAATCCTGTGCTTTTCATTCTGTGACAGTTGAGCTAGAAATGAAAGATGGCATCTGAAAGTTGCGGTTGGTGGTCAGTTTGTGTGTAAATGTACGTTTTTGACCACTGTTGCCCAATTTTGATGTAATTTCTAGCAAGAAATTACTATTGTAGTACAATTGCATGCATTGTCATTAATTTTTTTCACTGTTTATGGTAAGTTGACTTACACTTAATCAGTTGACTGTAATGCATGTTTGTTTGTTTTTTTCGGTTTACAATATACTCGTATGAACCTAGATCCCAGATGTTCTGTCCAATCACATTGCAGTTATTCAGGTCACATGTACAGTGACATGAGATTTACTCAGAGTTCTGTAAAAGGACATAAACAAAGGAAGCAAATGGTGTTTTTGTGAAATTCACTGTACTTGCTAATGTGTAACAACAGAGTCAGAGGTGATGATGATAATGAGGAAGACAGCAGAGACCCCTGAGGGGAAACATCACCATGCTCTGACTCAAGGCTCAGACAGAACAGGTCAGGCCCTGCTGATCAGCACATCACAGCTAACCAGCCCCAGGTTCCAGCTGTCAGTCTCAGCGATCAGGAATAGTCTGATTTCACTTCACTGCGCCGCTTACACTAGCGTATTGACCCTCTTACTATTTATAATTCTGTAAAAACAGATACAGTATCAACAATAACCTGCATTTCACAATTATAACGATCTCTCAGTGCGGTCCTATCAATCTCTCCAGCTCTTCTTCTGACGTTGCTGTGGACTTTCCACTGATTTCTATTTTTTTTTTTTTATACTGAGCTAATGATTTTTTATCATTATTATATTTTAAAATATAATAATAAAATATAATAATTTTCATTATTATATTTTCATTATTTCATAATTTAGTAATCAATTTGTGTGAGGGAAACTAAGCTATGAGGGATGGGTTTGGTTTGGCTCAACCATGCTCAAATTCAGAGAAAACAAACTTTGATATACAAAAATATTATCAAATCAGTCAATATTTTAATGCTGTCATAGTTGGGCTACTCCGTTTTGAAATTGCAAGCCATAATACTGACTAACCTTAACTCAAACCCTTTGCATAATAAATAATTATATTATATTATATTATATTATATTATATAACATTATGACCACCTTCCTAATATTGTGTAGGTCCCTCTTTTGCTGCCAAAACAGCCCTGACCCGTCGAGGCATGGACTCCACTAGACCCCTGAAGGTCTGCTGTGGTATCTGCACCAAGATGTTAGCAGAAGATCCTTTAAGTCCTGTAAGTTGTGAGGTGGATCGGACCATGGATCGGACTTGTCTGTTCAGCACATCCCACAGATGCTCGATTGGATTGAGATCTGGGGAATTTGGAGGCTAAGTCAACACCTCAAACTTGTGCTCCTCAAAGCATTCCTGAACCATTTTTGCTTTGTGGCAGGGCACATTATCCTGCTGAAAGAGGCCACAGCCACCAGGGAATACTGTTTCCATGAAAGGGTGTACATGGTCTGCAACAATGCTTAGGTAGGTGGTACGTGTCAAAGTATCATCCACATGGATGGCAGGACCCAAGGTTTCCCAGCAGAACATTGCCCAAAGCATCACACTGCCTCCGCCGGCTTGCCTTCTTCCCATAGTGCGTCCTGGTGCCATGTGTTCCCCAGCGATTCAGTTCTGATGCTCACGTGCCCACTGTTGGCACTTTCGGTGGTGGACAGGGGTCAGCATAGGCACACTGACTATGCAGCCCCATACACAACAAACTGCGATGCACTGTGTATTCTGACACCTTTCTATCAGAACCAGCATTAACTTCTTGATCAATCTGAGCTACAGTCACTCGTCTGTTGGATCGGACCACGCGGGCAAGCCTTCGTTTCCCCACGTGCATCAGTGAGCCTTGGCTGCCCATGACCCTGTCTCCGGTTCATCACTGTTCCTTCCTTGGACCACTTTTGTTAGATACCGACCACTGCAGACAGGGAACACCCCACAAGAGCTGCAGTTTTGGAGATGCAAAATGTTCACTTGCTGCCTAATATATCCTACCCACTAACAAGTGCCGTGATGAAGAGATAATCAGTGTTATTCACTTTACTGGTCATAATGTTATGCCTGATCAGTGTATTATATTATATTATATTATATTATTATTTGGTTTTATTTTACTTTTATGTTCCAAATAAGGACACCCCTAAATGTCCCCAAAGGGAGGTTATGTATATTTAGTTCACTTCTGGGGAAGAATTTATCCCCAAAGTATATCTAAGTAATCCCACCCACACTATAGAAGCGGTCTGCTGATGACACATATGGCCAATTAGAGGTGGATGAGGTGATGATTATCTAAGCTGAAAGCTTGTTCACACATGGCAGGTGACCAGACTGCCAGAAGGGAGATACCGACCAAGAAACTCTTCAGGAGCCTTGCACTTTTTCCTCTTTACTTTCTTTCTCTCTCTCTCTCTCTCTCCCTCTGTCTCTTCCACCTCTCCACTTACACTGCTGTTTCAGGTCAAACTCTATTTCCCCCCTCAATCAGTAGGTTTTTCCTCACTCTTTCTACATTACGAGGAAGTGTGTGACAGAGGGAGGCGGGAGCAGAGGTGCGGAGTAATATTCCTTTCATAAATCATGCAAGTACGAGATGTCAGAGGGGTAATTGTGCTTCTGTGAGTCCTCTTTAAAGAGGGGGATTTTATTACTGGGTTAACACACAGAGCCGCCCCTCCATTCTCTGGCATTACACACTCATCAGGGAATAATCAGAGTGGAAATGCCGTACTCTTACTCTCAGGAGTGACGATTAGTGTGTGAAGACTGTGAGTGTGTGAGAGGACACATAGATGCTCTCTCTCTCACACGCACACACATGCACGCACGCGCGCACGCGCGCGCTTATAGGGTGTTTGTGGCCTAATGGTTAGAGAGTCAGACTTGTAACCCAAAGGTCGTGGGTTCGAGTCTCAGTACTGGCAGGAAATGTAGGTGGGGGGAGTGAATGAACAGCGCTCTCTTCCACTCTCATTACCCACCACTGAGGTGCCCTTGAGCAAGGCACCTAACCCCCAATCGCTCCCTGGGTGCCAGTCGCTCCCTGGGTGCCGGGTGTGTGTTCATGGGACACCATACTTGGCGTCACGTCACTTTCATACATTTATCACTCTGCTCAACAAGTTGTAGCCTATATGTATGTTCAATTTAAAACAACAACCATTTCAGGTTTATAAAACTTAAAATGTTATACTTTTTTTTTTAGTTGAAACAAATTTTTTTTTTCTATAGTGCAGTTTAGAGAAACACTCAAAAGAGTGGGAAAAAGGAGGAAAGTGAGAGATCAGAAGATGGAGTGACAAAGTCCGTTAAAAGCAATGACGATAAATAGATACAGCCTCCGTCTGCAGCTGTAGGTCAAAGATACATTCTCCTTATTTTATGATGTGAGATACAGAGAGAGAGACAGGGCAGGAGGCGATCTTGTTTCTGCTGAGATTTATAACCTTTACAACCAGCAATGTTGTCACTGTCTGGCAGAGATAGTAAACCAAGCATAAATGATCTCTCAGATAACAAGAGATCATGTTAAAGGCTGTTTTTTTATTTTTCTTGTCATATTTAAACCCACTATAAGGTTTCTATATGCCACTGTTTTTTCTCTAGTGACTCACTCTAAGTTCAAATAAATCTATGACTAACATACATATTAATGGATTCTTATTCATCTAACTCCATGCATTCCCTTGAAATTGTGCCTTTTTTGGCACAGTTTTGAAATTGTTGTGCCTTTAGTTTGCTTACTATGATGTGTGAACCTATGTTTTAGTTATCAGAACTGGACTAATAAATAAATAGTTTGATCAGAAGTTAATTATGCAGGAATTAGATTTCTAAGCCTTGACTATGAGCGTATTATTATACAAGCTTTTATAAAACAGATTCAATAAACAAGCAGATAGCACGTCTCAAAACAACACACAACAGTGATGCTTAGTTCCTGAATGAATCAGTGCTTTTGAACAAATTGGTTGAGTGCATGATTCAGAGACTCACTCATAAAGAAAATTTCATTTCAGTCCTAAATCAGTTTGTTTTTGAATGAATGTTTCAATGACTCACTTATAAAGACAGCCACTTGTTTCGTTCCTGAATTAATCTGTGTTTTTGAATGAATTAGGTCAGTGAATGACTCAATTATTATCCGGAAATACTACTGTACATTTGTTACGTTATCATTATCATGTGACCTACCAGCGTCAGTTGCACTGCTTCACATTCACAAATCCTCTTCTGTGGCCTCATGTCCATCATATGCACACTTTAAAATCTCACCAGAAGTAGTAGGTCATCAGGGTACTTTTTGCCTACTCCATATAGTAGAGAAGTACACTGTAAAATAAAATTTTCATGATTTATCAACTTTTCACAAATCTTTTGTCAAATCATTCAGCTTAGGTTCACAAATGTTCAGCTAACATAATATTTTGAGTTTCTGTTGAATAAACTAGTCTCTTTCTTTGTATCAACTCAAATTTTTTTTGTTTAAATGAGCTCAAATTTTAAGGCAGGCAGGTTAGGCTTCTTACATTAAGTTAAACCAACAATAAATTTTTACAGTGTATATATATTCGGATGCAGCCAGACACTTGAATCAATGTTTTTGAGCGAATCTCTTGACTGATTGAGTTAATGACTACATTTTTCTTTTCGCTGTAATTGTAGCCCACGTGGATCAGGTGCAATCACAAAGCGAGTGAATGTGTACATCAGTGAATGTTCTCCAAAATAAACTAATAGGTAAACATTTACCTTTTGACCCATCAAAGATTTTGCGTTAGTTTTGCTTTAGACATTCATAGAAACTCTGCTGAAACACCATGAAATATCATACTGTATGTGCACTCCATGCATCTCTGCTCCTTAATTAATTGAAAGAGACAGGCAAAGCATGTTCAGAAAATCTAAACTAGACTGTGAGCAGGGTCTCCTGGCTTGTTGGCCAGAACGTGTATGTGTGTGTTGAATAGACAGTGATCTTTCAGTGATTATATGCTAGCATCTGGCAGAGAACAGAGAGCAGCAGCAGAGATTCAGAACCCCCCCTAAAGTGCATTGGGCCACTAGGCCATCTCAGCTCTGTAGATTAGCGGCCCACAGTGCTCTGGCTTGGGAACTGCACTACCAGCAGCTGTGGGGCTTTCAGTGTCTAATACAGACACTACACTAAAGCCGCTTTTCCACTGAAATTACCCGGAACAATTTGTCCCATGAACTTTTTTTCCAGGAACCTTTTTTTCCCCCCAGACCTGTTGCTGTCTGTGTTTCCATCGCAATCTAAAGTACCGTGAAGATTAAGTCCGGTGACGTAGGACTGTGCAAAACTTTCCAGTTCCAGCTGGATTTCGTCCTCCCCATAAAAGCTTAATAATACCTGAACCTCGTTGTCAGTCCATCGGTCATATTTTTAAACTCCATTGTTGATTCAAATAGCAAACAACTCTTACTGCACACACCATGACAAAATGGTGGTTGAATAAAAATGCTGCGTGAACTCAAGCAATCACGCCCATGCATGTCCCACCCCTGAAAGCTCTGGAACTTTGGAAAAGTACTATCTAGCGAGCAAGTACTTTCTGAGGGGGAAATTTTTACCCAGAACTTCATTTAGATCCTGGTTCCTGTGGTCGAAACACACCGAGTACCACTCCAAAGTCCCAAGTTCCTGGGTAAAGTTCCTGTGGTGGAAATGCGGCTTAAGACACCAGCAAAGCAGATGGCTAGTTTCGATGATAAACTGATTTGTTTTCAATGCTGTAGGCACTTTCCACAAATGAAGTCCAAATGATTTCTCATTACTGTATTAAAGCAATACATGTACAAAACCCATGTTCTTCTGAGGGAAAACCATAAGATTTGTTATTATCTAACATAAAATGAATTTAGCATGAAATGTAGCTAGCATCTACAAGCCAGAATAGCTAGCATGATAGCTGAAATTTAGCCTGAATCTGAATCTGCATTTGTGTAACTTTCAACACTGTTACTGTTTGTTTAGGTTCTAGCAGGTTTTTTTTTTTTAAGAAAATATAAATTCATTAGATTTCTAAGAAATTTTAATAAATTTAGGGGTCATTAAAGGGTTAGTTCACCCAAAAACGAGAATTCTGTCATTTATTACTCACCCTCATGCCGTTCCACACCCGTAAGACCTTCGTTAATCTTCGGAACACAAATTAAGATATTTTTGTTGAAATCCGATGGCTCCGTGAGGCCTGATTTAAATATGTTTTTAGTACCTTTATGGATCTTGAGAGAGGAAATGTCATTGCTCCCATGTAGGCCTCACGGAGCCATCGGATTTCAACAAAAATATCTCAATTTGCGTTCCGAAGATTAACGAAGGTCTTAATGGTCTTAAGCTGCAAGAGACTGTGTGAAAGTCTTACAGGGGCCCTTGGGTAAGATATGTGTGTGTTTGGGGAGAAGTTAATTTTGGTAGAGTCCTGTAGGGCATTCTTTCATCCACAGTCAGGAGTGGCTTGGGAGCTCTGTTGAAGACATGCGTTTGCTTATCTGTGCTTATAGTGCCATAAAATCAAAAGCAGATATAGGCTATTATGAGAGATTTTTGGTGCTTTTGTACACATTTAACTCTACATAAATACAGCTATGTGCATTAGTATGTTCAGGGTCCACTATATTGTATTGAGTTGCACTTGGATGTATGCATGGCCCATACCATGTGTGTGTGGTTTGTGAGAGCAAGCGGGAAGGAGAGCAGAGAGAGTTCCCCAGTGCAGGCCCCATTACTCTCAGCTCAGGTGATTTATGACACATCTCTGTGCTGAATGTAAATGAACTGCTGTGTGGGAGAGGAGAGCTGTCCTGCCTCTGTGGACAAACACGCACACATACACTCACACACAAGAACAGGTAAGAGACAGATAAATTACACTGAATAAATACAGTAACAAACCCCACACCCCCTAGAGCCCCCAGAGAGGCTGTTGTGAATTTAAATGCGACATGAGGTTTGAACCAAACCACATATAAGAGGAAACGATCTGAGGTCAGTAATACACATGTAATAATACCTTCCATAAAATATAAACAAAGCATGCATCTATAAAGCAAAAATCAATTGGTCAGAGACGTCCAAACTGAAGTAGGTGATATATTCTTTCAGTCAACTTCAACATTAGTGTCTGGACAGTTTTTTTTGGCATGACTAGTGTAATGTTTTCTGCAACACTGGAGCATCCTGCTTTCTTCCAAGTTTCCCTCTAAGGAAGGTGTTGGCAATTTCTCAAGCATTGTCTGTATTTAAAGCTGAATAATATTAACTCAGCATTACCAACAGTACTTCTTAGCATAAAATATAGTTCTGTGTGCACTTTTCTCAGATAATGAATAGACTGAGCAGCTGAGGCTTTTGTCTTATGTTTGCTCCTCTGCCAAGACCACAATCCTTTCTTTAGTCAAAATTCATTTTGTGTTTTTTAATATTTCAATAAATGCTTATTGTGCTGAAATTTAGAGATGTCATTGAAAACACAGATGGCAAAAAAATGTAATATAATCATAATGTTATTAATAACATTTTTGATGCAGACTCTGAATGTACTGTATTGAATCATCCAATGAAGTTGAAAATTCAAAACTTAAAGGTGCAATGTGTAAAATTTGGGAGGATCTATTGACAGAAATGCAATATAATATACATAACTATGTATTCAGTGGTGTATAAAGACCTTACATAATGAACCACTATGTTTTTATTACCTTAGAATGAGTCATTTCCATCTACATACACCGCGGGTCCCCTTACATGTCAAGTTGTCATTTTGTGCCGACATGTTTCTACAGTAACCCTAAACGGACAAACACTCTACAGAGCGCGTTTCATCACTATGTTGTTCTTCTTCTAAATTGTTCGTGTTTTTAGAGGCAGCTTGCATCGTCACTACGTTGACTATGCACAAAGAAGTAATAGTAGTAGTAGTCGTCAGGTTTATTAAAAGCAGAGACCATTCTTTGTTAGAAGTAAGAAGAAATTTCATTGCTTGACTGGCTAACATACTCTCTGCTGTCTCAGACGACATTTTTGACTTGTGTCAGCCAGACGGCCACCATAGCTTCTCTATTTTGCTTCGAAAGGGAGCGGTGAGCTGCCGTTGGTTACAGTTCACAACCTCACCGCTAGATGCCGCTAAAATTTACACACTGCACCTTTAAAATAATTTTTTTAACACCTTTTTTTCCCCTTTTTTCTTTCTTCAGATGATGATTCAATACTTTCTGCAATAGTGTTTGAATATATATATATATATATATATAATTATTATTTCCTTATTCTTTCGTTTCAAAACTGAGAAAGTATTAAATGTTTACATTTTCCTTCCTCTCTGTGCAGTACTAGGATTAAACAGCTTTACTAATAAATGAGATGAGAGATCAAATATAAATCCCTGATGACTCTCTCTCTGCGTCCTTTGTTTACTGTCATCAAGAGCAAATGAAATTTATTCCCTATTTATTCCTCATTTTCCAAAAACAAATTTCAAACCATTTGATTGACTGTAATTTTGCAGATAAAGCGTCTTCAACAGAAGTGTGAAATAATTATTAATGCAATTTCAGAGTTTAGCAGATTAATCACTTCATGCAGCATCAGTCTGGGGATTTTGAAACTACTCATCAGCACGACTTGCAGCTCGCTGTTTTTTCATTGTTGTTTCTAGCAAATGAAGACAAAACTCAAGTCTTCTGTGCTCTTCTGTGCTTTTCTCTCTATCTGCTTTCTCTATCTAATATCATCCTGATTCACTGAAAACCACATTTAATGTCACATTTACAATCAATGGCTTACCACTTCAACCCCCGTGCTTCATGTGCGAGTCTGCACCTCACATGAGAGCGAGTGTCTGTAGCTGGATCGCTAATGTGAGAAAAAAGTTGAAAGCTGTTAACAATGAAAAATCCAAGGCAAGGCAATTAAATTAAAGAAAGTTAGCTATTGTCGTAAGCATGTGGATTTGCTGCCAGTGTCTCGAATCAGCCAAAGAGATAAAGACTCAGCTCAAGGCTGCTGATAGCATCGATTTTTGTGTTCGTGAACCGGCTGTATTGTAAGACTCACAAAGTACAACTAGGCATTTGTTTGCAAAGTAGACTCAATGTACTATCATTATAGGCTATTATATATTACAAGTATCTCACACAGAGAATAGACATACTGTTTCATTTTTACAAGGCTGATAATTGACCTTTTTTTTTTTTTTTTTTTACAGAAACTGAATGATGCTGAATGTTTTGTTAAAGGCTTGAGTACACTACATTACTTTTAAAATCTTAAAGGGGTGGTTCATTGCGATTTCACTTTTTTAACTTTAGTTAGTGTGTAATGTTGCTGCTTGAGCATAAACAGTATCTGCAAAGTTACAGCGCTGAAAGTTCAATGCAAATGGAGATATTGTCTTTTAAAGAATTCTTTGTTTAAAGACTACAACAAACGGCTGGTAGGGACTACAACAAGCTTCTTCCCGGGTTGGTAACATCACTAACCCTAGAATTTACATAAACCCTTGTCACTTCTTCTTGAGTCTCTCCATCATTGTCCGACTCTGTTTTGAACATAAAAGACTGAACAGTTTCTGACATTTTCAGTGAGCCTGCGTGAGGTAATGTGAGGCGCTGCTAAGTGCTAACACGAGCTCCTGAAACTCCGCCCCCTTTTGAGAGCAGCAGCTCATTTGCATTTAAAGGGACACACACAAAAACGGAGCGTTTTTGCTCACTCTCAAAAAACGACAAATTTAACATGCTATAAAAATGATCTGTAGGGTATTTTGAGCTAAAGCTTCACATACACACTCTGGGGACACCAGAGACTTATTTTACAACTTGTAAAAGTGGCATTATACCACCCCTTTAATGCACTTGCCGACTTTGTAAATAATTAGAAAACAAATAGGCATTATACACTAAACAAATGAGGATCAGACACTACCAGACTTCCAAAGTCATTATGAACACAACAAACTCATGCAGAACATGTGCCTTATTACTAGGAGACACAAGACATACATGTATGAAAACAATGTGTGTGCTAAAATTGGCTCAAAATAACATGTTTGATTGTCTCCAACTGGGTGAAATCAATCAAAGTCTGTGCCCATCATTACACTATGGGATTTTCAATCAAATTTGACAACTCTGACTGGCCAAAAATCTGCAAACTGGTGGATTTTTGGCAAGTGTCATCTCCTCCAGACTGCAAACCAGGATTAAAGATGTGTGCTTCTTGCATGCGCATTCTTCAGCCGATACAGTAGAATATGGTAGGCTACTAAAACACAGCTAGTGAATCTGAAGCACGTGTCATCCACATGACTTATGACTTGTTTTTTTGTTTTTTTTAGTGAATCAAAAACATACAGCATAACCAGCGATGTCTGATTTTTGAAGTGATGGTTTTTATGAACAGGTTCTTTTTAGTGAATCGAAAACATGAATTGATTGGATCTTTTGGGGTTTGCTATTGCTGTGATCTCATATGAATGAAAGGTTGTCCCACCCTCACTCCAGTTTGAATAAAAATAACAAGGGCAAATTAATTAAAAAAAGATAAATCACACGGATAAATAATTTATTATAAATACTGCAATATTCCATTAAAAAAACGTTGATTTCATGGTGATCACACCTCTTGCCACAATCGATTTCAATGTATCCATCCATCCATGTATCTCCAAACCGCTTATGCTCTGTAGGGTCACGGGGATGCTGAAGCCTATATTTTTTCAATTGATTTATTATTGAAATTATCTCATCATTTGGCAATGGAAGTGTATTTGTTTTTCCCCCAAATATTCTTTCAAAGTACTCAACCCAGAACCGGAATCATTAAATTCTTTACGATTCCCACCCCTAGTTGTGAGTCTAGGCTGGTCTAAAACCTCATATTCCCTGCATGTCATCATAGCTACAGCAGTTATTATAAAACACTCAAACATTTATTCAGTGCTGCTCCAGTTGACCAAAGGACGCCCCCAACTTGAATATGGAGCATGTTAATAATCTCATCTTATCACTGATTGGCTGCTAGAGGAAGAAAAAGTCAGCCGCCTCTGACCCTCCCCAAAATACCCACAGCTGTCCTGTTCACTTCCGTTGGATGTCTCGCTCTCCTCATGATTAAAAGAAAATAGATGTTCGCTTCTCATTAATATGTAAACGGACGGAGCAATGCCCAGAAGCGAAATAGTAATAGCAAGAAAGAGAAGGCGATGCCAGGGTGGAGTAAGACTGTGTGTCCATAGTGCTAAAAAGGGCAGTCCCCAAAATGCCTGCATATGAGATGCAGCTCAGAGTCTCACTTGGAATGACACACCGCTGAAACCTCATGGCAGGGGAGCCGCTTCTTAGAAGACTTCAAGATGATACATGCGTAGAGGAAAGAATGCTCTCAGGCAAATTCAGACTTGCAGCGCTTGCTGCCTTATCAAGCTGTGATTTCAGCCCTTACCTTCGATGGTTCTCATGATTTTCTTGTCTGTCTTTCTTTCTTTCTTTCAGTTTGTAATTTATCATGCATACTTTGTGTATGCATTTGGATAAAAGTGTGTTTTAGCTCGCTCTCGGTTTCTGTGCGTCTCTGTTGTGGAGGTCTTCCCTTGTCTCTGTCCTGAGGGCCAGAACAAATACACAACTAATATTGCACCATAATATAATGTCTGTTTTCTCCCATGTGTGGTCATTTGTGAAACAGTCTTGGAAATGCTATTATACAACTCCACAAACATTTCACTACTGACATTACCACAAGGCATTGTAGCTATCATTTGAATACATACATATTAATGCATGCACAGTTATCAGAGGCCATAGTAGTGCAGAAATACCTGTTTAAAAGGATCTGGGCATGCTGAGCAGCACATTAAATATGTCTGATAGACTGTAGATGGTTTGTGCAGAAAAGACTCAAAGGCTCAAAATTCCCATCTCTAAAGCTCAAATATAGACTTTATTGATGGAAAAGCTGCTTAGTGTAATGGCTTAATAGTGTTGACTATAGTAGCGTCAGGGCGGTGCTGTATCCATTATATATGTTAAATGAAACCAGTTGGATGCTAATGTGCTCTTCTAGCATACAGACCAGAGCACTGTTATGACTATGTTGTCAGTCTTGTTTTTCTTCCAGGTTTCGGCTATATTCAGTCGCTTTGGATAAATGTTTGCTAACTGAACAGTGTGGGGAATGTTACTTTTGAAAGCACTGCATTACAATATTGAATCCCTCATAGAAATAATTAGCTAATTAGCTAAAAACAGTCATTGCTCTACATCATTACTTTTTCTGGGAAAATAATGCTTTCCACTTTTTCATAAGAAAAGTCTCTCACTTCTCTGGAATGGAGGCATCTTGATGGTTTGCAGCTATTGTTTATATTGGAAGTGCTTTTTTCCCCTATCAAGTGTATCAAAATCACAGGAAACAATGTACTACACACCTTAATGTTTATCATTATTTATGTTATTTTGTATATTACAAACAGGGCTTGACATTAACTTTTTTGCTCACAAGCCACTGTGGCTAGTGGTTTTCCAAAGTTACTAGCCACTCATAATTTTCACTGGCCACAATTTTGACATCGATCCCATGGGGGCAAACTGCCATATAGACATTTTTTTATATATATTATCTCATAATTTGGCAGCAGGTTTATTAGGCTTCTGTCACTTTAAAGGTGCTCTATGTAAGTTTTTGACTGTAGTAAAGCATAAAAATACCATAATATGTTTGCAGATATTTATTAAACATAATGAGTTCACATACTCGTTTCTCTGAAAACCATTGCTACAGCCAGTTATTTTACTTTGAAATTTGAGTTCTGTGTCGGAATGTCTTGGTCTGTGCAAGACTGCAGGTTGCCAATTTACCCAATAGTATTTCACCACCCGGGTTGCCAGTTGCCGGAAAACACATGCAGCGAATTGCAGCCATGGAAGCCAGCGAACAAACTGGGTCAGAGATCACAGATTCTATCCGACCTAAAAAAGCCTCAGCATCCTTCTAAAAATCTCTATGAACGGAAGCATATTAAATGCGATATCAACTCATCATAAATCAATAAATCAACTAATTATCTTACAGTGTGTAAGTCTCCTTGCCTTCCAATATCAATTGAGCTCGCTCCTGTTGTGTGTCTTCAAACTGGCAACCCGCGTGAGCGTTGAGTCTGAGGAGGAGGGGGCGGGGCAAACAATATTTTGAATTTGGACTGCAGTACCCATTTCAACCACTAGCTGTCATTCTTACATAAAGCACCTTTAAAACCTGACGCATGGATCCATTATGCGTTTACTGTCTACGTTCACTATAAAACATAACTGACTGTGTTTACATGAATACTCGCCAAGACCAGCATTTTGACATTATATTGTGTGTATTGGACTGTTTTAGTGTAATAAGCAGTGAAAAATAACTCAATTTAGTACCGAGAGGCAGCTTTATGTGTGCGCACTTTGGGTGATCACAAAATCTGTGGGAATTGCGCATAAAATTACACGCAATCCCATGCCGAAATTCAAGCCCTGCATGTAACACCAACAATATTCATCTGTGTGTTAACTCGCTGTCGGAGAGATGAAATAGCAAGAAAGAGTAGCTGGTATTGTGTACCTATTCTGTGGAAAATGAGTACCAGAAGCATTTCAGATATTTCTGTCTATCGAGAAATCAATATTTTTGACAACACTACATTGCACTTAGTTTATTATTTCAGATGCCTTTTTTAAAAACTACGGTTGAAAATTGTATATATTATATTAATTCAACCCGCCAAAGTGGCTAGTAGGAGTGACTGCGTTACGAGCTGCTGAAATCCACCCGCATTTGGCGGGTTGGCAGGTGTTAATGTCAAGCCCTGATTACAAATATTCAGTAAAAATGGATTTCTCTGAAGCAAGCAAACTAAGTTTTAGTGTTTCTGAACAAATGGATGAATTATACAATAACTAACGCATGAAGACAGTCACTTGATTCTTTTTTGAATAAATCAGTGTATTTAAACAAGTGGCCTTTATGAAGGGGCCGTTCACACAGAACATATTTTTGCTCTGCCTATTGTTTGTCTATGTAAACATGCCCTAGGCTAGACGGATGTATTTGACCGTTGTGCTCACATCTTGCATCTTTTACAGCATCTCAGACATCGTGCGGCATTCTGAAAAGTGCTTAAGTTAAAAAAAGTTTAAAAAAACACGTCTCTAGCCCTTGTATTTTTTTATTGCGCTACCCCATGTCTCGCGCTCTTCAGCACAGAAACACATTTATGATGTAATTTGCAGATGAAATCCCCATCACTAATGCACAAACTTGCAGTCTGTCTGGAACACACAAATGCAAAAACATGTTCTGTTTGAACAGCCCCTGAATCAAGCGCTGAAAAGTTCCAGTGCTCTTTGTATATCAACACTCTTAGGCAGGAACTGACTGTTGTGTAAATAGAAACACGTGACAAGGATTTGAAAAGTGTACATTTAACTGGTAAGGAATTACTTACATTGTTATATTAAAAAGCCATTTGATTATTTAACATGCATTGTTTGACAGGTTATCCCACATGCTATAAATAAGTAAATGTAAAATTAAACATAAAAACATAGAAAGCATTTTAAAAAGCACATTTTTTTTTTAAATTTATGATCATTATTAAAAGAAGAATTTAATGTGGTAACCTAGAAATTACTTTAAATTATGTCTAGAGATGATGTGCGAAAACAGAAACACTGGCAGTGTGAAAGCACAAGGCAAGCTTGCTCACGTGCTGCACACATGGTATGTGTGAAACAGACCTTAGGCTTAATTTTATGTCACATCTGATGGAATTATGAAGCTTTTGGCAAGACAGAGAGGAGTTTAGGTCAACCTGATCCTGTCTGAATGTGTGGCTGATTTCGCTTCAAGAACGCCTACGCCTACTCTCCCTGCTCTCCCTCTGGGTCTGTGCACCTCACACCCCTCCCTGGAGAGAAGGGATTCTTCCAGAGTATCCCCTCCGTGAGGGCCAGGCCAAGCATAGTGCACACCAGCTGGGATCCTGCCTGAAGTCTGACAGCCTCTGTTTCCCCACACCCGGATGACAGGAACCGTCCTGCAATTCCTCCCCAGGGTCAGATAAAAGAAGAGAGGAATAGAGAAAGATACTCACAAAAGTTTTCATTTATTAATTTATTTCTTTAAAGATATATTTTGACAGCTGTCTCCACACTGCAGAGGGGTGGAGTCTCTGACATGAAAAGAAGTGGGCAATAGAGAAAACTGTTCTCATATCTCTGAACTTTAGAGACTGACTATTCAAAGACAGTTCATTCAGTTGCGTCCCTTTCAGTCAATAAAGATCCTCAATGGCTTTTTTTTTTTCTCTGCGAATCAGTTGACATTGACTGTAATAAGTAAGGGAGGAATTCTGAGTCTTTAACTTCCATGTCTTCCTTGAAGTCTGTTCAACAAAAGACTTGTCAAATATGTTATTTCATATGTGCTTTTATTCTAATATTTGTCATTTTGGACATGCCATTTTGTCATTGCTCATGCTGACCACTTGGTTTTTATTCGTCTTGTTAAATAATATTAAGATACACACAGACACACACACACACACACACACAAATAATATTGGGTTTCCATAATTTATTGGGACATTTCATAGACAAAATTATGTTTATACAGTACAAACTATATATTCTATCCCATAACCCTAACCCTAGCCTTAAACCTACCCATCACAGAAAACTTTCTGCACGTTTACATTAAAAAACGACATAATTTTCCTCACTGGGACCAAAAAATTACTGGTATTCCTATCCTTGTGCGAAAATTTGGTCCCCTTACATATAATCCATTTTAGGTAGTCTCTAATAATTTCAAATTTAATATTTTATAAATATTTATATACTTTTGTAAATGTGCAATTCAGTAAAATGGACCAAAATGACAAAAAAACTGTACAAATGAAGTCTAGGGAGAGCGGCCATAATCATGACTAGCAGCACTGTCACTATCCACCACTGCCCTCTAGGCAAGTGTAACCAGAGGGATGACACACAAGAAGAACCCTGTGACAGCTCCACATTCCCTCGCCGGCAGGTCTGCGGAGCGTGGGGGGTGGATTTGCAAAGGAGTAGAAAAAAAAATTGATGGACAAAGGGATGGCAATGTCACTTTTATTTATTCTTTCTCTTGGCACAAGCCAATGACTCATTAATGCTTACGGATTGTCTGTGGCCTTGGTGTTTGTTTGTTTGTTTGTTTGTTTTTTTCAAACAAAGGAAGAAAAAGACGAAAACAGCATGCTCTCTTTGAATAAACCTTTCTGATGAAACCAATGTGAGTATGCAAACTGTCCGGCTTTTGAAAGTAATGAAAGTGTGTAAAAAAATATAATTGGTGTCACCCTTATGTGAAAAACAGAACCTTGACCTCCTCTCAGATAAAGTCCAGCTTTACAATCAATGTGGCTTTTAAAAGATGCAGAGGTGTAATGAATAAATTCAAAGATTCAGCAGCAGCAGCAGTGTACATTGCATGGATATGGTGTCTTTTGAGGACAGTCATCGACAAAGAAAGAATAAATGGAAAATGGAGGACAGAAAATATTGTTGGAGAATCATAGTGATTTGTAGAATTCAGGGAAAATGTGTCACATGCCATGTACAATAGCATGTGTCAAACCTGCTGGCCTTTTTTAGACTGACTGACTCATTTCTGGGTGAACATGTCGTTCCAAACACACATGACTTTCCTTCCAAAGGTAAAAGGTTTGAAGAATATTCTGGACTTACCAATTTATTGAAAAGATTTAACTCAAAATAATTCATTCACAAACCAGACATCACCCTTATAAACTCTCAAGCTATTGTATGACTTCAAATGATTTAGAATATAGTGCATGAGTCATATGGACCATTTTGGATATGGTTCATGCTCATTTTGGAGCATTATAATCTAATTTGCTTTCCTTACCTTACATTAAATTTAAATTAAAGTGCCCAGAATATTTTTCAAAAGTACTCCTATTTACCACAGAAGAAAAAAGGAAGAGTAAATTATTTATTCAGAATTTTAATTTCATGAACAATTCCCTTAATACACACATGCACGCTACACTTATGGTATACTTTATGACCTCACTTTTTTTTGGCTATACTCACATTTTATAGTGGATGTATACTGTATGTATAATTAGGTGTGTGTGTGTGTGTGTGTGTGTGTGTGTGTATGAATACAAAAAAAATTGGAGCCAGTTAAATTTAAAAAAAAAAGAAATACCTTTTTCAACAAGAATGCATTAAATTGATCAAAAGTGACAGTAAAGACTTATATGTTATATAATATATTTAAAATAAATGCTGTTATTTTAAAGTTCCCAAGATTTTTAATAATAAGAAATATTTCTTGAGCAGCAAATCATCGTATTAGAATGATTTCTGAAGGATCATGTGACACTGAAGACTGGAGTAATGATGCTGAAAATTCAGCTTTGCAATTACAGTGTAACATGTATGTTCTGTTCTGTTTAGTTTCATTGTGTTTTCTTTCTGTTTTCCCTGTTCCTGTTTGCCTGTGTTCCCGGTCATTGTAAGCTGACCTAGTTTCCTAGTGTGTCCAGTTTGATCCCCTGGTTACTGAATATGTTGTTCATTTAGTGTCCTCATTACCTCTCCTTCTGTATTTAAGCCCTTAGTTCTCCTCAGTGTTTTGTCATGCATTAAAGTCCCCATTTACCCAAAGTTTTTTGACTTTTAGTATATATATGTTAGCCTTAAGATTATCTATAAGCTAGTGTGCTCCAAAACAATGACAAAATTTGAATTTAGATGAAATAAGCATTTAAAACTTAGTCTCTCACTTCAGCCAATATGGATCAATGATTTTGATGACATCACTCTGCACTTCAACTTCTCATCAGATCTTCTGTCTAATCAAATGCTCTCTTGAATCTAAAGCATCAAACCCCCTATACATTATAAATAGATGCTGAAGCTGCGGCTGAAATCAAGAAGAAGAAGGAAGTCTGGTTTCACGTTAAAGGATTAGTCCACTTTTAAATAAAAATTTCCTAATAATTTACTCACCCCCATGTCATCTAAGATGTCCATGTCCTTCTTTCTTCAGTCGAAAAGAAATTAAGGTTTTTGAGGGAAACATTCCAGGATTTTTCTCCATATAATGGACTTCAATGGCCTCCGAACGGTTGAAGGTCAAAATTACAATTTCAGTGCAGCTTCAAAAGGGCTTTAAATGATACCAGGCGAGGAATAAGGGTCTTATCTAGAGAAATGATCGGTCATTTTCTTAAAAAAAATTAAATGTATATACTTTATATAAACAAATGATCGCCTTCAAGTGGTTCCGCCAAAACCGCACTTCCGTATTCTTCAAAAAGCTTGCGCCGTATGTCCTACGCCTTCCCTATTCTACTCACGGAAAAAACGGAACTGGTGCCGCGTTCGTTCCGTAAGTAGAATAGGGAAGGCGTAGGACATTCAGCGCAAGCTTTTTGAAGAATACAGAAATGCGTTTTTTGCGGAACCACTTGAAGGCGATCATTTGTTTATATAAAGCGCATACATCTAAAACATTTTTTGAAAATGACCGATCGTTTCGCTAGATAAGACCCTTATTCCTCGTCTGGTATTGTTTAAAGCCCTTTGAAGCTGCACTGAAACTGTAATTTTTACCTTCAACCGTTTGGAGACCATTGAAGTCCACTATATGGAGAAAAATCCTGGAATGTTTTCCTCAAAAACCTTAATTTCTTTTCGACTGAAGAAAGAAATACATAAATATCTTGGATGACATGGGGGTGAGTGAATTATCAGGAAATTTTAATTGGAAAGTGAACTAATCCTTTAATGTCACACAATAGCACACAGAGGATCATTATCGTTATCACTCGCGTCACCGGCCTTGTGCCGTTCCCTCACGGCTCTCGCCCCGCCCTGCTCGTCACAGGACTCATTTGAATTCTACACTGAATGCTGTATTTTAAAGCGATATGGAGGAGATTAGGAGGAAAACGGTTAGACAGACTCAGCATTAGAGTAGAAGAGTAGACAAGTAGAAGAGATAACACCAGTGCCATGCACTAACATATATTACACACTTTTCAAACTACACATCCTCAGCATGATTATGTTCACTTTAGTAAGCTTCATATTAAATCTAAAAGGGGAATCTATTACACTGTGGCTGTCATAAGCTGTCAAATGCGGCTTTGCTGAGCTCAACGCCTCTGGTCGAGCTGTGATATAAACAAAACGCTATTGGCTGTTTTAAAAAAGGGGAGGAGCTGCTCAATATGCCGCGCCCTGTCTTTTACGTCAACACATTGAAAAACGCGCATGATTTTTTTTCCCCAAACCAGTTCAGCAGAAATCCTGCCCTGCAGCTAATTTAATTGGTTAAGGTTAGAGTGATGGGTAGGTTTAGGGATCAGTGTTTGGTGTTGGCAATCAGTACTGTGATTGACATGACCAATGAAATGTTTAGAATCGATTGTGGGGCGGAGTTTCCACTGAACTGGTTTGGGGGGGAAAAAATCACGCAAATATGTTCAAATTCAATTCAAATTTATTTGAATAGCGCTTTTTACAATACATATCGTTTCAAAGCTGCTTTACAGAAAATGCATGTCAACATTACAATTTAGAGCAATCTGTTATCAGAGGTGACTGTGTCCAAATTATGTAATTTCAGAAATGTACATATACAAATAACACAGTTAGCTAACAATGTATTTAAGCAATGTATTTAAGATAGAAACAATGAGCTCATGGATGTAATGAATACATGTTAACAATGATTAGGATATATAGCAAAATTTGGAATGGTGCATGTTGATCCAGAGTTTGCGTCATCTGAAGTCCTCGCAGGGGTTGGGGTCGTCTCTTCACAGGTGTTGGGGCATCTGAAGTCCTCGCAGGAGTTGGCGCCGTCTTTTCACAGGTGTTGAGGCATCTGATGTCTTCATAAGAGGCTGGATCCAAACTAGAGCTGATGTACTCTCTAGTCACCTCGGGACAGGGATCCCGAGAAAAAACAGAAAAGCAAATGAAGAACAATTAGCGTAGCTGCTGTTCATAACATTAACCAAAGATAGTCATGTGCATTTGATCTGATATAGCTGGAGTACAAGGATATGAGATGCATTATGTGAATGCTTGGCTAAAGAAATGATTCTTTAATCTAGATTTAAACTGGGTGAGTGAGTCTGAGCCCCGAACATTATCCGGAAGGCTATTCCAGAGTTTAGGAGTCAAATGTGAAAACGCTTTCCCTCCTTTAGTGGACTTAGATATCCTAGGTACAACCAGAAGCCCAGAATTTTGTGATCTTAAAGTACGTGAAAGATAGTAGGGCGATAGAAGATCAGTTAAATACACAGGAGCTAAACCATTTAGGGCCTTATAAGTCAGTAGCAATACTTTATTATTGATAGTGAACTTTATAGGTAACCAGTGTAGAGATGATAAAATTGGTGTTATATAATCATATTTTCTTGACCTGGTAAGAACTCTAGCAGCTGCATTTTGGACTGATTGTGGCTTGTTTATTGAGGATGCAGGACAACCAGCTAGTAATGCATTACAGTAATCTAGTCTAGATGTCGTTAATGCATGTTGAATTCTCCATTGTTGTGTTTAATGACCAGCATATTGTAACACACAGGAATAAAATACATTTTAATGTTTTAAATAGAAAAGTATGTTAAAATAGAATTTACTTTTTTTTTTTTTTTTTTTAAAAACGGTTACCACACAATACAAATATTAAAGCCAAAAAATATGTATCAATGCAACTTTGATGAAGTAAAATCATTAAAAGGTTTCCTTCCGCTGGAAAAAAATAGTCCCTGACCGTGAACAGCAACAGAGGTTACATTTATTACACCATTAGGTGGCGGCAAAAATTGTCTTTATGAGTGAGTTACTCAGTCGCAAAGACTCTTATATTGAAACTTGTTGTGATCACGGTAACAACTAGACGCAACTGACAAATGCTTCGACTAGGGCTGTCAGTGTCAGAAGGGCACGGGAAAACCCATTAAATGTGGACAAGATCGCAGCAGACATTCAAACTGATTTTTTTATTATGAACTTAGGACTGACCTGAAGGAAAATGCTAAATCTGAATGCATGCAATACACTTGGTCACTCAATATCTCTCTCACAATACTCTTCTATATAATGCAGTAAGCTTCAATAAACAAAATCAATTGGGAACAAACGTATGTTTACATTGCTAAGAGTGGCTGCTAAGACAGATGCAGCAAAATACACACTCAGGCCCCGTGAAATGCATAAGCTTTGCTATGTTTTCGCCTGTTGTTTACACTATGCCAGCGTTTTCGAACCTCGAAAACGGAGACTTTCGAAAATGCTGCAGACCAGTTATAGTTTGAAAACGGCGGGGTTGCATTTCGGTATAAACAGACCAAAACGGAGACTTTTCAAAACGATGGCATGGCTGTAACATTGAGACTGAACTGCAATCTTTGCTAGTTTTGCTGTAATTTTTAGAAGCATTGTGCATTATTTTTAATACTGCAGCTATCTACATGCGCAACAGGCAACTGTTTACACTTGTAAGCGCATGCCAAGTGTGCATGAACAGTCATGTGACATGCGTTTTAGGCCGTGTAGTATAGACGGAGGTCGTTTCTGAAACGCTTTGGAAACGCTAGTGTAAACGATGATCGTTTTTATTTTAAAACACCGTTTTAAAACAAAAATGCACGAGTGTAAACGGGGCTTCTTTGGCGCAGCGATACTTATGTAATGCGGTTAGCTGTATGTTTTCGGGAATTTTACAACGGCTTTGAATGCGGCTCAACCAATCAGAATCAAAGGCTGGAACTATCCGTTTTTCAAATTATATATATATATATATATATATATATATATATATACTGTATATATACCGACTCCAACATTTTTAACTGTATTGTATATACTTACTGTAGTGACTCCAAGAAACTATTGTTCATAACCACACTTTATTCTCCTCTGTGCAAGTGTCTGAGGATTGAGCAGAAGAGAATGAATAGTTGGAGTGGATGCATTACCCACACTGGGCCTTCCCAGAGTGTCTTCCCCATCACTTTCATCTATCTATCTATCCATTTTAAAGCGCAGAGAGAGCATAGAGGCAGTGCAGGTGCTAATGTCTTACATTTAGCTTTCTATTTTAAAAAAGCGTGTCCTCCAAATAGTGTCTTTCAACCTGTAAAAATCTTTCAGCTCAAGCAAAATTGTCCTGCTTTGACAGGCTAAAAAGTGTTTGTGCTTATTGGCGGCTGCCATTTATTCTGCTTGGGTCAAGGAAGTTTTTCTTATTCAGTCCTGTTCTTCTTGCTGTCATTTGGATTGCCCTTACACAAACATTCAAGAATACACACATATGAAAATGCACAAACTGTTTCAGACATAGACACCCCCTCAGTGGCCACATCCCTCTTGATGCTTGCAATTACCTTTGGTAAATAGGACCACATCAAAGTTAAGGTAATAATACCTACCAATTTCTAGTGAATTTGGGATTGAATGCAATATGTTTTTATTCATAAAATGAAAGCATTTTATTTTCCTTTAGAAATGTAATCAAGTGAGATACAGGAGGTGCCGAAGGATTTATTTATTTTTTTTTTAAACTTGAATTCTCCATTACGCTATTCACAGACCCTTTTCATGTCTGATTCATATACTGACCTTAACTGATGTGTTTAATTTGTGCTCTGTCCTGTGCATCTCACCTTCTGTTCTGTTTATCAGCCTATAAACGTTTGTCTATTAAGCACAACATTTAGCATAAGCAATCAATGTGAGTTGTGACTTCAAATCAACTCTGACAAAAGCCAAACTGTGTCTGAGTCTCCCTCTCTGGCCATTCTCTGTACATCAGCACTGCTCTGAAAGGAGCTCTTTGATAAGGCAGCAGTCAGGAAGGATGCAGGGAAGCAGTCAAAGACATTAGGACTGTCTGTGTTGTTTATAATGTTAACTATTCTGCTTTCTTGTCATATACTTTTCCCTCCCAAAATAGTCCCATGAGTACTAAAAGTGATCTATTCATTTGTTCCTCTCAAGCTCTATACTTTTTCTTATTTATTTATTTGTTAGTTTGTTTTTCCATTAGGTCTTAAGAGTCTCCAATCTTTTTGTCTTGCGCACTTTATTTGGTTGCCATGACAAACATGAATGCGAGAGAATCCATTTGAGACCCTTTCTAGTGCGGATGGTTAATGCGTAATCTTCAGTAGGTGGAGATATGAGTCCTCTTGCTCTCTTTCTCTCACAGTGCTGGGCTCCTAACAGCACACAGATCAAAGGCTAAATAAACATGCATCACTTGTGTCCTATGCATCACTCCATCCCTTCTGACTTTGCTCTTACACTCATCACTTCTTACAAGTGTCTTGTTCTAAAAGTCTTGGTCAAATCAATCAATTTTTTAAGAGGACTGTAGTTCACTTATGGTTTTGTATCACTTGATATGTTTATATATATTAAATCAACAAAAAGTATTCTCGTCGCTTCATAAAATTAAGTTTGATCCACTGAAGTCACATTGACTATTTTAACAATGTCTTTAGTATCTTTCTGGACCTTGAAAGTGGTGGTTATATTGCTGTCTATGGTCGAGTCATATACTTCTCAGATTTTATCAAAAATATCTTAATTTGTGTTCTGAAGATGATCGAATGTCTTACGGGTGTGGAACGACATGAGGGTGATTAATAAATGACGGAATTTTCATTTTTGGGTGAACTAACCCTTTAAATATATCTTTAAATATTTAATCTTATCAGATCTGCTTTTGCTTTCTGGATAGAACGTGAACAGATGTAAGCACGTTTTATTAAAGCTGAATTGCATAAATAATGATTGTTTTCAAAAAGGTTTTAATGAACACTTACCCTGTCTTTCATTGGCTGAACAAACAGATAGCCCCGCCCCCACGTTTACTCCATTATTCTATCAGTCTGGTTTAAAAGAAGGCAGCAGCTATTTGCACTAAGTGACAATAGCAGCATTTTCTTAGCGATAGATGCGGTTTACATCATGTAAAAGTATCAGTTCTTTGCAATAAGAGCAAATAGTAATTAGATGCTGCCTATACTTTATATTGGCAGATACTATTTGCACCTCAATATTTTTGTACATTAACAGGATGCAATAATATCATAGAGTGTAAATGATTATATTTATTCAAATTATTAAATGGATGCTGCCTTATTGGGAGAATAAAAACCTTCCCTACACCTTCCCCTAACCCTACCCACTAAACACTTTTAATATTATTAAACACTCGTTTGCAGTTTATTTCTACTTTTAGAACATTAATTTAATTTTTATTGAAAATAAATGCAAGCTCGGCAAAAGGCAGATTCGAACCTGCGTCGATCACGTTAAAAGCCAGGTCTGCAAACCTTATTTGCTACTGCTGCGCCACTGAAGACATTGAATTCTGTGAATTGAATTTTAAAACTTGAGTGGCCCAACCAGGCATTGGCGGGCAGAGCTAGTGTAAATAGCATTTGCCAACAAGGCACGCTATTTGCGCTTAGTGTAAATAGACACTCCGTTAAAAGAAAGTATTTTTTCATATTTTTTTCAAAACTCATTTCACCTTTAAGCACACATGCAGCATTTGTTAAAACAGGGTTTTTAAACATTCAGTTATGAGTATATGAACATGTGTATTCATGTGTCCACTGAATTCCTGGAAAAGATCATTAGATCACTGGGTGAAACTGACCGGTTTAAACGGTTGCAGTCCCATACCAATAAATGTCACCACACCTCTCTCTTTTCAATCACAATTCCTTTACTGAACCCATCAATGGCAATGAAAACATCATCAGGTCATATATTACCAGTGAGCACACAGGATCATCACTGTCTTCCTTTCTTGCCTTTCAGTTGCTCTCGCTGTCTATTGACAACTATATCTTTCATTGCTCCTCACATTCTCTTGCTGTTTACTCTCATAGATTATTTTTTTCTGATCAAATAGTGAAGTAGTCAACGGTACACACACAGATCTTTCTTTTGGATGTGTCACTTCTACACACTTTGAAATCTAAACAAATCCTCATCTTTACTCCCATCACACTCCTGCTGTAATTTAAGATCATCTGACATGTCCAGAATCTTGCAGTTCTTCTAGTGACCAGCGCTTTGGGTAGAAATGTCAGCTGTCTAGTATGAGCCGTAGAGATGAATTTTTTTCCACACAGGACCCTTAATTCAATCAAAGGACCGGATCAATAGACACCATGCTCAAAAACGCAACAGGCCAATAACAAACCATTTCTGAGCAGGAGGAGAGGGAACTTTATTGGCAGCCAGGGGAAAGTGAAATATAATAAGACTGTATGACATAAACTCAAAGTCAAAGACGCATACAAAGAGGAATAGTCTTCTTAAATGATCTTATATAAGTATATTAATACCATCTAAAATAATTCTTATAGCACCTGTTCAATAACAGCATGTTTATGTGTGTGTATTTTCACTCATAAGAGGAATATTTTAAACATTAAATATTTAAAATATTAAAAAATATTGCTAATTTAAAATTTTGCTTTTATGGTTATATTTCTAATAAAGGGGTCATAACATTTATTATTATTATTAATAGTAGAAATAGTAGTTTGTGTTGTATTTTATAATTTTTATTAAAGGGGACATTTAATTTATTATTATTGAATTATTATTTTTCCTTCATGTTTGTTGTGCCAAACGTATGAATTTGATTCCATGCTGAAATGTTCTGCACAAACCCCTAGTTTGTTAACATTGGGATCATCAGATTTGCAGAGCAGCAGGTGCTACACACAGCCAGGCAGAGCACAAGCTTTGACAGCCTTTTCCAACACAGTCTCATGACAATTCATAACTATTTTACATTTTGCCGAATTGGTGGCTAATTGGTGGCTGAACATTTTTAAGGGGAGGTGTGCAAGACAGAATTTCACCTTTTAATAACTACTTTTTCACCTTTGGGGCACCCGACAAGGGCCTCTTTCCATCCATCGTGTTCTTCTTTGCGTCATTAATGCTGTATTTTAAAGTGACTTAAAGTAGATTTTAATTTTACTGCACTATTAAAAGTTAAAACTTGTTCTTGTATATTATATACAAAAATAAACAATACTAGTTCCAAAATGGTGATTTGTGGCTCCCCATTCTGGTGGGCCCATATGCCTGACATATATCTGCACCCCCCCTAACTTTTAAGGCCTGTTCACACCAAGGACGATAACTGTAATGATAATGATATAGTTTTAAATATCGTTCTAAATATAAAACAATAGCAAAGACCACCATGGTGGTGTAAATGTGTGAATGGTATGTTTATTGAAATGTATTTGTCTGAGATCAGAAAGCTGTAGAAGTACAGATGGAGCCATTTTTGTAGCTAAGTGGTCTTTTTGGATTGAGGAGGACGTTTTCAGTTCTGAAAATGACAATGTTTTCAGTGTTTTTATCTTCAAATATAAATATATATAATCTGTGTCAAACATCAAATCTTAATGTTTACTGTGAGCTTTTTATGATGAGATTTTATCTTTCCTAAGTGTATTTTTTTATATCCTGTCGGTTACTTCCTTTCCCCTGGCTGTATCGCTGTGACACAGAGAGGGAGAAAAGAGGATGGGTGTGTGTGTGTGTGCGTGTGTGTGGCGGGGGTGGGGGGGGATACTCAGTATAAAACCCTCAGTCTGAGAAAACGCCTCTGCAAACATACCCTGTCTCTCCTCTATATCTGCTTCTCTCTCTCTGTCTCTGTCTCTCTCTGTCTCTCTCTCTCTTTCTCTCTCTCGTACGCGCTGTCCTTCACTCCCATGCGCACACTCGCTCACTTCATCCTCTTTACCTCTTTGCCGCCTCTGCCATCCCTCATTCTCTTCATTACCTAGTGCAACTCTGTCCACTAGACAATGGGATCGACTTTTTGGGAGCGCGTGTGAGCGCGTTCGCATGTATGCGCGTGCATGTGTGAGAGTTGTATGCGTGTGAGTGAGATTGAGCGGATGTGGGATCTGTATGAAAGCTCTTTCCAGCCTGCCCAACGGATCCAGTGAGCCAGCTTAGCAAACCAGGCGTGCACGGAGCTAGGAAAGCGAGTGAGAGAGTGTGCATGTGGGTCTCTTTCACCCTCACACGCTCCTCTACACGTTTGGGATCCTAGGGCTTGGCGCCTTACCCCCGGGACCCCCCTGCACCCCTCTGTCTCTTTCTCTCTCTCTCTGCGGTCTTCTCTACTCCAGCAGTCACCATTTCGGCTCCCGGCAGACCCACGCTGGCTGCCCAGCCACTCCCGCGCCTCAGCCTGGGCAGGAAGACCCTGGTGGCGGCTGCTGTAGGGGTCATGCTGGTGCTGGTGCTTGTGGTGCTCATCCCTGTGCTGGTCAGCTCCGTGAGCAATGACAACAGCCACTACGAGATGCTGGGCACCTGTCGAATGGTGTGCGACCCGTACCAGAACAAGGGCACCACCACAGGCATCACCAGCACTGGCTCTTCTGTGCAGGCCGAGGCCGAGGCTCTGGCCGACCACAGCAACATGCCTCCACCCTCCACGCTCCTCCAGGGGCCACAGGGGAAGCCGGGCCGGCCAGGCAAACCCGGACCTCCGGGGCCACCAGGGGAGCCAGGGCCCCCGGGTCCGATGGGGCCCCCGGGGAACCGGGAGGACAGGGGCCGAAACGGGGTCCTGAGTCTGGGAAATGATGGAGCTATCAGCACGGTTACATACAACACGCACCCACGGGTGGCTTTCTACGCGGGACTGAAGAACCCGCACGAGGGCTATGAGATCCTCAAGTTCGACGACGTGGTCACCAACCTCGGCAACAACTATGATGGCACTTCGGGCAAGTTCATCTGCACCGTACCGGGCACATATTTCTTCATCTACCACGTCCTGATGAGGGGAGGTGACGGAACCAGCATGTGGGCTGACCTGTGCAAGAACGGACAGGTGAGTGCAAATTCTTTGCATAAGAGTTCAGTTTTTTTGAAAAGCTTAGCTATCACTTGATCGTTTATATATATATACATATATATATATATATATATATATATATATATATATATATATATATATATATATAAAAGTTAATATTTTATTTCAATGTTACTGTTTTAGTCTTTTTCAGTTTTACATTTTATTCTGATATTTTTTCAAGTATTGTTTCTAAAATAGTGTTGCATATCTATAAAGCGCATTTCTTCATCTCGTGTTACATTACGTGCTTTGAGCTGGTATTCACAGAGCGGATCTAAAATTAATTAAGCTGTTAATAATGACCCCACAGAGGACAAAAAAGACTGTCGTTACTCTCTCTCCTCTCCTTTTTTGTTTCGTGTGAAACTGGTGGGAGACGCAGTAACATCTGCTGTGAGTTTCTCGTCCCCCCAGAGCACGCGGGTGAAGTTCGCACAGCTGCGGCGCCACATACCCGGCGAGAAGACACGAGCTGAATGCGCTTAATGCGCGCTGACATTGTGCGCGTGTCCCCGTTAACAGAGGACAGAGATTCTATCTCTCTCTCTTTCTCTTTTGAGGAATTGTCTTAGCATGGGACACTTCAAAGTTTGCCGCTCCAAACTTTTTTATGAAGTGTCCAGTGTGTTTTAAAGCGCGTAATTATATATCTTATGCATCTTAGGAGAATATATTTTATGTTTATTGATGTATAAATATTGCAAAAGTTACACCAATTTCATTAATGCTATCATTGCATAGCTACATTAAAGGGAAAATATATAGGCTACGACTCGAATAAGTTTACACTAAGCCATACCCATTTATTGCGAATGTGGCTATTTTCTCCACGAAGCTTATTGACATAATTCCTCATTAATTAGGGGGCGTGAACGAAAATGCCCAAATTTGGCAAAAATAGGCTGCGCGTGCCAAATCGTGCAACTTCATGAACTTATAATCACAGTGCCAAGCTACAGCTAAAACACATCTTATTAATTTAGCATGTCCCAGGAAACGACCATTTAATGGCCTTTTACTCTTCTTTTTCTTTCTGTCCTTTCCTGTGTGTGTGCGCGCGCGTTAGTGAGTGTGTGTGTGTGTGTGTGTGTGTGTGTGCGTGTTTCGTTCAGAGCTTTTGTTTGTTTGCGCTATTTTAATGATAAAATGTGGAGTGCAGACAGAAATAGACAGAACACAGAACGCGCGATGTTCAAGGATCTGAGATTATATTAAGGTTTTGTCGCCACAGTTGTAATTCCTGATACAATATTTATCAGAAGACCGTTATATATTAATTCTGTTGGAGTCGTTTGGCACGGCAAGAGGGAGAAAGGCTCAAGTGCAACGTCATCCACAGAGTTCTGCTGCACGCGCAACGGGGGATCTCGTGACAGATGGAATAGAATTAAGTAGACTTTAGAGTCTCTTTAGGAGCTAGTGAATAAGAATTCACATTTTCAAATAGGCCTACTGAAATGTTACATCGTTTCGGAAGTGTACAAGGACACCAGCCCACAAGGCCAGTTGTGACTTTTAAAATAAACTTCTGTTTACATCTGTCCTGGCAGACAATTGACAGCATCTTTCATAAACGTAGGCTACTTTAAAAGCTCATTTATGTTGGCTAATTCCGGGTCTATAACTGCAATGGTTTTATATATATATATATATATATATATATATATATATATATATATATATATATATATATATGCAATGGTTTTATATATATTTTAATAACACCAAATTCTTTCTTAACACATTTAAATAATTGAATACAAATGACAAAACAAAGGTTTATCTGATGTGTCCTTATAGCTATTTTGTGCGCTTTAGTGCTTATAAACTGGCACCAATGTAAATGTACTGCGTTATAGTATGCGTGTTTTACATAAAGCAATCAATTGATAAACGTCTATCAGACATTTTTTGAGGTACAGTCTGTGACTTCACAACGATCAGCCTACTAGATAATCAGAGAATACACTTCAAGAATACATTTCAATATAGGCGCATATATTCCAGTTTATTGAAACTACTTAAATCTCTCATATTTGTCTCGCTAAGACAGACGGTGCGACTCATAAAGTGTATTTGTCAACATGTATTTTAACTGTTTAGCTAGAACTGCACCTGGAATTGAAAATGGGGTGAGTAGAGCATCACCTGGAGGGCGCGTGTTGTTTTTAGTCTTTCTGTGGCCCGGAGGTCAGCGCGCGCAGGACTCAGCGTTGCCGCAGCAACCGGGGCTTTCGCGAGACAGCCGATATTTCAGTCAGATAAATACAATTACCGAGGGTTATCCGACTGCCGCCGCGAACATCCAGCAGCCGCTCTCAGAGGATAGTTCAACTCCCATAAAGAAATTGTCACAGACCGCCAGACGTTTAAAGGCTGGCCCTGAGGGTAAGCGGAAAAAATGAAAGAGATAATAAAAGGAAGCTAACGGTCATAATATCCGAAATTGATTTTTGTTTCCAACATGTCTTAAACTCTCTCTCCCTCCTCTGCTCATACATGTCTCCTACCCCTCCCTTTCTATCTCTTTTTAAACCTTATAAAGTTAATCATGTTCTTCATTAGATCAAACTAGGCAGGTAGCTGAGTTCTTATAAGCGCTGCCTGTCTGTTATAGTCTAGTTGCCATATTAATTTATCTCGTCTGGTCCTTTGGTGCCATGACAATGTGGGCAGATCTCTTCCTCTTAATTAAGATGAACACTTGCTTCTTTAATTTTATTATTTATGCTTTAATCCGAACACAGACCACAGAAAAATGCATTCCCTGCAAGAAACCTAAAACAGCACTTGGGTAGGTTGTTGTAGCTACAACCTTTAGCTGTACACAGAGAAGTTTTCAAAGGTCTCTACCTTTGTGAACTTCTCTGTTGTACAGCTAAAAAGTTTGTCTGCTAACTTGCAATCTTCCCAAGTGCTGTTTTAGGTTTCTTTGTTTTCCCTGTGTCCTAACTAGATTGCCTAAGCAAAACCATAAAATAAGTACACTAATGGCAAAGGCGAGAACAGGCAAAAACTGCTGGGAGCACAGTACAGCATTTATGGAGTGTGCGAAGGAAGAGCATTGGGAGAGCATATGTTGTCGTAAAGCACCGTCTGTTGAACACAATGGGTCCTGATCTCTAGAGACCGTCCTCACAGACACTTTAGGCAGACATGGGCGACGAGCCTTCCTCCTGAGAGCAAGCTAATCTTTATAAAGTGGTTACCGCCTCACTAATTAAACCGCTATTCCAGATCAGAGGAATTGCAGCAGTGTTTGTGTGTGAGTGAGAGAGAATGGGCATATAGGACCTCAGGCGAGCTGCTGCTGAATGAGCTGTTGTCGGAGTCTCACATCGCTCTCTAACAGTTCAAAAGAAACTTTCACTATTTAACTTTGTTGTAACCCCCTTACTCCGAATGTATGTGGACGCAGTATAGTGTTTCTCAATGGCAGTGATGGAGTGCTAACAGACTTTCAGCTAGTCTGCTGTATCCCTGTGGACTTACTCTATTCTTCAAGCGGCCACTGACCATACCGCCATACAAACCCACACAGCTGGTGTGCAAGATGTGTACGTGAGTGAATGAGAAAGAAAAAAAAAAAAGAATATTTTTTTGTTCTGGTGAGATTGCATTCTATGTGGAAAATAGTAGCGCTGTAATTATTACCGTCGCTTTTGCTTTGTGTTTAATGGATTTTAGCTTTAACACACATGTGCGTACACACATGCATTTCTTTTCATCCATTTCCACTCCTCTTTCCAAGCTCCTTCTGTTTATTCCTTGCCATCTTTTTCTTAATTTGCCAAATATTCTCCCCCCCCCAAAAAAAAAGTGCTATTTTTGCCAGATGGACATGTTCAGATGCCTCTGCGTTCCTTTTGAAACTCCACTGGCTTTACAAGGAATTCCACTTCAAATCTGATAAAGGAGTAAAAAAAAAAATGAAAGACTGGGAAAAGAAAAGGCGTTTGTAGCGTGCCAGAGAGTCTTTTTAATCGTAATTAAAAACTTTGAACCACATCCAGATTGTGCTGGCACCTGTCCTCGTGTTCCTTCTGTTGATATTGTCATTAATCCACCCAAACCCATTCTGACTTCATTATAAGCAAATGCATCCAGGCACTCTTTGTGTTTCTCAAGAGGCTCCTTCGGGATAATCTTGCTGTCTCAGACCACACTCGCACAAGAACACACACTCACGCATGCGCAGATGTGCGCAACTATCTGAAGATTCACCTGTTTGGTTTGCAGCTGGTTTATAAAGCACCGGATATGTTTGTCAGTGAGCTAAAGGAATATTTCACTCTAAAAATGAGTTTTCTGACAACATTTACTCACCCTCATGTATGACTTTTTTTTTTTTTTGCCTTGCACAAAAGATATTTTGAAGAACTGTTTTCATCCATATAATGAAAATCAGTGCGGTCCAAAACAACATTAGACCCCCTTGACTTTAATTGTACACAGATTAACACACATTTTCCAATGTGTTCAATAGCAGAAAGGAATTAATAGATGTTTACAACGACATGATAAATCATGACCGAATTTTAATTTTTGGATGAACTATCCCTTCGAGCATGACGTTTACTCACTGCTTCATTCACATGTCTTTGGGCATAGTGTATGCTTAAAGGCAATTGTGTTTACATGCATAAAATGTGCTAATATAATTAATATGACTAGGAGAAATATATGTGTACAGTTTGTGTGTGGGGGAAAAAAAGCACACTTCACCATCTGGAACAGCAAAAACGTGTTTTTAATTACAGAGTTCAGTGTTCAGTTATTAGAGTCAAACAAATTACTTATGTTTAATTACACAGCATACATAAATGCAAGTGTTGTTCATTAGTATTTGGATGAGGAGAGAGACAAGTAACACGCTGCTAGAAGGAAAACATCCCCTGGATCAATACTACATTTGCAGGAAACAGGAAAAAAGAACATACAGTATAGTGTGTGCAATAATTATTTTGGTTGAAATATACAAAATCTTTCACTTGTCTTTTCGGTCAGAAACAAACTTATTATCCTTAAAATAATCTCCTGAAGGAAGTCTGCAGCATCTTTTAACAAGTCCAATAAGCAGTCCTCTTCAATAACAGCTTGTTAATTTGCGTTGGAGGTGGAGGGTGTACTTGTGCTTCAGTCAAACACGCTCTTCTCGCTCTCCACTCTTCTAATCAGCTGTTGAGGCGCTGGGGTGGGGCCTTTGCCCCTGATGTGATGTCTAATTGGACACTAAATTTGCCACCCAGTGGAGCAGAACATTAAAACCAGTCTAATTGGGTGCTGTAGGGTTATTAGCACTGGATTTTCCCATGCTGCAAAGAAATGCCACACGTGTCACAAGTGTCTGGGTGAGACGGAGCAAATGCTGCGGAGGAATCCATCATTTATTTATAGGCAAAAAAACTATACTTTTAAAGCACAGTCCTTCTGCACCTCAGCTCTATCAGTCAAATATCCAGCCCAGAGAGACCTCAGCAGTACTGCTGTGAGCGTGTATGTTCAATATAAGCACTAAAATAGCTGCGCCTCCCTATCTGAGTGATTGTGGCCTGGTCTGTGACTCAGGAGGAGACCCTCTACTTCTTTTAATGAGCAGAAATCAACACACTCTCACTCACATGCAGTGACACTGATACCCAAACCCCCTCTCGACTCATGTTTTCATGTGTTCAACACACAGACTTGCGCACACACACACTCATGCTGTCCCAGGGAATAACAACTTGCCCCTCGGCAAAGTTCCTCTGTAAACATCTTGATGCTTCGATGATGCTTTCAATGACTCTTTCCACTCAATTCCACTCAGATGCTACAAACCTACGTACGTCCGCTGCGACTCCCTCCTCAGCCCACTTACTCGATCGAATTAGTCAGCGCGTGTACGTGCGTGTTTAACACCTCGATCACCTCGGAAAATAAACAACAGCTACTGTAAGATTACTGCTATCCGCCCAGTGCCAAATGATGAATAGGACAATTCATGAAAAATGTATGCTGCAGCAAAAACCATGCGTTTCTCCCTTGCTCCCTCTCCTCATCTTTCTCTCCCTCTTCCTCAGTCTCCCCCAAGACTAGAATTACTGCACTCTCCTCATTATGGTACTGAGAGGAGGTGAGACTACTCTATCACACGATAATGCGTTATAATGCAACGAGATGTTTCATTATGCAGCTGCGCTCCTCAAAGACTTCAGAGGGGCTTCGCGTAGAGGTCAGGCCACTGTGTGCGCACCAGGAGCGATTCCAGGAGTTCAGCTTCAGGGGATCCGTCAGTTGTGGTTTAGGGGAATACTTCTTGCTTTAAGTGTGAGGTCACTAGTTTGAGTTGAGCTTGACTGACAGTTCTTTTATACAAACCAATTAAACTACGTCTGTTTGTCAGTTGTATCAGTAACAGTGGCATACACTTTAGTTTGTAATTGTTTGCATCACTTTCTAGGAGGAAGAATAGCATTTAATGTAACATACTTTTCTGAAATCTTTTTTTGGTCACACTTTAGTTTAGGGTCCAATTATCACCATTAACTAACTATTAACTATGATTTTTGCCTCAATAAACTTCTAATTACTGCTTATTAATAGTCTAGTATGTAGTTGTTAAGTTAGGATAAAGGGATGTAGGATATGGTAATTCAGAATAAGGCATTAATATGTGCTTTATAAGTACCAATAAACAGCTAATACCCTAGTAACATGCATGCTAACTAGTTAATAGTGAAAATTGGACCCTAAACTGAAGTGTTACCCTTTTTTTAAAAATTAAAAATATGGTTGAGAACACTGCAAAAAGTAATACGCTATATCTACTCCATAAAATTTGGCAACAGATTACAAGCAATATTATTAATTAAATTCTACAAATAGAACTGAGTTAGAATTAATCAAATGAATTCCTTAAATGTCAACCATTTAAAACAAGTAAAATTTAAGTAAAATTTAAACAAAAATATCTGAATAACAGACAGACATCAAAGATGCCAACATTGCCAACATTGAAGACACCTGATGATAACAAGTAGAATCACTGAATGAAAGAGAAACGCATGAATTAACAGAGGTTTAGATGTTGATGTTGATTTTATTGAAAATATTTGATCACCATTATTGTGATCAGTGTGTCATTTAGTTGGGCAGTTTCACTCTTCACTTTTTATGTCAGTTTGTGTTTTTTGTAATGGTGTTTGCACACTTTAAATGGTTGACTTTTAAGGAATTAATTTGACTAATTCTAACTCAATTCTTATATGTTGAATTTAATTAATAGTATTGCTTGTAATCTGTTGACACAATTTTATTGAGTAGATCGTATTACTTTTTACATTGAAGATTCAGAGTGAAATAACCTAAGACAGGGTTTTTCAAACTTTTTGATGTCAAGCTCCCCCAAATATGATGCAATTAATCATCATTGCAGGTATATAAAGGCAATAATTCATAAAATATAAAGGCAAGTAAATATTTGCATGCATAATGACCCATTTATATTGTTAAAAGTAGTCATATTAATTGTTTGCTAAACATAAGAATTTGCTTTGTAAGTGCACTTTAAAGCCCAAAATATTTAGTTTGTATTAAGCTTACTATTTATGTTTTTCTTCTTGTATGATGTATTTTTAAATGTTGTTTCACAGTAATTTTGCAGAGATTATTTTCTACAAACCCTAGTGAAAAAACCAAAGGTGACAACAAAAGCACAAACTGTTCTTTAAAGTTCAAATGTTATAAACAAATACATTTATATATATATACTTTCCAAAAGTCTGTCAATTACAGATTTTTGTGGAGCTGATGTGACAAATATAATAAGGTCTAGATTCAATTATGCTGTACACCACAGCCAAAACTTTAAAAAGACTCATAATGGATTTGGTTATAAAAGACCGCACATGTTGTAAACTACCTGTCTGTTTTGGCAAAAACCTTTATTAGAATATATGACACACAAATGGTTTTCGCAACCAGTCTAAAAATCTCTTTTTTTTTTTTTTTTTTTTTTTTTTGCGGGGGCTATTTTGTGAACTGTCTTCCTTGACTTCAGCTATTTGAACTGTGTATGAATCAGCCTGTTTAGATTTCTTTTAGATGCATAAGTGTGAGTAACTGATGGAAAGCTGCTCTGGCATTAGCTGATGGCTGTTGGCATCCTCTTCTCTATCCAGCTGGCCCTCGTCTATCATGGCCATCAGCACATGACATGATTATTTCAACTCCTTCTCAGTAATAACTTTATTAGTGGTACTTCTAAAGTTTCATCAAAACCTTTTTTTTTCACTGCTATTCATCGTTCATTCTCTGTGCAAACACCATGGCCTGTTCTTCTCAAACAGTTTTAATCACTGTTTAAACATTTTATCAATGTTATTTAAGTATTCCTGGAGTATTCGCTGACAAGACAAAGAGCAGCTGGGTAGATTAATCTCTCCGGGTGTCTCTGCGACAGATGGAAATGAAAGCGTGGCACCTTCACTTTTGTTCTCCACAACTTATCTTGTCCTTAATCAGGTTTGCTTTGCTAATAAACCCAAGTGAAAAAGGAACACACATAAGTCTCTAATGTCCTCAGGAATTTCACACAACCAGTGAGCATCTGGCTCGCTCTCGTCCACGAGGGGGTTTTTCTCCGAGCGCTGTGTGAAGTGCTTTGCTAAGCCTCGATCAGAGATTCAGCTCACAGTCCACCTTTTAAGTATAATTAGAGGCAGACGCATGCTTCAATTGAACCACACTACCACTAACTGTCTAAAAGCCTGTAATGGGGTAGGAGAAGTCAACTGGTGTCAGTCACAGGAAAAAAAGCAAGAAAGAGAGAAGGAAGGACATGGAGACAGCAGGATGTGTCCATCAGGATTAGTTTGCTTTCCATAGATGAAATGTTTCATATCGTTCAGAGACAGATCAGTCTCTGGCAGGGAAACACTGCTGACATCTGTAAGAATATCCACTGGCTACTACTGCGATTCAGTTGCAGCACGCTTAATCTCTTCATTGACTGTATTAAAAAATTGAGCCAGGAAATTCAAAGGATAAGGTGTAAGGTTTGGTTTACTAAGGTGCAGTTTTGTTACGTAAATTCCAAGGCGTATGTTTGAGTTCAATAATACATTTCAACTATACAGATGCACTACTGTTTTACTTGATTTTTACAGCTGATCAGAAAAAAGTCCAAACAATAAAATGAGGTTTGATGACTCTATTTAAAATAACATAAATCAGCTCTTATATACGTTTAGAAATGCAGTTTATATATATAGTATTGCACTATCAGCATTTGATTTCTGAAGGTTTATGTGACACTGAACACTGAAGTAACGGCTGCTAGAAAAATCAGCTTTGCAATCACAGGATTAAATTACATTTTAAAATGTATCAAAATAGGAAACAGTTATTGTAAATTGTAAAAAGATTTCAGCGAAGCTTGCGGTCCATATTGTCTGTACGCTAATTTGCAGCAAAAAGGAGAAAAAGAAAAAAAGATGGAAGAGGAAATGTTTGGGGAGACATGGGTCTATAACTCCTCCGCAAACTTCCCGCTGCCCTGTATCTTGCTCTCTCATTGGCTGTAGGTCATCGCCGATGTCATTTTCAGTCAGAACACATTTCACACAGCAGGATTTTGATTTTCGCAGACAGGTCCAGATATTTAGCATGCCAAATATCTCATGGGCATCAGCGACACATTGTCGATTCTCTAATATCACTTCTTTGATAATTCACATCCCGTGAACAAGCACCGATTCGCAATTTTGGGCATTTGTCTGCGATTCCGCAAAATCTGTCGGCGAGTGAAAAACGTGCCTAAAATCATGCAGTGTGAACTTGACATAAGAGACTTTATTTTATAAAATCATATTTATTCCAAACCTTTGAACAGTAGTGTATATAAAGAATAGAAACATTGGAGATTATTCAGTGATTTCTTGACTTTGGTAGGTACATGTCCTGAATACCATCCACAAATCCACACACACACAAAAAAAAAAAAATGATTTATGATTATGTCAGATTATCTACATGTTTAGACATTTAGGTCTTTGATCAGTCACATAAATTGTGCAATATCACCAGAGAGGTCTCTCTCTAAAAGTCTATAAACGCGTGGCATGTATGTGCTCCGAGCACACGCCGACTATTTTCCAAAACAGGGACAAACAGATGTGTGTCAGAGCAAGGCCGCCGGTTTCCGTCTGTTTGAAATGCTAAATGCAGGCTGTCTGTCCCCCTAACCCAGCCCTAAAGCTCAGCAATGTCTTTGGACTTACATTCTTTGACTTTGCCCAACTATACCGCCTCCCTCCCTCATTTGTTCCCCATGGACCTGTTTTCCAGCTATTTCACTCCATGTTAAATGAATATTCTGGGATATATATACTGTGCTATAAATGGCAGCATCTGTGGCATGCTGTTGATTACCACAGAATATCATTTCAACTCAAACTTCAGTTTGAAAAAACAAACAAAATTGATAGATATTCACTTATAAAGGAAGTCTATATGAGGCAAGTATACAACAGTTGCCCCATACTTCCACTGTAAGCTCATTTACACGTTTTTAGTTTGTTTTTACGACTAAGGTACGAATAGCAATTAATTGACAGAATCACACAGAAGCTTTTTAAAGAGCCCAGAATATTCATTTAAATCTCAATGTTTATTGCAGTGTCTGTCATTGTTAATTATGTTGTTTTGGACTCGGCTTACACAGATTCTCTGAGGGCATCATAAAGAAAGGATTTACCGTGGACCTCTAAGAGGCAATTGATATATCCGTCTTTCTATTTGATTTCTGTTTACACAGTTTGAAATGTCTTGTGGTGTCTCCTCATTGCTCTGGATATCATTTATTGTCATAGTGGCTTTACCAATGAAATCAGTTTTATAGTATTGTCAATCAGAACACAGTTTCTGTCATTAAGTCTTTATACGAGTTTTTTTAAGCTTAGATTTCAACCACAGTTCAATTGCTTTTTAATTACCCTGAAATGATATCCCAACACAGCCAACAACGGAAGTCCGGCCTCCCAGAGGAAGCTAATATTAAAAATAAAAAAAGATTAAAACGTGTTTCATCGAAATCCTCTCCAACAAATCCCACGCTCTCCCTGGGCACTAAGAGCTCACCCTTTAATAAGGCCACCATGCAGGCTGTGTGTGCTAAAGGCGGATTATTTGATATTAATATGCACCGGACGATCGTCACCATGGATTCAGAATAGCAGACTTTGTTTGCACATCGATATTAGACTCACCAGATTTAATCAAGAAGGTAAACAATGAATAGAAAAAGGATAGAGAATAAAAAAGAGAGACAGAGAGACACAGAGTCATCTGGGTTGAGTGATGGGTAAGCCCTCTTCCATTTGACCGACAGAGACTTTATGCGACTACAAGACGCCATAGAAGCTCTACATTTGCTTTATTGCACTGAATGTGCCAAACTTTACTTCTGAATAAGGTCCTGAATTAAATGCTGGCACAATATTGTCTGAACACTTCTCTAATTTTTCCTTGTAACTTTATAAATATTAGTAGTATTCACAAACACTATTTATAGCTACAGAATCATACACTAGTAATTATGTAAAACTGTCCATGCCTCGTATATGTGTAAGGCACAAACTTTGAATACAAATCAGTTCTTTCTTTTGCTCTAATTAACATCTTTTCATTAATCTCAGTAGGTCAAAGCAAAATGTCACTCACTCTTTTTTACACTATTGGTTATATTAGAGTTGTGGGTGGGGAGAATGTTGTTGGTGGCTAATATGAATCTGCAAATTTCAAACATTCACCTTTATCTCACCTGGTCTCAGATGAATTGAAAAAGGATTGAGAAAAATGGCAGATTGAATATTCATGCGAGTCTGGGTTCATCTCACACTCATCTTCTGATTATACTTGATATAAAGACTGACAGAACTATACCATTAACAAAGTAATTCACAGCTTTGGGGTGGCAGACAAAACTATAAGAAGTAGATGATGGCAGAAGACTAATTAATTTACACTTCAAAAAGTAATCAAACATTGAAGGTATTTAAAAGAAGATTTGTAAAATGAACATGATGGATATAATGTAAAATGTACAGAAAATATATATTTTTAAAATATTAATGTGACATTTACTAGAAGTAAAAGTGAGGTGGGGCAGTGAAGATGGTGGACAGATGGCCACAGGGTCAGTGTCTATCTGTCTCCCTCAATCCTTTCTCATCTACATCACCAGCCGTCTGCTCCTCTTATCTGAGTTATTGATAGTCTGCTCTCGACCTCTCAGACCTCAAGACATGGAAATAGATGGAAATAGAAATTAAAAAGAGGGGAAAAAAGGGAAAGAGAGAAATAGAACAGAAAGTCCTATAAGATGATTAAGAAAACTAATTGGATGGAAGAAAAACCAGACATGCATGTGAAGAGGTTTATAAGGGAGAACATAATCTATGACAAGAGAGACTCAGGTAAATGAGAAAATGTTTCTTTGCCCGAGAGGAAGAATGTTAACCACACAGAATATGCAGTGTTATATTAGTATTTGGAAAATTTAGCCACGTTTAAAAATGTATGAATGTAACAAAATACCAAATCAAGCTGCATTTATTTAAAAGAAATATAGCACAAGCTGGTTTTCAAGCAATACACACACTGTAAAAAATGACCGTGATTTTAACGGTAAAAGACTGTAAAAATGCTACGTGAAAAACAGTTAATTGGTTTACAGAAAGTTTCCGTACTATATACGGTGAATAACTGTTATAGATCTAACGGCACATTTAAAGTAATTTACGGTAAAATGGCATTTACAGTTTTTGGAAGTGAAAAATAACAAGTCATTGTATAATTTACAGTGAAAAAACGTAAATTGACATTTCCACAGTTCCCTGCGTGACACTTCACATTTGATGTATTTTTGTTGAAATAAATGTTTCTTAGATTTTCTTAGTTTTTTCCTAATCAGTTATGTACATTAGGGTTTTATGTTACATCTATGTTGTTAAATGAATGTTTATTGCATTTTTAAAATTTCATGTGTGTTACCATGATGGTGTTTAGTGTTTGTGTGAATGACAGTCTGTGCACCTTCTATATATTACTATTGTCCTTCTCAGCTTGTGGAAAAGCTGCTTGTGATGAACTTTGATTCATCATGTGACTCTCATCACCACTGTGTTTGGTGGTTGTCAGTGTATTACAAAGGTACAAAACAGATATTAGTACTTTTATAGGTTGGTAAATTAACATTATATCAGTTAATGAAATACGTTTTTTTTACCGTAAATTTAACTGAATTTTTTTTACAGTGGTAAAATAAACAGTTATGAACATAATTATTACAATATAAACCTTTAAATTATACGGTTTTGAACTGTAAAATAGACAGTAAACTAAGTGCTGTCCCGTAAAATCAAAAACATTGCTACTGTATTTTTTACGGTAAAGTTCTGGCAACCACAGCTGCCGTTTTTTTTTTTACCGTAAATTTCACAGGGTTTTTGTTTTTACAGTGTATAATGAAAAATAAGGCTGTTACGATACTTTCTTTTTGTGAAAACAATGAAATATGTCCACAGTTTTGGTTTGATGGTGAAATGCCATTCATATAATTCAAGTGTGGCAAATATTCTTTGGGATCCTTGTAAATACAGATGTGCCAAAGACTTCATCCAAGAATCCTGAAGCTTTCTGATGGCTGTATACCTGCCATATCTCACTCTTTTCCATGGCTCTGTCACATTTCTCTCCATTCCTTCTTGCACTGCGCTCTGTCCATCATAATTAAAGAACACATTACAGTTTCTGGCTGACAAACCCACTGCCATTCAGCTCAAAATGAAAACTAATGAGAGGGCTCCACTGTGTTTGCTGATCCTGCCGCGTCCCTGAGGAGGGCTGGTCCACCTCTCCGGATGATGGAAAGCTCTAGATCTTTCTCTCTCTTTGGCTCAGAAAATGGATACTGAAAGAGGAGGGCGAATTTCGGGCAATGTCACTCATGCCGCGCAGCACTCTTACGCTGGCACATTCGGTAAACAATGTGTCCGATCAATAAGGAATGATTCTGGCAAGCGCTGCCTCAGCACAAAACGGAAAACACACTGCAGAATCATTCGATTTGAAGGAATTGACAGCTCTTTTCAAGATAGCTTCATAATATTCTCTCTCTCTCTCTCTCTGTTTCTTTATTGCATTTTCTTTTACCATTTGCTTCATCACCAAAATCATAAGCTGAAATGGTCCTATAGAAATTTTAATAGCTATCTCTGCTGAAATTCAGATGAAGTCCAATTCAGCCCCACAGTGTTGGCCTGTGTGTGTAACTAATTTTATTTTGTTGGCTACTTACCTAATGAATAAATAAACATGAAGTATTGATTGATTTTAAATTGTTTGAAAAGATTATTTATCAGAATCAGAAGTTATCCATAATTAATAAACCTGGATATTAATACATTCCAGTGTAAGCATAGATAACAGTTGTGTGTTCTCATATCTGCATTTCAGATTGAACTTGAGTAAAGTGTATTCAGCAGCAGCTGGTCAAACCAGCGCTGCGCCGCTACCCATTACACTTCAGCACTGCAAGCTCATGTGTCCCTCTACAGCCACCGTACCACAGCCCGAACATCCATATGGCCTTGACCTCAGGGAATCCCCTCTGCCAGAGTATTTACAGGGTGTTTGTGTGGATGAACGAAATTAGACAGCTACACACGCTCATGCATACCCGCAAACACCAGCCAACATTTCAATGGGGCAGGTGGTGATATGTCCCTGGCTAATCAATCCAGCCATTTACTCAAGCAACACAAACATACTATCTCTGTTCCAAAACCTAGAGAGCTGCCTCGCTGCCGCATTGTCTACATAAGCAGCTGCCTCATATAGGCATAGGCAGGAACACCACACACCACACAAATAGCGCTACACACAGAAGATACATGTATGATTCAAGCAATTGATTTCAGTAGAGTCTACTTGAATGGGGAAATACAGAAATCTTAAAAGCTCACATTTAAATGACATATTTCAAATTAGCAACTAAATCTGACATGAACTGACCCATAAATGTTGCTTCTCAAATAGAATAAAAAAACCCATTTTAGTTCAGTAAAGCCAACGCACATTACGTCTCAGGTAGGAATCCGACTTCTAACAGCATCTGCAGTTAGAATTGATTTTGACTTTAACAATCGGTGATTGGCTCTTTTATTTAGAAGGTGGTACTTATTCCATCATATTGTTGCACTTTGTCCCATTCATAAACTGGGTCTCTCCAGAGGTCACATTTGTCAGCTTCATACATCATCGAAACTGTCTCCTTTCAGAAAAGCAACCATTACATTCCAAAGTAAGATAAAAATTACAGTCATTTATTCTTCACAAGAAATGCTATTCTGAAATTAGACTGTTTCAATGACGTTTGTGGATGACAAATGGGATCTCTGAAGGGTGCAGCTTTTGAATTGAGACAGCAGTAGTAATATAAGTGAACAATTTTGATATATTCACAATTATTAGCGTGTTTCTAAGTTAATGACACAATATTCAGCACACAAATACTGAAAAAAAAATATTTTTTTTCTTTTTAATAAAATAAAATAATTCGCAATATTAATTGAATGTGTATTTTTTCGCTGCATTCTGGCATTGCCTTTTTCTCAAAAAATAGATGCAGTGATATTGAATTGAATTGAACTGAATTGAACACCTTTATTACCATTGTATACTTGTATACACTGAAATTAATTAGGGATGCACAGATACCGATACCAGTATAGACCGATACCTCGCGTGACGTAACTGACAGAATTTTCTGTGCACAGAGACACCGACGGCAGCAGCAGAAACAATGTCAGCCTCAGGGGTGTGGAAATACTTCAGAATTAATGATGACAACCCACACATTGCGAACTGCATCCATTCAATCACAATTCGTTATCGATTAGTGAAGGCGGGATAGGCGGAATCGCGCTGACTGACACAGACCAGAAGCGCTCTCTCTCTCTTTCTTGCACGCAATCAGTTGCGCCTGAATGGTCAAATGCACACATAGTTGTCAAAATGTCCATCGTGTGGAGTATCTCATGTAAATACAGTCGGTTATGGCTTAAGTGGACGTAGAAATTTGGGTGAAAACAGGATATGTGTCAGTATCCATAGATTCGGTCTTAAAGGGACCGTAGCCTATATTTGTCATTAATGTTAATAAAACAACAAAATATGTTAAATAAATGTATACATGGTAAATAAACCTACTGTATCTGAAAAACAAGTTTATTTAATTTGTATCTCTATAGTATTTGTTGTATTGTTTGTAATTTGTTTGAAAATTTCTTTTTATATAACAACAATTATATATATTGGTAATTATGCCCTTTGAAGGTGAAATTTTTGTTCTTTAAGTTTGTGACATACACATAAAAATGTATTACTTTTTTCATTAGAATAATAATAAAGAAGCTGCCTTACATTAATTAGTCTCACTGTGCTTGGAAAACTGCAACATCACCAACAACAACAACAACAACAACAACAAAAACTTGTAGTCTGTCCTTAAAAAATGGTATCAGTGCATCCCTAAACTTAATAATGCTACAATACATTTTGCTACATGATATAATGCTACAATTTCAAATCTGTATGTCTTTATTTCTTCTGTTCAGTGAAAGTCAATGTGGTCCATCGAAGACTATAAATATAGAAAAACGGTTCACTCCTATTAGTTATAAATGGGAGAAACTGCAACGCGCAATATGGCGAAATACGTCCTGCCTTCTAAGTAAAAGAGCCAATCGCTGATTGATAAAGTCATTGTGTCATTGTAGCAGCCGTTAGAAGACTTGCGCTTAGGAATCCTCAAGTACAATGGCTCGTCTAGCCTGAAAAAATAAGCTTTTTTTATGCTATTTTAGCATAAGAAACAATATTTATGGGACAGTTCATGTCAGATTTTGTTGCTGATTTGAAATATGTTATTTAATTGTGAGTTCGTCAAGCAGTTTTTGAGATTTCAGGATTCACCCATTCAAATATATGGGACTTGGTCTTGGATGCCTGAAATAGCTGCCCGGAGGCGTTGCAAATATGGCCACTGAGTGAACAAACTTTCCTTGAAAGGGACCATTGTTGTTTTGGATTCCAAAGACTTTCATTCTATGGGCAAAAATTTTCTTCCACAAAATAAAGAAAGTCACATCAGTTTAAAACAACGTAAAGGAACAGAACAATTGTGGGCGGCCCTGTAAAATGTCCTTTTATACAAAAGACAAAGCATTAGTTTGTTAGTATGCATGAAAGCAACAGGCAGTACATTTTACTTAGCAAAGTCATTTCTGTTCCTTCCCCTTCCAGAACCCTGGTTCTCTCTATATTTCTTACCAGTATTACCAAAGAGTGCAAGCCACATTGTGTGGGAGGGACACACTTACACACACACCAACTCCGCCACACACACTGGTGTTGATTATAATAGTGCATCGAGGTATGCTCTCACACCTCTGCCTACGGAGTCTCTCCCTTGAGTCTGAAAAAATCCTTTCAAACAGAACTCTTAATTAGATGGAACAGAGGTCATCTAGAACCAGAACACAAGGACACACAAATACACACCCACACAAACACTTCCTTCCTTCCTTCTTTTTCTTTAATAAATAACATAGACATTATCTGAAGCTGAACTTTATGTCTGATAATGAACTGAACTGAAAAAAAGCCAGCCTGTCACATTCATTGCTTTTAAAACACGCTCACATTTCACAGCTTGTTGTGAGCGAGATCCAGGCAGTCAAGCTGTACATATTCATGCCTTTACCAGCTCGAAATTTAATTCACCAGACAGATTACAGAAATCCTCAGCAATTTCCCTACCGCTGTTGTGTGGTACTCGAACAAATCCACACATATTAAATCCATCCGTGTCTCAATCTTTTCCCGGCCCGCTCAGGTGAACGGTAACAGTTGTCATCAGTTTTAAGCCAATCTGAATGTGTGTCAACGCTGTTTTTATGCATCCCTGGGTCTTATGTGTTGGTGGATATCTGATACTTCCTGTTTAATGAGGGAGATTTAACCTTCGCAAAGGTTGCGGATTTTAAGTATCAGTGTCAGAAAAGGAGATTGGCACTAAATTTCATTCATTACCTTGATGTGAAACATAAAGCTTGTGTGTTCCTATCACATCATTTGTTTTTAATAGCTGGAGAAAGCCATCCATAGCATTTCCATACATCCCAATGACAGTTGCTTGGCTGGCGCAGGACCTCCCATTTTCTGAGCCAATCACCTGACACATTACTTGCAAAAAATATTATTTATTCAGAATAAACGGCTAATTTTAAATGGAGTAAGATGCCTTTTGGATTCAGTTGGTATATTTACAGCAACCATCACGGTCTAACAGAACCATACCAACCGGCTAAACCTTGACCGACTGTGTCAGATAGACATTATTTTCTGTTAATGAAACTTTCTCTCCCTCTCTCATGTAGGTGCGAGCCAGCGCGATCGCTCAGGATGCTGATCAGAACTATGACTACGCCTCGAACAGTGTGATTCTGCATCTAGACGCTGGCGATGAAGTCTACATCAAACTGGATGGTGGCAAAGCCCACGGGGGCAACAACAACAAATACAGCACCTTCTCTGGCTTCATTCTTTACGCCGACTGAATATGTGAGCGTAAGAGAGAAGGAGTGGGAAAGAAAGAGATGTAGCGAAAGGAAAAGGGAAGCGAAGGAAGGAGCATTCATCATCCAAACGCTTTATTTTCGGATCTCTCCATTGCTTCAGCACACATTTTCACAGAAAGAGACTCAATGGAACGAGGGTTCAGTAGCTTTTCTCTGAATCACCTTATTGATTGATAAAAGACAAGGAAATAAAGTGATAAAAGTGACGTTTTTTTCTTTTGGTGTTGAAAGGGCATCTTTGCCTTTCTTGTTATAAGACTCCAAGAGTGACTGGCTGAGATCTTTAAACTCATCATCATGTGCTTCTCTTCAATGAAACTTTCTTTACCCACAGATATCTAATGTTAAAAATATCCCTGGCACCCTGTGGAAAAAGTATTCATAGAATTGTAACGCTCGTGTCCAATTCGATTTCTCCTTACCTCTACATTGGTCACAGCACCCCCTGTTGGCTACTGTTGGTAACTGATTTCCATCTGCATTCTTTCCGTATGTGTTGTACTCTGTTGGGACTGCAGTAGCTGATGAGCATTGTGAATGAATGTTATTCCTTAAAAGCACATGATACTCAGTTTAAACAATTGCTACCGCCTCTTCCCATGACTCCTTTCCTCCCCTGTCAATTAGCACTCGACCCTAAACTCCCTCCTCTCAGCCACCTCCTGCCCTTCTGCGCTCCTGAGGAAACTACAGATGACTTTGTAATAGCCTATTCTCTTTCTTATGAACATGAGTAACAGTAAATGATGACTTAAAGGACTCTTATATTTTAGTATTAGTTAACTTACTGTAGAATGAACGGAGAGCACAAAAACAAAACCAGATGGATATTTTTCTGAAGCTAAATTTTAAAAAGTTAAAACAAAATAGCATTTGGCAAATATTAGGTGGTATTTTGCATTATGAAAAACACAAAATCTACAATAATACTACTTGAAGCAATTTTTCCTTTTTGCTTGAGTTGTCATTATAACCTGGACATTTCGGTGAAATACAGAAGTCAGAAGTGTTTGTTAAAAAAAAAGTATTGATTTTCAAGGGGGGTGAGGGAGAGTTGAGGTGCTGTTGAGGGGCTTCACTTGTAACTCAATCATTCATGCTAACAAATGCGGTGAGAACATTTATTTTTATTTATTTTATTCTGACGGGATGAATGAACGTGTGCAAATGAGGTTTGTTTGTAAGCGTGCATGTGCGTTTGTGAGTGTGAGTATGTGTGTGTGTGTGTGTATCAGTACCAACACCAGAGCATGAACTATATTTTGTCTTTGCCACATTATTGGTTTGAGAAATGTTCTATGCTTTAGCCAGTCAAAGATGTGATATAGAGCTAATGAGATTACATCAGACACGTTTAGCTAAGCCTCTACAGAGAAGATATAAAAGAAACAATAAAGCTGTAAATTAAATAAATCTATGCTATGTTTGTCAGTCCTACTCTATCTTTTGGAAATGTTGAATAAATTTAAATAACAAATGGTATATTTGAAGTCATTTGTGGGATAATGATTTTTTTTCTTCTTTTTTTAATGCAAGAAAACAGTTTTTGGGAAATAGAAGACCATTTGCATAAATCTTCCAATTTATCTAATGGATCACATTATGGGCCATTTAATACATGCTCTAGTCATCTGAAATTACATCAGAATAAATGGGAAGGCACCGAAGATTCACGTTTATGCATCTGCTTCTTTTCCGTCTATGAATTCCTTCCTCCCGTCCCTCTATTTTTATCTCGTACCTGTCATCTGGCCTGACTCACAAAAGCACACAGGGAAAAAACACAGCTGTAGACTTAACAAAAGCTTTCATTAAGTGTGCCTCATTGCATGATTCACGTTGTCACCTCTGTTGCATCTTAGGACACTTCCTTCCAGAGGACACACTCAAACAGCCCGGCCTGGTGTTTTGAGCAGTCGCTCCCACTGAGACAGAGAGAGAATGAGAGAGAAAGAAATGTTGGCAGGTATTTGCAAAATAGATCAAATGAACTGATATTCTGAGAGGGATTTAAATGAATGTGCAAGTTTTTTTTTGTTTTTTTTTAAATAAATAAATGAGGCATTTATTTAAAATATGTATTTACGCAGCTTCTTCAGGGTAGTATTAAAGCGTTAGTTCACCCAAAAATGAAAATTCTGTCATTTATTACTCACCCTCATGTCGTTCCACACCCGTAAGACCTTCGTTCATCTTCGGAACACAAATTAAGATATTTTTGATGAAATCCGATGGCTCAGGGAGGCCTCTATTAATAGCAAGATAATTTACATTTTCAGATGCCCAGAAAGCTACTAAAGACGTATTTAAAACAGTTCATGTGACTACAGTGGTTCAACCTTAATGTTATGAAGTGACGAGAATACTTTTTGTGCGGCAAATAAACAAAATAACGACTTTTCAACAATATCTAGTGATGGGCGATTTTAAAACACTGCTTCATGAAGTTTCGAAGCTTTACAAATCTTTTGTTTCGAATCAGTGGTTCGGAGCATGTATCAAACTGCCAAATTCACGTGATTTCAGTAAACAAGGCTTTGTTACATCATAAGTGTTTCGAAACATTTAGAAATTTCAATAGTTCATGTGACTTTGACAGTTTGATACACACTCCGAACCACTGATTCAAAACAAAACATTTGTAGAGCTTCGAAGCTTCATGAAAAGTTTTGAAATCGCCCATCACTAGATATTGTTGAATAAAGTTGTTTTTTTGTTTTTTTTTGGCACACAAAAAGTATTCTCGTCGCTTCATAACATTAAGGTTGAACCACTGTAGTCACATTAATTGTTTTAAATACGTCTTTAGTAGCTTTCTGGGCACTGAAAGTGTTAATAATCTTGCTGTCAATGGAGGCCTCACTGAGCCATCGGATTTTATCAAAAATATCTTAATTTGTGTTCCGAAGATGAACAGAGGTCTTACAGGTGTGGAACGACATGAGGGTGAGTAATTAATGACAGAATTTTCATTTTTGGGTGAACTAACACTTTAAATTAAATATATATATATATATATTTTGAATTATTTTATACAATTTAATAAATTAATAAATTTATTACCATGTCTTTTTATTTTTGATCAATTTATATAAAAATTCTAATTTATATCAAATTCTGCTGTAAGGGTAAGCTTATAAGCACAAGTGTATATCACTAAATCTTTTCATATGATGTGAACTGAGATCATAAACATCATAAACCCCTATTATCTCAATTCCCATGTTTTATTCTTTTTTTTTTTTTTTGGTGAATTCTAACCCTGACATTGTTTTCTTGTTTTTCTCTTTCTATTTTACCTGCTCTGGTCCTCTTGTGTGTCGAGAGTCTTTTCTCATTCTAAACTCTCTTTTCTGAACATCAGCACAGACGCCTGACAATATCATGGGTCAGAAGACCCTTTTATTCTCCCTCCGTTTCTCTCTCCCCCCAAAGGAAATAGTGCTATTCACACACACCATGTACTTGGGCATCTCTAGGGAGCCAATGGAAAACAAGATAAAACAATAGCAACAGACATCCTGTGCTGCTCTCTTCCTTCATGAGCTCTAACCTTCCAGAGCTTCAACACCTCCAGACTATTGTCCTGGGATCTGTCCTGCTCCAAAATGTCATCAAAGAGCTTCTGAGTTTAGTCTGATCACAGAGCAGTTTAAAGACTGTCAGACAGACAGCAATCCAGCTCAGAGGAATTCAGCACACCTGTCTGACAGGAACTAAAGGATTCACTGATTTCCAGGTCTATCGCTACACAGGAAGTGCTGCTGTATCAAAATAGGTGACTTTTAGTTTTAGACAATTCTAATAATACTCAATAACAAGCACAACAATCATTTGAATTTTGTTCTTGTTCTTTATTTATTAATTTAAAATAACATATTACCTAATATAATAATAATAATAATAATAATTAATTTTCTATTTTCTTTATAGATTATTTCTGTCATAAGCCCTTTGTTGTCAGTATATACAAGTGTGAGTTTTTTTCCCCAACAAATTACTTATTACATGTAAATATTTGTATGAACATAAAGAGATTTAACAGCTGAGACAAACTGAACAAGTTTCACAGACATTTGATGAACAGAAATGGGGGTCAATTTCAAAAGTAGCAGTCAGTATCTGGTGTGGCCAGCAACTGCTTTAAGTACTTCAGTGAATCTCATCCTCATAGACTGCAGCAGATTTGCCAGTTCTTGCTGTGAGATATTACTCCACTCTTCCACCAAGACACTTGAACTCAAACATGTCTGAGGGACACATGGTTACACGTGGTTTGGCAAGGACGATCAGCTGTCCTTTCTGTCTCCCTGCAGCAATTAGGCATCTTACATTACAGACATTGCAGTTTATTGCTCTGGCCACATCTGCAGTCCTCATGCCTCCTGCAGCAGGTCTATGGCAAGATCATGCAGATGATCAGGGACTTTTCTCCTGGTGTTTTTCAGAGACAGTAGAAAGGTCTCTTTAGTGTCCTAAGTTATTGTAACTGTGACCTTAATTGTCTACCGCTTGTAAACTGTCAGTGTCTTAAGGACTGTTCTGTTTATGGTTCATTGAAAAAGCATGAAAAACATTGTTTAACCCTTTCCAATAAAGATCTGTAAAACGTATTTGAATTTTATATTTTGCAAATACAGTGTGAAAAATCCGACAGATCTTCAATGAAGCAGCTCAAATTGAGAAGCCACAAATGTTCACAAGTAATATATAGGTCTCAAGCCTAGAGGGAACTTCTAATGTACTTAGACTCACTCTCTCCAGTACAACTCTTCAGGCATCCTTTCACATGAACAGATGGAGGTTTATCTCTGGGAGATAAGCTAAGGGCTGATGAGGCAGACAAAAGGGGAAATGATAATTGCGTGTACGCAAGTGTGATATGAAAGGTGTTGTCGTGTCTGTGTGTGTGTGTATGTTTTGCTTAAAGGCCACCACATCACTGAGGGAGACTCATAGAGCCATCTGCCCAATTAGGCAATGGACCCGCCGCAACACACTTCTTCAATTACCACACCGATCTAAAACAACACACATACCTGCACAGGGCCAACAGGAACAGCATCCACTAATATATTTGTGTGAACGCCAGCTAGATACACATACACAGTCCATGCCAACCTCAGAGAGCTGGTGACTTTCTTCAGAGTTTCTGACTCAAAGGTCAAAGCCACACAAGTCGAAGGCTCTTAACAAGAAGTCACTGGTTTCCATGATGATGGGTGAAGTTTGGTCATCAGTTTCTGCCAGATGAAAAGGCCACAGTGCCCTGGCATGCTGGTTAGTTAAAGATCTAATAAATCCTTCTTAATAAATGTGTGTGTGTACTCTGCTAAAAAAAAAGCCTGAAATACTTTAAGCAAATTAGACAAAGTTTCAGCTCCTCATATTAAACACTTTTAACATTTTCGAGAAATTTGCGCCTTGAAAGTTCAGTGTATTTATATACTAAAGTAACTTTCCAACTGCTTGCAAAGATAAATATTACTGCAATCTTTGTGTAATATTAAGAATCTGTATTTATAGATCTTAGATATTAACTGACATTTCAAGAGAGAATCTTATGACAATAAACAGCTGATTAGTCAAGACTTACATTGCTCTTGAATATTCCCATCCTAACCATTTCCCAAAATAAGTTCATCAAGGCTGCATTTATGTCTTCAGTGTCACATGATCCTTCAGAAATCATTACAATATGCTGATTTGATGCTCAAGAAACATTTCTTATTATTATAAATGTTGTAAACAGTTGAGCTGCTTAATATTTTTGTGGAAACTGTGTTGATACAATTTTTTCAGGATTCTCTGATGAATAGAAAGTTCAAAAGAACAGCATTCATTTCAAATAGAAATATATATACTTTTAAATACTTTTATTAATTTTATGCAATAATATGTGCATGCATGCGATCACAAAAATGTTTTCTGTTAAGAGTGGACATTATATTACCTTTTATCTCAAAGGTATGTGCCAGGTACAGTATGTGGTTCACTTATGTCTTTGAACATGATTTATTTCCAGGTATAACTGTGTACTCAAAATGTGTCTTTGGTTTTTATAGACACAAACTATAGGTTTTTGGAAATCTAAGCTATTCTTGCTGCTCGCCAAGGATTTGGACGATGACTGTTGATCTTTTATATGTAAATGACATTAATTAGGTGTCGTTTAAAACGCGGAGAACTGAAAGCATTCAGCTGCGTGCAAGTTCAAGATTATTTGCGATTTATAGATTTCACATCTCAAAGAGAGGCGTATGCTCATTTTCTGTGTGTACGTTCATTCTATGAATCCTACGTAAGCACATCTGAGAAATGATCGTAAGATCAAATTTAGGACGGTTTCTGCGCAACATTTTATAAATGAGGCTCCTGGCCTTTCTAAACAAAAAGTGTCTTAGAAATTTAAAATCAATACATTGTTTGTGACTGAGTAAGCACAATGATTTTTACAACATTTTGAAGCAAAAACTCTAGACTAAAATACACAGTTCCCAAAAGCCTTGTGAAAAAATGTTTAGTATGTGTTTTGAGGCCTTATTTCAGTGACTTTTTTTTTTTTTTTCTTCAAAAACCACCCTATTATTGTAGCCTAGTTTGTGATGAATACAGTGCAATGAGACTTTTGTCATTAATATGTTTATAAGCAACTGAAAAAAAGCACAAATGTCAGGGCATGTCAAAACTACTCCAGGACCTCAAATCAGCCTCAGACCCCAGAGGGTTAAAAATAAAAGTATTATTCTTTAAAAAAACATCTTACTGACCCAAAACTTTTGAATAGTAGTGTAAGTATATATACAATGTATATGTATATAGTAACATGATACATGCATGTACATACAGCACATACATATACAGTATATAATACATATAATATATGTAAACAGATTGATATCTTTGATGACACTGCAGGTTGTTGCAAATGAACAAATGTTTTTTCAAGTGTAGTGAACATTTAAAGATACACCCTGTTGAGTGTGTAGGAAGCAGTGAACAATCTGTAGACTGGAACACAGCTTGGGTGATAAATACTCTTACAATGCACTCCATTGAAAACCTGAACGAAAAAGGGAAACAGATAAACAGAGAGAGAGAGAGAGATCTGGTGCTGCGACTATGAGTGTCATACATCCACTCCACACACCTCCTGAACCCAATGTGATTATGGCACATCCCTCTGCAAACACAAATACTGATAACCACACAGAGCAGGAGTGTTTGCCTCTGGCTTGCTGACAGGTGGGTCATCACAAAAGCATTCGTCTGTATTTGGCCGCCACCAAGCAAGACATCATGGATCATGGTAGTACTGCACAAACATGCTTCTGGCTAGGAGAGGAATCCAGAGGAATTTATAACATTTTTCTTAATTGATAGTCAGATAGATGTGTTGATTGTTTTTCCCAGCAGACTGTGTGATCTGAAATTTATTTTTAACCAAGCTAATCCACACCTAATGCATCCTTTTTTATTTTTATTTTGAAGCTACTATGCCAAATTCATTGGCTGGTAACACTTTACAATACGGGTGCACTAATATGCATTAATTCATGCTTAACTAATGCACAGATAATCATGTGTTAATGTATGACTCATGAAGAACTAAACCATTAATTAATTATTACTGCATCAGCAACTAATAAAGTTTCTATATAATTAATAAATTAAGTAATATATGAATTGTTATTAATTAAATGTGTCATAATGTATTAATTCCTTAATAACATATTTTATTAACTAAAAGTGTAAGTAAATGTGTTAATTTCCACAATGGTTTGAAGCCATGTACTTCAACCTCCAGTTGTCTGCTTTAATTAATCATTAACTAATGATTTGAAAATGTATCATTATGTTATGACTTTACTTGTTGAGGCACATGACTATTAACTAATTGTTAAGTAATATGTAATTAATGGGTTTTGACAGTTGCACATGCAGTGAGTGTAATGTCAGAGAATGTGTTTGAAGGATGGGTAAGTTGGGCTGCACACAAATATCAGCACACCAGAATCTGAACTACAGATTGATGTTGCACTGTGTTTAAACTGTATGTGACCATTATCGAGTCATGCCGCAACAACTGTTTACACTGGACATGACAGACCATTTGTCCTTCATAACAGAAGTGACGTTTTGTTGTGTTGTGTTGCGTCGTGCCGCATCCAGTGTAGAATCACTATCACTGATTATAATGGGTTCTATTGTCTTTGTCCGGTCTTGACAGTGTTACGAGCTGTATGTTCTCAGTGTTCTGCCTTTGAAACCTAGACCTCAGGCTTAACCTGACACATTCCTGTGCCATGAACAACAAGGTTCTGGATGCAGCAGTTTATCTGGTACAGTGGAGTCTCGGTTGTAGATGGCTGGAAATTGAAATCCATGGCTTAGTGTAGATGTCAAAACTATAATGACATATTACTTAACCATTAGTTAATAGTCATGTGCCTCAACAAGTAAAGTCATAACATAATGATACATTTGCAAATCATTAGTTAATGATTAATTAAAGCAGACAACTGGAAGTTGAAGTACATGGCTTCAAACCAAATTGTGGTAATTAACACATTAACTAAACTATTAGTTAATAAAATATGTTATTAAGGAATTAATACATTATGACACATTTAATTAATAACAATTCATATATTAATCTATTATTCATATAGAAACTTTAGTAGTTGCTGATGCAGTAATCATTAATTAATGGTTTAGTTCTTCATGAGTCCTACATTAAAACATGATTATCTGTGCATTAGCAAAGCATGAATTAATGCATATTAGTGCACCTGTATTGTAAAGTGTTTCCCATTGGCTCTTTCATGTTTCATCAGTGTAAGAGTGTGTGTGTGTTCAGACAACAGAGAACAGAAACCCTGCACAACGGCATAATATTCAATTTGACCCTACTTTGATTTGATTTGACATTAGCAGAGTGCAAGCAATTACGCACATTTGCCTGTTTGCAGCATTTCTGGCTGGCTGCAAAGGGACAGGCGTGATGTCTTTACCCTGACGCCCGGCCGCGTATACGCTCATAATGGAGGTCAACATCAAATACGGCCTCTCAGCATCCATGCCTAATGAAAACAAGTGTGTGTGCGAGTGTTTGAAGTGCGTGAAAGCCCTATCACACGCCATAATCCAAACACATCCTGAATTCCGCATGCACTGTCAACAGACTTAAGCAGAGCGCACACAATCCACTGAAGGAGAAAAGGGCAGCCTCTGACTTTGATAAAGGCCAGCATTATCTCCCTCTCTCTTTCTCTTTCTTGCCCCTTCTCATTCACGTTTGTACATGTTGCCCTTAATCTTGCTGTTACACGATGAAAGACCAAAGACCCATATGATTATGCATGATGGCAGGTTAATGCCAAGGAGATCAGGCATATCATACAAAAAATATGTGTGAACTTCTAAGGAGTTGTGTTAAAAGTTGTCATAACCATGACCATTTTAAAATGGTGGGGGGAAAAAAAACTAGGTTTGGCTCCTGTGGTAGATGCTGTAACTACAACAACTGCTTTCAAAAAACATCTTTCTCCATTGACATTAATATTGTGAAATATTAATTGAATTTTTTAGATTTTTATTTGAATATACTTTGAAATATAATTTATTTCTGTGATGGCAAAGCTGAATTTTCACGTATGGCTAAAATACATTTAAAAAATGACATGACATGACAACATGATATAGCATCACAATCCTTGATGCGAATCTCTCATTCCAGCACATCCCAAAGGTGCTCTATTGGATTGAGAGCTGGTGACTGTGGAGGCCACTTGAGTACAGTAAACTCACTGTCATGTTCAAGGAACCAGCTTGAGCTTTGCGACATCCTGCATGGAAGTAGTCATCAGAAGATGGAAACACTGTGGTCATAAAGAGACGGACATGGTCAGCAACAATACTCAGGTAGGCTGTGGCATTTAAATTATGCTCAATTGGTACTAAGGGCACCAAAGTGTGCCAAGAAAATCCCCCACACCATTACACCACCATAAGCATGAACCATTTATACAAGGCAGGATGGATCCATGCTTTCATGTTGTTAAAGCCAAATTCTGCTGCTGTAGCACGTGCTTCAAGGTTCAACATGTTGTGCATTCGGAGATGCTCTTCTGCAGACCTCGGTTGTAAGGAGTGGTTATTTGAGTTACTCTTGCCTTTCTATCAGCTTAAACCAGTCTGGCCATTCTCCATTGACCTCTGGCATCAACAAGGTCCACAAAACTGCCACTTACTGGATATTTTCTCTTTTTCTGACCATTCTCTGTAAACCCTAGAGATGGTTGTGCGTGAAATTTCTGAAATAGTAGTGCTCGATTCTTGAACGAATTGTTCTTTTGAGCCGGTTCTCAGGAAGTAACAGGTCGATTTGAACTTTGGTTCCAGGTTGATGCAAGACGCACAGCCAAAATAGCACATCTGATTCACAATGAACCGAATGAGCCGGTCCAACTGACTGTCAAAGTTTGCCAAGGATTCAAGATTCAAGGAGTGAGATGAGCGAGTTGACGATACAATGCAAGCCTGAGGCACGTACTGGAAATATGCTTATTATGACTACTGTTATTAAATAACATTTTATTAAAACCTGCAAAAACCTTTCTGTCGAGAAATGTAAATAAATTTTACTATGGTTTATTGTACATGCAGATTATATTTTAAGTTGTTATGTAAAATCAGTCGAGTTTATAAGACTGGTTTATTATTTCTATATTTTAGACATGTAGAACATATCCGAGTTTGTGCATCAAATGTGTGCTATAGTTGGGAATCTTATCCAAGATGTAGGCTACTCAATATTGATCAGTCGTATCCGACATAAAGGATCCGCAAATGAAACTGTGACCACAAACTCCATTAACTTAAGTGAATGAAAGGCAATAATCAGCAATATACACAAATAACTATTTCTTTGAATGTTTCAATATGCGTTGGCACAAATTACTTTATTTGAATGTTTCATTGATATAACATGACACTGAGTTGTGTTATGTTATATCAATGCTGTGACTGCATGATGACATCAGGAACCTATGAATAGACTTTTTGAACCGGTTCATTGAGCCAAACTGTCCGAAAAGAACCAGTTTGTGGAAATGAATCGGACTTTGCATCACCATTCTGAAATACTCAGTCCAGCTCATCTGGCACCAACAACCATGCCACATCCATATAAATATATTTAAAGACAGAGAGAGAGAGTAATGCATGTCAATGGCTGTGGAGTTATGTGTTGACCTCCTCTAAGAACATGTTCCTGTCCATCCCCTCTATGCTTGCTTTAGCCCCAGGATAAGGCTAAATCACATTAGTGTTTGCCAGGAGAAATGCTGAGTTGGGCATTTGACTGACCCACTGCCTGAGACACACACAAACACACAACACAAGCTTCCTGATGGCTCACAAATGCACACACTCACAGCTGGTGTCAGATTTAGCACGATGACCTTTGTGGCGTTGTTTGTCGTGGAATCCTAACAAAGTGTGCTCTAGAATCAATGCATGACTTGTCAGTCTGACACTAAATATTGCTCCAGTGCTTTCTTCTTACCTTTCTTTGTACCGGTGCACAAAGGCCAAGGACGTGTCTCAGAAAGGTTAGTGCTTCAATGCTAGTCTGGAGACTATAACTTATTCAGCTGTAGCTGCAGACATCTGCTACTGCATATCGATACTGCAGGACTACTACTTCAGCTTAGTCTATGAAATGTAGCATTCACAGTTGTTACAATTTCAGCTTTTTATATATATTTATCTGTACTGAAACCATAATAATAACAGCACTGTAGACTAGAGTCTTTCAGCACCACAGACAGCGAATTTCCCACTATGTGTCTTCTATGTCACTATGTGAATTCATCCATCAGGAAAGTCCAGAAAAAAAAGACATCATGTACAGTTAGAGTCAGGGAACAGCAGTTCTGTGAGTGTGTCAGTGTGTGTGTGTTTCTATGCGCTCATTAAAAGTAGAGAGGGGCTCCTCGTGCATCAGTGTCCAGGCCAGAAATGAGTAAGTCAGTCAGAGCAGCACAGCTATTTTAATGCATGCACTTCTTGTGTAAATCACTAAGCTACACACACACACACACACACACACGCACACGCACACGCACACACACACACACACACACACACACACACTTGCACTGATGCCATCATCATGCCTGGATTTGATGACTGCTGTGCATTTAAAATAAAATGCGTTGGTGTGTGCACTCTGTGCTTGAGAAAGTGGGTGTCATTGACTAACCATACAAAATTTGTGCATTAAAACTACGAAATCATGATTCAGCAATAACTTTCATTCTAACATTTGTTATAAATGTATGAAAAAGACATCTAACTAAAAACACACATATGCAAAAATAAGATATTCTTGGTGGCATTATAAATGTGTTAAGATGAAATTTCATACATATCTATGTCATTTTTATTTTATACATTTTATACAGTATTGTTTGGGCATGTTTTATGCAAATGACAAACCTCTGGCATTTAGAATACCTCTGTTCCACAACAGTTTTCCAGCATCCTTCCTTCACCCCAACTCTTCACTCTCAATTATTCCTATCCCAGCCAGGGGTCGGGGTACTCTGGGTTTGGACCAAATTCTGAGCTCGGAGCCCTCTCCTTGGACAGCATGCCAAATATACATATTCTGTACTCTATCTGATTATTAAGTCACGTGATATTAAGTGCGAACTCGTGAACAAAGATCTTAATGTAAAGGAACGTAAGTTATGAGCAAAGGTGGCTGTGAAAATAAATCTGCATTGTTTATCCTTTTGATCTTTCATTAAAAAAAATCACAAAATTCTAACCTTTCATCAAAGTAAAACAATTGAAAGTGGGGGGAAAATCACATTATGAAATAAATGTTTTTCTCCAATACATGTTGGCCACAATTATTGGCACCCCTAGAAATTCTCATGAGCAAAATATCTCTGAAGTATATACATTCATATTTACATTTTTTTAGCACAGCAGGGTGATCATGAACATGAAATTGTCCAGCCATGACTTCCTGTTCCACAGGAGTACAAATATGTGTAAGCACAAAGGCCAAATTCCCTTAATCATTCATCACAATGAGTAAAACCAAGGAATATAGTTCTGATGTGCAGCAAAAGAATGTTGAGCTTCACAAAATAGAAAGTGGCTGTAAGAAAATAGCTGAAGCATTGAAAATATCCATTTCCTCCATCAGGGCAATAATTAAGAAGTTCCAATCAACTAAAGATGTTACAAAAATGCCTGGAAGAGGACGTGTGTCTATATTGTCCTAATGTGCAGTGAGGAGGAAAGTTTGAGTGGCCAAAGACTCTCCAAGGATCACAGCTGGAGAATTGCAGAGATTAGTTGAGTCTTGAGCCTCAGAAAGCCTTAAAAAAATGATCAAACAGCACCTACATCACCCAAAGTTGTTTGGGAGAGTTTCAAGAAAAATCCTCCTTGCTCATCCAAAAACAATCTCCAGCATATTCAGTTGTCAGACATGACTGGAACTGCAAACGGGACCAGCTTCTATGGTCAGATAAAACTAAAAAAAAGAGCTTTATGGCAGCAAACCCACCAGATGGGTTTGGTGCACACGGGAATAAAAAGTACCCCATGCCCATGGTTAAATATACTGCTGGATATTTAATGTTGTGGGCTTATTTGTTTTGCCGGAGGTCCTGGACATCTTGTTCAGATACATGGTATCATGGATTCTATCAAATACTAACAGATAAAAAATCAAAACCTGACCGCTTCTGCTAGAAATCCAATAATGGGCCGTGGTTGGATCTTCCATCAGGACAATGATCCAAAACAAACATCAAAACCAACACAAAAATGTGTCACTGAACACAAAATAAAGCTTCTGCCATGGCCATCCCAGTCCCCTGACCTGACTCCTATAGAAAATGAGTGGAGTGAACTGAAGAGAAGAAGCACCAACATGGAGCTGGGAATCTGAAGGATCTGGAGAGATTCTGTATGAAGGAATGGTCTCTGATCTCTTGTCAGGTGTTCTCCAAACTCATCAGGCATTATAGAAGAAGACTCAGAGCTGTTATCTTGGCAAAAGGAGGTTGTAATAATTTGGTGCCAATAATTGTGGCCAACGTGAACTAGAGAAAAACATTTAGTTCATAATGAGCTTTTCCCCCCATTTTCAATTATTTTACTTAAATGAAAGGTTAGAATTTTGTGATTTTTTAAAAATAAAAGATCAAAAGGATAAACAATGCAGATTTATTTTCACAGCCACCTTTGCTCATATTTACCAAGGGTGCCAATATTAGTGGAGGGCACTGTATTACTTGAAATGTAAAAGGTAAAGGATGCAGAAGTGTCACTGAGTACCTGATAACACTTATTTGTGTGAAGACTGACAAAATAGTAGAATATTAAACTCTTTTATTATTAACAACATAATTTGGCTGGTATATAAATACATCTTTGAGATCTTAAAGTGTAGGGCTTGATCTGTGATACAGGGGGTGCATGATCGCAGGAATTTTGGAACCTAAAAATGGGCTGCAGACCAAAAAAGGCTGAGAAACCCTGACCTAAACCGACTCATCAAACAAACCTTTTTACATTAGGTTTCCATGAGGACATTTTTGTACATTAACTCAACATTTGGTCCCCACACTTACACTTACACTTACACACACACACAGAGGCTAAGATGCATGTCTGGTCTATAACAGGATTTCTGAATTTCTGATCCTACTGAGATCTGAGACCCAAAGCAAGCCGTCTGATAATTATGCACATTTTAATCAGTCATATCCCCTTTCCGCCAGTAAAGCTCTGTGTACATGTGACTCTCTCCATGTACGTGTGTGTGTGTGTGTGTGTGTGTGTGTGTGTGTGTGTGTGTGTGTGTGTGTGTGTGTGTGTGTGTGTAAAAGATGGGGAAGGGATTGGAAAATGGAACAGGACCATGAACACACTTGGGGTACAGAAAAAAGTAAGTGCATCTGTGTGTATGTGTGTGTGTAACAAAGTCAAGGGTAAAAAACTATTAAACTAAAGTGGACCTCGGGCCACTGTAAGACTTAATGGCTTTTTTCCCCTGCTTTCTCTCTCTCTCTCTAGCTCTGGGTCTCATTCCTCTCCTCTAATCCCACATGCTCAGACGTAGCAGGTAAATTGACTTTTCAGTGACAGACACGGGGGCTTTTCTTTCGAGCTTGACAGCAGTAGCCGCGTTCCTCACCTGTGACAGAGCATGTCTACGGCTCACATCACCGCTCCATTCTCAGAGCTGCTGCCATTAGCTCCAGATCACTGCTGCCATTAAAGCAACCTCCGGGTAAAACAGCACTCCAACCGTCATCAGGCCCTACACACACACACACCCCCAATCCATCACAACCACAAATAAAAGCAACAATCACCACACACTTAGGACACTGATCTGTCCACCATTCTCGTCAAAGAGCATTCTTCTTATTTTCATGTAGAATAAACTTAAATTTACAATAAAAAACTGCCAGCTGTGGTTGCCAGAAAATTCAATTGCAAAAAAACAACAACATTACAATATGGCACGAGAACAATTTAAATCAAATATAATTAAAAGTGATCACCATAAATTATAACATTACTTATAATTTCCATTTACACAAACAAGTATATGTACTGGCTTTAATGTAATATAGTTTTTTACTGTAAATTATTATTATTATATTAATTACTTTTTTTTTTTTTTTTTTTTTTTTTACAATATTTTTATAATAAAATTTGTAGTGTTTTGATTTGCTATCAGATGAAAACTGAAGCTTTATTAGGTTCTTTAATACAGGGGTCTTCAAGTATTGATTCACCTCTTGATGGAAATGACATCACAACATTTGTTTCCATCAAGAGGTGCATCAATTTTGGTCAAGATCTTGTATTGACAATGCAAGAGGTGAGCACTCTGTAAAGTCTCCTCCAGCACATCCCAAAGACTTTTAATGAAATTAAGGTCTGGACTTAGAGGTGCCAATTTGTGTGTGAAAATGATTCTTCATACTACCTCCCAACAATTCTTTCACAGTTTAAGCCCGATGAATCTTGGCTTTGTCATCCTGGAATATGGCCATGATACATCTTCCTACATGGTTGTTTAGGAAATGAAAAGCTACACACTCCATCAATTAGGGTTAAAAGTTGCCAAACATATAACATGCTAGAAACATAATAATCACATCCAATAGTGATCCAGTCATAGACTCATAGACTCTTAAGTATTTGCGAATTTAAATCAAAACAGTGACTTTTTTGGCTGGGAAGTGTATAATTATGTGTAAAGCATTAATAAAAGTTACAAATATAATTGTCAGACCCCCTGTTGTAGACTATTGACACTTTAAAGCATCAGTAAATATATTGTTTTCTAAAGAACTAAAAGAATAAAAAGCTCTTTGAGGAACATAAAGAGGTTCTTCTATGGCAACAGGCAGCAGAAACCTTATTGGTTGTCCTTGAATCTTTATTTTTAAAAGTGTTATAGTATCAGATGAAAATAAGACTCTTTTACTCATGTAGATTTAAAGAGATACATTTATTCTTACTCATTAACACGAATATTCTCTCGTTAATATGAACATACATGAACATTCTAGGTTTGTTGCATCACATCACGTCACTTGCTTGCAGTAAGTGCACATAAGAGTGTCAGTTTTAGAAACCTATTGGATATGAGGCCATAGAGCTCAGAGAACCACTGCAAAAGAAACATGAGACACCTGCCACTCTATTTTGCTTCCTGTTTGAGGGAAATCTAAGACCCCATCTATCCTGCTGAGCTCGAGCTGTATTTAAGACAAGCATGAAAATACCCATGCATGCGCACACATGTGCACACACACCACATAAGCAGTTTCGTCCTGCGGATGAGCTGGAATCAGCCAAATGCGCTTCACAGTTTATTCCATTACTTCACCGCACAGCTCTTCCGGTCAATGAAATACAGAAAACAACAGAGACGTGTGTGTGTGCGTGGTCATATCAGGCATCTATTTTCCCCTCTAATTGCACAGGATTAGAACAAGTTTGCCCAATTTAAGCAACAAGGAATGGCTGTTTAATCATTTGCCTAATTGCTGCCAACTTGCTTCCTGAACCTCTCCATGGGCTGCATGCGCTCTGTGGGTGAATATGTGTGTGTTTGAGAAGGGTGGTGAAAAGATATATGTGCACCTTCGCCCGTGTTCTTCCAGGAGTATCTATGCATTAATTTGTGCTTATGTATAGGTGTTTGCTAAACCTGTTTCCCCTGATCATGCAGCTTTCTTCTCCTTCTCTTCCAGCAGCTGTAATCTAAGGCTCTTACAGTAATTTAGACAGTAGACAAATTTGTTCTGCTTTCTTAGCATAAACAGTGTCAATAGAGCCATGTGGTGCTCGGTAGTAACGAATGGACCTGCATCTTAAGTCACCAGAGCAGCCGTGTACGATAGCAGGCGGAACCCTCCTAGGGACCAATTGGAATAAGTTGCTATTTGCTGCACTTTGCCTTGTGTGCTAATTGTACAGGTGCTCGGGAGAAACGACTCTCAAACACAAAGCATTCACCATTCTTGATTTCCTAAGATATTTAGATCTTGCGTTATGATTTACACTTCTTATTTCAGGCTTTATAAGAACATTAAAGTGCACGAAAGCTGCAGTTGGGTACTTAAATGTTAGACATGTTCCAGTACTTACCCTGATTTATGACCAAGTTTTTACCAAGCGGCAACCTCCACCAGTTTCTCTTGAAGCCAATACGGAAGTGACTTAAACTGCGATTCATCGACTGGCCGCTAGAGACAGGCTCCAAAAGAGAGCAGAATCTCACTGAGTCTCATGTTAAAATGGCCAACTTTACAGCAGAAAAAAACATGTTTATAGCCTGGATCAAATTGTGGTTTTGGTCTATACAGCTAATTTTGCCCTTCATGACAACTCTGAGGGGGGTGAATTTTTTATACCTCATCCGTTTAAATTATATTAATCCTTAAAGTTCTGCATAATTAAGGGCGTGGTCACTTGAGTGACAGGTAGATTGCCGCTGCTGTCTGTGAGCCGTCATGTTATCTCAGCTAATTCCAGCTGCTGAATTTGGCATCTCTGCCGTGTTTGTGCTTTTTTTCGGGATTATTTTATATGATTATAAAATAATAATATATACAGTTATAAAATAATGGTCGAGACTCGAGACAGATGTGCGTCTATGTACATGTGCACGCATGCAGAAGATAAACAGAACACTTGTTGTTGGATCGTGGCATTGGCTAAAAGTTTTGTTCCTGAGTCTGAGATTTACTACAGTGACAATGGCAGGAGGATATAAAACTCTGACAGCACTGCTTGGATATTTAACTGCTGCATTTTGAAAAGTTATACTTTGGACACAGACTCATTTGTTTGTGAGATATAAACAATCATATACAGTTTTACAACATAACGCTGCTCAGGTTGCATAATTTCTTGAAGAACGATGATAGAGAGCAGATCATTCAGAAGAAATGTGATGCAAACAATGGATAATATATCAATATTTCATGGATTTAATGCTTTTGTGGACAAAAACTACTGTTTTTTGTTTTTCAATGGACACTCATGGACATTTTACCCAAGTGCAACGGATTGGATTCATCTCACGATCTCTATTTCATTATAAAGGTATGAAGTCCCATTTAATTTTTCATGTTGTCATTTGCACACCCAACACAAATTACAATTACTGGTGCTGGAGCATCTAAATCGTAAAAAAAACACTGTATATTGACAGTAAACATTGAGAACTTTCTAATGATATAACTTATCTTTATTAATATTTTAGATAGTATCTAAGATAGATAGATAGCTTCTTAGCCTGATAACATGATCATGTCGAGCTAGGCGGGCGTGGTTTCAGTAACCAGGCACCTCAGTTCCAACTACGTCTCGCCTCTTTGCCATTTTCAGTTATCTGGGAGTGACGCGCTGCTAAGATGGCAGCGGCCTCATTTTCACTTCAAAAATGCTCTTCACAAATCTACGGGTGACGTCACGGACACTACGTCCATATTTTTTTACAGTCTATGGTTTTTACATGAAATTAAATAGGTGAAATGTAGGGGGGGAATTCACAATCAGGCCATTGTGTGTAATATTTCAGCACATAAATCTGCATCTAACAGAGAATTACTACTAGGTCTGTTCCTCACAAAAACTCATAAGGCATTAGGGAATGGATTGGTCCCACTTTATATTAAGTGGCCATAACTATGTACTTACATTTAAATTAATCATTTGATACAATGTACTTATTGTGTACATACATGTTTTTACATTGTACTTATATTTTAAAAACACCTGAATGAAATTACATCTGTAATTAATTTCTGTAATTACAGATGTATTCCTTACACCTTACCCCTACCCTTAAACCTACCTATACCACCAAAGCTTTCCCTAACCTTAGCCATATCCCACCTCAATAGCAGCAGAAGTGTTTTGCAATTCAATATGAACTCAGAAAGTACATTGTACTTATTTTTTGACGCAAGTACATAGTAGCTAAGGCCACCTAATATAAAGTGGGACCAATGGAATATATCGCAAAAGCCAAATAATTTTATATATATATATATATCTCATATATTTGGAGGGTGAGTGAACAATGGCAGAACATGTGGCCACTTGAGCTACGCATAAAAATGTATGTATGTCAAAATATCAGACCGAGTGGCATTTATACAAAATAAATAAATAAATAAACCGACTGTATAAACACACCATTCAGGTAAAACATTTCACAAGGTTAAATGATAATAAATTATATATACTGTTCAAATTAAAATAAAATATTGGACAATGTGTTCAAATGTGTCAGTAATTTTTTTTTTTTCAAATTTTATTCAGCAAGAGTGCATTAAATTGATCAAAAGTGACAGTAAAGACATTTATGTTACAAAAGATTTCTATTTCAAATAAATGCTGTTCTTTTGACAAAAAAAATCCTGAAAAAATAAATATACCACAAAAAATTAAGTAGTATGACTAATTAAACAAAACAAAAAAATAAATAAAAAAACAAAAAATGTATTGAACCTAAAAATCTGACCTGAAAAATTGTGACAAATCCAGAAATAATTTCATTCTCAAAAGCACTTATTATAGCAACCCAGTACCTCATAAACAACATAGAACCTCAAACTTTGTTCCCAGGTGGACTGATAGAAGGCCCATGCACTAAAATTAGAGTTTGCCAGATTAAGAATGTCCTTGCCAGTTTTGTAAGCAATATACATCAGACAGACAGTGTGTTATTGGATGCTGAGACAACACTTCATACATCCACTAAAAATCTGTTGGTTAAAAGTTCCAGAAATAGCTCAGAAAATGTAAGGTAGTTTTCTGACAAGCGAACATCACATGTCTGTAAAAGACACTTAAGTTGAAATTATGTGATATAAAGTAATTAAATGTATTCATGGGTAAGTGTGACTTCAATGTCCAAATAGTTTTTGGGGTCAGTGTATCTTTGAATACTTTGGCCTATAATTGTCTCGGTCAGCAAATCCATTTCTCTATCCTTTTCTCTATCCCCTATCCATTTCTGTTTTCTACTCCTTTCACTTCTCAAACGAACTCCCTCTTTTTGTCTGTTTGTTTGTCAGCATGTCTCCGCTGACATGCTTTCATGCTTTCATGCTTCAGCTTTCATGTGATTTTATCACACAGCACCAGCAAAAAAGTTCCTGTTGCTCAAATCTCTCTGACACACACATACACACACGCACGCTCAGATTGATGTGAACATTCAGAGCTGTCTGTGTCTCTCTCATGCTGTATGTGATTCCGGATGATAAGTAGAAAACCAGAGTCGTCAACGTATTAACATAAAGGTCACGTAAGGAATCATTTTTCATCTTCCTGCCCATCCTTTCTTCTCACTGTCTGTCTCTTTCGAAACATAAATCAAATCTCTCCTCTTTCCAAGACTCAAGCATTCATGCATAGTGACACCGTTACGATGGAGAGAACATGAAGCTCCTTTACACAATCCGCTGGTGAAAACAGAACACAGACAAACTCCAAATCAGTGATTCCCAGCCACAGGAAAATTTTTACAAAATGAAAATTACTTTAAAATAAATATTAGGCATGTCAAAAGATCATTTCAAAAGTCCACCATTGTATTAATTGCAACTTTAAAGGTACACTAGTAACTTTTGGCCCTCTAGCGGTTTAAAAACAAAACTGCATGCATTTTGTGGAAGAACATTGGGTCTCATTTACTAAGCATGCGTGTGCACAAATTTGTGCGTGAGATCTGCATACGGATGTTTTCATGAACAAATTGTGATTCGCTAAAAACATTCATACTAAAATTTATTCTAAATTTATGAAAAAAAAAAAAAAATGTAGAAACAACTGAAACCACACATACGCAAAAAGCCTTTTCTTTGTGAGACATTATAATCTTGTTAAGAAGATATATTTCATCATCTTATATTATATTATATTAGCCTATATTATATTAAAAAAAAAAATCATCATAGGCCCATACAGTGAAAGAGTAAAGGGGCGGTCACACTGCACTTTTCGTTCCATTGACTTCCATTTATACGCATGCAAATGCATCACACTAGGGGTCTCGTTTATAAAATGTTCTGCAGAAACCGTCCTAAATTTGATTTTACGATCATATCTCAGATGCGCATACATATGATTCATAGAATGAACGTACACACAGAAAACGAGCGTACGACTCTCTCTTATAGATGTGAAATCTATAAATCGCAAATGATCTTGAACTTGCACGCAGCTGAATGGTTTCAGTTCTCTGCGTTGTAAATGACAATTAATGTCATTTTACATATAAAAGATCAACAGTCATCGTCCAGGTCCTTAGCGAGCTGCAAGAAAAGCTTAGATTTCCAAAAACCTGCAGTAATCTGACAATGAAAAGTGCATACGTCTGCTCAAACCCTGACGTCTAAGCACTTTTCCACGTGAAAGACAGTTTTTATAAATATGAGCGTTAGGCGTGGATTTAAGCGTACGCACACTCTAAGATCAAATCTGTGCGTACGCACGCTTTATAAACGAGGCCCAAGAAAAGCAAGCTCATGCGAAAAATTTCGCATTTTGCTGTGTTCCAAGTTCAAGTTTGGTGAACTCTGGCCGGCGAATTCGCATCACATGAAGACGTGTGACCAGTAGAAGATCGATACATCACGGTGTGACCCCTTAAATTAAAATTTAGCTGAATTAAAAGACCACTGTTTTTTGCAGTAAAGTCGAGAAGATTGTGCATTTTTACATTTTGAATGTATTGCTATTTGTTATATGTTAAATTCATGTTTATAAAAAAGGCGCTGCAGAGCGTGACGTCATATCATGATCGTGTCTACACTGGACGCGAGCGGCACGGTGCGACGCGACGCGTCAAAAGACAATAGAACCCATTATAATCAGTGATATTGTCTACATTGGATGCGGCGCGGCAAATTCCGGACAGTAAATGGATTCCCCGTTCTATTTCTGACGTAGTCCAAGTGCTTTGCAACGGTCGGTTTGCCGCGTTCAGTGTAGACAGCTTTTAGCTGTTGCGGCGCGGCGCAATGCGACGCGAAAAAAGTCGCGTCTGGTGTAGACACGGTGTTACAGTGTCCGAAGGAATTTCGCATGCTCAACAGTGTGATCGCGGCTTTAGACAGAGATTTTTCATAAGAAGTTCTCCTTTGCGTAAAAATACGAAATAATCCACGCAAATAGCGTGAATGAGACACATTGTTTTAGTTGTGCTTCAGCTCTGCATGACTGTGTGGATGAATATAGTTCTTTCTCATAACTTAAAAAAGAGAGAGAGATTATTCTGCTGCTCATTAAACATTCACTACTAGGCTTAAAATGTATAACCAGATTAGATGGAAAGGATCTCAAGCTGACTAGCTGAAGATGTTACTGTAGCTATACCCATTAATAGACACTTCCAGCACAGTGAAATGACCATAATGAACCCCTAACCATAATGAAATGACCCTTCATAATAGATAATGCTTAACAATGAACTATGTTAGAGAGCTACATATGGCAATTTATCTGTTCCATAAAATAGTTTACTCACTTGTTGAGTAAAAAAAATGCCATCATTGCATCGCTTTTACAACATTTCAAATCCTTTAGTCCTCACCATCACCGAAAAGCCAAGCGAATATTGATTCTCTTTTTATTACGAGCTCTGTCGGGTTCTCTTTATGCCAGCAGACTCTCTGTTCGGCATTTTTTTTAAACCTGGAGGTTTGAGATTTAGTGTGCTCCATGTCAACCTTTCTCGCTCGTTGTGACAACTAACCTATGTCACTCCTACACCATGTGTCAAAGTAGCTGGAGCAACTTTTTTCTATTTACGGATATGACGAGACACGCACAGGCGAGTGACGCATGTACACAATTTCCCACAAAAACCATCCTGCCTGGTCTAAAATATAAACACTTATAATAGGCTTACAGTACCATAGTAAATCAGGGTAAGACAAAAACAAATTTGGGACACACTGTTCTAGGTCAGAGGTTTTCAAAATTGTGATACTCAGGACCCTCAGATGTAATGATCCCATAGTCAGGGACTCCATTAAGTGTGGGTATTACAAACAAAGTGTGATTTAATAAAGCAGTTCCCTATCTGTCAGTCACTTCGATGTTATTTCAAAGTACAGACACTAGGAATTTGCACAGAGAGCGTCTTTTTAAAGATGTCTTTCCATCTGTGTGTTTCTGTTTGTGGTCGATACCTTACGTGTTTGGACGAACACTGTCCCACGCTGAGACAGTGTTCGTGGATGGCTCATGCCCTCATTGTCAGAACATGACCATGGCAACATTGAGGTCATGACTCTCTTTTCTGGTCAGAGAGAGAGCCACTTCAGTTGCTTCCCTCTGCACAATGCCGTGGCAGCAAAAGCTGAGGGCGATATGAGGACAACAATGGGATTGTTTCTGCTGGGCCAATCCCCATGTGCCCCGCTCCAGTGCCTTTCTTCCCGGAAGTGCATGAAGAGCTCAGGAAGTCATGGAGGGCACCTTTTACATTTTACAGGGCCCACTTCATGTGCTCTTCCACCCTCACTACCTTCGACGGTGGGACAGCCAGGGGGTACATAGGTAGAGCGTGCAATCGCAGTGCATTTATTTTCTCAAAATGCACCTGGTGGAAGCGTCCCAGACCCCTGTCCAGGGCATGTAAATTCATTTTGTCTCTGATGGCAAAGGCTTACAGTGCTGCTGGACAGGTTGCCTCCACCCTGCATGCCATGGCCATCCTGTAGGCCTAAAGTGACTGCGGGCCATTCACATCCCAGGTGAACTCAATCATGAACAGATGTTGTGCAAAGTCAGGGAGTACGAAGAACAGGTCCTGTTGGTTGCATCATATTGGCCCACCCGGACTCAGAGCTGACGTTCCTCGTGACAGCCCTTCCCTGGCGAATTCCTCTTAGGAAGGAGCTTCTTTCTCAAGCGCAGGGCACAATTTGGCACCCGCGCCAAGACCTCTGGAACCTCCATGGAAGACCTTAGTAGACTATCACCAGAAGTGATAGACACTGTCACTCAAGCCAGAGCCCCCTCTACGAGATGGCTGTATGCTTTGAAGTGGCGTCTGTTCGCGAACTGGCTTTCTTCCTGAGGTGAAGATCCACAGAAATGTGTCAGTTGGGTAGGTGCTTTACTTCCTGCAGGAGAGGTTGGAGAGGCACATGTCTACCTCCACCTTCCATGCCAGGTGAAAATAAGAAACAATTGATTTGTAAGATGAAAAATCAAGTTTATTTTCTAAAATCAAAATAAAACTGAACACCTCAATATTGCAATAAATCAAGGTCGACACAACAACCTTTTAAACGTCTACAAACTCTCAAGTCTCAGTTAAGCTCAAGTGCACAAAAAGGTCATAAGTACAACAATATCCATCAAAAAGGTCTTGTCAATATAGCGGATAAGTAAAACAACGTTAGGTAAAATTAAATAGTCAAAGTCTACTGTACGTGCTGGTTTGAGCCTCATCACCAGCTGCAGTCATTTCCTCATCTAATAAATCTAACACCTGCGATCAGCAACTACCTTCCAATGCACTTACATTCACGTAAAGTAGCCTTGTTGACAAGTTTGGGTGAGTAAAGGCAAAACGCACAAGATATAGTACCTTCAGTGCCCTTGGATGGCAATATCACTTCTTTACATCAGAAACAAACTGCTGCAGAAACAGTTAGGTGCCATGAAAATGTAGTGTGTAATTGCGTTACTCATCACAAATGTAGTGGAGTAAAAAGTACATTTACTTGTTCAAAAATGTAGTCAAGTAGAGAGTAAAAGTTGCCAATATCTTTGATACTCAGTACAACTACAAAGTAGCCAAAAAGATACTTAAGTACAGTAACTAATTACATTTACTCAAAGACTTTACACCTCTGTCCTTACTGCCCCCTTTGTGGGGATGATGCTGCTTACATGGGGCATGGGAAGGTTAAGACATTGCAAGTGCACTTGTTACCCAGCATGCAGTAACTTGCCGACATCTGAACCGCCAAAATTTCGTAGCACAGTTTTTTTTCCTAGGGACCCCTAGCATCAGTACATCGACACAAGGTCGAAGTGACTGACAGACAGGGAAAATCTTGTTTACTATTGCAATCTCTGTTCCCTGATGTCAATGTACTAAAGAAAATTATTAATACTGTATAATTTCTGGAAAATAAAGTTAAGTAAATAAAGTATTTTTTCTACCCAATACAGAGTAATGTTAGATTACAAACCTTACAAAGTACAAACCTTTAAAAAATAAATTTTGATTTTATTTCCTACAAACAAAAAAAAACAGTCTTTAGATAGCAGAATAAAACCATAATAAAATTATGAAATTAATTAAATGTTTGTTAACTTTGACAGCCAATGATACATTTTTGTAAAATAAAAAGAAAAGAAAAGAAGAAAAGAAAAGAAAAATAAACAGAAAAAAGAAAGCATTCTCCTGCAAACCCTGGTTTGAAAACCCTTGCTCTAGGTAACACTGGTAGGAGAAACTTGGTTTCTAAATCGGTTTATGAATTTCTCCATGTATTTTGAGTAATTAGTCCATTTGTTTGTTTCCTTTCTGAATATCTCTTTATCCTATTAGAGTCCCTCTCTCTTAGTCTCATACATTCACACTCCCTCTTCTCCTCCTGCACCCCCTCCCTTGTCACCAGCCGTTCAATTAACTGCACAGGCATTAGCTCACAGACACTTTGGCTGGCTGTTAATTTAAATCAGCCGTCACATTATACTTGCCTCATATTCATCACCTTCTCATAACCTTGTCATTCCTCTGACAAACTTCCTTCCCCTACATCTCTGCCTCTCTATTTTAGTCAGCATCACGGCCACTAAGACTCCCAGCCAGTACTTAACACTGTGGCAACATTAAAGAGCTCATGAGGAATGTTTGGGAGCGAAAAACGTCTGTCATGTTGCCATGATTTGGGGAGACATTTATCCAGGCATGGATATTTGAGATGGAATATTCTCGACAGCAGCGGTCCATGAGAGGAGGCGCAGAAGGGTTGAACCTCCTCCCCAAACATGGATTCAAAATGACTATAGTGATCAAATTAACTGCTTTTTTAATCAATTTACCTACTAATGTGCAAAACTTAGATGCATATAAATGTAAAAAAATATTTTTTTGTTCTTGCATCCACTGTAACCAAAGAAGATTAAGAGTCTGAACACACCCCTGGCTAGCAAACCGACAAATCAGAGTAGATATTCAAATGATGCAACATCATTTGTTTCTTTAAAAAAATAGGTCCAAAAAGGCAGTAGCTAGAAGAAATGAAGTTGGCTCCATGTGAATAAATAACCAATGTTCAGAGATAACCTTTCAAGCCAATTAGCTTTCACTATCACTTCAGTGCATCATGAACGGCAGCTTATGATTAATGCAACAGGTGGGGAGAGACAAAAATTAAACTAAAAACAGATGGAGAGAGACTGACACAAAAATTGTTGAGGAATTTCAAAACATGTGAAAGAGTGAACAGCAGGGACATATATAAAGTTCCTTTAGTTTATTGACAAGTGTTGGGTTGGTGACACAATAACAGTCACCCCAAAATGAAACTTCTGTCATAATTTACTCACCCTCATATCATTCCAGACTTTATTTCTTCCGTGGGACATAAAATAAGAAAAATTTTGAAAAATGTTTTTTTTCTTTTTGCTCGTACAATGGAAATCATTGCTTACTAACCGTTTTAAAAGTCATACAGGTTTGGAACGCCATGAGGGTGAGTGAAAAATGATGACAGAATTTTTGATTGTGCTTGAACTCTCCCTTTATTTATTAAGCATATTTTAAGATATCAGGAAAAAACAGACGCATTCTGAGACTCAAGCCTGCTGTGCTCCAGTAAAATACGATAAACATGTTCTAAACACAAACAACACCAGACAAAGAACAGAACAATCCGAGGGTACATTTACACGACAACGATATGCTTAAAACACAGAAGTTTTTCCTTTGAGTTTTCCGCGTACGGACGACACCATTTTCAAAACGATCCCCATTCACACAAATCCGTGAAAATGACTAAAATTGCTGTATTCTGCTGGCAGGCCATTAGTTGGCGATGAAACACTATAGATTGAATATGTAAGATGCATGTGCATTACCTCATCGTTTTCACAGTTTCGCGTTTTTGTTGCTTACAAGGAGACCGTTTTCAAAACCTTGCACTTTGAAACACGTTTTCAAAAGTTTGCGTTTCCAGGCACCCAAAACCCCATTGTCATGTAAATTAGCGGACAAAACACATAAAAATACATTTTACTTTTTTAGTTGAAAACGGTGTCGTGTAAACAGCCCCTGAGGGCAACATAGCAAAACTAACAATCTAAACAAGGAGCAGCTGGATATAATCAATCAAAAAATGAGTAACTATGACAACAAATGAAACCATGACAACCAAGGAAACTGAAAGAAAACACAGTAAATAACAATGGGTGCGTCTCAATCAGCTCCCTAGTTCAGTGCACTGGTCAGGGAGTCAACGATTTTAAGGGCTATATCAAGAATCCTTCCAGGGCACTGAAACCAGAGATTGTATATTATAGGGAGATGAGAGGGTCTGTATCTCTTACCATTGGAGAAAGCGTAACGGCTAACTTAATCACGTGCGGCACCTCTCAGCCTATCGTGTAATGGCAGTGACATCAGTCGCAACATTCCCTAGTCTGCCTTTTATTAAGAAAATACATTTTTATCAAGCTAAAATCTACATATAGTTCCCAACTAAAGTATTGTTTAGTGCAAAACATGCTGAAGATTAGCAAACAGGCTGTCGATTAATTAAATGATTAGCTATTTCCCCACAAAAGTTGTTTAATCAGCAAAGTGAAGCCTCTCATCCATTTACATCCATTCAAAAAACAGCCTCTGGTCTCCTTCCCTGCGTACCACCAGAGGCAGAGCGTTAGCATTAGCCGTTACGGTTTTTTGGCTAAAGGTTGCAGGCTTGCCTTCCAGTGGCTTTGACTGAAACATTCGCTCCCTTAAAAAAGTCCCACAATGCACCGTGAAAACCAGGGAGCATTGATGATTCCCTTAACGGACGTTCTGAAGCGCAAAACTTAAATCGACTTAAAAAAACATCACTAGACAGGTAATTAACATAATCTAGCTAACATTTATAATTTATAAGTAATGTCAGAAAGATATCAGCTGTTGTTCTGAAATACCAGTAATTATTTTGTACTAAGAGGATGTTGTCATGTTGCCATGTTGCCGGAAATAGAGTCATCAGTGTCCCAATGTGTAGTGAGCCAGCATCCTTTACTGTCCTTACCAGTGCCCGAATTCATGTACACGATATAGGCTACTGATTCACAAGCTCAGGAGCTACCCAATGTAAAAACTAAGAGTCCATAAAAACTAAACTAAATACCAAAACTGATTGTGACATTCATACAGGTATGGAACGACATTAGGGTTAGAGTAATTAAAGTCAGATTTTCATTTTTGGGTGAACTACAGTAAAGAGTAAAGAGTTAAGAGTCTCTATTTCCAATGTACATTAAGAGTCCTGGATACATTGCACTAATATATGACATCTGCAGGAAGGTAATCGTTGCTAGAAATGCAATCTGTAAGCCCCAATACACTTCAAGAGAAATTGAAGAATAAACTGGTGTGACGTAATTTCGAACAAAATCAGGCCAAAATGAAGTTTGTTTTGTGTTCATTTCGGGAGTTCAAAACAGCGTGCCAAAGCAAACATTACAGAAAAGTTCGTTCTGGCTGGTAAACACCTACATCCACATTGCTATGATCAGATGCTTTCTTAACTACTGTTTTCTCACCGCTGTGATTTTGTGTGTATGTGTTTATTTTGTTATTGAAAGGAAAGCGCACAGCACATATTAACATATTCATCTACAGAAAATGCCACTCTCAACAGTGAAAAACGAAAAAGAACTTAAGCCTGTACATATTCTGTGTCTGTGGCCTTAAGTCTGTGCATATTTATACATGCACACATGTATGTTTTTGCATGATCCTGAAACTAATAAATGTACATGAATAATGGAAATTGTGATTTATTTCCTGAAAGAGAATAAGCATCACATGAAATGTTTATATGCATGTACGCAGGCGCATGTTAGGTATATGTGTGCATGTATGTTTGTAAGGGACACGGACAGAAGGTCATGTAGAGTTCAAAATACAGAGCAGAGAGGGCAGTATGAGTATGAGAGGGGCACGGGCATGTTTATTTTGCTCTGCAGGGCACAGAAGGAAAGGATGTGTAATCACACACACACACATCCAGGGGACATATTCACTCAAGTCTCAATGGAACAATACCAGCCTGGATGTACCAATCCCATCCATCAGCTGCTCAAGCCTAAAACCCCAGAGGATTACCGGATGCGCTACAGTATGTGTGAATGTGTGTTTGTGTTTGTTTGTGTTTATTACAGAGAGCAAGTAAAAGACAAAGGAGGATGCGTTAGGTGGAAGATCCAAGTGTAAGCAATAAAGAGCTCCAAATAAATGATTTATCTGAGAAGCTAAGCAACCTTTTAACTGCAACTCAGAATACTACGCTAGCTCTTTTTTCTCCCCAGGCCATTTCCCCCGAAACAAAGTACAATCTTGTGTCCCTGCACCGGCTTCAAAGTGGGTGATTCATAAAATCTGCTAACTTCCACAAAAGTGCCCCTCAACAAATTAACACTGATTTCCCAGAGACCCGAATTATTCAATCCCCCACGACACAGCCCATTCAACCTCTGAACACCCTTCAGATACCCTTACATATCCCCCAGAAGGCCTTACAAATGCTCCTTGACCTTTTCAGTAACATTTAACACTGATGACACCACCTATATCTGTACAAGCCCTCTCCGTTCCTTCACCAGCCTCCATCATTCTTAACCTGGTGGCCCTTGCAGCGTTCTTCAGCCCTTTACCCCCCTCCCCCTCTGCTGTTGTTGGCTTCACAGTTTGGATTCAGGCCCAGCAGTGACAAGGTGACTGCCTCCTTATGTTTGCACTAATTAAAAGAGAAGCACTCATTTGTCCCTGACTATATGAGGCTGGTCTAGTTGGAGAGCCCAGCTGTATGAGAGAGGGGAGAACTGTACGCCTGTCCTTCCAGAAGTCCTATAAACACATTCTCTCTCTCTCTCTCTCTCTCTCTCTCTCTCTGTTCTTGTCACACCAATGTTCTTGCGATAGCTTTATTATAGCAATTACATAGATGGGCCTAAAAGAAAGCATATACAGATGGAGTGAGATGCTCTCAAACATAAAAATTGCATAAAAACTTAAATAGAAAGCATAAAACAAGCTTCATCTTGGTGGAGAACATGGGTTAGTTTTGAATCACTTCCACTGAAGTTTTGGGCAGTTTTAAAGTAATAGCTTACTTCTAAAAATTTAGACAGTGTAGAAATACAGTGTAATTCATATAAAATGAACAGTAAAAATATAGAAAATAATTGTTTTAAATAACTGAATTAACTCAATTAAATATTTTTTTGACAATTAACTGACTATGAATGTATTTATACACACTCAAAAACTTGAATTGTTGGATTTACTTAAAAAAGCAGTGTCAAGTGTTCCACACAACTACACTGAGTAATTTGTACAAACAGCAATTAAGTTGTGAACAAAACAAATTCAAGTAAAGCTGACACAATTTCTTTTGAGTACAAATCATTTGAATTTGTCACTGTTACATAATATTTATATGTGCAGTTTACTTAATAAGTTATGTTAAATTTATAAAAGAGCTACTGCCCAGTTAGTTATGTCAACCTTAATTTGTGCGTTTCACTCAGCAATGTTAAGTTGGCTGAATAAACAGCTGACAATACTCAATTTTAGTAGAAACAACTCAGTCAAATTAAGTTCATGTAGTTACATGAGTTTTTTAAGTAAAGTGAACAAGGATGGTTTGAGTGAAACTAACAACAAAAGTTAATTTTTTTTAGTGCAATTTACAAGCCCCATGAGGCATTAAGATAAGCTGTCAAATATACTGTACACATTTCAGCCATCTATCCCGACAAATTTGTTTTATCTTCATTCCATCGTAGTCTATAAGTCGCAGTGTCGTGCATGTTTTACTAGGCTGCTTGCAATATAAAAATAAATCTATCATAAAATCTGCAACATAACAAAAATAAAATGTTTTGAAAATCTCGCATTTTCAAGTAAAACAGGATATTTAGAGAGACAAAAAAATAGGGGCGGATCTTAATTTTATCTATCAAAAATTGATTGGATTGCAAGTTGGTGTTGCAAGTATGAAAGATTATGAAGATATTTTTCCCTCTTTTAAATAATGTGCACATCTGAATTGCGCACAATAAGACTAACATGCACAAAGTAAGTGAATGGCATCAGTTCTGATTTCATGTTAAAGTTTTACAGTAGCCCAGACGTATCCTCATACACCTGTAAACCTGCTGCATATAATACTGCATTTGAAATATTATTGCTGGAATACATTTACTAAGAAAAATACCAGGTTTAACTATTCTTTATGGTCAACAGACTTTCTAAGTACATGCGATTTCCATTGTAAAGTATCTGAGCAGCAGGTCAATGTGTGAAAGCGCTTATACTTAAATAAGACAGCCACTAGGAACAGAGTCACACATGATAAATTAATGAATGCAGTAAAATAACACATCTTCATTATCACCTCTTGTCTCTGTGGTCTTTTCAGCCTAGTTAGAAAGTACTGCAGTGGCTGAAGTATAGAGCAGTCACTTTAATTAATTTAAAATAAGGTATTTATACTAACACACATATTCAAGCTTTAAGTGGTAGTGAGCGCTGTGTTTGTTTCTTATGTAATCATACTGCACAGTCTATGATGGTTAATTGTCTGGGTTTCTCAAGATAAACATACAAATAAAAAATAAATAAATAGGAACCTCTCTGATTGACGTCTTGTGCAACAGAAGGGAATATTCACCTATTTCCACTGACGATGCCAGCACAGTTCCTGCTCCCATGGTAACCATGTTGTCGTTTGAAATTACAAGCCAGTGATCAAGTAAAAACTCATTGACTTGCATGTTTAATGAGGCAACATCTAAAACAGTTAATTATAGTAATGCAATTCACCAACAGTATTTTAGATTTTCACCAGCATTTGGATGTGAGGATGACTGTAATTCCCTTCACTAGCTCTAGCTCTCGACTGAGGACGGGACTCTGTGGAAAGAAGTGCTGTAAATATAATGGAATTATCTGAGCTCTGGCCTTTGGCATTCGTGGAGGTATATTTTTGCTCTCTCAAGGTGTATTTGTCAAATTTCCCTTCCATTTTTATAGTAGGTGGGTCTTTTCCCCAGTTGTTCAATTTGATTAATATTAAACTAGATTTCATAACTCTTAAATCTATTTTTTGTTTTAATGGGACATTTTATTAGAACATTACTTTAAATCATGATTTGATGGCGTATTTAAGACCTAACCACCACGATTATTACAGGGGGAAAAAAATAATTCATTCATATGTGTAATTTTTGTCAACTCAATGAAGTAGTAGCTTTTGCAGATCATTTCATTCAAACTGAAAGCTACCCAATTTCATGTTGCTCAGATTTTTTCTCTTTTTAATTATAAACAGAAAAAATGGTAAATAAAAATAAATAAAAATAAAATAAATATGAAGACTTCAGATGCAAAAGCCTCTAAGTGCCGCCTGAAATTTTCTTCTAAAATGAGCATTTTTATTAAGCTTATTTGTTTAGGTTCAAGAATTTCACTTTAATGGCAATTAATAGGTCATTTTCATTGCCAGTAAAGTGAAATAACTGAACATAAACATACGAGCTTGATAAAAATGCTCATTTTAGAAGCAAATTTCAGAAGGCACTTAGAGGCTTTTGCATCTGAAGTCTTCATATGTTCCAATAAAAAAAATTAAAAAAATCAAATACGTTCCAATAAAATAAATAAATAATGTTCCATGTCCCTAATCAAGTCAGAATTTGAACCTGGGCCCTCTCTTGCTTGCTAATCATAAACTGCATGTGACAAAAATGATTATGTCATGTCTGATCTCGCCTAGGGCACCAAATGAGTCAGGACTGTCACTGTTGCCCCCTCAGAAAACACCCCTGCAAACACTTTCACACAAGTTGAGTGAATCTGGCAGCCATATTTGTTAGAAAAGACTATGTTCCCTATGAGTATTACAGTGGGCAAAATCCCAGTCAAAGAGCAATGTCTGAAAAGTGCACTTCAACGACTCAGCATACGACAAAGAGAGTGACGAGGGGAGAAAATGAGGAAAGAGCAAGCCAAACGGGGTCTTTAGAGGGCATGGGGACATAAAAGCCAACATAAAAGAGGAACGGAGAAAGGGACCGCGATTGAGATTGAGATAAAAAAAAAAGAATGGCTGAATGTGTAAATGAAAAGTACAGATAAAAAGAAGCACAGGCCACAGAGAGACTATAAGGAGAAGACATGGGACGGGACAATAACAGCAGAGCTTGTCTTTTGAACAATCGTAGAATCGGACCACAGTGACCACACAGAAATGACAAACAAAAGAAGAACCGCAGCTCTGAACCTCCATTTTACTGCAAAGAAACAGTGAAAAGACTCAATCAAAACTTTCAGAGTGTAAAACCCATATTTATAAGTGCAATTTTTTTTTTTTTAAATCTTATTTATCAGTTATTCTTCAAGACAAAAAATAACATGGCACACCCTGCATTCAGGGATACATTTTATATGCATGTACTGTATATTCATTCCATTATTATATCCTCCATTCAATTTCTGTACAAATACAGAGCAGAGCATCAATAAATCAATGGAGGGATAAAAAAAAAAAATCATATAATCAACTTCAATGTTAAATGAAACACAAACACAGTTCTTGCATCCCCTCATTCATTCACCTGTGCACCCACAAGGAACAAAACTGTAAAGGAGAATGACTTAAAGACAGAAGCTGACAGGAGGCAGAGAAAAATGTCACTTCCTGGAAAAGTGGGAGAGATGAGCCATGCAGTAGAAGTATGTGTGTATGTTTCTGCAGACTGCGAGCTCATTAGGTGTCTACTCATCCCGTACCTCTCGCACCTTTACTTCCTCGCACCTTTTAACCCTTCTTCCAGAATCTCAACACCATGCCGTTCTCCTCTTAAACCCCTCCTCTCACTCTCGCTGCAAGTTTCTTTGCATCTTTCTCAATAGTTCTTTTTCCAAGACCCTTAGTTTTAAATCTCAGCCTCTGTATATTCTGCCCTGCTCTCTTTCTCAGCCTGTGCTCAGAGAGACAAAAGATGGTCTCTTTCGCTCTCTCCATCTGTCACTCCTCATTGGTCTCTCTATCTCTCAAACTGTTTGACTCCATCACAATCTCCATATAGTCCATCTCGGCTCGCTTTAACTCATTCGCACACACCCTCGCGTAAAGGCGTGTTTATTAGCATGTCGCTGGGTTTGTGATCCACTCTCGCATCATGTCAGACAGCTGGAGCTGATTAGTCTGATGTCACAGTGTGTCATATGGAGCACAGTGGCCGCTGCCGCCACAGAAACACCACCTTCTGCCAGCCAGCTGTGCCCACAGAGGGAGAATCCTTGCTGGGAATACTTAATTAGTGAGATCAATCTATAGCCATTCTTCATTTATTGATAATCATGTGCGTTTTTTAGCCCAGATGGCTATTTCTCTCTCTTAAAGGGATAGTTCACCCAAAAATGAAAATTCTGTCATCATTTACTCACCGTCAAGTAGTTCCAAACATGTACAAATTTCTTTCTTCTGTTAAACACAAGGTAAGATATTTGGAAGAATGTTTGTAACCAAGCAGATCTCGTCCCCCATTTACTACCATAGTAGGAAAAATAAATACTATAGTAGTAGTAAATGGGGGGCGAGATCTGTTTGGTTACTGACATTCTTCCAAATATCTTCCTTTGTGTTCAGCAGAACAAAGAAATTCATACAAGTTTGGAACAACCTGAGTGTAAGAAAATGATGACAGAATTTTCATTTTTGGGTGAACTATCCATTTAAGTTATTCAAGGTATTCAAAGCGCTAACATGTTCTAGTGATACAAAGCATTTTCTTTCACTCAAACACTAATGATCACATTAAATCTGCACCACTGATCACGATTCTGTCATTTTTCTTCTAAAAATCTTCCCAGATATTTAACAGTTTGGAAATGATCAGTTATAATGGTTCTCTAGGCAGTGGCAGAAGCTTTTGCATCTGATTAGAGAGTTTGTGTGCGAGTGTAAACAGATGAGTGGGCCAGAGCAGGCAGCCGCTCTTGATGCTCATCAGACAGGTTGTTGGTTCAGTTGCCCCTCAGCCTCATGCAAACAAATCCAGATGGACAACTTTGCCAAGAGAGAGAAACAGGAGAAATGAGAAAGAAAGAACAACAACAACAGGAACAGGATTGAAGGAGAGAGTGAAGAAAATCATATCCTCTATAAAATATATTATTCTAGTAGGAAAAACAAGCACTGTCTGAATGCTGACACTCCAGATCTTGAAAATCAATATTCATAAATCAGAGATATTCTAAAAAGGAATTTTGCTGTGTTTGCATGGTTTTATGTCTTATTCTTTGCTTGCACTGTGCATCTGCTCTGTATCGCACATCATGTTTATTTATTCATTATATTTTCTATATTACATTGGAATTATATTGTCTATACTGTTCAGAAATTTTGCATCGGTAAGATTTTTTAAAAATGTTTTTGAAAGAGTCTCAATACAGTCAAAATAGAGTAAAACAGTGATATTGTGAAATATTATTACAATTCAAAATAATAAGTTTTCTATTTTAATATATTTTAAATTTAATTTATTCTTGTGATGACAAAGCTGAATTTTCAGCATCTTTACACAGTCTTCAGTTTCACATAATCCTTCAGAAATCGTTCTAATATGATGATTTATAAGAAACATTTCTTATTTTCAGTGTTGAAAACAGTTGTTCTGCATCATATTTTTGTAGAAACTGTGATACTTTTTTGCAGGATACTTTGATGAATAGAAAGTTTAAAAGAACATTTATATATGTCTTTACTATCACTTTAATGCATCATCTATTGAATGCATCCATGCTGAAAAAAATATTAATTTCTTTTAAGTGGTGCACTATTATATTCAAACACTTACAGTCAAAAGCATTCCCAGACATATCAAATGAACAATATCATACAGACTGGGCCAGTAGCCAACCATTTAGTAATGCAATGGCAACCATTCAGAACAACCTAACAAACCCCATAATACACTGTAAAAAGTAATACGCTCTATCTACTCAATAAAATTGTGGCAACAGATTACACGCAATATTATTAATTAAATTCAACATATAAGAATTGAGTTAGAATTAATCAAATTAATTCCTTACAAATAAACCATTTAATAAACCAAACTGCCCAACTAAATGAAACACTGATCACCATAATGGCGACCAACCATTTTCAATAAAATCAACATCCAAACCTCTGTTAATTCATGTGTTTCTCTTTCCTGATTCTACTTGTTATCATCAGGTGTCTTCAGTGTTGGCAATAAAAAATAAAGAGTTCTTAATTCATCTTTGACATCTGTCTGATATTCAGATATTTTTGTTTAAATTTTACTTCAATTTTACTCCTTTTAGATGGTTGACATTTAAGGATTTTATTTGATTAATTCTAACTCAATTCTATTTGTTGAATTTAATTCATAATATTGCTTGTAACCTGTTGCCAAATTTTTATGGAGTAGATATAGCGTATTACTTCTTACAGTGTAATGCCCTTAAAACAACACCCTAACTGTAACATGTGCTCTGGGTCTGTGTTCATCAATTTTGTTATATGGACTCCATTTCCCACAATTCCCCTTCTAGGAACTAATCACACACTCACACCTGCTTCCCATCAGTGACACTTTATAAGCTGCACTCAAACACACACACATTGCTGAGTATTGTTTAGTCATATGTTCGTATTCTGTGTTATCCTGGTTTCCTTGTTCTGCTTTGCCTTGCCTGTGTTTTTTGGCCCTGGACTGATTTCTTGTTTTTGATCGTTTGCTGCCTGCCTTGACTATTGCCTGTGTTTTGTTGGATTACTCTTTTGCCTTGCCCTTACTGTTACTGTTTGCTGGTGATTGACCTACTGCCTGTTCGACTACGCTCTTCTCGTTAATAAAGCCTGCACATGGATCTACAACTATGTTGTCACACTCCTGTTCGTTACACTAACAACCACCTAGTAAAGCCCAAGCAACCACTGAGAAGAATTTTAGCCATATCTTAGGACCAGAATAACATTTCATTTCCTCCATGAGCAATTCTTCAGCAAGTTTATTCTTTCCTACTCTAAAAAGAAACCCTATCACAATGTTAGATGTAAATACCACAATGTAGTATTATTATTTAAACCCAAAAGACTGTGTCGGCTGGCTTTTACACCTTCAAAGGGTGGAAAGGGCATATGACTCAGTCACTCAAAGTGAAATGATCACATTAACTAATTTCTGTCATGACAACTTTCTGAGTGTTTGGCATGGTAATGGCTATGACAATGTTGATATGTTTGGTCTTGGTGGAATAGATCTGCTACGCTGCTGCTGTTGACTATTGCTGCCATTGCTGCAGAGCAAGTACTGGACTTGCTACTGCCAATACATACATGAAATGCAGCTGTGAGCAAGTAAAACATGCTGCTGCCGTAGAATATACTGTAGCACACATCTATTACCCGTAGCAGATCTATACAGGTGGAGCTGGGGAAGGTGGAGGGTTTCTGAGGCGAACTGCATTGCTACAGCAAATGCTAACCAAGTATTTGAAGGTTGAGCATGCAAGCTGTGCCTTATAGAGAATGATGATTGCAAGCAGATTAAGTTAAGGACCTATCAGCCTGTGCCATCTAGAGTTTCATGACAGAACTTTGTATTTAAAAGCTGTAATGATGTCATCTTCATCAACTGTGCATTATCAGAAGTAAAAAAATAGACAAAAATAAACACCCAACCAATTATAGATATAAATCATTTCACACTCAGCGGATCTCTTCACAAACTTCCTGTTCTTATCACCCTCACCGGGTCTCTCTCAGTCAGGGTGCACATTAACGGCAGCCGCAAGAGATCGGAACACCAGTCCCTGCTTCTGTAATCTGCAAGCATGAGCCGTGTTTACTCCCCTCATCAGCTTTGATGCATGTAACCCCAATTATCTGAAGTCTGAGAGCCTCACCTGTGCCTAATTGGCAAAACGTGTGTCAGAATATGTAGCCTAAAGCTGACTGATGGCAGCCTGATCATGGTCTGCGCTAACGCGATTCCCACATTTGAAGATCTATTCCTCTCTTTACTGTGTCTAGCCTTTACATTTTACTTCTCTACTTGTATTTCTACCTTTTTTCCTCTTCAGTGCATTTGTCATTCTCTTGTTCTAAGGCATTCACTCGTACTGTCTTGCTCTCCTCCCTTTCTATTTAATTTTATGTTGTTTTGTTCACTGCCACTGGCTTTTCCTCCATCATTTTACTCCTCTTCTCATAAACCTCTCTTTAACTTTACTTTATTTTGCCCATTAGGATGAGAGAGGAAAGGTACTGGCACTCGTGTATGAAGAGCCGGTTCCTCCTTAGAGGAACATTAGAACTGACACCTCATTTAAGGTAGTGAATGACTGTATGTTTCAAAGTGCCTGCAATATCTTTCGCCCTCAGGGCTTTTTTTTCATAAGTTATATCCATCTTAAAAGCGATGAGTGGCTCTTCCATTTGAAATCAATTATGTGCATTTCATTCTTAATAAATGATTTAAACATCCTTCTTACCGCTTAAACAGGTTATATTCTCCATTTCCCCTGCTGAACCTTTCTCACACAGCAGGTCTTTTCAAACATCTTTGTAAAAATCTCTCCGCTGGCCAACTTTTCCTCGGCCTTGAGGCACTATCCCCGGAAACAAGATGAATTTGGTTGTTTAAGTTCAGATTTCACCAAGATGCAGTTTTAGGGATAAAAGAAAAGGTTAGTCCAATTAAAGGTTCACACTGTGAAATGCTGTATTGTTCTTTATAATTACCTTGGTTTGACAAGGCTGTCTTTGTTATTTCCCAATTATCGCCGAAAACAAGCTAGTGCAAAACTCGCTGTTCTCATTACGATTTCAATTCCTATACCCTTTAATAAATTTTCTCCCAAATCTGGGGACAAATAAACAAAGTGTGAACTCCGCCAACGGCCTCCAGCTCATTTGTAACAGTATCACCAGCCTAATCACGAATCCTGTCTCTACTTCCACCACACAAATCTGCTAAATGAAAATGTCAACCTTTACAATGCCGTAAAGGATGGATCAAAGGAAATAGAGGCTTTGCGGCAAACATGAACATGAGCTTCAAGTGTCAACCTTATCTAGAGAACACAAGTGTTTTAATAGATTACTTCATCTAGCAAAACAACTCCAAAATCGCAACGACCACTTAACTATGGGATTTTTCGCAATTTGCATCACATTGCAGGACTCCTAAACTACTACTGAAACTACTACAGTCGGGTACCTGTGCGCTGCAGACCCATAACTGTATCAAATGATGATTATAATGTTCCACTTGCATGCTGATGTAGGGAACATTTGCTGCACTACTGTATATGCTTAGTAATGACAAACACACTTAAGGCTGCGATTAGACAAGATTCCCAAGGTGTTTAAATATTGTTTATGATGAAGACTGAGATAACTGAAGACACAGATAACTAAAAAATAAATGTTTGAATTATTTATTTTACAGCCAGTTTATTTAACGGTATAAGCAGGGAGAAGGAGCCGCATAAAGCTCAAGGCTGTTTACAATAAAAGATATGCTTTTTTTACAAAAGTCTACTTGACTAAATCAAAAAGCAAGTGGAGATTGTAAGCAGTTATGTAAACAACAGCTTGAATTGCACAAGGAAGTGCAGAAAAACTTAACTAATATGCGACCCATCAAACTGAAATAAAACACTTTTAATGAGCAAGTGTTCTGTCTGTCTGTGTTAAGGGAATCTGATTTTAATGGGAAATGGGAAACTACTTGTGTTTGTCCACTTTGTGTCTGTGCGGTGAATGTACGACATATTATCTTCAGATGCAGGGTGTACATTTTGATCGAGGTCTCACAGCACTTGGTTGGAAGTGGAGAGCTTAAGTGAGCACAGTTCTCGTACTTTCCCCTCTGACCCTTCACAAATGTCTGTGCCTCGTGAGATAACTGACAGTAATAACTGACTACAACCATCCACCACAGGGGAGGACAGCAAAGAGCAGGCCAGTGTCCTTCAAAAATAAACAAGAATTGCCTTTTAGTTTATATATGAGACCATGTTGGTCTCAAATGGTCAGAATTTCAGGAAGTACAGTACAAACTGCTGTTCTAAGGGAAAAATATATAGTTAAAAATACACCAAAAATAAATACTTGCATAAATACAATTCACATGCAAATACATAGAAAGTAGGGCTGTCAATTTAGTCTGATAAATCATAAAATCATATGTAAATTCCACAATAGTGCCTTTTTTCCTATAGCATATATTTAGGCAATACAACACAAGCAAGGTAGATGTTCACAATATCTGACATTGCCATTGAAAATGTGATTGCTTTTATTAAAAAATTTAATCAACATGAAATTAATATTGAGCAACTTATATTTTAGATACAATAATACCAGTTATGTTTCCAAATTATGTAGAATTGCTACGCGTCTCTGAGCAACACACAAAGTAGACTCACTGTGAAGCGGACTTCACAGCTGCCCAGACAGCAACACAGTGTGGCCCAGATACGGCCCACATCTGGTGCATGTGGATTACAGATATCAGGAAGAGTATTCTGCCATTTTAAGTGAGATTCCAATCTGTAGGGAGAAGGAAATTTGCCAACCAGTCATTGCACATCCCTACAGTCATGGTGTTCCTGAATGAATCAGTGTTTTTGAACAAATCAGCCTACTGAATGATTCATTGACTCACTCATTTTTTCTCCAGCGTAACAATCTGCAGAAAGAGCCAATGAAAAACCACTAATACACAGACTGGAACAATATTATATTGTTAACAAGTCATTTTTTGTAATGTTTATTCAATGACTTTCTCAAGTGCCATAATAATGTAAAATCTGTGAATTATCTTGATGTGAAGGATATTGATATGTGCGATTAATTAATATAATTAAACTAAACTATATCCATTTAACTGACATCCCTAATACAAAACATCTACATGAGACATAAAGTAAATCTTTTGAGTGTAACATAAATTATGAGGAATCACATGAGTGAGCAGCCGCCTAGAGAATCAAGCCAACAAAGGGCAGGGGAATTTATAGAATCTTCTAAAGACCAGGAGGTGCCGGCCGCCTCCGGCTACAAGCAACACCTCATGTAATTATCTGTAGAATCACCAATTAAAAGACAGGACTGTCAAAGAGGAAAGTGCTGGCTGCAGCCTGGCTTCCGTCCGCCCTCCCCTGCCCGTGCTGTCTTTTTTGGTTGTTGTGTTTTTTCTTCTGCTGGTTTTGCATTCACAGTGGAGCATCGCAGAATGGTGCTATTTATTTCAGCAACAGCTTACTGATTTGCCTTAATTAACATGTTGTTTCGTTCAAGGGGAGGGATGATGGTGTCAGCTTCCCTTTCCCTCCCTCCTGCTTGCCCTCCCTGACAGCCATCTGAGCTGATGGGACGAGAAAAGGCTGGAGAGAAAGAGAAGAAAACAATACACACCGAGACTTGGAAAACAGAAATGGAGGTTGCCTGCCGGATGCCTCGCGTTGATGGACTCCAGGCACAGTGAGTCAGAGTTTACCTGCCTTAAAGTGACAGTTTATTAGGACTACATATGCTGGCATTTACTTCACAGTCTCCCTCTTGAGGGTGGCAGGCAGGGTCACACGGCCAAGTTTGACCAAAATACGGGGCAATTTGAGTACGATGACTTGACGCTAGAGGACTGGCTGACTGACAGGAGAATATATCCATTGGTTGTGTGGGAGTTTGGTGTGAAAGACAGCACTGACTTCAGAACAGTCCTAAGCGGGGCCACCTCAGACCATCTTGCATCCTCTCAGCCTTAACAGCTTCCTTTGCACGCGCTGTCTTTAACACCCAACAAAAGGCTGTAATCAAATAAGCGGGCATGGAAATAAACAGCCGCATGTAAAACCGACAAACACAAGTGGGCGGAATGGGGTGGGATCTTGCTCGGGATGTGAGTGGCACAGTGGCAGCCAGCCGGTTAATTGGAGCGAAGTGACATTTTCAGTGTTAGGTGTTGCTGGCTTTATGTCACCACTCGTGCAGAGAGCCAACAGGCCCGGTCGTCTGAGCTCTAGGAGCAAAAAAAAAAAAAAAAACAGAAACACTATTTCCATCTCCCCTCATCTGATCTCTCGCTCGTTCCGGCATCTCAATTAAGTATGACCTGCACAGCCTTCAAAGGAGCCATCCTAATAGTAATCAATAACCAAAATCAATCGTCTCTCTCGCTCCCTTGTTACTTCTTTCGCTTTGCCTTGTGCGCGGCTGCTCCTCCCTCAGGCGTTTGAAGCCACTCAGAGCACCTATCAACTTCACACAAATGTCACAAACGCCATTAATTGCTTAAAATGGATATTCAAAGCGTCCGAGGCTCGCCTCTTCAATCACTTTCTGATTAGAAGAGCAGTATCTAAAGATGAGAGGTTTAGAGAGAGAGAGAGCGAGAGAGAGAAAAAAGACGCACTTGCACGTCCCACTCATTACTGATGTGCATTGCAGACACATTTATGAAGATGACTCTACAGTACTAGGTGCTGAGATCTATTCCCAGCTCTGAACGGATGCAAACCTGAGGAACCTTCCATAATTGGCATAATAACCAAGGCAACAGAAAGACGTTAAAAACTTTTACATTTTTACATAAAATTTCTATTTTAAACGAATGCTTTTCCTTTGAACTTTTCATTCATCAAAGAATCCAAAAATCTATCATGGTTTCCACAAAAATATTAGGCAGCACAACAATTATCAACATTTATATTAATAAAAAAATGTTTCTTGAGCAGCGAATCAGCATCATAGAATGATTTCTGAAGGATCATGTGACATTTAGTCTACAACTAAAACAATAATGCTGAAAATTCACTTTTGCCATCACAGGAATAAATTACATTTTAAAATGTATTACTATACAAAATAATTATTTTAAATTGTAATAATATTTCACAATATTACAGTTTTTTCTGTATTTTTTGGTCAAATACATGCATAAGTGAGCATTTATTTGATTTAAGAAATTTTTTAAAACACTGAAAAATCTTATTGACCCCAAACTTTATAATATAACATTATAATATAATATAATATAATATAATATACTATTTTATACTGTACAACATTACAAAAATACATAGATAGAAACCCAACTTGTTAGGTCAGGCACTTACAGCAGACTCAGTGTAAATGTCTTCAGGTCAGGGCACTTATCAAACGTGTGAAGTTTGGGGCAGATCGGACATTGTATGCTCAAGTTACAACAACTTCCTTTTTCATGACAATAATAGCATGCTTTAGCACTCAGCTAAGTGTTGCTAGCATGTTTTAGAATATTTCTAGCATGTTTAGCACTCAATTGCATATTTTAGTACGTTGCTAGTAGTGTATCACAGTGTTAAACACGTCACTTCCTGTTGCCAGTGGGTGGTGCTATTACTATAACTGAATATTGTCATGTAGATGTGTTCAGGGCAGGACTCTTCTCAAACATATGAAGTTTGGGGCAGATGGGATGTTAAAATACAATGTCTGGAAATGGCAAAAACTGCAAAAATTTTGCAGAGAAAATTCAAAATGTCTCACTTCCTGTTGGGTTTACAGATTTTGCACCCAGGGACTTTTTTGTAGGTGAAACATAGCGTGAAGGGCGCTTAATTGAAATTTTGTAGGTGGCGCTATCGAGCCATTTTGCCACACCTAATTCTGAAACCCTTATCAGACGTAAATTTTCATCATTTCTGACACATGTGCAAAGTTTCATGAGTTTCTGAGCATGTTTAGGCCCTCAAAAATGCAATTCATTTCAGAGAAGAAGAATAATAGACTGAGCAATTACAATAGGGTCCTCACACCATCGGTGCTCAGGCCCTAATTAAATGACAAGTAAACTTAAACTTACATGTTAAAGTGCAAACAAGAATAAGAGCACACAGAATCTTTGTTTTTGGTATCGGTTGAAAAGTCTGATCCTCCCTGAGACTCCCTGTTACTTTTTTATCCCCTTGTGCCATAAATCCATCAAGCAGGGCAGCCATCTTCCCAATCCCTGCATGCCCTCTGCACAGCAACATAAAGGGCAAAAGTGTGTGGCTAACAAATACAAACACGAGCATACACACACACATCCGACATACATCAGCAAATTCATACAAAGATCCAGCACATATGCTGAGAGATCATTTTCCAAGACCTTCCCGGTCACCCGCAGTTTGATCCCATCTCACTCTAAAGGTAAAGGATGTCTTTTCCCTTCAATGGCCTGCCATAAAGCCAGTCTCCAGAGCCCATCATCCTCTCCGGAGAATTCCAGAGCCTTTACCCCACCTCAGCCCCTCACGCACAGCTCCTTTCAGCCGCTGGCAGCCTGAGGATGTAGAGATGATCCAATTAGGGGCAGGCAGACAGGACAGGCCGCTGTGCCAGGTTCACCCTGGGCCTCATGGAGCCTAATGAGGCATTACCTTTAGTGGTGACAGCCCGGGCCTTGCACCCTGACAGCAACACTCTGTGTGTATGTGTGGACGGGGGACACTGGGGTGAGGTAAGCTTACAATGCCACATCATAAGAGAGCACGTGTGGAGAAGAGAGAGAAAGAAACAGGATGACTACAGCAGAAATACAGGAGACTGTGAGAAAAAAAAAAAATATTGTAAAGTATAAAGTATTGTTGCGCAACTCTAGCCATACAACGACTGTAGTGACCATATCTGACAAGATCAAAAAAAGGCCATAAAAATATTGAGAATGCAGCCTGAGCTTAATTTGGAGTCTTCTGAAGTTTTTATGAGCTTGGTGTAAGGTAATAATCTGATAATCACATCACCCAAGGTTTGTGTCAAGCCGCAATCAAGTCCACATCAAGGTGAGATTGACTCTAAACTGGCATCAGGATTACATTTATGACATTCATTTAATTATGCTTTTTTCTTCTTTCTTTCTTTCTTTTTTTCTTTTCTTTTTTTTTTCTTTTTGCCTTTTCTTTTTGACATACTATTTTATGTTTCAAACTGGAAACCTTGTAAAATAACATCAAATAGGTTTGGAATAACAGGGTGTGTAAATAATGACAGAATTTTAGGTGAACTATCCCTTTAACTAAAACAGAAGACTAAAAAAAGTCTTAACCAGATGGCAAAAAAACATTCATTAATTAAAAATAAAGTAAGATATCAAACACATTGCTACTGATTAGAGTTAATAATGCAAAGATAGCACATGTTGTTGGTATACTGTATGTGATGTAACTGTAATTCTGTTTTGGGATGTTATTATTCTGTTCGTTTGTTTTTTCTGGAAAAAGGCTGTTGTTTTTATTTGACTATGGAGGATTATTTTTCTAACAAACTATAAAGATACCTAAGACTAACACACACTGTTATGTTTTTCAATGTTTTTTACATTTCTGTTTTTTCCTCATTTTATTTACAGTTTACACTGTAAAACCGTGAACAGTGAAATTAATTAAATGAAATGAGTTTATTTCACTCAAATGATAATGAAAGTTCATTGTACTTAATAGAAAAGTTGCATGAACTCAAATTTTTATTGTAGTAAGCTGAACTTAATATGATTGAGTTGAGTTGCAGCAGATTTCTAATTCCCAGCATGCTTTGCATCAGACTATATAAATAAATGCTGAAATTTAGTGTAATTTTGTGTGTTTTTGCACAAGATTAACATATGGAGACATATTTAGTGTTTAATGTTGTGTTATGTTGGGATTTACAGGAGGTTCTGTTATGTTAGTTTGGTAGGGTTACCATTTTGGTAAAGAGTAGAGCCTGTGGTTAGGTTGAGGATGGGCTGCAAAACTTTTAAGACCATATATACTGTATGTTGTTTGATTATATACATGTAAGTATATAATGACAGTCTCTTTGATAGTTATAACAGCATGTGTTATTTGTTATCTAACATTTAACCAAGATCTGAATGTGATGTAAATGAACTGTATGTAATTAACATTATGAAGAGTTGGGTGAGGCTGATAACTGTGGGATCAAAGGGATGCCGGTTGACGGGGATTGTTAATGAGAGACACACCACACTGGCCTTGTTCCTCTTCCACAGCTCTCGACCCCACCCTACTTGTCACAAAAAATTTAAGTTCTACTAACTTAAAAAAAAATGAGTTAGTTTACTTAAATGCTTTAAGTATTCTGAACTTATTGAGTTTTTCAGCGTAGAATTAAAATGTTTCCTATACATTTACAATGAAATTTACATTTAAAATAAAATGAGGCTGGGTGATGATGGCATACTAATTGCTTAATTAACAGCGCTCTTTGTACTTGAAATTAATTAACACAGTTTAAAAATAAGCTGTATTTTTTTTTAATTTTAAGATAAGTTGTAGATTTCTAAACTACTTCAATTTGTAGCAGACAAATGTTAGAATATATCATAGCTTGAGACGCATTGTATAAGTTATAGATACTGATACAAAATGAGTCTTCCAGGTCTCCCCTCTATGTGGTCTGCAAATTGCTGGGCTGAAAAGGAGAAAGTGTACACAACTAAAATACTGCTTTGGGTCAGCACTTTTTCCACTTGGAGAAGGTGTTGTTATCTCTAGCCATAGTGGTCTTTATCGTGAGATGTTATTTTAGAGGACTGCATGTGTGCACATTCTCTTACTGTATAATGTCTCTAAATAATTATTAAATGGATATTTTAATCACACAAGCAAGAGTGCCGTTGAATCTCTGAATGGCTGTGATTTGACAATAGACACAAGGTCAATATGCTAACATCCACTACAATAGCACAACTGCAAGTATGATCTCTCTTTTAACATGTAAATTGTACTATTAAGGCTTTAGCATGTTAATTAACATTAGCATAATTTCAAAACTATAGAAGAAAATGTGGAGCAATTAATACTTCTGTAGCTCATTGTCTGGGCAAAACACACACGGCGTGGCATTTCTCTTCATTATTGACTATGTGGCATCTGTATTCTCCATTAGTGATAGTGAGCATTGGCTAGCAGACACACAGGGAGGGAGAGTAAGACAAATGCCTTCTGCACTCATTGTACCCAAACAGGTCAAGTGGAAGAAGGAGGGAGAAGATGAATTATGAACAGGACCTGCACCGGGCATCTAAAGTGAGCAGAGAGAGACAGACAGAGAGAGAGGAGAAGTGTGCTCTTGAAACACTTTAAGATACAAACAGACTTGAAGTTGGTGGAGTCAGAGATGGTAAAGTATTGTGACATGAGTGCTGAGTCCACTAAGAATCAACAGCTTCCCATTTTTTTCTCTCACTCTACCTTTATTTTCCTCCTCATGCTGACTGTCAACGGCCCGCCTCAAGGGCACTTGGATGTGGATGTGAATCTCTTTCTTCTTCTCAATCCCCTTCTAATTACTGATGATCTATCAGACCCACAGAAACGTTCCGCGGTAGAAAGAATATACACCGCTCAAAAAAATTAAAGGAACACTTTGAAAACACATCAGATCTCATTGGGGAAAAATATAATGCTGGTTATCTATACTGATATGGACTGGGTGATGTGTATTAGGAAAGAAAGGATGCCACGTCGTATGATGGAAATGAAAATTATCAACTTACAGAGGACTGAATTCAAAGACACCCCGAAAATCAAAGTGAAAAAATGATGCAGCAGGCTAGTCCATTTTGCTGAAATTTCATTGCAGCAACTCAAAATGGTACTCAGTAGTTTGTATGGCCCCCACGTGCTTGTATGCATGCCTGACAATGTTGGGGCATGCTCCTATTGAGACGACGGATGGTGTCCTGGGGTATTTCCTCCCAGATCTGGACCAGGGCATCACTGAGCTCCTGGACAGTCTGAGATGCAACCTGGCGGCATCGGATGGACCAAAACATAATGTCCCAGAGGTGTTCTATTGGATTTAGGTCAGGCGATTCAATGGTATCAATTTCTTCATCCTCCAAGAACTGCCTGCATACTCTCGCCACATGAGGCCGGGCATTGTCGTGCACCAGGATGAACCCAGGACCCACTGCACCAGCGTAGGGTCTGACAATGGGTCCAAGGATTTCATCCCAATACCTAATGGCAGTCAGGGTGCCATTGTCTAGCCTGTAGAGGCCTGTGCATCCCTCCATGGATATGCCTCCTCAGACCATCACTGACCCACCACCAAACCGGTCATGCTGAACGATGTTACAGGCAGTATAATGTTCTCCACGGCTTCTCCAGACCCTTTCACGTCTGTCACAGGGGTAAACCTGCTCTCATCTGTGATGAGAGGGCCCACTAGAGGACGGCAGGCCCTCAGGCCACCCTCATGAAGTCTGTTTCTGATTGTTTGGTCAGAGACATTCACACCAGTAGCCAGCTGGAGGTCATTTTGTAGGGCTCTGGCAGTGCTCATCCTGTTCCTCCTTGCACAAAGGAGCAGATACCGGTCCTGCTGATGGGTTAAGGACCTTCTACGGCCCTGTCCAGCTCTCCTAACTGCCTGTCTCCTGGAATCTCCCCCATGCTCTTGAGACTGTGCTGGGAGACACAGCAAACCTTCTGGCAATGGCACGTATTGATGTGCCATTCCTTTAATTTTTTTGAGCAGTGTATAAATACTGTACAGTGGAGCCCAAAAGTCTGAGTTCACCATTGAAAACTTGGGATTCAAAATGTAAATAAACAGAAAATAGGCATTTTAGGCATTGAAACAAATGTTATGACATAAAATTAATAAAACGTTAAACATTTTGACATTTCAAAATGTTAATGTCACTCAAACTATTATGCTGGAAATGAAATTAAAAAAATGCAAACTAGATGCATTTTCGCTAATTGTCTTAGACTTACAGACACACATCTTTCCCCCAAACATGCAAAAACAAGTTGAACTTTTCTTGGTCTCTGCTGGAGAAATCTATCCGTAAAATCGTTGGTTGACATTTCTAGACTAATCAAAGCCTTCCAGACACACAGTGTCAGCTGAACACACTGGACATCCTTCCTGTGTGACAGAGTGTCAACACAACAGTTTTACTGCACAGCCCATCTGAGGACTAACAAATAAACAACTGCTCTCAACTTATAAGATGGAGAGAGGTCAGTCAGACTTAAACACTGACTGTGTTTGCCTTCTTTAAATAAACTTAACATGATAGACAGAGAGTATGATAGAGCAAGAGAGAGAGAGAGGCAACATCTTGCATGCAGTCATTTTCTATAATAAGAGACAGGTCTCACGGATAAAGCCAGCTTACCCTCAGACTGTGTGCACGCGCATGTGTGTGTGTGATTTTTTTTTAAGAGACGAATGCGTGGCTGGTGAGCAAACGGTACAGAACCGCACATTCTGCCTCCCGCTCTCTCTTTTTCACTCGCCCTCATTTCTTTCTCTTCCCCTCTTTCATCGCCTGCTAATCAGCCACCTGTCAGGGCGAAAACATCCAGTGTGACAGCTATCACCAGCTACCTGTCTCCCTGCTCTGCATCCCCACACCTCCACTCATTTACACAGGCACGCCAGCCCGCTCGCTCTCATTGTTTGTTTGATTCATAAGCCCGGGCTTGTTGCAAATCCCCCTGTATTGGGAGAGGTGACAGGAATCGTTTGATGGTAATGCCGGTGGCATTTGGGAGTGTGGACTGTACGACAGGCGGAGAGGTAAGGAGTGATCTGGCATTAAAAGATAATGCTGCCGCGACCTGACGGGAGGAACAGGAGCAGCCATCAACGCCTCAACGTTTAGAGCTGAAAAATAATGCTGCCAATGGCCTGGCTTGACCTGTGACCCCTGCTGAGTGATCACTATTTGTTTGTCTAGGTTGAAGAGGCATTGCCAGTGTCTATGCGGTCCATAAGTATTAAGATATCAAAAAATGTAATAGGGTGCCAGTTAGAGAAAATGAATATTAGCCATATAATAGTTTGAAGAACAGAATAAAATTAAATGCATTTAGAGTTGGCACTTTTAAGACATATGCATACAGCAACAAAGCAATACTGCAAATTTTATATATTGCATGAAGGATGAAGAAAAAGCATTTTACCCACATCACTCACTGTAAAACAGTTGTTGTTAACTAAAACTATTAAAAATAGGTCTTGGATATTTAAATAAAGCTGAAATAAAATTAAATATAAATATTACATTAAAAAAAATGAAAATTCTGTCATAAATTACTCACCCTCATGTTGTTCCAAACCCTTAAGACTTTAAAACACAAATGGAGGCATTTTAAATAAAATCTGAGAGCTTTCTATCCTTCCATTGACAATCCAGACAAATATCACTTTGTCGCTTCAAAATGTTCATAAAGAGATCATAAAACAAACCCATAAGAATCAAGCGGTTTAGTCCAAATTTTCTGAAGAGACACGATCACCTTATATGGTGCATCTAAAAACGTGAGACGCAGCGATCAGGAATGGGTTTTAACATAGCGCAGCACAGAACGCGAGGGTCTCGAGACGTACTTTTGAGACGTGATGCAATAGAGTACCTCAGGGATGACGTGTTTTTGTAGGCAAAACCCGGAAGCGAATTAGCATTTTAGGACTTCCGGTTCCATCACCCTGAACTCAATGAGTTTTTTGAATGGGTTTTTGCTAAATCGCCTTGAATAAGGCCTGTGGTTAACAAAGCCTCTAAATATTTTCACGTTTTGATCTATGACATAAAACACACCAGTTATAACCCGCTTGTGATTTTTTAAACCTTTATTGTGTCTTAAAAACGGCGGTTGCTAACAAATTGCTAAAAGGGACTACTTCCTTTGGCGGGGACTTTAGACGTCATCATGACAAACAGGACATTTGGACAGCATTTCTCATGAAAAAGTGGATAAGTATTCACACACAGCGCAGATCATAATCAGCGCATGTTTTTAAATAAAGTTGTTTTCTAAATAAAGTTTGAGGAAGCTTGGTGGTGGTGACGTTGATCCGCGACCATGGTGTACTGTAGTCCGTTTATAGCCTACTGTTAGCTTTTTATATCTGATGACTTTATTTAGGCTTCACAATTTATATATGTTGTTTTAACTTGTAAAGATTATCTTGATAGACAGTGTAAGTGTCATAAACCTTTGTTAAACACAGAGCTTATTTTTTGCGATTTTCCAAAAGTCTATGAAAAAAATACATAGGCTTTCGATCGAGGGAACCGTGCGCCACTAACTTCTGGGTTGGCCTACAAAAACACGTCATCCCTGAGGTACTCTATCCACCTCATTCTTACGCCCCATGACGCCTTGCGCGAATTATGGGTGTAACTTCCGTTAAGCTGTAAACAGTCAGTGAAAGGCTCGCTCTATGAACGCAAAAATACGTTTTGGGTACAATGGGTACAATGAGATGACATTATTCTACTCACCCTTCAACCAACGAACATTAAAAGGACATTTAAAAGTGTAAAAGCATCAACAAGGTACTTTCAACAGACCATGAAAACTTCCACAGCAATAACGGATGGGTTAAATATAGCTATAGTGATATATATCTGTATTATAATATATGCTGCCTTAATAAAAAATGTTCATGAACTTCAGCATTGCGTGATACTATTTCAAAGTGATTTCCATCATTTTTACAGATAATAGGCTAAATTGTATTTACCTGTAAAAACAAACCTGGAAAGAGACGTGAGGCTTTGAGGAGAAGAACGAGAGATTCTTCGTGCATTCCAGTGAATTATTAATGGGATATATCGTAAATTAGACCACAAATGTGCAGTATATGTTGTCCTTTTTCATACTATTACAGCGGTATGCAAAGGGACAAAAGAAAATAATCACGAGGATAGAAAGCAGCGTCTGAAAAGAACTCTTGCCATAGATATTCTTGTTATAACATGTTATGTTAAAATACCAAGCATTACGTTATTCTCATGATGTCTGAAAATAAAACATGAAAGAAAAATTGACAGCTCATTCAGTCAAACTGACGGATAAGCTTTATTTGTAGAGCAACCTTATGATTTGAAACGATTCGTTTCAGTCTTTTTAAATGGAAGTTCCCCAAACCGGAAGTGCAACCCATAATTCGAAACGCAGTAGGCTAGTCAGGAATAAGGTGGATAACAGCAATAAACAAACAAATAAAACAGTTGCCACGGCAACTTGCTACTGTAAACAGAAGCTCGCAACGCTTGCCCCGCCTCTGAGTTCTTCTGATTGGTCCACTGTTTTGGAACTGACATCGATGAGCAGCGCTGCATGTAAAAGTTGAAATTCTATTAACCTGACACGGCGTCTTAAAAACGCGGCGCTCATGTGCGAGGCGCTGCAAAAGACGCGAGACGCATACATAGAAAAACAATGGAAAAGTAGCACATTGGAATAGAAAAACACGTTCTGTGTGAACGGCCCCTAACCCTTTAAATAAGTTTAGGTTGAAGTAAAATTACTAAAACTAAAATTGAAAAAATACTAATAAAATGTCAAAAGCACATAACAAAATTACTAGATTAAAACTAAAATTAAAATGAAATCTAAAACTATATAAAAATCAAATTTAAAATAATGATAAATGCTATAAAAGCATTTAAATAATAAAATAATCCTGCTGTAAAATAAAAAGATTAATTTTGTTGCCTTTGGTAGATAAAAAATTGTTTATTTTAATTTAAAAACAGTATTTTTAATGTAATTTATAAAGACTATTACAGTAATGAGAATCATTATTAAAAGAAATACCAGTTGAATTAAGTGTCCTAAAATCAAGGTCACAGGGCATAACTGGGCTAACCAACCAAACACTGACCCCTTGGTTCTTGTTTACAAAACTCGCAGAAGCATAACAGATTCATATTGTTCAGCATTTTTCAGTCAATAACAACTTAAATTTCTGTCTTTTCCACACATATGTTATGTTCCTTCTGAAGATAGGACAATAGGTTTGGAAAGAACAGCTTGGGCACATTAAACATCCAAAAAAAGAGAAAAACATATGAAAAAAATAATGTCAGAGTTTCATATTTATATCTCTTTAAAGCTAACTAAGTTCTCCGGATAGTCAGAAACAGAAACTCCACCCACATTATTGCACTTCTGACAAGTTAATGAAATAATACTGAGAACGAGAGCTGTGATACTGACAGAGCACTGCATCTTTCTGACTGCATTCATCGATTGTCGAACCTCACGCCTCTCTTCTTTCTCTGTCTCTGGCGCACTCAAACATAGTCGCAGTCAAGCATTCCCCAATGTTTGTCTCTCTTCAATTTCCATTTTCTACTCCCTGACATCTCTGTCTCTCCAACTCTCACTTTGTCTTAATTCTTCCTCTTTGTTTGTCCCCCCCCTCGCCCTCCCTTCCTCTCCCCCACACCTTCCAGTGTTTGCCTGGGGATGCTTATCATTGACGTGCACAACATCTTTTCCTGCACCCCATCGATCCTGTTATTGAAACAAGCCTCATTTGCAGTCTCCTTCCTGTTTTGGCCCCTTCCCCCCAAACAGCCCCCTGCTCTCTCTCTCTCTTTTCTTCGTTTGCTCTGTCAAGAGAGAGCCACCTCAACAGCTTGACAATTACCCATAATCCCTCACTTCAGCTTCTCTGCCATTTCAAGCAAATGAAAGATGCTGCTACAAATTTAGACCAATTTGACTGGTAGTTAAGACAAACTGGTCAATGTACTTAGGTTGTCAGGTGTGTTATCATGATGAGCATATGCTTATGAAGGTGGGAGTCTATTATGTTGAAAGACCTCTCATAGGATCTCGTGTAACTGAATCAATACAGGGTTAAATTAAGTGGGTCTGTTGCTGCATGGTGCACACTACGTTCCTGGATTTTATGTCACGCTGTATTACACACACAACAGAGCAGTCTGAGGCAATCAAATGTGCTTTTTTAAAATGCCCCTAACTTGTGAAATCTGGGGCTGTATTACAGAAACTTCCTCACTTAATTTTTGACTTAAGGGGTTAGTTCACCCAAAAAATTTAAATTCTGTCATTAAGTACTCACCCTCATGTCGTTCCACACCCGTAAGACCTTCGTTCATCTTCGTAACACAAATTAAGATATTTTTGATGAAATCCGAGAGGTATATGACTCATCCATAGACAACAATATAATCAACACTTTCAAGGCCCAGGAAGCTACTAAAGACATCATTAAAATTGCTGACGTGACTGCAGTGGTTCAACCTTAATTTTATGAAGCGACAAGAATATTTTTTGTGCGCAAAAACAAAACAAAAATAACGACTTCATTCAACAATCTCTTCTCTTCCCTGTCATTATCCTTACACAGTTGCCTCAGTAAGCACAGTGCAGTCTTCCGTGTTTACGTCCGAATGCTGGCTCAGTATTGGCCAAAGCTGATCATGTGAGCAGCACGACGCATGTGTGTGATGCTGACGCAGGAGCCGGCTAATGATGAGTCGCCGTTCTGACGTAGAACCTGGAAGCACTGGATTTAAACAACATATGAGAATGACACAGAAGAGAAGATATTGTTGAATAAAGTTGTTATTTTGTCTTGTTTTTGCGTACAAATGTATTCTAACCAGAGATGGACACACGAGTTAGTGACTTGGACTCGAGTCTCATTTTAACAGACTTCAGACTTGACTCGGACTTGACCTGAAATGACTTCAGACTTGACTCGGCAAGACTCGTGAATATTTTAAAAACGTCTCAAGTCTTTTACTCTTAACTACTGATATAATAAATAAAGATTTTTTGTTGTATTTGAATGGTTTTATAATATCTGCGTCACATATTTCCCTATCTGTCATTGTAGATCGGACTCTTGTCATAGAATTTGACCACGTGTGTCCGCGTATTGCGCGTAAACTCCGAAATTTCGTAAGAGTCACATGAAACATTACGGGAGCCACCGTGCCATATGTTCTTTCGTTTGGGTTTATTATCATGTCAGATCGGCTAGATGCACAGAATGCGGGAAAACAATTAAAGACACCAGAACGACATCATCAAATTTTATGAGACATCGCATCCACAAAGGTTAGTCACATTAACTCACACAGCTAGCTATTATGTGGTGTAGCTGCTAATTTGGATTGCCAGTCTGTTAAAATATGAACAAAAAAATCTAGCCTTGAAATCTAGCACTACGTTTTATCAATCGTTTCGTATTATATGCAGCTTTTCTCTTTCTTAATGTGTGTCCATAAGAGAGAGATACAAAGAGATGTTAATCCATTTATTACTTAAAGCTCATATTTTAACGTATCGCAATCAGCATGTGTAGAGTTTTCAACTGACATTCTTAAACATTCCGAGGTTTGATATTTTCTGATAATGACCGTCGTCAATAACAACTGTATAACAAACCGTGACTCACTGGCGCCATCTTGCGTCCACTTAGCGACTGTATTGAAAATGACTACTCGCCATGACGATTGTTTTGTACATTGTAATGGATTATAAAGTAACAAGCTGGATGTACATTATCCCTTACATCATAGGACCTTAATTTCAAATAAAACAGATGATAGAAAGATCATATTATTTTGTCTATATAATACAACTAGGATAAAAATAGGATTTGATTATGAGAATTTTATTATTATTTTTTTTTTTTAATGATTCGAGACTCGACTCGGACTCGTGACAAAAGACTCCAGACTTGACTCAGACTCCAGCTTAAAGACTTCAGATTTGACTCGGACTCCAGATAAAAGACTCGTGAACATCTCTGATTTTAACCCTTTATAGTCAGCATGAAACAGAAGTTGCAATAGTCTTTTCAACCCCGTAGTGACATATATATTTAAGTGAAACTTCTTCTTGAACAAGAAAAAATGTAGGACTGGACTTGATTTTGTCCATCAAGAATTGAATGGATGGTTGTGGTTTGCCATTGCTGTGATCTCATGTGAGTGACAGGTCGACCAGCCCTCGAGCCAGTAAACATGTCATCAGAGAAAAGGACAGATAGATAGATAGATAGATAGATAGATAGACAAACAGATGTAGTGTAACTAACTACTTTTTTAAAAGTTTTTACTATTTTATATCATGAATAGTTTGCAGCTCAGGAAGCTTCACCGTTGGCAAAGGGCTCATAACCCTTAGACACCTCAAACTGGCAGAGTGGAAGAAAAATACAAAATAAGAGAAGTTACAAAAAGTAACTTTCCCTCAGTGTTGAAGGCTCAAGTGTCACAACATCAAGAATTCCCCATCGGGAGGTGAGATTGCTCAAATTCACAAGCCAGCACATTTAGGGTAACATCTTAAGTCCAGGGCCAAGAAAAGCAGACAGACAGACACAGCACACACACACACACACACACACACACACACACACAGAGAGAGAGAGAGCTTCCTCTTGGGATGAAAGAGCTTTTGTTTCTCTGATTCCTCAGTTGAGGTGCCATACACCAGGACTCTGGGGAAAAGCATGAGTCTTCTATCCCACTCTCCCTCTCTCTTTTCCACTCCACATCCCTTCATTCTTTCCACTAATCCCAAAGATGCCGATTCAGAGAAAGAGTAAAAGCGATGGAGAAAGAGCAGGAGAAATGCCTTGCCTTTTGTCTCCCTCAAGATCAATTGTACAAACTAATCCATGAGGACTCTCCTTTCACCAGTTCCAGCTCGGACACATGCAATCAATGCTACTGTGTGTGTATGGTTATGCAGGTGGCAGATATAAAGCAGGTGAGGGAAGGAAACTAGTTAAAGGGATAAAGAATGTGAGAGTACAGAAGTGGCAGGAGGAGATAAGAAATTCTTCAGATCTGATTTTCCCTAAATGTCACTAGCTTGAGGAGTGTCTTTCCATTCTAGCCAGAGGCGTAAAAAGAGATCTCTACCCCCATTCCTCTCTCCCACCGTCTCCATCCTACTCTGTCAGTTGGAGGCACCGTACTGGGCAACAAAGCGTCTTTTTATCCTTCATTCAGTCCTCATAACGCTCAATCCATCAGCAAATAAAAATGTTAGGTATGACCCTGAGCTCTGGGAATTATGGGTAAGCAGCTCCAAAATTGCTAAGACAAAAGGTCAAACTGTAAAATATGAATGAGCAGGTGGGTGGATCTCGGTTGTGGTTCTTCAAAATCTTCCCTATATTCCAACCATGCATGCAATCCTAAAGCAAAATGACCTACAGATGATTCTGCATTATGCTTTGATTTCAAAAAGCTTCATGGGGATCCTGGAAATGCTTAATCTTAGTTTATCTGGATCTTTTCACGTCATCTCTTGCCGTGTTCGCAGCCTGTCTCTAAGTGTGTCAATCACCTCTTCTCTGAAGTGTCTCAGTATATCTAATGTATCTCTACCTCTTTTAGCATAAGTGTCCTCTTCTCTCTCAACCTCTGTTAACCATTTCCTCATCTGGGTCTTCTCAGTGTAGGGGAGGCTGGGGTACACTGCCGTCCCCTTAAAACTATGCATCATTTTTGTCATGTGACCATATATTTGAAAGGACTCATATATAACTTCCTGCAAATGAAAAATGCACATGATGGCAGTTAAATAGAACATGCTAAATGCTAAAATCTACTTTTTGTATGTCAAAATTAATTTTCTGCATGGAAGGTACAATGAATTTTGTGCCAGCAAAATTTGTCCAGGTCTTAACATATATATATATCATACATGGTGGTGAATTTCCTATGTATAAAACCTTGTAAATTCCTTCCTGAAAGATTAGCAGAAGGTATCTGTGGGGTAAGGTGAGTCAGATGCTGTGCCAGGAGCTTAATTAATAGTGACCTATTACAAGCAAAACCAAACTAAATCAACTATCTTATACTAGCCTAAACTAGTTTACTGGTGGTCTGTTGGCTGGCTTTATATGGGTTTTGGGCAGATCATATTGGGCAGATTGTTTTTTTTTTTGCATCCATTTATATATATATATATATATATATATATATATATATATATATATAAATGTGTAGATTACTTATGAATTGTAATCAGTTACTGATTACAAATTGCATGACAAAATTTGTAATCAGTAATATAATCTAGATTACACATTTTTGGTAATGAAATTTGACTACTTTTGGATTACATTTAGATTACTTTTTATTATGAAAAAAGGTTTATTATGAAGGTTTATTATGAAAAAAATATAAACGTTAAAAAAATGAAAAATTAGGAGAATCAATGAATTGTGAACAACTTACTGCCATTGTGTAAATAATATGTAGTCTGATTACGAGTATTTTAAAATTACGATTACGAGTCTGATTACAAGTATTTTAAAAAGTAGTTTACTCTAATTACAAGTACTTCATTTTTGGAATCTGATTAAATAATCCAGATTACATGTAATCCGTTACTACTCAGCTGTGTGTGTGTGTATATATATATATATATATATATATATGTAAAATGTTGAAAATTCTTTTACTACTACAAATATCCAGAATATCAAACCTGGTTTTATAAAAATAACATGCAGCGAAATAAGATTGTAAGATCGAAGTAAATCAAATCATTTATGTCAATTTTTAATTTTGAAATTAAGCCATTAGATTCTGATAATGGGGAAAGTTGTGTATGTTTTATTTTATTTTATTTTTTTTGAGATATCATATTTCTATGGCCCTATCATACAACCTAACTTACACAGCTTACCCAATTCTCCCCTCTGTTAACAGTCCCTGCTTCAAGTGTGTTATCTGTTCCGCGATGTCAGTTGACTCCTCACACGTTCGCTGTGTTTAGAGAGAACACCTTCGATCCGCTCTCACCAATTTACCACGCTAACTCCGCCTTAGTTTATCTCAACAACTAAGGACTGGCACGTCATTAGTCATTTCTGCACTACTTACCTCTCCCACTATCCATCCATCCATCTTCCTCTCTCTCCATCATGTTCTGTTACGTTCATTTCCTACTTGATCTGCTCTCAGGTTCAAGCGTTAGCACATTCCTGAGGATGACAGTGAAGAAAGGCTCATTTCACAACATAAACAAAAGCAGCTGCTGCAACACCTGTAACCTTAAAAATAAAACTCTATGATTATACAATAAATTAATGTTATTCTTCATATTCACATAGCGACAGATTAGTTTGTGTGTATACGGGCTGTGATGATAAAGTTAAAGAGGGTCAGTATGTGTTGGGTAATTCTCCAAAGCCACCCACCCACCCAGTTAAAAGAGACACAGCATCCTGAAGAAACCAAAGTGAACATGGGAAGTGTGAAAGAAACAAGAACAGAGATAAAATTCTAAAAAGAGTACGAGACAGTGTTGGATACAGAGTAGTAAGTTGATATAATAGGGGCCTGTCTCTCGTGGTTTTAAATGGAGGATTTGGCCTTCACGCCTCTCAGTGCCATTCTTAAGGAAAGCGGATTTCCGCTGCCGTGACGACCATTATCCTGGTTTCCTGGCAGTAATCCGCCATTCTAGGGCCGTAATAGGACAGAGCATGTTGCTGCTAGTCACTGCCATGGGGATCACGGTTCTAGATCTGCCACAGAGAAACACAAGCTGATCTGATACAGCTGATGAAACAGTCATGCACAGCAGGCCTGGAGAGAGAACATCACAAAGTCCGACATTACAATTGTAACTCCAAACTGTTTATAAGATACTGTATATTTATCTGTCTATCAATCTATCCATCCATCCATCCATCCATCCATTTATCCTCAGGGATAAGAATTTTCAATTGATGAGAGAATTAAATAATCAAAAAATGTAAAACAATTCTTGCAAAATTGCAAAAACCTTAAATACACATTAAACAACAATCTTAACCAAAATAAATAAATAAATACATAAATAAATAAGTGGTAGCATATTGTGTAACTACACATTGTCATATTAATAACCAGTAACTACACAAGTTTATGACTCACATGTGTAGGAAACTTTTTCCTCGTCGAAGCAGAGACCAGGAGACGTTGGGATATCTTTCAAGCAGAAGTTACTCTTTATTGAGAAACGCGCTGTGCGTCGCTGTAGTCATCCAAGTCCAACTAAGGCAGTGTACTTGGTAGTTCATATACATTCAAGGGGGAGGGATACATAGAGTAGAGGTGGAGACAATCTAAACAAAGCATGCAAATGCAGTGCAGGAATCAGCCCATTCCCTACATTTCCCAGCCAAGATCTAATCAGCATAACGGTGTCATTCAAATGCATAGGTGCTAATCCACTCAGTCTGACAGTATCGCCCATACCTTTACATTATCATAGAGACAAAGGCACCGCTGTATCTTGAGCTTTGTCCTGCCAAATGGTTAGGAAGTGCATGAAGACAAAAGGTTAATGTTACAGACACCTGGGCTGCCTGCCTTGATCTCCTTAAATTGTCATCATCTTTACCTCAAAATGTTAAATACAATATACTTCACCTTAGTATTTCATGTGAGGTTATGTCAGGATGTAGGATCAGCAGATCTTAAACAGATTCTTAAATTTGTAATCCCACACATGTAAGCTGAAAGCTGTATCTGTTTCATTCACTAAAAAGATCCAGTTCATTAGAGTCATTTATCTGTGAATCAGACTGCACTTTTTTGGATTCATTAAAAAAAAAAAAATCAACTCTTAAAAGTCATTTATTGTGAATCGGACTACACTGCCGTACTACTGTCTATTTCACACTGTACATTTAGAAACTAAGTTGCAGCATCACTGAATGAGTAGAGCAAGGAATTTTGTTGGTGTATTTTAGTATGCCATTCCGTTCGAATGAGCAGAAGACTGACACAAGCAAAAACCGGTTCTGGTTCTGGTTTTGAGATTTTAAATGAACCTTCTACACTATGGTGAACTGTAAACATTTCTTCCATTTTATTCAGCTTCAAAAAATCTCCTCTGAGTTGTTGATGTTGAAACATCTGTAATTCCAGCAGTTGCACTTCAGGCTCAGGTAATCAACCAATTTCAGAGACTTATGACTCGAATGAACTTGTTCTGTGATTCTCAGGACACTCTTTGCCTGCATGACCATTGTTCCATCCTTCAGAATGCTATTTTCTTAAAGGTGTTTGAAAAACTTGGCCACCATATTTCTGAAATGGCCTTTACTTTTTTTGTAAAGTACATTATATTTGTGTAATTTAATTCACTCGGCGGCCATCTTTGAAACGCCTCTCAGGCATGCAAGTGCAGCTCCTATCTCTCTGAATGGGGAAACATCAAATTCTCCAAAGCTGCTTGCCAAGTTTCAATTAAATTTCATATTTGAAATCACCAATGAAATCTGACAACAACTGTCTCAGAAATTTTGTTTCTAAACGCTCGAATCATGACAAAAAACAAAACAAAAAAAAATGTATTTTTCAGGCTGGATCGAGCTAATGTGCATGCGCAGTCCTAAGTGTGCATCTCTATTCGGTTGTTAAGTCTGATGTCACGCGGCAGCTCTTCCGGGTCCAAACGCTCCATCTCACACCACAAGAAAACAAAAAACGGTGCTAATATACACACATGAAGTGGTGTAATACTACCAAAAAATTATAATCATAACCTTTATCTCCATACCAAAATCCCAGATGGCCAGACAGTGATTCATCTTTTATAAATCGTTAAAATATTAATGTCTGTGACGCTGTGAGCACGGAGACTGTTGTGTAGACTGTAAGTATTTTAAATGTTTAACTTTTTAAATTGTTAAATGTTTAATATGAATAAATAGTGCTCATAAAAGGCCGTCGAGATGGCATTCTCAAGTGAAACGAGTCGAGGCTTGGACCCAGAAACGGCGTTCCTTTCGTCATGACTTAACAAGCGGATAGGAAGTGCGCGTCTGACTGTTTCTATAGTAACCGGAGCTTCTAACAGCCGCTGCAGTGATGTGATGACTTTACCAATCTGCGATTGGCTCTTATTTAGAAGGCGGGACTTATTCCACCATATTGCGCATTTGCACTTTCTCCCATTCAAAACAATACGAGTGACGCATCTTGTGTTATTCTATAGTCTTTGACACTACTTCAGACTTTAAGACTTAATTGACACTATCTTCTAACTCAACTTCCCTTGGGTTCACCACTTTTCATTTAAAAACTCAATTACTGAGTGCGGTTCAAACTTATATAGGTAGACAAATCATGTAAGGAGATATTGAGTATTCATAGAAAAGTACATTATTGATAATATTAAAAGCTGGTCATGTTTACATCCTCACCCTCTCATTCTTTGTTCACCTCACTGTCCAAAGGCACAGCTTAAAATGAAATCTAGTGGTTTCCATGAATGCCACCACAGTGGTTTAGTCACTATTCACTGAATCTAGACATTCACACCAACCAAGAAGAAACAGAGAAGCATGCCAGAGGAACAGAAAAAGAATAGGGGTGTAACAATACCCTCATATCACAATTCGATACCAAACTCACGATACAATATTATTGCGATACTCCAAGACATTGTAAAATGTTAACAAAAAATGTACTGTTGATTAAAGTGCTCAATTTGGTATTACATTAGGGGTGGAAATGAGTAGGCTTGGACTTGGTGCTGGTAACCCAATGCACAGGACAATGGTGACACCAGAATAAAAATATTCATGATTCTGAAGCTGAAACATAATTTATTTTAGACGAATATGCTTGCACTCTGTCACTGACTAGATATATTTAAAATAATGTAGGCCACTTTTTACGAGTAACACAAGACATTTGGCATTATCAGGACCCAAAAATATTCCCCCATTGCATTATCATACATTATATTCAACATTATAGTAGTTTAATGTAGTACTGACACTAAAACTCTGTAAACTTGAATTTTTTCTCACACAGTAATTTTCATTTTGGGTGAACTACACACAATAAATAATGTCACTATCCACGATACATATTGTTGCATTTTTATATTGTGATATATTGTGACACGATATATTGTTATACCCCTAAAAAGGAATAAGAAGGAGAGGTTACAGGCATTTGAAATCTAGAAAAATAGATTTTTAAGTGCCAGGCTAATGTTTTCATTAATAATAAAAACTGAAACCCAATGAAATTTGTTTTTAAAGGGTTTATTAAGGGCCGCCACTACACATCAGGGGTCCTTGACAACATTCTGCCTGACTTTTTGAGTTTGACTAAGTAGACAAAATCCAACTTTTAGATCTTAAAATTAAAATTATAAATTACCTTAGAATACACATCTCTGAGGAATAAGAAATTGATTATAGTTTGATCCATCCTGTAATTACAAATACGTTTACACTCACATACACATACGGAACTCTCTCATTTTATGTCTCTCTCTCTGTCTCTCTCTCTCTCGCTTTCTTTCTCTCTCTCTCTCTCTCTCTCTCTCTCCCTCTCTCTCTCTCATCACTGCAGTCCAGGGAGGGCCGTCCCAGTCAGGCAGGCTGTGAATATTCATGATCAGGAGTGAGCTGCAGTGGAGGTTGGTCTGTGAAGGTGTTGAGTTATTCATCATTCTTCAGTAGAAGAGACACGGGAGTCGTCCCTCAGTGCTGGAATATTAACGAGCCACATTAATAAAATATCCACCCTCTCTTTTTCCTGCCTCTTCTTTACCTACAGATCTCAGGAGTCCCCATTTAAGACCACCATGCAAACTGGAGCACACACATACATGTGTATATGTACTGTATATATAAACACACTGTTCAAATACAAGTATTTTGCATTATCTAAAAATGCAAAAATATACTTATTCCACTGAAACATTGTGACACATATATTTCTTAAATCATTTAAGCCTCACAAAAAAGCCACAATCATCAAAACAGAAATCCAACAATACAGCAAATCCCAACAGCTCGACTCGCACATCACAGTGATGACAAAGCATTTGACGGCAAAGACACAATGCAGACTTCCAAGAAAGAACTAGTGGCAGTTTTTGGGATTTTTTTTTTTTTTTTTTTTTTTTTTTCATGGTAAAAATAGGAAAACATAGGATACAAGAAAGGGAAGATTAGGTAAAAAAGAGAGCGAGAAAGAAAGAATAGACTGGCACTCAGGGGAGAGGTATGTTTAATTCACAGAGCGGCATTTCGGCTGTGTTATCAAGCTAACATACAGAAGGCCAGGCCAGACACTGAGCTGAAATGTGCATCAGTGGTCGTGTAATATTAAAACAGCCAACTGTGCTTTCTTTCACAGTTTCTCCTGCTGCCTTCTCTCGTTTTCTTTCTAAATGCATATTTCTGCTCTCAAGATAACCACAAAAAGCCTTCAATTTGCCCATTTCAGTCTCAATTGTACAGCACACACACCATTTCACAGCATGAGACAGCAACTCAGATCTCATATAGCTGCCACTGCACTGCTTAAGTATGAAGAGATTTAATAATGTGCATAATTATGCTATAATAATAATATTTTAATTATACTTTTAATTACATTTTTGCTTAATTGTATCTTACAGTGAGAATTTCTTTGAAATGTTCTGTAAATTAATGCACTTTTTTATTATTAAGTTCATATTAATGCCTAAAAAAACATATTATAATACTAAATAATTCATAATAATATTAATAATAACAAAGAAATTTAGAAAAATCTAAATATGGAAATGTATTATTATTTTGCAATATTTTGCTGAGGACTAGCAAGCTGACATTTTTTGTTACTTTAAATTTTGATGATTTATTTCACACTGCTGATATATCCATGATTATTTGCATGCTTCCACACTGCAACCGTTTTATCAATTTTTCCAAATGCTTCATACACTTAAGTACAAATGACAAATGAGAACATCCTATATAAGAGTCTCTTTTCATTAAAAATGGAGTAACATAGAATAGATAGAAGATTTTCTGTTTTATTTTTCTCTTAACTCATCATTTTTATTTTCTTTATTCCTTGCAGTCTTAAAAGCACCTCTTTATGGACATTTAACACAAAAATACTTTAAATTTGAATGTGTTTGTGAGATTATCCCTGGCATCCTATTCACATAATTATATGTAATGTACGTGGGAGGCAAGTTTGTTTCTGCAGCTCAAAGACAACAGCACATACTCAGCTCAAAGGTGTGTGTATAAAGGACAGATTAAGGTTTTGGTTAACCAGCAATTAAATTTCATTCAACCACACAAATGCAGAGATAGCATTGCCTTCATAGATATCATAATAATGATAATAATTAGTATAAACACCAGCTTCATCAGAAGGTTCTGAATGGCTGCGTTGGAGGTCAAAGAAAGAGAGTAAACAAGACAGGTGAGATAAACACAGTACTAATAATAACAACAAACAGACAAAGAAACAAACAAACATCAGGATGAAGCTGGAGTTAGCCTGGAGAACAAGACCCTCATTCCAGACCTTTCTCGCTTTCATCTAACTGCGTTACAGTGTGTGCATACTTAAATGTGTGATAGAGTGAAAGAGAGGAAGGATGGATGAGGGGGTGGAGACATGAGACGACTGGGGTCAACTACCTGTCAAAGTCTGACTGCTAGTGGGCTCAATCTGCTTGCTGAACTACAGCAAGGGAGAAAGTGTGTGTGTGTGTGTGTGTGTGTGTGTGTGTGTGTGTGTGTGTGTGTGTGTGCGCGCATTTTTGTATTTATGAGGACACAAATGTGTATAATGACATGGGAATTACACTGGTATTACGACGTAAACAAAAGACTCATTTCATGAGTCCTCATATTTAAAATAGCTTTAAAAACATGCTAAACAATGTTTTATTAAAAATGTAAAAATGCAGACAGTTTTCTGTGATGGGTAGGTTTAGGAGTAGGGGGAGTGTAGGGGGAGAGAATATACAGTTTATACAGTATAAAAACCATTACGCCTATGGAATGTCCTCACTAAGATAGCAAAACAAACCTGTGTGTGTGTGTGTGTGAGAGAAAAACAAAGAAATGAGATAAACTCTAGGTATATGCATTTAACAAGTGCTATTACTTCTATATTGTCACGTTTAAAGGGTTAGTTAATTTGAAAATGAAAATTCTGCCATTAATTACTCATCCTCATGTCGTTCCACACCCGTAAGACCTTCATATATCTTCAGAACAAAAATTAAGATATTTTTGATGAAATCCGATGGCTCAGTGAGGCCTCTATTGACAGCAAGACAATTAACACTTTCAATGCCCAGAAAGGAACTATAAACATATTTAAAACAGTTCATGTGACTACAGTGGTTCATCAAAAATACCTTAATTTGTGTTCTGAAGATGAACGAAGGTCTTACGGGTGTGGAACGACATGAGGGTGAGTAATTAATGACAGAATTTTCATTTTTAGGTGAACTAACCCTTTAATGACTTGCACAATCAAAGGATGAAACAAAAGACGTATTTTTAAACAAAGAGAAACATTAGGAGATCGTTTTAGCTTTCCACAGTCACATAAGCAATAAAGAACGAAGAACATAGGAAACGCAGGTCTTAAATACACAGTGGAGTAATCAAAGTAAGTACAAAAAGGTGAATTAAATCAGTAACTATGGAAACTAATTAGGAACAGAGGCAAACCAGAACAGGAAAGAGTGAAAATTAAACAAAACTGAACATATATATCTTGGTACATTAATTTTTTGAGCTGTCAGAGATAATTCAGTGAAAAAGTGTATTTTCCCAAATATACTATAAGGGTGAGGAGAGAAAGGTTATGTTTAAGAATTTATGTTGTGAAATAAGTGCAATAAGACATGAAAGACAGCTAAGTTTAATTCTCACACAACGTGCGGTGTGACTAAATAGGGGGGCAGGGAGCTTGCATCTCATTTAAAATACATGCATGAAAACAGCATGTTTTTGCTTCAACACAAAAATGGGCATTCACAACATGGTATAATAAATGATCTGTGGGGTATTTTGAGCTGAAACTTCACATACACATTCTGGGGACACTTGAGACTTATATTACATCTTGTAAAAAGGGACATAATAGGTCCCCTTTAATACAAATTAATATATTTTAAAATCTCATTTATTCCTGTGATGGCAAAGCTTTATTTATTTATTTTTTTTAATTAAGTAATTTAAATTTATTTAAAAATAAAATCTTACTCACCTCCCACTTTTGATATAAAATATTACTTCATTAAAAATTTTAATATAAATAAATTCCTAGTTGTAAGACTATATTCCACCATGTGTATTTTCTGTGAGTGTTTTATTAATTCCCTTACAGGTCTTGCCCTCAGGCCACAAAATTGGATGACCAGACCAGAAAGAGAGGGACAAACCCAGCTGGGTTTAAAGATACAAACAAAACAATCAAACAAGAAAGCAAAAGGGAAGTCTCTCGGTGAAGAAGAGCTACAGAAACAAAGACGGATGGACAGAGCGTGACAGAAAGACAGAAGAAATGTGATGAAAAAAAGTACCTTTACGACCAAGTCTGGTGTTTGTCAATTTGAGGTTGACAGACTTTTCCAACATGCCAGATGTGCAGGGCATTGAGAGAGGACAGAGTGTGAAAGGATGAAAACAAAACAAACAAACAAACAAAAGATAGACAACCTCTTAGATATAAGGGACAAGCACATAAGAGCGAGTGCAGTTGGACAGTGAGACAATCTTCATGTCCAAAACTGTAGTTGAGGAGTCTGTATGTGAACTGATGGTGGAAATGTTCCAGAAACACTTCAGGCATACGGGACGGTGGCCAAATGACAGCTCAGTCATGGACACACTATCCATGTTATGGTCACCAAGCCAGCCAACAGCTTAGCAGCCACATCCCACGGCAACATGAGCCACATCCAACAGACCACAAGTATCCAGACTGAGTTCAGTCCAGAAAGAAAGTGAAAGAGAGAATTTAACTGTGGAAATGTGTGTCTGGAGTCAACAGGAAGAGCAAATTAAGTCTGTCTGCCCCAGTTAGGGCAGCTCTCAGAGGTGGATCCAGCACCCTGCCTCCTCTGTGCCTTCCTCCTTCCCATTCATCCATCCAAAGCCATGTCCCAACCTGGGCCCCTATTTCTTCCCCCTTAGGCTGTCTGCCTCTTCATGCATCTAGGCCAGAGGCACCTGGCACAAGTCTTCAAGCACACATGATAACCGGAATAGCAGCACCAGGAAACTGGGACCGGGAGGAAAGCATGTCGGGAGTAAGGGGGTGAGGGGGGGAAAAAAAGCTGAAAAGGACGGATTGGTGCTCTGGAAGTCCCCGGCAGCATGGCAGGGCTCAAAACTGTCCCGGAAAAGTTTCCCTTTTTTGTGGTCACGTGTTTAATTGATGAGACGTCCGGATTTCAGAGTCTATCCCGAAATCATCACAACTAAACGATTCTCTTATCGTAACAGAGCATTGCTGTCTTGCTGGATCCCTTTCTCTCGCTCTCTTTTGATCTGTTCTTTCGCTCTCTCCTCCTGTGCTTCCCTCAGTCCCCGGGCCCCTTAAAAACAGCTCTCACTCATCTGCTCTAAAAGCTTGTAACAAGACAGAGCACAGAGAGTGAGATATAGATGCTCTGTTCCAAAACCTAGCAAACCGTCTCCCTAGGCAGCATGTTAAGGCATCATAGGCACGCTCCCGATGAAAAGCCTTGATCCAAAAGCTAGGCGGAATAATTTTGTGCGGCCTCCCGAGACACCTTGTTTCGGCCAGATTTTTGGTGAAGGCAATCCCATAATGCATTGCAATAAGTGAAAAAATAAACCACACGATGGCAGATAAAACAGAAATAGTATAATGTATTATAAAAGCACATATCCTATATTTAATGTATTTTGCGAATGTCTGCTGATCTTCAATTTCTGGACTAAAGTCTCTACTATTTTTTGGAACTAACGTTTGATCCTGACCCCTGTCTATTACTTATTAATGATGATTTCTCTGTAACCCTGCACTATAAATCAAAAAATTCTCTTCTCGGGGTTAACAGCTGTGAAGAAGGCTATCATTAGTTTGTGGTTTCCATTTAATTCTTTGTCAAAACAGTCATATTTTATGGATATTGTTTGTTTGGGGCGCTCCACTGTCTTAATTAACAGAATAAAGATAACAACTATTCTGCACTGAAACTGAATTCATGATAGCTTAAAGGGTTAGTTCACCCAAAAATAAAAATTATGTCATTAATTACTAATTACCGTAAGACCTTCGTTCATCTTCAGAACACAAATTAAGATATTTATGATGAAATCTGAAATCTCATTTACACTTTCAATGTCCAGAAAGGTACTAAAAACATATTTAAAATAGTTCATATGAGTTCAGTGGTTTAACCTTAATGTTGAACCACTGAACGAGAATACTTTTTGTGCACCAAAAAAACAAAATAGCGACTTTATTCAACAATATCTAGCGATGGACGATTTCAAAACACTGCTTCAATAAGCTTTGAAGCTTTACGAATCTTTTGTTTCAAATCAGTGGTTCGGAGCTTGTATCAAACTGCCAAAGTCACATGAACTATTGAAATTTCGAAACACTTATGATGTAACGAAGCTTCGTTTACTGAAATCATGTGATTTTGCTCCGAACCACTGATTCGAAACAAAAGATTCATAAAGTTTCGAAGCTTCATGAAGCAGTGTTTTGAAATCACCCATCGCAAGATATTGTTGAATAAAGTCGTTATTTTGTTATTTTTGGTGCACAAAAAGTATTCTCGTCGCTTCATAACATTAAGGTTGAACCACTGTAGTCATATGAACTGTTTTAAATATGTTTATAGTTCCTTTCTGGACATTGAAAGTGTTAATTGTCTTGCTGTCAATGGAGGCCTCACTGAGCCATCGGATTTCATCAAAAAAATCTTAATTTGTGTTTCGAAGATGAACGAAGGTTTTACGGGTGTGGAAAGACATGAGGGTGAGTAATTACTGACATTATTTTCATTTTTGGGTGAACTAACCCTTTAATATCCATTCTTAAAAGTTAATATGAAGGAGCAGGAAAGAACGATGATGTAACTGAAGACAAACAAGTCTATTAGGCACGATTGGTATTTTTTTCAGTAATTTTACTTTCTGGTCACCTTTATTTTGATAGACATTTTTGCCGCCTTAGAAGATATCTGCCTATGTAGGCATTAAACACTCCAGCAGCTCACCAGGAACAAAGTCAGAGAAAGTAACTTCTAAGAAGAGAGGAATCAAACCATACAGCTTTTCAGTCTCTGTTCTCTCTGTCTATCCCTCAATCTTATATCATGGTGAGCACTCAGTCTCCAGAGCAGGTGTAATAAAGGCAACAGTTGCAGAGGCGTTTCACTCTGTCGGGCAGACTTGACTGAGTTTAACACATGTAATCCTACACACATTCCCGAAAGGAAAAGAAGAAGAGAACGAGAGAGATAGAAGGAAAGACCCAAGGTCTGTGAACAGATGAAGGGATGAAGGATGGAAATGATATGGAAATGCGTTGTATTAGTCCACTTATCCAGTGCAAATCCTGAGCTTGATTCCTGTGTACATTTAAAACACGTCATCGCAATGCACATACTTCAACTACACTCTACAAGTGCTTTGCTTGTGATGGGAAAGTACATAAAAGTGTAAAACTAAGTACATGCATACATTTTGAATACAAGAGTACTGGGCACCTTGATACCACAACAGGGGCTAAGGTTCCCTTTTCAATATGTGTTTGCAAGTAAAAAAAAAAAACCTGCAAAGAAGAAATTAAATTGTTAATGGCACATTAATATTTACTTAGCTATTTCTTGAAAATAATAAACAAATTATACTTAGATATATGTTAGCATAGCTAAATTTATTTTCTCAAAATTTACTACTTATTCGGTTCATTAAGTTCATACATTTACAAAGAAAATTTAAATAAATGAATAAATAAATAAATATCCTCCTAAATAATCTCCTTGTCCTGTCCTATATATTATATATATATATATATATATATATATATATATATATATATATACACACACACACAGGTGCTGGTCATTTAATTAGAATATCATCAAAAAGTTTTCATCAAAAGATTTATTTCACTAATTCCATTCAAAAAGTGAATCTTGTATATTATATTCATTCATTACACACAGACTGATATATTTCAAATGTTTATTTCTTTTAATTTTGATGATTACTCAGAAAATTTGAATATTACTTAAGACCAATACAAAGAAAGGATTTTTAGAAATCTTGGCCAACTGAAAAGTATGAACATGAAAAGTATGAGCATGTACAGCACTCAATACTTAGTTGGGGCTCCTTTTGCCTGAATTACTGCAGCAATGCGGCGTGGCATGGAGTCGATCAGTTTGTGGCACTGCTCAGGTGTTATAAGAGCCCAGGTTGCTCTGATAGTGGCCTTCAGCTCTTCTGCATTGTTGGGTCTGGCATATCGCATCTTCCTCTTCACAGTACCCCATAGATTTTCTATGGGGTTAAGGTCAGGCGAGTTTGCTGGCCAAATAAGAACAGGGATACCATGGTCCTTAAACCAGGTACTGGTAGCTTTGGCACTGTGTGCAGGTGCCAAGTCCTGTTGGAAAATGAAATCTGCATCTCCATAAAGTTGGTCAGCAGCAGGAAGCATGAAGTGCTCTAAAACTTCCTGGTATACGGCTGCGTTGACCTTGGACCTCAGAAAACACAGTGGACCAACACCAGCAGATGACATGGCACCCCAAACCATCACTGACTGTGGAAACTTTACACTGGACCTCAAGCAACGTGGATTGTGTGCCTCTCCTCTCTTCCTCCAGACTCTGGGACCCTGATTTCCAGAGAAAATGCAAAATTTACTTTCATCAGAGAACATAACTTTGGACCACTCAGCAGCAGTCTAGTCGTTTTTGTCTTTAGCCCAGGCGAGACGCTTCTGACGCTGTCTGTTGTTCAAGAGTGGCTTGACACAAGGAATGCGACAGCTGAAACCCATGTCTTGCATACATCTGTGCGTAGTGGTTCTTGAAGCACTGACTCCAGCTGCAGTCCACTCTTTGTGAATCTCCCCCACATTTTTGAATGGGTTTTGTTTCACAATCCTCTCCAGGGTGCGGTTATCCCTATTGCTTGTACACTTTTTTCTACCACATCTTTTCCTTCCCTTCGCCTCTCTATTAATGTGCTTGGACACAGAGCTCTGTGAACAGCCAGCCTCTTTTGCAATGACCTTTTGTGTCTTGCCCTCCTTGTGCAAGGTGTCAATGGTCGTCTTTTGGACAACTGTCAAGTCAGCAGTCTTCCCCATGATTGTGTAGCCTACAGAACTAGACTGAGAGACCATTTAAAGGCCTTTGCAGGTGTTTTGAGTTAATTAGCTGATTAGAGAGTGGCACCAGGTGTCTTCAATATTGAACCTTTTCACAATATTCTAATTTTCTGAGATACTGAATTTGGGATTTTCCTTAGTTGTCAGTTATAATCATCAAAATTAAAAGAAATAAACATTTGAAATATATCAGTCTGTGTGTAATGAATGAATATAATATACAAGTTTCACTTTTTGAATGGAATTAGTGAAATAAATCAACTTTTTGATGATATTCTAATTATATGACCAGCACCTGTATATATATATATATATATATATATATATATATATATATATATATATATACATACATATAAATATCACTAACTCCTCTGCAATGCAAGGACCTGTGGGCAATATTGTGCATTCATTTTCTTAAAATTAATTATTACTTTCAGGTTCACATTTGTGGCCCTGGACCACAAAACCAGTCATAAGTTGCACGGGCATATTTGTAGCAATAGCCAATAATACATTGTATGGGTCAAAATTATCGATTTTTCTTTAATGCCAAAAAACATTAGGATATTAAGTAAAGATCATGTTCCATGAAGATATTTTGAAAATTTCCTACCATAAATATATCAAAACTTTATTTTTGTAAGTAATATGCGTTGCTAAGGACTTCGTTTGAACAACTTTAAAGGTGATTTTCTCAATATTTTTATTTTTTTGCACCCTCAGATTCCAGATTTTCAAATAGATGTATCTCAATTCAATTCAATTCAATTCACATTTATTTGTATAGCGCTTTTCACGATACATATCGTTTCAAAGCAGCTTTACAGAGAATGCATGTCAACATTACAATTTGGAGACTGCAGTTAGCTAATAATGTAATAATTTAGGCGATTAACATACAATCACTGTTAGCAATGTAATTGGAGGTAGAAGCAAAGAGCTCCTGGAAAAATGAATAACATATTAACAATAATTAGGATTTATAGAATGTGAATGTGCGTGTTGATCCAGATGTTGCATCTTCTGAAGTCATCGCAGGAGTTGGCGCCGTCTCTTCCAAAGTTTTAGTCATCTGAGGTCTTCTTAAGAGGCTGGATCCAAACTGAAACTGATGTACTCTCTAGTCACCTCGGGACGGGCGTCCCGAGGTAAAACAGAAAAGCAAATGGAGAATAATTAGCATAGCTGCTGTTCATAACAGTAAGCAAAGATAGTCATGTGCAATTGATCTGATATGAGATGGATTATGTGAATGCTTGGCTGAAGAGATGTGTCTTTAATCTAGATTTAAACTGGGTGAGCGAGTCTGAGCCCCGAACATTATCAGGAAGGCTATTCCAGAGTTTAGGAGCCAAATGTGAAAACGCTCTCCCTCCTTTAGAGGACTTAGCTATCCTAGGTACAACCAGAAGTCCAGAGTTTTGTGATCTTAAAGAGCGTGAAGGATTGTAGGGCGATAAAAGGTCAGTTAAGTACACAGGAGCTAAACCACTTAGAGCCTTATAGGTCATTAGCAGTACTTTATAATCGATACGGAACTTAATAGGTAACCAGTGAAGAGATGATAAAATTGGTGTTATATGATCATATTTTCTTGACCTGGTAAGAACTCTAGCAGCTGCATTTTGTACCAATTGTAGCTTGTTTATTGAGGAAGCAGGACAACCAGCTAGTAATGCATTACAGTAATCTAGTCTAGACGTCATGAAAGCATGAACTAACTTTTCTGCATCTGAAACAGATAACATATTCCGTATCTTAGCAATGTTTCTGAGGTGGAAGAAGGCTGTTTTTGTAACATATGAAATATGATTTTCAAAGGACAAATATTGTCCTATCCTAACAAACCATACATCAATGGAATGGACATCTCAATTTCAAAAAATTGACTGTTATGATTGGTTTTGTCGTCCTGGGTCACATTTAGAAAAGTGAAAAAAAAAATAAACAAATAAATAAAATTTCCCAAAAGCATGGATGTACATTTTGAAATTCTGAAAATAGATCAGAAGAAATTGTTGCGCTCTAAACTGACAAAAAGTTCCTTTTCTTTCAGGTGCGGGGAGCCAAGGAAATACTTGAACACGAACAGAAAAGGTAGCTGGCCGCACACTGAGTCCAATTAAGACTGAAAATGTCTATAAAAAAATATGTTTTTATAGACTTTTTCAGTCTTCATTAGACTCAGTGTGCAGCCAGCTACCTTTTCTGTTCATGTTCGAAAATTTGAAAATAGGAAGCAGGGCTGCGTAAGGACATTTTTAAACAGTGTGTGCCTGTGCGCATATACTTGAGTGTTAAAGTGAGGTATTTATGTAAAAATAGCAGTAAATGTGGGTTATGTCCTGGGAGGGGTCCTTCTCACAAACTGGATGGACAAGCTCTCAGCTGTCAGTCTGTTTCTCTTTGCTGTGAAGTTAACATTTCTGCAGGGAAGAGCTGCTAGAAGCACCGTTTCCTCACATCTCCCACTCTCTCATAGGCATTATAAACAAACAATGCAAGTGTGCCAGAAAGCACTATACATTAAACACTGATCAGACACCAGCACTGAGGTCAAGCACTATAATGGACATCCATATAACAACCACACCCATCACATGGCACATATTTAAAGATCCTGGCATTTGTGCAGTCTCAGGAAGCATAATGTCTCAGGACTATCATTGCTCTTCTTTCAAGCAGTGTCTCCTTCTTTTTTCTTTATGGCTTCTTTTTTCGGCGAAGACATCTGTCTAAGACAAGGCTGGGCTTCGCTGGAGACCTGGCGCCCGCTCACTCTCTCAGCAACCGTTGCCATGGAAAGGAGCCGAAATGGGGCAGATAAGAGTTGAATGAGAAAACTGATGTTCCAGTGGGGTCCTCATGTGGGAGGGGTCTCTGGGACCACTCTCGTCACAAACGTCAAGCTCTTTTGATGCATGACAGAAACCGAAAACGGAAGAGAGATACGAATGAAAAAGACAGAAAGAGAGAGTGGGGAGAGAGAGACAGTCAGGCTATGGGAAAACAGCTGTGAAAGTGGAAAAAGTATGGTTTTGCTATGAGAGACAAAGAGTTGTGGGAGGAACAATCTCAAAGAAAGGGAACCATCCAAAGAGACAGGACTGCTGGAAGTGAGGAAGAAGATGGAGGGTGTCAAGGTGCTCTTACAAATCACTGTTCAAATAAAAACTGAGAAGCAAATCTTTTAATAAAGAGATATGAGAAGGCAAGTTTTAGCAGGTCAAATCTCATCTTCTTGGCTTCGTACAGTAATAAAATTGTCTTGATTCCAGTGAGAGTCTGTCAGACATATCATCATCATCTGAAACTCAAAATTAACACTCGTCTCAAAACTTCAAATCATGGATTTTTTTAAAAATGAATTTGATAACATATATTGTACACGTCTTTTTTTGTTTTCTTTATTTGAGGGGGGTTGGGGGTTGGGGGTTATATAAGAACAACTGTGATTTATTTCATTAAATAATCTGCATTTCATGTAATCAATTCAATTAAAATGTTTTAATCGATTGACTACCTATAAAATAACTCTAAGCACACGGCTGTAAAGCTAAATATAATGCTGATTTCGTACTGTATGATAAAGAGCAGTGTGAATTGTGAACAGAGGAATGAAATATGGAGTTAAACATAAATAAATAAAGTCAGAGGATTCCACGAATCTCCCAGTCCCTATACTCATCAGAGGGGGGTTATCATTGCTCCATCTTCCTTCCTTTCTTCAGTGATATGGCTCCATCAGGCCCAGGACTCAAACGCCTATGAAATCTGCTGCTTGCTGACGGGGTTTCACAGTAATGGCGGCAAGTAAGGGACACACATACAAATACTTTTACACATACACTGCACGATTTTAGCAATCCTATAAGATCATTACTTTATTACACTGTGCGACATGGATCTACTAAACTTGGGTACGACATGTATGTAGACTGTACGATGATGACACCTATTGAGTCGTAGGCTACGATGCAAGTTTCTATAGAAGAATAAAACGTCATCAGCATGCGCTAGTGGTAAACAAAAATACCATGTCGAATCACACTTTGGCAGTTGTAGTTTTTATGTGTGCTGAAAATAAAAAGGAAGCGGTGAAAGAAGAAGGGAAAGGAGCTTGAGGTAAGCAGTTTTAAGTTTTAGCGCCATGTTGCGTGGATTTCATGTCGCATTTTTATTGGCTGGTCAGTAGACATAGGTCGTAGCAGCAAACACACTGTGCGATGATCATGCTAAATTTCTGACACTGTCAGAAAATGATCGTAGGCTATCTTTGGTCGCAAGACCGGGAAAACAGCCGTCTTTGAACCTCTCTCAATGTACGACATAGGACCACCGATTAAGAGCCACGATCACAGAAATCGCCACGATTGTTTCACAATGGCAATCTTTCGTCTGGGACAGCCAAAAATCATGCAGTGTATCCCGGGCTTAAGAGAAACACATTCACATTCATGCACATGAGTGAACAAAACCAAATCCTGGGGACTTCTCGCTGACAAACACACACAAACCACATGACTGAGCTAAAGACTCACCAAAATATGAGTGACATACTTTAGCAGGAGTTTTAAAAAAAAACTCCATACAACTGTCATTTTTTACATTTCTGCACTGATTGTGGGGAGAATCTGCAGAATTCTATGGAAACTGATTGGTATATTGAACAGTGAGATTTGTGAGATACTAAAGAAAATGTGATTTAAATCACAGGAATAAATAACCTTTCAAAATATATTAAAATACAAAACAGTTATTTTAAATCGTAACAAGACTTGAAGATGAAGATATACATATATACACCGATTAGGCATAACATTATGAGCACTGACAGGTGAAGTGAATAACACTGATTATCTCTTCATCACGGCACCTGTTAGTGGGTGGGATATATAAGGCAGCAAGTGAACATTTTGTCCTCAAATTTGATGTGTTAGAAGCAGGAAAAATGGGCAAGCGTAAGGATTTGAGCAAGTTTGGCAAGGGCCAAATTGTGATAGCTAGACAACTGGCTCAGAGCATCTCCAAAACTGCAGCTCTTGTGGGGTGTTCCTGGTCTGCAGTGGTCAGTATCTAACAAAAGTGGTCCAAGGAAGGAACAGTGATGAACCGGAGACAGGGTCATGGGCGGCCGAGGCTCATTGATGCACGTGGGGAGCGAAGGCTGGTCAATGTGGTCCGATCCTACAGACGAGCAACTGTAGCTCAAATTGCTCAAGAAGTTAAGGGTTCTGATAGAAAGGTGTCAGAATACACAGTGCATCGCAGTTTGTTGCGTATGAGGCTGCATAGCCGCAGACCAGTCAGGGTGCACATGCTGACCCCTGTCCACCGCCGAAAGTGCCAAAAGTGGACACGTGAGCATCAGAACTGGACCATGGAGCAATGGAAGAAGGTGGTCTGATGAATCACGTTTTCTTTTACATCACATGGATGGCCGGGTGTGTGTGCATCACTTACCTGGGGAACACATGGCACCAGGACGCACTATGGGAAGAAGGCGAGCCGGCAGAGGCTGTGTGATGCTTTGGGCAATGTTCTGCTGGGAAACCTTGGGTCCTGCCATCCATATGAATGTTACTTTGACACGTACCACCTACCTAAGCATTGGTGGAAGGTGGTCATAATGTTATGCCTATTATATATATATATATATATATATATATATATATATAAACACACACACACACACACACACACATCCTGAGAAGTAGGACAGGATATAGAAATAGCCTCTCTGACCTGCTGGTCACATGACAACAGTTAGAATTCAGAGTAATATGAAAGAGGGAAAAAGGAAATAAATATTGAACAGGAGTCAGGTTTATGTCAGTGGGAGTCTAGTCGTGCTATCAGGTGTGTGACTGATGAAGAGGTTTGAGGGTGAGGTGAAAGGTCAACAGGAATGGGGATTGGGATGAATGACTGATGGTGGGGTCGAGCAGGGCAGAGTGACAGAAGCATCAAACCGAGAGGGAGAGATGAGAAAAGAGAAAGAGAGACAAATTAATCACTCTGATCTGACAAAGACAAAAGAGACTTCTTGAACAGTTTGCAGAGAATGATAACACACACAGACACACACACACACACCTCTGCCTCTCCCCCAACAGCAATCTATCTATCAATCTATCCATCCATCCATCTGTAGTTTTCAGTTGAGTGAGAGATGATTTCATATCCTGAAATGATGACTCTTTCTGATCTGAGGCCTGCTGCAGTCTCAGCTCTCATTTGTATTGATCACAGAGTAAAATTACAATGAAATGCACTGAATAACACATCCTTATTTCAGCATTCTCTTTTCTCCTCCCTAAAACACACTTTACCTCTTATTACATTAGCACGCACTCCAGATCTCTCTCAAACGCACATACCCACACGCTTTTACACTCATACACTCAGATATGATATAAGCAGGAGGCCCCCAAGTGGACAGACAGCGAGCTGGGAGGAAAAAAAATTGAAAAAGGAGCCATGGGAGCGGAAGAGCGAAGAAGAACTGAGAAAGGGAAATAGAGAAAGGAAGAAAAGGATATGGGGGAGAAAATACAGTGGATTAAAAAAGGAAATATATTAGCATTATCTGTACAGAGATAACCCAGGAAGTTAAAGGATTAGTTCAACCAAAACAATTACAATTCTGTTATGATTCGCTCACCCTCATAGCTTTATAAAGACTTTTTTTTTTAAAGAATGTATTCATTTTTGCAGGTACTGGAGCTTTCTGGCTTCAAAAATGATGAACTTGAGAAACTGATTAGTGAGCCAATCATTCAGAAATAAACAGAATCAAGTGATTCATTGAAAAGATTTGACTCAAAAAGAATAATTTATGAATCAGATATTTACAGGGCCCCGAACATGACATACAGGGAAAAAATCAAAAACTCAAATTAAGATTTTGTTCCCATGACTTAATTGTTTTATTTAAATTTTGTCCATTAATTCATTCCCTGTTTTAGTTAAACCATGGCCACAGCATGATTTATCTATAAAAATGTAACTAATTTATCAATTTTGGGAATGAATTCTTCATTTGTGGCCACAATTATTATTATTTTTTTTTCCACATGTCATGTGTGGGGCTCCGTAGATACTTCTCTAATGAACATGAGAAGAGAGCTATGGCAGATTTTGAAATTTTCAGTGAATAACAACTAAAATTACATCCTGTTTCAAAGCTATCATATGTTTCAGAAGACTTGGACAGTCATGTAAATCACTTTAATTACGTTTTTATGGTGCTTGTGTGTCAGTCCTTGTTCACTTTCATTTTGAAAATAGTTGCTAAAATAAAAAAAACAGACAAACAAAACAAAACAATTTGCTTTCCACAGTAGAAAATAAGTCATGCAGGTTGGATTGACATACGGGTGAGTACATTCTAATTTTCATTTTCCGTTGAACCATCCCTTCAAAGAACAAAAGCAGAGACAGCTGAGGCGAGCAAAGAGAGGAAGAAATAAAGCTTAAAGTGTTAACATGGACGTGTTTGGGTATGTATGCGCGTGCCATGCATGTGTGTCTCGTTAACTGTCAGGAGAGGATTGGTGGGACATAACGGCCAGGAGGCTGTTGTCACATCTGAGAATGTGACAGAGGAGAAAAATGGCCTACAAGGGAGACGTGGAGCTATCCCACAAGACACTGGAGCACTCTGCATCCGCTGGTCTCCTGTATGCCCTAACTCCCAATCTCTCTCGTTCTCTCTGTCTTGGCAAGTTATTTCATCATGAATAATCAAACACTGTTCCTTCCACCCCTTTCTCTCTCTATACTTTCTCCTTGCTTTATTCATTCGCTAGAGGCTGGTCCATCTTGTGCTGCTCACCATAATTTCTGCTTGTTGGTTCTTAGACTCCAAAAGGTTATCCTTCATGCTTATGAAACTGATTGCTAGAGGGAAGAAAGAGAGAAAACAGACAAACGAGGAGGAAAAAGAGTGTGTTTGCCCTGAACTCCTTCCTATTGCTATTTAACTCTGGCTCATATCGACCAATAGGAAATCAATGCGTTGTGCTGGGCTCACCAATATAAGCAGACAAACTAAAGGAAAACATAAATGTGCACACACACACCTGAACAGACGCAGATAGATTACACATCTTTATATCCATAATAAACAGTGAACAAATGATTTCTTGCCTGGAAACTCCCTCTAAAAATTATCTTCCTCCACACGCCCTTTATTCTCATCATTTATATATGCATCTTTATTATTCCTTCAAGTGCTTCTCTTGCTCTCCAAGCTCTGCATCATGCAAATCCTCCTTTGCTCAATCAAACACAAACAAACCGGTGTGACTGGGGATGTGGCACCAGAGCTGAATTTGAGCAAGATTGCTTCATTGTCTGCTTGCACGTTCCCCTCCCCACGGACAACGGCAGTCCACTGTTCGACCGAAGCCATTTACAATAAAAACAGACTGGAACAAATCCAATGAAACCCGACAAGCAAGTTTAGAGAGAGTGGAGAGTTGGAAAGAAAGGTTTCAGGTTGATTAGATCGGCACGGCAGTTGTATTTTCAGCTCAGGCTTTAGAGAACAAAATCAGATTGCCAGTTTGTTTAGTGTAGTTGATCAGAGAAAAGGTGATATCTTCATTAAAACATTAGTTGACAGCTAGGATCGTTTAAAATAGGCACAAATATTACAAAGATACCTACGTGTGTCCATGAAAAATGATAAAGAAAAGGTATAATCTTTTAAAAATCTACTTTAACACCGACACTGGTGTGCTAAGTTCTTAGGAAGGTTGGTTTGCATATAGTTTTAAAAACTTTTATACCATTTTCAAGAAAAGTTTAAATTTAATGACTCTAAAATTAAATATATTTTTCAAGGTAAAAAGTACAATTACTCTTTACCTTAAAAAAATATTTAAATAAATACAAAACATATTTTTATGCAGTATTTTTATACCATTTTCAATAAAAGATTTAATGACTCTAAAAATAAACATTTTATATATTGCTGTACTTTGTTATTTATCTAAATATTTTGCAGGGTAAAAATAATTAAACTTTAAACGTTGAAAAATATTTAGATAAATAAAACAATACAGTGATTTACAAATATTCAGAATTATTTTATATTTTACGTATATTAGGATTATGGCAACCTACTTTAATAAGGTTTTCTTTTTAAGTATTTATTCTTTTAATAAGACTTTTTTCTTCATTTCCAGGATGGTTGTATTACCTTGACATTTTTGACTTCATACCCCCAAAATGAATTATTCAGAAAGTAAAAACATGTTCATCATAAAATAGGCGTATTCAAGTCACACTAAGTATGAATTGCTTTTTATAACTGTATTTTAGAATAAATTAATAGTTTTGTAGGAGAATCATGTCATTGATGAATTAAATTCTGTGATAATGCTAAAGATTATGAAACGGTTCAAGATTTAGGGTTAAGGAACATCGATGCAGTCTTAGAAATAGTTTTTTTTTGGTAAGTGATGGCGTGGTGATCCCTGTGCCAGATTCAGTTGTACTCAGTCTGGCTAGTGGGCGTCTCTTCACCCCTCTTTAGCTGTTGTGTGAGGATACCGCTCTATCTAGATCAGTCAACTGCAACACCTCCCAGCGCTACATGTTAATGTCCAGTATGATCATGTCATGCCTGCAGACATCCTGTAAAACAGCTGTGGGTGGCCAGCCAGTGTTATGACAAGTTCACAGGAGAGTCACCACCCATTTTCAATTCATCGGAAATTTAGTTGTCTTAGCAGTGAGAATGTAGTTGGTGGGGGACTTGGAGACTTATCTTTTCTTCGGTGAAGTGCACTGGAAACAGTGCAGATGGAATGTGTTTAGTTTGCTTGCTGTTTATGTCCCATTGGGACATAGTGGGCGAAGGACACAGGTGTGCTATGCTGCTGCCTTGGTCTAGAGAGGCTACAACTTCATTTATATAAATGTAAACAAATCTGCAACAACATTAATTGAGTAAAAAGCCATTTTTAGTCATCAGTTAATTACTGGTAATAGATGTTTTTCTTCAGGCTCAACATCTTGACCACAAAATGTGTCAACACAACTTAAAAACACCAAAAAATAGATAACCTCTTGAGCTCTTGACATTATCCTATGAAACTGCATCTTTTTCAAATTAATTATTCAGGTTTTCTTATGAAACGGAAGTTGTGAAATATATCGTGTGAAATGGCTTCTCTGGAATTGGTTGGATGGTTGGATGGTTGTGGTTTGCTACTGATGTGATCTTGTGAGTGAGTTGTCCCGTCATCACCCAGAAAAGAGACGTCGTTGCAAGAGAGAGGGAAAGTTATTTTGGTTAAAGATTACGAGGGCATAATGATTATAGGAACGGATAAATCATTTATAATAAATACTGCAATATTCTATAAAAAAAATTAGAACTGTCCATTTTGATTTCATTATGAATGTAAGGGAATAGTTCATGCAAAAGGGAGACATTTTGAAAAATGAATAAAAACTGAAACTTCAGTTTTGTGTGACTAAAGACTAATTCACACTGCACAGACAATGGCAACAGACCAACGGTAACAGACACATTTGTCAGGCTTTGACGTTTGTTGGCTGCAGTTTGAATAATTATCCCAAGCTCTCTTTACTCTTAGACAGAGTAGATATGTGTGATTTCTGAATGATTCACTCTTTTGATCTGGATCTTTCAATGAATCAGTTGATCCACAAAACCAGTCTGACCCAATAATCTGGTCACAGCAAATAACAGCTCACTTCACTCTTCTTTATTGGCTACATTGGAAACCTTCAACATCTGAACCTTTCCTCTGCACAGAAAGGTTATTTATTTCTTTATAGTGGGAAAGTGTTCTTTAGATTATTAAAATGTTTTTCACAGTAAGAAAAAAATTGTTCTTTTAAGAACAGTTAACTGAAATGTTCTTTGGGGAACCCAAATAATGGTTCTCATATGGCATGGTTGCGAAACCCCCCTTTATTTTTTAGTGTTGAGGGGGAAAATATGAGCTGAATAACAGAGTGACATGAGGGTGAGTAAATGATGGCAGAATGGTCATTTGGGGGTAACCTATTCCTGTAACTCTACAATGCTCTAAATGGATTGTAGTCCTTAAAATAGCACGGTAAGGTTTGTGCCAGCACTGGCATAGAGAGGACACAAGAAGGGACACAAGGGTAAATTAAGATCCATTCCCTGGCCACACCAGCGTGAATGGAAGTAGATAGGTGACATGTTCAGGGGTCGGCTTCCATTAGCCAGGCCTGCCGCAACAGATAGAGAGAGATCAGAGCAGCGAGGGACCAGGATCAAACTCATTCACCCAATGTCTCAAACACTTTATCCCGACACTCTGCAAGCGGACGGACACGGAGCGTGGCATTAGTTTCTTAAAACCCTAAAGCTCTGTTCTGTGGGTGGTAGGCTATAATATATGGATGCACAACTACACATGACTGAATCTCACAAAGCCTGTCAAGAAATGTCTGGGTCATATTTCACCAAAAAAATTAATTTGCATTAAAAAAACGAAGAATACATTTAGGGCCATTAAGCTATTTTGCATTTTGACATTATTTTTAAGACATTTAAGCATGTTTGCCGCCTAGTTATCATTACCATAAGGCATCCCAAGGTTTCACTTCTAGTTTTTCCATAATTATTATTGTTATTTAATATTACATACTTTATCTTATAATGTATATAATATAAAATATATAATATTTTATATATTATTTCATTTTATATTATAATAAAAAATGTACACCTACATTTTACATTATAATAATGTCGATATGATGTTATTATGTTGTCCAAAAATGGACTTCACTTTCTTTAAGCAGAATATCATTTCTTATTTCCTTCTTTGATTGAATGAAATATAACCTAAACATTTTCTTGATAGTCTCCCACACATTTAGAAGTAAGTGCACAACTCTTGTTTTTAAAGCTTGAGGGTGTTTCGGCTGTTGTTTAGCATGAATTTGAATAACCATGTCAATGTCAGATTCTTATATGAAAACATTTTACTCGCATCATGCATATGCACAATTATACAGCAATTTGAGCATACCTGCTTAATGTGCGCACACACACAGATGATTATTAATGTGCAGTGCAAAGGGTGAACTGCAAAGATTAAAAACACATAGAGACACTGATGATGGGAAAGATATATTGGCGGAGATTGCAAGCAATCAGACATAAATTACAAGGCAATACCACAGTATGATAAGCATCGTCTATTTTAATCAGCCGCAACTGACGTCTCTATACCCACTGAGACCTGCCCAATCAGAGAGAGAAAGTTGTGAAAAGAGAAATAAATCAGAGAGTGCGTGTGAGTCCAGTGAAGTGGGGCTGTCGCCCTCATCACATCACTGTCAAGGGTACTGCTCTGACCCCTTTTCCCCCTCAAATCCACACGCACAAAAACCTTTCAGTGTAAGCAAGATTTTCCTGACACTACGCTCACAGGGATTTTCGCTGGCAGATCGCAAGAGAGCGCCCCTCCTGACCCGCCTGGAGGGACACGTCTCCAACTCTGTTTATACAAAGCAGTGACTGCCAGACGACAACAAATGATTATTCAGAATTCAGTGGATTCTTTGGAACATCTGGGCTTTAAATGTGAGATGTATATATATATATATATATATATATATATATCACATAAAGGCATTTCATTTGTAAAATACTTTAAATAAATATTTTGGGTTCAGTACAAGTTTAAGGGTTAGGTTACCCAAAAATGAAAACTCACCCTCATCATTTACTCACCCTCAAGCACAAGCTTCTTTCTTCCGTGGAACATAAGAGAAAATATTTTGGAATGTTGGACAATTGATTTCCATTGTATGCAGAAAAATCAAAGAGACATTTCACAAAACATATTGTTTTGTGTTCCATAGAGGAAAGAAAGTCAGATTTTTACAGATTTGGAAAGACATGAGGGAGAGTAAATAATGATAGAAGTCATTTTTGTCTGAATTTTCCCTTTAAGCTCATTCAACACCACTTAGGGAACAATGTTTATTACCACACTAACCCAACTTCACTGCCATGACACAATGGCATAAATCCTAAAATGGCTAAATAATGGAGTAAACAGCTTTACAGCTCAAATAATAGACCCATTTTAACAGTAGAATTAATATAATCTTCACATTTCTGCTTTCAAATGAGCAGATTGCTTTACTGCAGTATGTTACTCTATACGTCCCTGCCAGTGTTGTTTATGAAAGATGGCCATGTAGGCTATAACACCTTATTGACCTTAACTCACAGAGTTTTCTATTTTGTCTGGGATGTCAAAAATCATCTAACAGTCCCGTCTTAGGATAGCATGCAAATACATTTTATGGCAGGTAAGCTTTGAAAGTTTGAATCCTTGCAAACCTGTCTCTGCTTGCTTGTGATAGTCGATAATGTCAAATATTATGTGCAATGTGGTCTATCATGTTACCAACATCTGATTACACTCATACACATTCAAACGCTTAGCACACAATGTAAATAGGTCATTGACAAATAAGGTTTTTAAAAGTGTAAAAAAAACATAATGGAGAAATAATTGTTAAATAAAAGTTTTATTAAGTGTTAACAATGAGATTATGTGGTTTTTATAATCAATTAACACTGCTTTTGTCATTTTTTACAAGATGGACAAAATTTGTCACCAAAAAAGTCATTCGGTTTAACCAAAATTTCGGTTTTACCAAATTACACTTTTGGTTATACCGAATGACGATATTTTCGAACACTGCTAACAGGCTGATATCTAGCTAGCTAGCTAGCTAACAAAAGGACAATTAAACATTTTATATTTATTACAAGTTTTTAAAGTATTACAACATTTTCCATGTTTTATAGCGGTTGTACCAAATTACCTGATGTTTCAGGACATGCGTATGAGCAAGTAAAAACATGAAATTTTTCAAATAGTTAAAAGAGAGTTAGTTACTTTGCTTCATGACCATGTGGTCCTTTGCAGGTGTATGAATGATGTCACATCCTGTCACATGATACTGACCACATGACTTGATCCAAAATGGTCCCTTTATATTGGTTACTCCAAATGACATAAATGAAATTCATTGTTCTGGACATTCTTTCTCATAACAAAACAGCGACTTCTACACATAATTTTAATACCATTTTGGACTATGCTGATATATGATGTTATAAAATTATGCCAGAATAAAAAATATATACATTTATTACATTTTAAGATATTTTAATCACAAATGAAATGGCTGTATTGGCCTTTGGATGGTTAAACCGAATGACCTTTTGACACTTCAAAATCTTTAAAATACCTTTATATGTAGCAAAATATAATTAAAACCTTTTGGATTCAATAAAAGAGATCTAGTTGTACTACCTTACATACTTTGGATGTCATTGACTCATATGTGAAAATGTTAGCGGTATTTCAGCGAAACTAAACGTTTCTGTCATTCCTATGTTAAATGTGTGTGTATGGCTATCACAACAGTGAGTTCCTATCACTTCACTGCTTCCTATCACTGTTAACTTACATACAGTTGCTTTAACTTGTACTAAACCCAGAATATTCCTTTAAAGGACCCTCCCTCCATCTCTCAGCCTACGCAGTGCGAAACTCTGTCACATCCAGACAGTGTCAACTAGTCTCACTTCAGCTCGTGTTGGCCTGATATTGAGATATATAATTATCACAGTTCCCACTCTAGGCTACAGGCAGGAAGCAAATGAACTGTAGCATCATTCAGGAAATGACATCACCTCTCTGGCCAAATCACTGAACTGGCAATATTTAATGACCCGGGCACCCTGAAATCTGTACTTCAGTCTAACCCCATCAGTCATTTTATACAATTATTAACAATTTATAGTTCAAACAGCTCATGTTTACTACATGTTGTGATCTTTTTATTTGCTCTGGGCATTCGAATTCATATTCTTTCACACTGAATGTGTTGTCATGCATGCTTTTTTCCTGAGCAGCGTAATGAAGTGTTTCACATGCAGCAAAGCGAGAGAAAAAAATGCATATAGTTTTGCCACCATTTTGCTGTTATCTTAGTTAAAGGGATAGTTCACCCCCAAAAAAGAAAACTCTGTTCATAATTTACTCACCTTCATGTCACTCCAAAACCTAAATTCTTTCTAGTCCACTAAGCAAAATTAGATGTTAGAAAGGATGGTCACACTAATGAAATGTCGTTCTCAAATCCACAGGCTCAACATCATTAATTTCTATCTCTAAACAACACTGATTTATTCAAGCACAACAACAATTAAACAATATCAAAACCATGTGCCCGCTCAAAATTATTCCCTGACACTGGCACACCAAGACGTGTTGCGCTAAGTTTGGTGGTTCTCGCGCATCAAATATTAAATATGTAGAAGTGTAAATAAGAAGGCAAGAGATTATCACAATGTCTTAAATTTCGTCATAGATCAAAAAGTAATATGGACTAGCTTTATGTTGATTTTATGATTTTTTTTTCTTCATATTTGTAGCTTGACTGTATCAGACACCATTTCAGTTTCATTGAAAGCAAAAAAGCAGCATGAACATTTTGCTGATGTATCTCTTTTTGTTTTCACAGATGAACAAAACTCATACAGGTTTGAAACATCATGAGGGTGAGTAAACGATGATAGAAAATTTATTTTTAATAATACTTTTAAAATGACCGTGACGCAATTCATTTTCTAAACATAATGTTTTGTATGTGATGATTGCATTAAAAAAAAAAAAAGAACATTGTCGCAGATTATTTTGAAAAGGTCTGTAAGCTCTAATTAACATTTGAACCAGTCTTTAAGCACCTGCAATTAGTCTCAACCACCCACATACACAAACACAGGTGTGTGAACTTATACCATTAGGGTGAACAAAGAGCCGTTTTAAGCACTATTCTTCTTATCTGTCCGTGGTATCAGTGGGGTGGATCAGATCACCGTCTGTCTCCGGAGACTCATTAGAGAAAGAGTCATCAGCAGAAAAATAACGGTGAACTGGCACAATCACAGCACGACACCCTGGATAATATTTACAAGGCATCTGGAGTCATCCTCCGCTCTACCGGATGAAAATGTGGAGCAAATCGCAGGAAAAGGGAGGAGGGAATAATTATAGGGTAATTTAAGATTTACATCCATCAACCACTTTAGAAATACTCTGCTTTTGTAGAAACACTGTTATTAGCTCATAGGGACTATGTACAGTTGCATGAAAAAGTATGAGAACCACTTGCAGAATCTGTGAAAATGTGAATAATTTTAACAAAATAAGAGAGATCATACAAAATGCATATTATTTTTTATTTAGTACTGTCCTGAGTAAGATATTTTACATAAAAGATGTGTACATATAGTCCACAAGACAAAAAAATAGCAGAATTTTTTTAAATAACCCCGTTCAAAAGTTTGGGATCCATTGATTCTTAATACTGTGTGTGGTTACCTGGACTCAAAAAAATGAATTGTTGGATTTACTTAAAAAAGAAGTGTCAAGTGGTTCCATGCAACTATATTGAGTAATTTGTACAAATGACAATTTAGTTGTATGAACAAAATAAATTCAAGTAAAGCTGACAAAATTTCTTTGAGTAAATACAAATCATTTGAATGTCACCGTTACATAATATTTATATGTGCAGTTTACTTAATAATGTTATGTTTATTACGTAAGGTGAACACATTTATTGACTTAATTTACCTTATTAAATAAACTATTTTCTCTACAAAATGCACTCAAACAACTCACTGAACAAACTCAATTGAATTGAGAGCAGGAATTCCATCCTATAAGCATGCGTATATGAGCCTAAACACAGGCGACACTCTTCTGCATAATGGTAACCACAAAATTCAAAAACATTACGGAAACTCCTCTAAATGTACAACGTATCTGAACATTAAACACTAACATAAACTAACAACATCTTTCCCTTTACTGAAAAACTCATAAAATAACACTTTAATCCCTAAATTTACTCTCCTAATGCAGTCCCTTGCAAAGCATGCTGGGAACTACGGATCCACTGCCCAGTTAGTTATGTCAACATTAATTTGTGCGTTTCACTCAGCAATGTTAAGTTGACTGAATAAACACTTACTAAGTAAAGCTGACAATACTCAATTTTTAGTAGAAACAACGCAGTTAATTTACGTTCATGTAATTACATGAGTTTTTTAAGTAATGTGAACAAGGGTGTTTTGAGTGAAACTAACAACAGTGAAAGATGATCCACGACTGTTTTTTGTTGTTGTTGTTGTTGTTGTTGTTGTTGTTGTTTTTTTTTGTGATGGTTGTTCATGAGTCCCTTGTTTGTTCTGAGCAGTTAAACTGAGTTAAACTGCAGATTCTTCAGTTTTCAAGCATTTTTTGCATATTTGAACCCTTTCCAGCAGTGACTGTATGATTTTGAGATCCATCTTTTCACACTGAGGACAATTGAGGGACTCAAACACAACTATTAAAAAAGGTTGAAACATTCACTGATGCTCCAGAAGGAAACACGATGCATTAAGAGCCGGGGGGTGAAAACTTTTTGAATTTGAAGATCAAGGTAAATTGTATTTAATTTGTCTTCCGGGAAACATGCAAGTATTTTCTGTTGCTTCCGAAGGGCAGTACTAAATGAAAAAAAAAAAAAAAAAAAAGATATTTCAACAAAATAAGAAAAATTTGGGCATCTTCATCCTGTTCAAAAGTTTTCGCCCCCCGGCTCTTAATGCATCGTGCTTCCTTCTGGAGCATCAGTGAATGTTTTTTAATAGTTGTGTTTGAGTCCCTCAGTTGTCCTCAGTGTGAAAAGACGGATCTCAAAATCATACAGTCTTTGCTGGAAAGGGTTCAAATATGCAGAAGATGCTGAAAACTGAAGAATCTGCAGGACCTGGTGGATTTTTCTGAAGAACAGAGCTCAGTTTAACTGCTCAGGACAAACAAGGGACTCATGAACAACCATCACAAAACAAACAAACAGTCGTAGATCATCCAGGTAACCACACACAGTATTAAGAATCAATGGTTCCCAAACTTTTGAACAGGGTTATTTTAATAAATTCAGCCTTTTTTTGTCTTATGGATTATATGTAAACATCTTTTATGTAAAATATCTTACTCAAGACAGTACTAAATAAAAAATAACATGCATTTTGTATGATCTCTCTTATTTTGTTAAAATTATTCACATTTTCACAGATTCTGCAAGTGGTTCCCATACTTTTTCATGCAACTGTAATATCTGGCCTACTGTATGTCATATCCCAAGAGGTCAAGGTTTTGTATGGCCCAGTTAACTCAGTAATTCTCAACCTTTTTGACTCAAAGGCTAAATCATCTGCCAATGGGGTAAGAAACAAGAAACAAGATTTCAAACAGAAACAAGATTATTTTTCTTACCCCATGGCAGATAATTTCGCTTGTTTTAAGCAAAAACACGCTTCATTTTGATTTTTTTTCTCTAGAACACAATAAAAAATATCTTATCTTAAAAAGTCAATTATTAAAAAAAAAAAAAACCCTGTCGGGATGTACACCATATCTATTGTGGGATCTACAACATCTCTCTCTCTCTTGGCTGTCTGTCTCTCTATCTGTCTATTTTCTCCTTTAGTCCCACTTTGTTTAAGTGATCTCTCAATGGTTCTCTTCTCACAGCAGGTTGCATGAGGCCAGTGGAAGACAAATCTGTCGCCAACAGGGTCTTGGGACCAGAGAGCAGGTGGCATAGACGGAGAGAGGAAGTCAAACAGAAAGTGAGAGAGGGGGAAGTAAAATGAGAGATAGAGGGGAGAGTGGGTGATGAGAAGACAGAGAGAGAGAGAATGTAAGCCTAGCCACAACTTCTGGGTCCTTTGGGCTATGTACACGCAAAGACAAACTCAAGCGGTCTGAAATTTGACAGGAGCTCCAAGGCCTGGAAAAAAGTTTATCCCCAGTTCACGTCAGGCCACCAGGCTCACAGTGAAATGAGACAAAACAAAGCCAAAGTGCAGCTTAGCATAAACTGACTGAGGCAGATAGTATACCGTATGAATTAGTGAGCTGTCTGTGACCGATCAACAAAGGCCCACATAATTTAGTGTAGCATAGCATAGCATCTTCCTCTTGCATATCCAAGGCAAAAGCTGAGCATAACCTCACACTGGAGAGGCAGCATTACCCTGAGGATGTGTCAATGCTGTATCAAAGGATAGTGAAGAATGAGGGTGAAACAAAGTGTGAAAGGACACTAAACTTTCATTGTTTTGTTCCTAATCTGACCTAAGAAGCATTTCATCCAATGGGACTTTGCCAAAGTTTAGGAGCACACTAGCATATAGCTAGCGTATGTGGACAAAAACTTCTGTACTCCATTATGCACCACTCTGTTTGTTTGTTATTAGGATGACAAAAAAAAAAAAAAAAAAAAGTTTTAAAAGTGACATTTTTAGGCTGGTCTGCCTCAGCGGTCTAACAGCGCTCATTAATGTCAGAATGAGTGCGAATTCCAATGCGACGCTTTCGTTTTAGCAGCGAAAGAATACATGGCAAGCAAGTAGCTAAACATTTAATATGACAACTATTTTATGATTGAAATATTCAGCGACTGACTGTAATATCAAGTGATGCAAACTACTCAACATTTTTACAAAAATTTTGCAGTTTTGAATTGAAAATATGCTATTATTTGATTAATGTTATGATTAATGTAATTCATAACTGAACAGGCACATGTAGGGCTCAACCTGTGCAGAGCACATGCCCTTTTTGCCTTTACACTCCGAAGTGCCCTTTTTGGGGTGGTGTTTTTTTGTTTGTTTGTTTTTTTTTTCTTTCCGAGGAAAGCACAATAAACCTCTGAAGAATCGAAAATGGGCTCATTTCCAATAGGCTAGAGCGAGACCACATACGTCTTTTCAGCTGCCGCAATCTGTTTTGGCGCTCTTTGCATGCGTCTCATTCAAGTGAAGCGGCAGCGTGGAGTGCATGTGAACCGATCGTCTCTTCCACTTTACTAGTTACAACACGAAATAAACATGAATGAACACCAACAGTTATGTTGAAAGATACAGTATACCGAAATGTGTATCATGTAATCGCTCAGTCAGTGTTTCAACCGCGAAAAGACGTCCTTGTAAATAACGTCACATTTAGCCTACCTCAGAAAAGCCATTCAATGTCCAAAAACTTGTGAGTCAGCTAAAAAAAAGTTATATTTATTTATATTTAAAGTTATATTTAGCAAAATGCTGCTCTCTATGCACTATATTTCATATTTATTCTATTTTTATTTAATCTTTTCTACAATAGGCCTGCTATTTAATGTTTGAATAAATCCATTTTATGACAGCCACCATTTAGCCTAAATGTTTATATTAAAAAACGTGTAGAAACATAATTATGTCATTAAAAAATGTATTAGTGTAACGTTATTCATTTTAACCTTTAATATTATAATTATGTACCAACTGGGGTTAAATACTTTTCAGCATTAGTTGAAAGGTTTTTTTTTTCTTTGAAGAAATTTGCCATGTACTATACCTGACAGGCCCCAAATTAATCATTATTGAATCGAAGTTAATTGAATTGAAATCGAATCGCATGCTCATGAATCAAAATCGAACCCAATTATGAAATTTGTGTCAATGCCCAGCCTAATAATGTCAATAAATGTTTGTTTATTTATTTATTTATTTACTCAAAGCAAATGTTGTCTTTTCCCATGATTTTGTTGTCAGAGTGCACCAGAATGCTTCATTTACATGTTAAAATCATAAACATTTTCTCCTGGGAGAGGATGCCCTCAGACCCCTTTGTGTCATGGGTTCTGTAGTGTTAGTTAGTTAATTAGTTCATCTTATTTGGAACAAACTACCTAACATTAAAGAACCTTGGAGCTAAGCAACATTATTTTATGGCTTCTATAAAATTAGTTGGTGAGTTAGTCTAACTACAAATCTAACTTGGAGCTAACTAACTAACATTAGGTTCTTTAACATCGTTGATCAGACATCATACCTCTATTCTTCACTTACTGTTTTGCGCCTCCTCTCTCTCACTGAACCTTCAGTCATATGTCCAACTCATGTGTCACTAAATCAGTCTATGATATCACTTTCTCCACCGAGTGACCTCTTTTTTCATTTTACACACGGTCATTCTGCATTTGTCCACCTACATATACACCCACACACACATTTCTGTCTAACTATATCCATAGCTGGCCTTTGGCTCTGTGTGTCTGCTATGCTACTTTAGGGAGCCCCAGTCCACTAACTCTGAATGTCAACAGGAGGAGATGAGCTTTAATATTTCATCATCCTTCCTCCCGCCTTTACTCCTGCCAGACATTCACAGAATAACATAAACTACATGGCGACAAAATGATTTGAGGGTTCACCTTATCTTTATGGAGGTAAACCGCATCACAAGCACACAGACACACAGGCACACAAATAAAAATCCCCCAAAGACACACACATTCAGCTTGTTTCCCTCTACACAATTTTAGAAACAAATTGAACTGCCGGTAGCAATACTGTTCCCCCTCTATCCACCCCCCCAACCACCCACCCACCACTATGCATACTGAGCAAATACAGTCCACTATGCAGCACTGCATTACAGAGAGAGAGTAAAGAGTAAAAGAAAGAGATAGAAATGGAAAAACAGTAAGGATTGATATAAATGATGTGTTGGATGCGGAGGAGCCCTGGGCAGGTGGGGGCATTGGCATGAGGGTTCGATCAATAGCAATCAATGGTGGGAAGGCCAGACATTCATCTTAATTCCGACTAATTAGGACAGAAGCTCAAAGGCGGCGAGTGTGAATGTGTGAAGGAAAGAGGATGATAAAAATAAGCTCATTGTTTACACAGAATCACTGCTTGTATAGTGGTTTAAGGCCTGGTTTGTTAACACAAAAGACGCATTTTAATCGCTGATGAACACAACACAATACATCCCAGTCACTTAATGAAGACCACTTTCACCTTTTTTGCCCCTGAGCAAGATGCATAGCCCAAGGTTGATCCACAAGGTACTGTCCCAGCAATTAGTGTAAATTGCTGTGGATTAATAGCATCAAAGGCATAGTTTTGTGGGGTGGACGGTATGGTAAAATCCTCCATGGCCCTGTTTACGCCTGGTAATAACATCTGTTCCAGGCGATCTACTAATAACTGGTCAGTACTAAATAGTGGCATTTTTTTAATTATCAGCAAAAACCTGACTTACTAAATGCACCGTTGGTTACACCGTTTTTGTGTGTGTGTGTGTGTGTGTGTGTGTGTGCGTGCGCGCGCGTGTGTGTGTGTGTGTGTGCGAGCGCATGTGTGTGTTTTAACAATTTCTGTATTTGTGAAAAATGCAATAATAGGATTACAGAATAAATTTAAAGCTGCAAGCAGCGATGAAAGTGCCTTCGCATCCGTGCCACCGCCACCGCCACCTGGTGGCTTTAGGAAAACAGAGCATGGTGGGCAATATGCATTTAAGTATATAAATATAGGAGGATTATGTCAGTCATTTGTATTTGCCACACTTCCTGCTACCAGCTGGTGGCAATATGACTATAACTAAATTTTGGTGTGTAGATATCTTCCGGCCAGGGCATTTATCAAACGTGTGAAGTTTGGGGCAAATCGGACATTGTATGCTCAAGTTACAACAACTTCCTGTTTCATGATGATAATAGCATGCTTTAGCACTCAGCTAAGTGTTGCTAGCATGTTTTAGAATATTTCCAGCATGTTTAGCACTCAATTGCATATTTTAGTACGTTGCTAGTAGTGTATCACAGTGTTAAACACGTCACTTCCTGTTGCCAGTGGGTAACGCTATTACTATAACTGAATATCGTCATGTAGATGTGTTCAGGCCAGGACTCTTCTCAAATGTGAAGTTTGGAGCAGATCGGACATCGTATGCTATGCTATGCTATGCTATCGAGTTACAAGATCTTCCTATTTCATGGTGTTAATCACATACATTAGCAAGTGTTGCATGATTTAACATGTTTCTAGCATGTTTGGTACTTCATGGCATATTTAAATGTGTTTCTGGGAGTGAATTACAGTGTAAAGCATGCCATTTCCTGTTGCCAACAGGTGGCGCTATGACTGTAACTGAATATTGTCATGTAGATGTCTTCAGGTCAGGACTCTTATCAAACATGTGAAGTTTGGGGCAAATCGGACATTGTATGCCTGAGTTACAATAGCTTCCTCTTTCATGGCAAAACATCAAAATTTGTTAGGCCGCCACGGACACGCCCTTCAGCGAAAACTCAAGATCTTCGCAATGTAACATCGCTAAGGCCTTAAGATAAGACTGACCAAATATGATGTTGATCTGAATAAAGCTATAGGAGGAGTTTGTTAAAGTACAACATCTGGAAATGGCAAAAACTGCAAAAATTTTGCAGAGAAAAAAATCTAATTATCTCACTTCCTGTTGGGTTTACAGATTTTGCACCCCAGGGGCTTTTTTGTAGGGATTGGGCTGTTACATGTGTTATCATGTTTCATACTTGTATGTGAAACGTAGTGCGAAGGGCGCTTAATTGAAATTTTGTAGGTGGCGCTATCGAGCCATTTTGCCACACCTAATTCTGAAACCCATATCAGATGTAAATTTTCGCCATTTTGATGCGTGTGCAAAGTTTTATGAGTTTTCGAGCATGTTTAGGCCCTCAAAAATGTGATCCATTTCGGAGAAGAAGAATAATTGAACAATTACAATAGGGTCCTCACACCATCGGTGCTCGGGCCCTAAAAGTTGCTATCTAAAATATAAATCTGTTTTTTGTTGTTGTTTTTGTTTTTTACAGTTTTTTATCAAGTTTTTTTTTTTTTTTTTAATTAATTCATTTTTAATTATTTATTTCTAATTATTTTAGTAAATATTATGTAAAATAAATATCAAATTTCATTGCAGAAATGGTTATACATGAGTTATTTACCATCATTAAATAGTGTGACATATATATATATATATATATATATACACACTTGATCTCGGCCAAAAAAAAATCCATATCTGTCGACTATGCTAAATGCAGGTGTAAATGAGTTCCAAAATGTTTTGTGATCTGATCAAAACCATATTTAGAGATTCTACAACTATAATGCATCATATTCGTAGGCTACAAGCTAATTCATCCTGACATCCCAGATAACAGTAAAAGGCCGCCTTCGCACCAGTCAATCATCCATTGCACTAAAACAAGGATTATGTGCCAATTACATGCAGCTTTTAAAGGAAACAACGTGTGATGAGAAAAAATGATGCGAAAAAGTCAATACATGCACAAGATTTCCCCAGTTTGCATGACAACAATATGCAATAGCATGTGAAGCACGTGTGAAGATAACAGTTGTCACATTTGTGATCCAAATTAACATTTGGGTTACACTTTATTTTGATAGTCCACTTTAGACATTCTACTAACTATAAGTAAATTTGCAACTACATGCCAACTAACTCTCATTAGAGTATTAGTAGACTGTAAGGTTAGGATTAGGATTAGAGTTAGTGTTAGTAGAATAATTTGACATACTTGCAAAGTTACTTATAGTCAGTAGAATGTCTGTTGACGGACCATCAAAATAAAGAGTTAGCAGATATTAAGCAGACAGTCTACTAATACTCTAATGACAGTTGACATGTAGGTGCAAAGTTACTAGGCATGTGACGGTATCAAATTTTCATGTTGCGATAATTGCTGAAGCTTTATCACGGTATACGGTATGATCACAATATTGAAATAAGTTGCAAAAAAAAACTGAACATTTAAATACAATAATGCAATACACGAAAAAAATATAAAGTAAAATTTTTCAAACAGATTAAAGTGCAAAAGAATGATAAAGAACAACAGCTAACACTTTAAAATAAGGTCTCATTATTTAACATTAGTTAATGCATTAACTAAGATTAAGAATGAGCAATAGCTACATTTGTTACAGAAGGTATTATTTTTTGTTAATTTTAGTTAAGAAATACAACTGATCATTGTTAGTTTTAGCTCAAGTCCATTAAATAAGTTCTTTTGATTTTAGTAATGTTATTAAACATTAACTAAGAAATTAACATTAACTAAGATTAATAAATGCCTTATAAGTATTTTTCATTGTCAGTTTGGTAATAATGAATTAACATGTTAACTAATGAAGCCGTATGTATATTGAAAATAAATAGCCTGTTAAGTCTTTTAGTATTAAGTATTTGGTGCTGTGATGAACAACATTGCGAATACAAAAAACTGAATGGCTGTTTGAAGCATTTTAAATACTGTTCAGTAGTGCAGCTGCTTTTTTTTACGGTGTTTCCGGGGTAACCGCTGCATTTCTGCTGTTCCATCAGCGCCATCTGCTGTCAGAGAGTGAACGTGCACTTTCATTCAGTGTGGCATCATGTGCTTCTCATGCATGTTGAGCTTGTCTACATCTGAGTATGCGTGTCCCTTTGACGCAGAATACAGCATTGTTGTACATTTTACACGGTTGATGGGGAAAGTATTCTTAAAATGTATTATAAAAAATGTGAATAATTCGTAATAAATAACTATTCACTGTATTTTGAAGTGCCCGCGATAACAATATAGTGCCTATTCATTATCGTGATATATCGTATTACCGAATATCGGCACATGTCTAAAAGTAAGCTACTTATAGCCTAGTTAGTAGAATGTCTAAAGTGGACTATCGAAATAAAGTTTTACCAAATTTGGAGATAAACTTTTAAGCCAACTTTTTTTCTCCCCTTGAAACCCACTCATAATTGTTCACAGGACACGCATTTGAAATGCATGTTACTACCGGGTGTAAAAAGAGATCTGTCTCAACTGACCACTTGACCAGAGACAGGATGTTATTACCAGGTGTAAACAGGGCCTGCAAATCTCAAGAAACCTTTTATAGGAGTCTACAAATAACTGTGATGAATCTGAACATCATTGCTGGTACTTTCTTTTGAATCCACAATGGGATGACACTCTCTGGTTACTTTACCTGACAAGAAAGATCAGATATCATGTTTTTTTAGATGAGCTGCTAGTAGTTTCATACTGTTATGTATGCCTTATGGACAGAGATGGTGGGGTCCTGTAACTTTTTATAGTAACATTTAAAACCCATAGCATATACTACTATTATAGACAGTCCAGTTATAGAACATTTGTCTCTCGTTATGAGGTAAAGAAGAAGACAGAAGGTGAAGACGAGGAGAAGTGGTTGGATGAGACGTTGGGCTGTGCTGACCAGGCTGGAGAATATGGGAAGGGCAGTGATAAAAGCTCAAAGGGTGCAGGCTGCTGCTAAGAGAAAAGTGGAGAGCTTAAAAGAGTGAAGTAGTGCTGTGTGGATGATGGGCCCTGCCACACCACAACTGCCTCAGCGCGTCATGCAAGAAGCGCAGAGATGGGAGCTGGCTGAAAAGACCTTTATAGCTCCATCTGTGTATGATTGTCTCCGATCTCTATCTGTCTCTCTAGATGTCTTCAGGCTTTCAGAGGAAGTGACACCAAGATGGCAGGATAGCAATAACCCATGTCATTAGATTCAATCTCCCTCCACTCAGACACAAACACATTGAGCTGACCGTTCCTCATTCCCACACTAACTTTACACAAACAAAAAAGTCACTTTCCTTGAATAGGGTACAAAATGGGACTGAAGCTCTTAAAATATGATATATATGTTTTTTTTCTTTTTCAACAAAATGGCAAATGTACCATAAATTAAACTATCATTCATTATGGGCTAACTGGGACCAAATATTGTTTTGACATTAACAAATCGTCACCTTGGAATTATATTTTTGTCAAAATTTAGTTATCCACATATTCTTATTCTGTGAAAACTTATTTACATTATGTGATGTTTTTTATGTTGTGTACATTTTGGGACTTTTTATTTAGAAAACTAAAAGGTTTTATCTACAAAGTACGATGGAATGCAAAAAATTTGAAGCTCAATATCTCAAAACAACTCAGAATGCAGATAGAAACCTATAATTCCAAGACGGTGAAATATAGTCATTACAATACTATTTGTAAACACTGATAAAAAGGCAGTCAAATATCAAGGAATGTCAAGACCTCTGAGCTGGGGTAGGCAAATCAATCAATCAATCAATAAATTCAAACGGAATTTACAAACATTTGATTTGCTTAAAACTGGCTAGATTTCATGCTAGATTGTTTTTATATTAGATAATTTATCTAACTCATGTAATAAATTTCACGAAAACAACAAAGTTAGAAATCTGTGCCTCTATAGCTTCATAAAACAAGTAATGGGACACCAAGGTGTATCGTATTCATGGAAAATGCAGAATAAGCTGAAATAATAGTAAATAACTTTTAACACAGGGCTATGAAAACTTCGATGGAAAAACATGCCGTCAAGAAAGAAGGATGGAGGGAAGAAAAACAAGTGAGAGCGAAGGACATTTGGTTTGCACACACTCACACAAACACTGTCTGAGATCACCACTCAAACTGTCTTCCCTAACTACCGGCTGTATTATCCGAACATGTCTGCATATCACCCTTCCCATCTCTCTTTCATCTTCACAACATCAACCCCCCTCCCTTCCCCTGCTATCCCAGTCTTACCTCCCAGCCTTTAAGACCACTCTGTGAAATCTATAAATACGGCTTCCCCTCCACTGCTGTGTCCCGCATTTCAGATCAAATTAACCAATCCAAATCAGACATGTTCCCCTGGCCTGACGGCTGAGCACTGGCGTGTGAGGTTCTAATGAGTGTCGGAACATCGATATCCTCACTGCACGAACGCCACAGTCTTCCCTCAGGGGAACAATTAGAACCTGAGGAGCGAAAAACTTCCCGGGTTTCTCCCGGTCTCTCTGTTTCTGGTTCCCGGCAGTGTTAGTGTAGAACTAAGTGCCTGTGATTTAGATGTCAAAACAGATGCCCTCTGACTTGAGCCTGAAGGCAGATCACATCACACAAGAGAATGAGTGCTGGAGGCATGCAGGTGTGCAATTACTGAATATGCAAGTGCTGGATATGATCACATCTGTTAGGGCCTTACACTGCAGGAGTGGAGGAGAGGCACTAGCTGCGTCCGAATTTCTGAAGTTTAATAGTATGTATCTGTATTCAATCAGGAACGTATTTCTTGACTGTTAATGCAGTGTGTTCTGTAGGTACAGTGTGCAAGCACTCCTACATTCCTGGACATACCACACCTTCCATGATGGCACTGATCTTTAACACACTAAAAACTGTACTAAACAACAATTTTACGAAACAATTTAAAAAAAAGAGGAGCCTTGAATTAAGCAAATAGTATTTGTCAACCTCAAGAGGTCAATCTAAATATAATGTTAGCTAATTTATTTTATATTATTAGATGTCTCTGTGGGAGTTTTTACTTTTCTAGCAATAAACATCACACAGATTTAATAAAAACGAAATAGATTAATATGATATTATAAATATAGGCCCAGTTTCACAGAAAGGGCTAAGCTAGGATTAGGCTTTAGTTCAATTAGGACATTTAAGTAGCTTTTTTAAACGTGCCTTAAAATAAATAATCACTGATGTGCATCTTGAAACAAAACAATGGCACTGACATATTTTAAGATGTGTCAATACAAGTTGCTTTCAGTTAAGTTCAAACATGCATTTTAGTCTGGGACTAGCTTAAGCCTTGTCTGTGAAACCGGGCAATAGTGTTATAAATAAAACTAACTAAAATCAGACTAAAAACCAAATATCAGACCAAATGTAGCAAAATAAAGCAATATAAAATGAAATAAAACAATATAAAATGGAACATACAGAGCAAGTATTAAGTATACAGAGAATACTATACTAAGTATTCAGAGCAGGGACATTTTTAGACATATATGCAAACTAGATAGTCACATACTGTGAAGGGACTGATCGGAAGAAAAAGGAGATAAAACAAGGATATGATCGTGTTCCATGTTCTGCTCCAATCAGCAAATATTTTAGGCTTTTACCTCAATAATAATCCTCTTCAGTCATTTCACTAAATTCCTGGAAGTTTTATGAAATCTGTGTTTCAGATGGTGATGTAAAGTGAATGCTCTGACTTACTTTCTTACTTAGTTTTTTTTTTTTTTTCTTGTTGTCTAGTACAAATATATCAACATTTTTAAATCAAGATACATTTTAAAATGACAAAATATTAAGTCTTATTTTCTGAAAAATGTATCAAAATTAAGCAACTATTAGAACAAGAAAAAAATGTCTGCCCATTTATTAATAAACTTAATAAAATAAATTTTCTTTAAAAAAGATTATTTTTCTTACCCCATTGGCAGATTTTTTTTTTCTTGTTTTAAGCAAAAATCAGTACTGGAAAACAAGACAAATTAAAGCTGCAAGCAGCGATGAAAGGGCCCTCGCACCCGGGGCCACCGCCTCCCGGAGGGCTTAGGAAAACAGTGAACAGCGGGCGACATGCATTTAAGCGTGTAAATATAGGAAAATTATGGCAAAGTCATTTTGACGTGCCACACTTCCTGCTGCCAGCAGGTGGCGCTTTGACTGTAACTGAATATTGCCATGTAGATGTCTTCAGGTCAGGACTATTATCAAACAAGTGAAGTTAGGAGCAGATCGGACATTGTATGCCTGAGTTACAACAACTTCCTGTTTCATGGCGTTAATCGCATACATTAGCACTCAGCCAAGTGTTTCTAGCATGTTTAATAATTCGTGGCATATTAAAATGTGTTTCTAGGAGTGAATTACAGTGTACAGCATGCCATTTCCTGTTGTCAGCAGGTGGCACTATGACTAAATGAATATTGTCATATAGATGTCTTTAGGCCAGGACTCTTATCACACATGTGAAGTTTGGGGCAGATCGGACATGGTATGCCTGAGTTACAACAACTTCCTGTTTCATGGCGAAACATCAAATTTTGTAAAGACGCCACAGACATGCGCTTCAAGGAAAACTCAAGATCTTCGCAATTTAATGTCGCAAAGGCCTTTAGATTAGACTGACCAAATATGATGTTGATCTGATTAAAGCTCTAGGAGGAGTTTGTTAAAAAACTGTACAATGTCTGGAAATGGCAAAAACTGTTAAAAAAAAATTCAAAATATCTCACTTCCTGTTGGGTTTTCAGATTTTGCTCCCAGGGACTTTTTTTTCATACCTGTACGTGAAACGTAGCGCGAAGTGCGCTTAATTGAAATGTAGGTGTAGGTGGCGCTATCAAGCCATTTTGCCACACCTAATTCTGAAACCCTTATCAGACGTAAATTTTCACCATTTCTGACACATGTGCAAAGTTTCATGAGTTTTTGAGCATGTTTAGGCCCTCAAAAATGCAATTCATTTCAGAGAAAAAGAATAATTGACTGAGCAATTACAAAAGGGTCTTCACACCATCGGTGCTCAGGCCCTAATAATACTGAGGAAGAACATCATTTTTTGGTATTTTTTTTGTATTTGTATGCAAAGTGTTCAGAGCCTCTAGAGGGTCAGGGTAACTGTCAAACCGCCCAATCACAGAATGACAGGGGAGTTAACACCCGCCCTTTGACAGACTGCCTGCCTCCTATTGGGCAAGTTGAACCGGCAGGTTGGCACACAGGTGTTATGGGACTGGCTGCCCGCAGTGGTGAATGACAGCTGCCCAGAGAACAGGTGTGTTCAGAGCAGACAGGTGTGTGGGTCAAACGTGACTCTATCTGTCTCTCACACGCGGGCCTTTTTAGAACATCTCAAAGCTGATTTAACATTACTGATAAGATATTACAGAGACATTTCAGAGTAAAGGAGAAGACTGGCATGTTTTCTCACTCTCTTACATACTTTTCACAAATTCTGGACTCTTTAATGATGGGGACCCACTAAGGTCATAAGGTATAGGCTACTCATTAAATATAAATGTTGCCCCAGGTCATGTGAATTTAAGAGACAGTCCTGAATTGATTTAAAACTGCAAGTAAACGCTAAGGGCTGCCATCCCTCTGATTTGACTAAAAACACACAATCAAAAACCACTCTTATGGAAGGCACACATACTATTTAGTGGGCCTTTAGACCCCTATCTTTCATCTTAGGCCTTCCATAAATCTTTAAGAGATTACAGGATCTATCTTTATGTTTGCTGAACACGGGCAAAAAAAACTTTCATTACATTGAGTATTAATGTTGTAGCCAATCACAGACATATCTGACGAGCGTGTGAACACAATGGCCAATCAGAGGTGTTTACGAATCCGCTCAACAGTGCTCAAAGTGTCATATTTTTTTAAATTTCAGTACTGACTTGGTATTGCATTCGGTACTTTTGACATTAAGTATTATCCTTCACATCGTATTAGGAAGTTTTTTTTAAATAAACAGATGCAGTTTTGATATTTTGTGACCCCCTGATCAAAATGTTGAGAAACTACCACATCACACCGTTGAATGGCACCCAAATTTATGGTTTCTATAAATAATCAAAACACGCATATTCAATGAGGCAGAAGAGACAGAGGGAATGAATGAATGAATGAATGAATGAATGAATGAATGATAGAGAGATTGGAGACAGATTAAAAATATGCACGAAAGGGAAGAGACAGCCATGTGCAGTGTGCAGCTGGAGTGTTGGGTGCAGACAAAGACAACAGGCTGAGCAAATATTTGAGGCACCGAATGCAAACAGCTGGCATTGCATGAGTGTCTGTGTGTACGGGACTGAGAGATGGAGACTTACAGAGGCATAGAGAAAAAGAGAAATAGAGTATGTGATCATCATGGCCCTGTCTTTACATGCTACCAATAAACTAAAATTCCAACACTCTTTAATAGCATCTCGTTATAACAAACCTTTTAAAGAACTTATGAAATATTAATGTAAATAAGAAGTGCATATCCACCTTATTTTTTTCTTCCAGTTAATTTAAACAGTCCGTTATTCTGCTTGATATCGCACACTGGTATTTCTTACACACATTTGATCACATTGAAGGGATGTAGAATATGGTCATTCAGAATAAGGCATTAATATCGGCTTTATAAGTGCTAATCAACAGCCAATATCCTAATAATATGCATGTTAATAAGCAACTTAATAGTGAGAATTGGACCCTTAACTAAAGTGTTACCAAAATTAAATATAGCGCCCTGACTAAGGTCTATATCAACATTAACCAAAATTTATGTCATCTCTCTATTCATCTAGAGCAGTCAGTGCTTTTCTCGATACCGTTTTTACCAATGTACTACTAATTGGCCCATTGCTTTGTTGTCTGTTTGCCACATCGTGTACAGCTACAGTACTGTTATGCAATAAGGGAGACAGGAACTGCATGTGTAAGTGTAAGACCTACATGTTGTTCTCATGAACGGATACGGCATATGCTTCCTGCAGTCAGGCTTGAGTTGAATGAAAAGAGGCGTGCTTCTCTTAGCTTTACTCCTACTTCTGCCAACATTTTTTCCTCCACTGTTCCCATCTGCTTTCCTCATCTATCACTAGCAAAGGCCCCTCTTATCTATCTCCTCCTTTCCCTCTCTGCAACCTTCCCTCCCTCTGCCACCCTGCGCTCCATCCATCCGTCCATCCATTCATCCTTCGGCTGATACCGAGCCAGCTCTCCAATTTAATTCCCCGTCTGTGGACTGCTTGAGATATTAGTCCAGAGATGAGATCCGTGACCCTGAATACGGGGGTAGAAGATTCAGTGAGGGGGGGCAGGGTGGCCAGGGTCTCCGTCCCGAGTTGAAGTCACGTCTCTGGGCTTGGCAAAGACGCTGCTGCCTCTCTACCTTCCCGGATCACCTCCTGAAGTGGCTGGGCTAAATATTTGCCCTTGGCTTCATCGCTGTCTGGACATGTCCTCTCTTGCTAAGTGACCGTCGTCATCACTTCCCCCTCCCGAGCCGACACCATCTCCACCCCGTCTCTGCATCAACCACGAGAGCTGGCACAGTGACAGCCGGCCAGAACGTAGGCTAGGAAAAGTTTGAGCACTCAGCTCAAGAGAGGTCAGAATAGTTCAGTGACCTGGAAAGAGATAGTTGATGCATTCCTAACAACCTGTAGGCCGGGGTAACACTTTCACTTGCAATAAATCATCAGCCCCCAGTGTTATCATTAACAAAAACTAAAAATGAAGACTAAATGAAAGCATTTTCATTATCTGAAATAAAGAAAAACTAACAAACTAAAAGAACTAAAATAAAAATGGCCAAAAATTAAAACCCTCACAGCCTGCCAACATTAAACATGAGCAACAGCAATAACACTAGATTGTGCTAAGAAATAGACATTTTCATATTTTTATATTTACTGATATGGTATCAGTAAAGCAGTGGTTCTCAACCAGGGGGCTGGGGCTCAATAGAGGGCCTCAGCAAACTTCCAAAGGGGCTTCAAGATGACTTAAAGTGATTTAAATTTGAAAACAGTCACTAAATTAAAGTCACTATGAATTGTAAGTAGCAACAGATGTTTTCTTTCGTATTGTGATATACGACTGGGTGTAATGGAATATCAAAATTTAGGACGTTGACTATGCATCCTTGTTAGTTTTGGATTTTGAGATGTGGCCGTTGTACTCAAAAGTGGAGGCTGATAAATGCGAGTTTACAGGGGCAGGGTTTAATTGGACTAAATGATTGGAGAATCCTGCATATGTCACCAGAGAGAAGTCTGACATTTATGAGGTCAAAAAAATTATTAAAAAATGAAACATACACATCAGATTAATTGTTCACGATTAGATCAATAACATCCATTTAGAAAGCAGAAAATGCTAACTTTCATCTTAAATCAGCATGGTTATTTTTATAATGAATAAAATATTTTATTGGGTAGAAATTTAGAGTAAAAATATATATTTTTTAAAATCCTTATTATCCTTTAATGAGTGGGTAAAAGATATATTTAAAAAAAAAAAATAGACCAGTTGACGCATTCATTTCAGCAGACCTAAAATACTAAACCTAATGGATTTAGAGCATAACTATAAGAACTGTATATTAATTAATTATAATTATATTAATTAACTTATCTTATTAATTTTCCTGGTCCGCCCTCCCTCTTTTCTATCATACAAATTTACACACTCATACAACTGAGAATTTATTAGAAAAAGACCTGTCAAGCAGCCTTTGTGTTTTTGTGGTGCTGCTGTGAAGAAAGAGAGGAAACGGATCAGAGCTGACAGACAGCTCTCGCCAGACCAGAAGCAGCCCATGCAGCCACCTGAATATTCATCAGATTCATTAGCACTTTTTTCCTTCTCTCTCTAGTCCTTTATTCATCATGCATTTTCATTGCCTTAATTCCATTTAAACATTTCCGAAGGGCTGTAATGGGTGGATTCAGAGAGGTGCAAGCGCACACCTACAGGGAAGGACGAGTGTGTATTTACACGCACCAGCACATTTGGATTAATGACACAATGCCACGATCGCAGGGAGCCAAAGTTGCAGTGAACTTTTTCGCCTCTGAGGGCCAGCTGAGATTTGCCTGCCACACACTCAAACTAATCCTCCCAGCCACTTGACCCCAGCCATCATCTCTGTACGCCAGTATGTGTGTGTGTGCTTGTGTCTGTATCTCTCACAGGCACTTCTGTCATCACCATTTCTATAATATAAGCTAATTAGGTCCTCATTACTTCCTCTCTATCTCTTTCTTCTTCCGTCCAAACCTTTTTGCTTCTTTCATACTCTACCATGTGGCACAACAAATCTAAAGTGCTCCCATTATAATCAACACATCTGTCTACACTGTATGCGATGTGGCAGCTTTGTTAATTATAATGGGGACATACTAGTTTTGTCGTGTCATTTGCTCCCAGTGTAGACGCAGACTGTGTCCCAATTTACATAATTTAACTACACACTTTTTGCTGGTGATTGAGAAGTTATATGTCTCAGATTCTTTAGGCCTTAGTGAACAGCTTTTTAGGAATTAATCTTCAAAGTCTTTGAAGGGTTATTTCACCTAAAAATGACGTTTCTGTCACTAGGTACTCACCATCATGTTGTCCCAAACCCGTAAGACCTTCGTTCATCTTCGGAACACAAATAGTTATTTTTATAATGTAATAATTTTATATAGTATCTTTGTTCAAATAAATGTATAAGAGACTTCTTTCAAAAACACTGAAAGAAAAAACACTTCAAAAACCCACCGGAAACAATAATATACCATACGATTTTCATTGTACTGTAATTGGGGAAGAGCTAATTCTAATCTCTGATACTACTTAGGACGTATAGTTTGCAAATTAGGAGGTGTACCACTCCCCATCCTCTTTTCCTGAATTACACAATCCATCCTCTATCCTTCCTCTATTGTTTGTTTGCTATTCTCTTCTCAGAGTGAGACTCCATTAGACAGGCTCCTCTCGCTGTCGGTGTCTCAGTTTGCTGTTTTACCGAGACCAACTGACGAGCAAAAACACAACTGATAACAGCCAAAGGAGGGGTCGGAGCAGCGATAAGACAAGATGGCCAAACAATGGGAGCCGCTTGCCTTGCTGAGGGAAGACAGCCCTGGAGAATGGAGTGAAACTGAAGATAAGACGCAAGTGTCTGAAGAGGACAGAGATAGTGTAGGCCAGAGCTGTCACACTGAGAAAGACAGAGGAAGAAAAGTGATAACCTCTGCTCTGCTGTCCACTCTATATGCCAGAAAATGGCTACATATGTGACCTTCTGCATCTCTATTGTTCTGCTGTCCTTTATAGCCAGAACTTGCACAGCTAACACACAGACACACGTACATTAAAGCACATGCATGCAAACACACAAAAAAGGTATAAATCTAAAAACGTTTAGTTAAATAATGTTTTCAGGTGCTTTTGTTGGTGGTGGAAACCAGGGCTAACATACTACACGCACAAACACACACACAACTACACGCAAACAAGTATCTGCATGTTTAAAAGAATGAAATGCAAGATTTTTTAGGATGTTTTAATGCAAATTAAAAGTAATAATAATAATTGAATGCCTATTTTCATTTAAAAATGATCAAGAATGCCATTAAATGAGGAAAGTGAGGCTTTTGAAGAGAAAAAGTTTTAAACACCATCTATGTGGTCAGTTAAACCTTATGAATGGTGATTAGGGCTGTGCAATAGACCTTAATCAGGTTAATCATCGCAGATGAAAATGAGGCAGTGAGGGATAGAAGTAGAGTCTTTACAATGGTACGCACTGTATAAAGGTCCTAGATCATGTCATTTTCACAATTTTTTTTTTAAACTGTTGCATGGAGTTTTTGTCTACTGAAAGTATTTTCGGAAAGATGTTTATTTAATCAGCTGAACAATTGCATTGTTGTTAAACAACAGTACAATCCATTGACAGAGCTGTATTCTATGCCTCACAGCCTCATTTTCATTCCTGTCAAAAATTATATATGGCACTACCCTGATTTAGGGGCCGTTTACACGACAGTTTTCAACTAAATACGGAACACTTTTTATGCGTTTTGGCCGCTCATTTACATGACAAGAGCGTTTTGGGGGCCTGAAAATGCAAACTTTTGAAAACGTGATTCAAAGTGCAAGTTTTGAAAATGATACAGTTATCATCTCCATACATAATGCAAATATGTGAAAACTGTGACATCATGTGCATGCGTATTACGTGATTCTTTACAAAATTACATTGCCAACTACTGGCCTGGCATGCGTAATACAGCATTTTTAGTCATTTAAACCCTGGGTATACTTCGTTTTTTTACACGTACGTACGCTAGTGTACGCGCACAATCGAACGCACAGCCTTGTAAAGTATACTTCATTCGACTTGTACACATACACAGGCGTTTGACGTATGCGCAGTTCAGCAGTCTCTCGAAACGAGTTACAACCCATGTAAACATCTTTGTATTCTTTCATGCTACTTGTACAAACGAGGGTACTTTCTAACCTCTTCACACAATCTCTCGTCTATGTAGGCCTCCATTGTCGCTGCACCTTGCATGAGTTCTGGTCTGTTATGTTTATGCAGGTTTTCTTTGATTACCTTGTGAATCGACGCCACCAGGGAATGGTTGCCACCTTGTGGATAAACTAATTACTGCAAAAACAATTAAATGCACATGTGTGACCTGCATGTACAAGTGCGCGTACAGTACGGGCATACTCTTCTGATGACGACATTCACGTCACACGCACTGTACGTTGACCCTTGCGTATGCGCAAAGAAGTGAACAATACTTTGGGTTTTCTGCGGATCCGTGTTTGACAACATTGTCTTCTGTATGCAAAAAACGCGAAGGAAATGTTTTCATTTTTAGTACATCGTTGTCGTGTAAAAGGTCTATATAGGTACAACAAATTAAAGAGTTTTTTTAATTATATTTTATATTCTAAGACGCTTAAAATTTGTAACAAATGGCAATTTGAAAAAAATACTTTTTATTTTAATTTATATGCACTTTAATATCTAATATTTAAATTAAGATTAAAATATTTAATGGAATAACTAAAATAAAATAAAGATTAAATTACAATCAAGACCAGTTTTATACTTAGTTTTTCACTAAATTAATTCGAAGAGAAATATTTAATAATAACCATGCATATTCCCTATTATAACCTCAATAAACATACTGTAATTTATTCTCTTTAACAAATTTAAGACCTTTTATCTCTTTAATTTTTACATGTGACTAATACATTTCAATATTTTTTAAGGACACCCTGAAAGCGGTCACGACACACAATAACACACTGATCACGAAGTGGGCCGGAGGTTTGTGTCACATGCAGATGTGGCAGAGAGGACACAGTATTGGTCCCGGAGGGGGTTCAGTGTTGGGTGGTGGGAGATAGAGATCTTTGAAAGAGAGACAGAGAGAGAGGTGGAGAGAGCATGAGTGTTTGCCTTTGGACCTGAGCATGTAGATGCCCACCCGCACACTCTGCCACAGCCCCTGGCTCTTGTCGCTTTCTATCAATCTGCATCCCCTTGATAAAAATAGTGCTTAAAATAATGGCCCATAGCAACAAGCAACATCATGACCAACGACCCTGGACCCTTATGCCTGGGAATGGCCTTATCAAGCAGTCTTTTTATACATTTTCTCTATATCATTCATATAAACTAAAATCTGATACCCTCAAAGAGCCTGACAATTTCAAAGTTTGTCTAAAAAACATCCTCTTTAAAACTCTTACAGAAATGTCATGAAAACGTTTCAGATGTTTGAACAATTTAAGCCACAAACATAATAAACAGGAACAACACATGGACACATTTCTTACTAAACTAATAGAAGTCTAATATCAAAATACAGAGGCTAAATTCATTACACTGTTCCTTTATGTGTGCATCCTATTTGTTAGTTTGTTTTCAATGAATGAATTTATTCCTTACAGTAATATTGTTAAAGCCTAATGCCATTTTTCCCCCACTGGTTTCACCACTAGAAGTTGAGCAGAGTGAGCATGAATACGCAAGAGACTTGTAAACACCAATAGCCACTTTAGATACAATCTCCAGGATTTAACCCTGTAAACCCTGACTTACAAAATAATAGACCAAAAAAATCTATATATATTTTAAAATGGATCAGCTTATTGAATCTTTAGACAAAATATTAAAATAATAATCAAAAAAATCTGCATATGTGTTTATCATATTTGATCCATTAGACTTTTATGGCCCATATGACACTATCTCCTTGAGAAATAAAAAACTTTTTCAGGAGAAAAAGAAATACATTTTAATTTCAAAATGAGCAAAAATATGCTATTTTGTGCTGTTGATTAAATCAATCAATGAAATTTTACAACAGTATAAGACTACTTACATAAAATGCATATAAAAATCAGTTGTCATTCTTTCCCAATAATGTCCATTTGCAATGTTTGAGAAAAAAAAAAAAAAAAAAAAAAAAAATATATATATATATATATATATATATATATATATATATTCAAAACGTTATTATTACATGTAATTTACAAAAATCTCTAAAGATTTCAAAGCAAAAAGGCATGTGTAGCACAGACATTTTAGTCAGACTAAAGCCTTTTACCTGTTACAGAAAAGTATGATTATATGGTTTATATGGTTAAACATGAACACTTTTATGCAGACCTACACAGTTCATTGAACATAAACACAAGTACGCCATACAATATATGTAGGCCTCAGCACATTAGTATGATGCCTTTATAGATCACTGTTTCAACTCTTATTATGATTCCCAAGTGAAAAGACACTATTGGGATCAAATACAAAATAGGTGTATAATTGTGCACACCACATAAAATGTGTTAATCTCTTGCTAAAATAAAAATAAAATAAAAAACCTGAAATGCAGCAGCTATCCAACAGTTCTTTACCTGGGTCCGGACATGCACCTGTGACTTCAGTCTCCAGTAAAGTAGTACATTGGCAGCTACTGTCCTCTAGTGGTGAGCTTTGGTTTTAAAATCAACTGTATTGTTCTCATGTTGCGGCATAAGACGTGTGTATACAAATAAGGCGTGTTTGAAACATGATGTGCTTAAAGTTATGAGCATTTAAATAAGCTTCTCACACGACACGTACTACAGTTCGCGGCACTTACTTATATGGATATAAACCTAAATCTAATCTATATAAAAACGCAAGTATTAAATGTAAATAATGAAATAGTTCGCTAATTCTTTCGTATTTCTTATTGAAAAGTATGTGTATTGATGCTTCATTTGAAAGTTTTTTTTTTTTTTTATCGAAAATTAAGGATACATATATTAACAATGAGAAGAAAAAGCTTTATTTGAAAGTTAGTGTACCGCATTTGTGTCTGGCATTCTGTGCGGACATCCCGCCTCATTATCAGGACCCCAGCCAGGCAAGATGGCGGCGCCCCACCAAATCGCCGGGGAGTTTGAAAACTGGCTGAACGAGCGGTTGGACTCCCTTGAAGTAGACCGAGAAGTTTACGGAGCATATATACTCGGAGTGCTTCAGGAAGAGGAAAATGATGAAGAGCAGAAGGATGCTCTTCAGGGCATTCTCTCCGCTTTTCTGGTCAGTGCACGCGCATGACACTCGCACGCTCAACTCAGCTGTCAAGATCTTTCACAAGAGTGGCTCTGCTGTTGTGAATATTGTCAACTTTAAGCATTGTTAAGACCAACTCAACATAAACCCGAAATACGTTTATATGTTAAAAACTGAATTATTTTACTGGTTTATTCCCTCCCTCCATTCGAGCAATTAAAGTGTGAAACTTGATCAAACGCTTGTTGCCATTCCCCGGCTTTACGATCATTGTTGTTATTAACTCAATAAATAATCGAACATGTGTAACTTAATTTCACGTTTGCCCTTTATATCGGAAACTATATTTGGATGTAGGTTTACGTAAGGTGTGGGCAAAGTTAGATCTGTGTTATAGTGGAAAGTCAGTGTAACCATTAAAATACAGTCGTTTCCATGAACGCGTTAGACTTGCATTGGTAAACAGAGGTCACTTTATTCTCACAGGAAGAAGACACGCTTGAAGAGGTTTGCCAGCAGATCCTAAAACAGTGGACTGAGTGTGGCAGCAGATCTGCAGCGAAGAATCAGACAGAGGGTAGGAAAAGATGAATCACATTTACCCCATATACCAGTTTAATACTGCAGCGCAGTGCATTTGTGTTTATTATAATTAAATGGCAGAGAATATATATATATATATATATATATATATATATATGCACAAGTTTTTTTTTTTTTTTTTAAAGAAATGAATGCTTTTATTCAGCAAGGACGCATTAAATTGATCAGACGTGACAGTAAAGATCTTTATAATATTAATATATATATATATATATATATATATATATATTTCAAATGTAGTTTCTTTTAAACTTTATTCATCAAAGAATCCTGAAAAAAATGCATCACAATTTCCTCAAAAATATTAAGCAGCTCAACTGTTTTCAATTTTGATCATCAAATCATCATATTAGAATGATTTCTGAATGATCATGTAACACTGAAGACTGGAGTACTGATGCCTTGTGGGCAAAGGACACTTCTTTAAAAAAAAAAAAAAAAAACACTTTAAAATCTTACTGACCCCAAACTTTTGAATGGTAGTGTACATGCTCTTAAAAGTCCTTAAAAATTCAATTGTGTTGAAAGATTTTTTGTTGTTGTTCTTTTCATATCATCATCTATATTTTACAATACAAAATAATAGTGACTTTTTTTTTTTTTTTTTTTTTTATGAATTTGGATTTTTTTTTTCAGTCAGTTTGACCAAATTGTTTTTTTCTGATTTCAGATGAGGTTCAGGCCATTGCCAGTCTGATAGAGAAGCAGGCACAGATTGTGGTCAAACAGAAGGAGGTGTCAGAGGAGGCCAAGAAGAGGAAAGAGGCTCTACTGGCTCAGTATGCTCATGTAACAGATGAGGAAGAATATCCTTTCAATACATATCTGTTGTATTCTGTAATGGTTTCTATGATTGATTTCCATGACACCCTGTTGAAAACAAATTATCACTCAGTCTCTCTCAAGCTCACGGTTCAGCTGATCCAGTGTGGAGCAGTTTCCTTAACGTTTGTACTGAAGATGAGGAGGAGGAACAAACCGCAGTGGGAATACCCATTGAAAAATGTATCCTTTTTACACAGTATCGCTCCACTATGATACTATGTAAATTATATATTTTTTATTATTACATAGTATCGCTTTACTATGTAATAAAAACAACCACTCTAGGAGAAGATCTCTCCTCTGGTTATGTTCAAAGTGTATAAGTACTTGTTTAGGGTCCAGTGCTGTTGTAGGAACAGCTGCAGCGTGATCTACATTGTTAGATTAGATATCTGTATCATGAACTGTTCCCTTCACTGCCAGCCCCAGCCCTGTTCAAAAACACCAATGTCGAGGATGTTTTAAACCGCCGCAAACAGCAGCGTGACCAGGCCAGAGAGGACGCACAGAAGAAGAAAGAACAAGATAAGATGCAACGCGAGAAAGACAAGCTGGCCAAGCAGGAGCGCAAGGACAAAGAGAAGAAACGCACACAGAAAGGAGAGCGCAAGAGATAGAGGGGAAATAGAAAAAACTTTGCAGACTATATAATGCCAAGGTCATTTACCTAGAAGAGATAAAACAATGAGACCTCAGCAGACAATGTCCCAAACAAACATGTATGCATCCATATCCAGTTTTGGGTCTGATATAGTGTATTGAAAGATAATGTTGGGCCTAATGAGCTGTTTTCTTGTACAAAACTAATCGCAAACCAGCAAACTGGGTGAGAATTATATCGTGACACATTAATTTCAGATTTATTACAGGTGCTGACTGCTGTGCTACTTATTTAAGGGTAAATCACACAAAACTGCCAAAACATGTTCAGGTCACATTTCAACCCAAAAATCTATACATTTATATTTTGTTTAAAGACCCAATTCTCATTACTCTATTTGAAAAATATTTAAATTGTAAAATAATTGTAATGATATATACAAAACATCTTACTAATTTTACTTACTAATACATCAACGTTTTATTAATTCATTCTCTCGTTTTACTGAATCATGGCCACATTGTAATAATTAGTTCCTTTTTTATATATATATATATATATATATATATATACAATTTTTTTTTTTTTTTTTTTTTTGAATGGTGAAATGTGACCTTGACATGTTTCTGTGAGATTCTCTTTAACATTTACCAGCAGATAACTATCATGCTTGTGTCTAAAAACAGCATAACTTCTCTTTTTATTGCCTTGAGGGACTTTCAAATAACCTGTGAACCTGTTTTATATGTTTTCCATAAGCTGCTTCTTAGTAGCACTCCAGTGATTTTTTTTTTTAAAACAGTAACTCAAATTACAAAAATATATCTATATTTATTCAGCTCACAAGCTTTTTCAGAACAACCTGAAACCAACTGAAGCCTCCTTGTCATGTAGCAATATATGGAGAGGGCTCAGAGACAACCCAAAGACAGAGAAACATAACTGCTAATGAATAGGCGGGACATGTGTACCTTTTTTTTTTTTTGTGCTCAAACTAATAGTGTGGTGGATGTTTCTGTCTCAGTTGTGGTTTATTTTTATTGTAGGACACTGAACCTAAGAGATGATCCTAAAGCAAGAAGGGTATATGTGTGCAAATATATCAATTGACAACAGTTCATTTGAAAGCTGCTACATATTGTGCCAATACCTTGTAGACTGCCTTCTCATATACTACAATGGATTGCACTGTAGGTAAACTAATATCTTTAAACCTTTCTTGTCTGTTTGCTTGTAAGATCAGGTGATTTGAGCATTCTTTAATCAGAGCAACAATATTTAATATTTTGTATGCTAAAATATTCCAAAATTGGTACAATAAATTGAGCTGTGTAAATTAACGTGTTCACTCTTGACTAATGTGACCAGTCAACTTGAATCACAGAGAATGTAGTCATTTTATCTAATACTCTTGGTGTCATATAGGTTTTATACCACAGCCACAAGGTGCTGTTTTAAATGAGATGTTGCAAGGCCACTGGTAGATGAATTTTTTTTTTTTTTTTTTTTTATCCCAGATTTGGTTTGTCCAAAAGAAACATCAGAATGAATCTTCCATTTATGCAATAAGAGCTCTAACTCTTGAAAGCTGATGACTGGTAAAACTGTTGAACATTGTTCTCGTCTGTCCAAACACTGCTCTGATTTTTTATACATCAATACAATTTAAATGTTGTAAGGTCAAATCTGATTCTTGACCATATTCAGGGGTCAAAATATGAAAAACATCCAAAGGATTTTATAATGGAAATCACCTAGTGAGTTACGCTTTTCAGAAATTATGATATTTTGTAATTTGTTGAGCCTAAACTGCTTGATTTGAGAAAAAAATATGGCCTGGTTTCACAAACAGAGTTTAGATTAAGCCAGGATTAGGCCTTGGTTCAATTAGGATATTCAAGAAGCTTTTATAAACATGGCATGCCTTAGAAAAAAAAAAAAAAAACATTACTGGTGTGCATCTTGAGATAAAACAATGGCACCGACATATTTTAAGATATATCAGTGCAAGTTGCTTTTAGTTAAAACAGCTCAAACATACATTTTAGTATGAGACTAAGCTTAAGCCTTATCTGTGAAACCAGGGGTTAATTTTCTGGGTAAATATTTAGGATTTTCAGGACTGAATGAAAGTAAGGAACTTGTTTACAAATGGCTTTTCATTATTTAGCCAACCAGCTGTTTTTGGTGAGTTGATGCCGACACTGTTCTTTTAAAACGTACATTATTCCAAGTGAACAGAGAAATTCAGTAAAATATACTGCAGCGTTATTATTTTACAAGTGGTTTTGTTTGATAAAGTCCAAGATCTGCTTTTTTTTTTAATTAGAGCAACATTAATTGATTATTTGTATTTTGGATCAATGTTTAATTAAATAAACAATAGTTTTATACACCAGTCTTTGAGTTCTGGGACTTCACTGCTGTGTTATTTTAATTGTTAAACTTGAACAAAAGCAAGGGCAATGAAACAAAACAGTACAAGCACACATCATATGAACAGTGTCAGTCTGTAATATTTGCAGTTAACAGGTTGTTCACATCATTTATTTCAGTCCATGAATGATGTTATTCTCAGCAACTCAATATATCCTCAAATTATAGTTACATCACAGACAGATTGACCACATACACATTGAAAAACAGTGACTGAAATCTTGAGTTCAATTCAGAATTTAGATAAGTTGCGAATAAATAAAATTGCGTTCAGATTTTCAGAAAACAAAAGACAGATTTAGAAGAGATTTGTGATTGTCATTGCTTATCCAGTGAGACCACTAAAAATCAAGTGCTGACAAGAAAATCGAGCACAAATAAATAAGTAAATAAAAATAACAGGACAACTAGAACACGTCCTGCTGGCCATAAATACTGTTTTTGATTTTGTGAATGTGTGTATCGGAAGACCTTCTGAGTATTTTGAATAGGTTTTATGAGACAATAATTAAACTCACAAAAAAACTGTAACACAAATATTTCTTTTTCTTTCTTTCTTTTTTTTTTTTTTTTTGGTTTCCTATGTAACTATTTATAATTTTTTGGTCAACTGGGCAAAAATATCCCATTATCCTCCAAAGCCACAGATCTTACTCTTGCCGCACATTCTGTACCATTATCACCATTAGCCAGTTAAAAGGTCCTTCTTCTGATTTCATCTCTCTTACTGTGACAGTTGTTGAATCAATCTTTCATACTCTCTCAAAAAGCCTTGTTTTTACTGGCAGTTCTTCTGGGGTCCTTGGACAAATAGCTAAATACTGATCTTACTGCCATAATTCTATGTATTTTGGAGAATTTGATTATAATTTGATTGGTGGTTTTCACTGAAGACTGATAAATATTAAAGAACTGGAATTCCATCTGCTGCCCACAACTGAGCCTAATGTATCACTATATTGGAATAACTTAAATAACTCATTCATTCCTCTAAAAATGCAATTCTATCACCTCTTATGCCTTTTTGGACATGTTAGATCGATGTTACTTTGTGTCAGAAAACACACACACAACGACTGTATACCTGCCAGACAGTGATCACAGGGTAGTTAGTGCTCTCTCCAAACTGCTCTGCTCAGGACTGTCTGGGCCTAAAGGGGAGCAGGCACCTTTCGCGTGTCCCTCCTCTAGGTAACCGCTTGTTTTGGGCAAAGTCATTTGTAATGCACACCAAAGAGCAGTTCGGGCCTTTCTGGTGCTGCTGCACATGTCCTTTACTGCAGAAGCCAGCAGAAGTATCTCTGTGAGATTTGAAATACAAAAGAAATAGTGTGATAAGAAAGTTAAGGAAGAACGTTTTGATGGTATAATCTACTCTGGGTCAAAAACATCAAAGAATAACTGAACATAATACTTTATAATATAATAGGTTGGGATTATTTTATTTCCATTAGCTTTCATTATTTCACCTTGTAATACACACCATATTGGCACAAAATAAACCTATGCTAACTAAGCATCAGGTTGAGTAGGACATATTTCCAGGCCCTGTCATCTTCCACTATCTTTGGATTGTAGCTTCACACTAGTTTACACAAGATGTGTACTTCCTGCTTTTGTTATAGTGCATGATCACTAACCCCTGTCCTCTCTAAAGAAGGCCGCCGGCTGCCTCTGTCTGCTGCCAGCATTGATGAATTCGTCCTTGCGGCGTGCCTGAGTGATGTAGATGACCTCAAGATGCCTGTCCAATGCTGAGCCGATATTAGCATGAAGTGGAAAACTCCGTAACTGTTCCATCTTGCCTAGCAAGCCAGCCACCTACAAACACAATGCCATTTTGCATTATAATATGAAAAATTTCATCTCATCTGTTAGTATAGTCTAAATAAATTTAATTCTAGAATATAAGATCACAAAGTATCAAAATAGACAAAAGCAGGGTTAAAAAAGAAAACATTTTCATCCCATGTACTCCCAAATATGATAGTATATGTGATATATATCAGATATACAGTATATATCATATAAAGACACATTTATAAAGTAAAAAATAAAAATACGATAAATATGTATAAAATGTTTACTTTATTTTCCTTTTTTCTACCCATCATGTTAGACATACTGTTAAGATGTAAAACCTGAAGACAACATAAAACTATGGTTGCCAACAGATTAAAATCATTGTGATTATTCTTTCATGATTTTTGATATTTAGAAGGCACGATATAACAGTAATAATGCAGGGCTCGACAATAAGGACTGCCCGGTGGCCCAGGGCCAGTGTGAACGGCGCTCGGGACAGCTGATGGAACGGTCACTTGCCCAATCGGGCCAGTGCTGTAGGGTGTGCGTTAAATATCGTCTATGATATCGTAATTGTTGATTTAACGATCTGACATAGAGTATGTCCCCCCACTTTATAAAAACCAAACAAAAACACACTCATTGAGTGCACGCATACACTACGTGATTTAGTCTAGTAGGTTAGACTAGTGCGCGCACATATTTAGAGTGCACGATTTCACTGCGTAATTTAGTCTATTAAAACGCATTTAGAATGCCCCCAGAGTTCAAGATAAGGGGCAAAAATGCCCCTGTATGTCTTTTATATTTCTATAATTTAATATAGTTAACCAATATTACACGAAGAGCGCCATTTTTATCCAAATATAAGCATGATTTCAAATGTGATATTGATTTTATACAACATACAGTTTAATAAACTAGCAGTTTATATTAAGTGACTTACATTTTAGACACCTAATCGCTAGTTTCGCTCAATTTGGCCAACGAAAATAGTTCCAAAAATAGTTCACAGCATTGTTTTGCATCTCTGAGCAACACTTCCTGAATGAATCTGCTTTCTGAATGAATCGGTTGAATCTCAATGACTTGCTCATTAACAGGAACTTGCTGCCACCTCCTGGCAGGTTTAATTTCACATTTAAAGTATCTTTTCATTTTAGAAATAATTTCAAATAACAGTATTTAACCTTTTATATTTTCAACATTTCAAAACATTTATGTATCTGTAACTGCTCCTGACTGATTAACTTTAATAAAGTTTAATCTATAGTTATACATTAGATTACAATTTCTATAGGCTACCTGAAAATCTCCTGTTTAAGCCTACATAAAAACCAGAAAAGCACCGTTTATTTCATTTATGTTTATTCTGTTGTATTTATTTGTGCTATTACTTGTAATTTGATTATTACTTACTGTTTACTTGTCTAATAATATTTAAAATTTAAGTGAGTTAATCTAGTAGCTTTTGGTGCCATAACCTTATTTATTAAAGTTACATGTATCAAAAATAATGAAAACAATAACAAGGCTTATTTTATAGGCCCATTTTCTTTTATTTTTCTTTCTTTTTTTTATTGTGGGGCCAGTAAAAATTTTGGCAGGGCAAGTAAAAATTTGAACCACTGGCCCGACTGGGCCAGTAGAAAAAATCCTTGGCGTTAAGCCCTGTAATGTCAAATACATAAAATATTTTTATTTATTATAATTTTATTTATTTTCTAGACATTTTTCCACTATTTTTCTCTGAATTTTCGGCAGACTCACTTAGCACCCTCTTGTGGCCACCTATTTGAAAACCCTCAGCTAGAGTTTTATAAAAAAAAATAAAAAAAATATTGGACAGAAAGCTGACCCTGGCTTGTTCACGCAGCTGGTCTACAATAAGCCTGTCCACTCTGGATGGGTTTGGAGGCATTCTGGGTAAAACGCTACTGGACACCAAAGACACATGCTTTCCTGGGTAAGTCTTTGTAAGAACAGCTTCTGCCTGTCAGAAAAAATACAACATTACATAATGAATTAAAAATAGGTCGGTCTGCAAACTACATGGTAATTTAACAGCATGATTCACAGACAGAAGCAGTAATATGCAATCCATAAATTATTTTCCTAAAAAAGGCACTGTTTTGGCTATAATACCTGAAAATTCATATATGAAATACATGAGTACCCTCATGTCTCAAGAACATCACACTTACATTCTTTCTTTCTCTTTCCAGCATCCTCCACTGCTCGTAACATTCCTCCAGGTAAAAGTGTAGCTGACTGTTGGGGCTTCCGAGTGCCTTGCCATACTTGGGCAAAGTCATGGCAGATAGAAACCCTGGGAATGACCCATCTCCTGACGCTTGGCTTAGCCCAATATATTCTTGTAGATAGGGGCTGAAGGGTGAAATATCTCCATCAGGCAGACCTTCATTCCTGTCGACAAGGGGCACAGAGCAGTAGGAAAGCGGGGGTTGCGACTGCATTGGGTGGCGTGCACCTTTTCTGAGATCACCCATCTGATATAGGAAAGGGAAAAGTTGTGATGGTGTGGCTTTGGCTGAGTTTGAACTAACTCCGTTGTATCTCATTTGTCCTCCGTACATACTGCCCAGCCCCTGGTATGGACTTTGCAGGAGTCCTGGTTTTTTGTCTGCCTCTGTCAGGAAACCAGGAAGTCTGGGTTTCATGCTTAATCGCTGACTAAAATGCCCATCGATCATAAGGCCTGCCGACGACCTGCTGTTCTCTAGCTGGAAGTCAAAACCTGTGACGTCCACATTTCCTGCTCCCTTCCTTAAACTTTCCAGACTAACCTGGCCTATTGCACCATGTCGATTTACTGCATTCTCTTGACTCAAATCAGCCGGGACTCTCGCTGCAGCCCGGAACAATTGCTGAGAAGGAAGTAATGGAAAAGCTCCAGATGTGGACGTGAGCTTTGCAAACCCATATGATCCATTGTTGCTGTTGGGCTTTGCTGAAATGTTAGCTTGGATTTGATAATGGTTTGACTGGACAGGCTGGAACTGCTTTACACCGGTTTGAGCTGTGCTGCTTCCTATCGGAATGGCTTCTTTGTTTGGGTGCAAGGTTGAAGGTGCGACAGTAGACGAATAAGGTTTAGGTGGCGCAAACCCTGAAAATTCATTTCTAGTATAATGATTTTGTAAAAGAGTCTTTATATCCTCCACTTTAGATCCTATGTGCTCCAAATGGTTGCGGGTCACCTCTCTCTTAAAATTTGGTGTTTGAGTAATAAGCTCTGACATCCTTTGAAAAGGATGACTCTTCTGCTCTGCCATGATTTCCTCGGGATTCCTCTGAGTTAAAAGCCCATTCTGAGTCGATTCTCTGCAGTAGTTCATATCCTGCTCTGCCAAGAGAAAGGCCAGTTTACTGACATCCTGCACAGAGAAAGATTGGGTGTTTCTCAGCTTATCTTTGCTTACAGTTGAAATATCATGAGATGAACTGAAATAGGAGTCATCCATTTTTTGTGGAGGGCAACAGGAGTTGTTGACTGTGTTTATATAATCAGACAGGCAGTTAGTGGTGCTGCGGTATTCTTCATCCTTCTCAGGTTTACCTGCCCTGGTCTGGTAGAGGTTAGAGCGTAACGCTGGGGGTGTGTTCAGGCCTGGTGGGCGAGGGAGATCTTGAGGACAATATGCATCAGCCTCTCCATTACAGGAGGTGAAATTGCAGGGAGGTGAACAAGAATCAAAACCATTGAAATTCTGAATTTCGGCCCACTGATGAGATTCTCTGCCTGCTGTCTGAGGACAGACATTGGTGACGAGTTTAGGACAAATCTGGTTTGATGGGAATCCAGAAATGGACGGCATCTGCACATCATTATTTAAGTACTGCATGCTATCCTCTCTTGGTAAGTTTGGAGACCAGACACCTTTCAGACTAGATGGTAACTTGCTAAACAACAAACAATATATATAAAGATTTTGTTATACATCAAGTTCATGCATTTCATGACACAAGCTTAAAGAAAGCTGGTGAATGTTTGGATTAAATGATAAAATTACTAAAACTGTCATAACATGTTACCACATTTTTATTTTTATTTTTTATTGTTTTTATTTTTTTTTATAAATCAAACACAAACAGTATACTCAAAAGTAAAGATATTAAAAGGCAGAAGACTGTATTTTGAAGCATGTAATTTTTTTTTAATCCTTCTATTAGTGAATTTATATTGTTATGCCTTAAAAAAATGATATTAAACATTGCTTACTAAAGTCATTTGAATCAGAAATTAGCTATTTTTCACTTAATTAGCTTTACATGTTAATTTCTGATACATAAATGAAGATGGACTTACTTCTCTGAGACGTATGAGGAGTATGGGTCCAATGAATCTGGTTCTTCCAAGATGTCTGACACTAATCCATAAAGATCAGCCTCACTCCCACAATTACTGGCATCTACCCGATTTCTATGCAAGATAAACATTAATATTTAACAACAAACCCCTTTTGGCTCACTGTTTTAAAATAACATTAAGGTTGAACCACTGTAGTCACATGAACTGTTTTAAATATGTCTTTAGTACCATTCTGGGCATCTAAAAGTGTAAATTAATTTGCTGTCAATGCAGGCCTCACTGAGCCATCGGATTTCATCAAAAATATCTTAATTTGTGTTCCGAAGATGAACGAAGGTCTTACGGGTGTGGAACGACATGAGGGTAAGTAATAAATGAAATTATTTTCATTTTTGGATGAACTAACCCTTTAATATGTGTAAAAATAAAAATAACCTGTTATTAGGCATGACTTGAGGCCAATCCACTGATTTACAGTCTTCCTGAGTTGGCCAAACTGTATAAGGTAGTGGTGCGCAGTCTTGCAACACTCTGTCCGAGAACGAATTGAAGAATCCACTGTCACTGAAATTATTCTGCAATTGAAAAACACAGCATTTGCTGATGAAAAGCACATAGGGAGACAGTAATTTGGATAAAAATTATACATTTAAAAAATATTTTATTTCAAAAAAAGATTGTGGGTGGGTAAAAATACCCATCAATATTTGGAAAGACATTTAAACTCATATGGTCTTTTAAGGCAGAGACTGATATCTGACATCTTTATCTAAATAACAGCTAGTAGTTCCAATTACTATATATTAAGACATACAAGGTAAAATGGCAAATCAATATTCTAAAATCATAATTGTATTCTTTTAAAAATATATTTATGATGTAATGACAATTTGAACGACATTATGAAGGTTTTCTCACCTGAGGCCTGTAGGTGGAAAAGTAGGAGTCTGGTCCTGAACTATGAAATCGATCAAAGACGCTTCTTGCTCCATTTGTATCCACATTAATTTTGCTTTTCGCTGCATTATTAACCTTAAACACAGAAGAAAATTATATTAATATGACCTATGTGCTAATGTAAAGGTAAGAATTATTTAATAAAGCATAATAAGAGTAAAAAAAATATACTATATGAAAATGGACAATAATGACACGACAAACACACACATTTCCATAATATATATAATTATCAAAACGTGCCATGTGACTTTTTGTACATTAAATCGGGTCAAATGAGGCCTTGTGCGGATTTTCTTTCGACTGGTGATACGACATATCTGTTGTCCTTGCAGTTAAACATGAGTGGATATCATTGCCCTTTACTTTTCTTACTATGCTAATGAATATTTTAATTGGGTAATCTATGTGTACACTGTATTCGGTCGGTAACCAAGTTAACTTAAAAAACAGACAGAAAAAGTGAACTAGCCAGAAGTTTTTCCTCAGAACAACAAGCTCTCTTACCTCCATTGGCAATTAACTCTGCTGGCAGGGGGCCTCTCTCTATAAATTACTTATGATATAAATATTATAAATATATATTGTTCACGATTGTTCTGATTAACCAAATGATTTATTGTGAGAATAAATTAAAGACGTCAACCCCACGACGGGCCAACCTCTTTCACGTAAATTTAACGGAGAAGCTCGCGCAACCTCGCCCTGTCTTCTTCACCAATGTACCCGCGAAGCGAGCGTTTGCGGTCTCGAGACTCGAGCCGACAGTTCTATTGGCTAAACCGGCTTCAATTAGCCAATCAGAATCAATCAAATGTTCAGGCGCAGAGTTGCAGTCACGCATAGCAACGAAATAATATTTTCTCCTTGAACACATAAGAAATTACATGAAATGTGTTCTAGTGCCTCAGGATTTTTTTTATTGTTTTTTTTTTTTTTTTCATCAAATTAATTAATGTCCCAATAATTAATCCTTTTTCTCTTACCCTTTTTCTATTCTTATTTTTCTTTATTAATTAGAATTTTCTTCTATCCAGAACAGCTAACACTACACCAAAACTATACATATTGCTACATACATTTGTTTGTATATTCTTATCCTCGATATGTCACTATTATGTCACTATTATCAATATTACTAACCTTTTGATTTTATACTTATTTAAAAAAATGTGAAATAGTTAAAAAAAAAAATAAAGGCAAAAAGAAGAAATAAAGCGATGAAAGTTACTGACAACACAAGCCACAAGATGTCGCCACTACCCATCAGTCACACGATAGATAGATAGATAGATAGATAGATAGATAGATAGATAGATAGATAGATAGATAGATAGATAGATAGATGTTTTGTTGTTGTTGTTTTGTTTTTCGTTTGTTTTTTGTTTTTTTAGAAAATATGTTTTTTCAAGTTCACGTTCTCTCATTCCTCTATACTAACTTCTTACCCGAATAAAACTGACATAAAAAAAATTATAAATGCTTTACGTTTTCAGATGACTATAATGGCATATGGTGTTGATATCGGTCTTCAGTGATTCAATTGGTCCGAAGACCTTGTGATGGGGGTTTAGGGTAAAAAATCTGTTTCAAGACCCCCGAAATCCCTCCTCCTTCTCATACTCCCTTCAAAGTCAGCAACAGGCAGCCCAGGGGGAGCTTGAAACAGTCTGACGGACAAAGGGGGAAAAGTCATGTAGTCGCTTCTGCGCGCAACAGATATTCCTAGCAAAGTATGCGATTTACACTAGTTCCTGTGAGTTTATCGAGACTTTTTGTTTTCGATTAGCAAATAATATGTCACCAAAAGCATAGTTTGTGGACTCCCATTGTATTCAGTGAAAGTTAGGCGGAACTTTCCGGGACAATGCAGGCGAGTGGAAGTTTGTGTCTGTTTTTGGCACTTATGTTGCCGTGCTGTTTCGTGGCGTCTGGACAGTATCACGGAGATAATGGAATAGCCGTCCCCGACCACGGCTTCTGTCAGCCCATAACCATCCCCCTGTGCACGGACATCGCTTATAACCAAACCATAATGCCAAACTTGGTCGGACACTACAACCAAGAGGATGCCGGGCTGGAGGTCCATCAGTTTTACCCGCTGGTCAAGGTACAGTGCTCGCCCGAACTTAAATTCTTCCTGTGCTCCATGTACGCGCCAGTGTGCACAGTTTTGGAGAAAGCCATCCCGCCATGCCGCTCCATTTGCGAGAGGGCAAAGCACGGCTGCGAGGCCCTCATGAACAAGTTTGGCTTTCAGTGGCCAGAGCGGCTGAGATGCGAACATTTCCCGGTGCTGGGAGACGGACACATCTGCGTGGGCCAGAACGACTCCACGGCTACGGTGGCGCCCGTTCACATGCCCGTTCCAGGAACGCCGGGCGTTCAGCTGTTCTCTTCGCCGGACAAACCGTTCCGCTGCCCATCAATGCTCAAAGTGCCGTCCTACCTCAGTTATAAGTTCCTGGGCGAGCTGGATTGTGGTGCTCCGTGCGAGTCCTCCAGAACGAATGGGGCCTATATGTTCTTCACAGACCAGGAGATTGAATTTGCCCGGATTTGGATCCTTATCTGGTCTTCTCTTTGCTGTGCGTCCACTTTATTTACCGTAACCACTTATTTAGTGGACATGCAACGTTTTAAGTACCCCGAGCGTCCTATTATCTTTCTGTCTGGCTGCTATACCATGGTGTCTATTGCGTATATCGCTGGCTACTTTCTTGGGGATAAAGTTGTGTGCAATGAGGGCTTTTTTGCCGACAGCTATAAAACCATCGTTCAAGGTACGAAGAAGGAAGGGTGTACGATTCTGTTCATGATGCTCTATTTCTTCAGCATGGCTTCTTCGATCTGGTGGGTCATCCTGTCTCTCACCTGGTTTCTGGCAGCGGGTATGAAATGGGGCCATGAGGCTATTGAAGCCAATTCACAGTACTTTCACCTGGCTGCCTGGGCTGTTCCAGCTGTAAAGACTATTAGCATCCTGGCCATGGGGCAAATCGATGGAGACGTGTTAAGTGGCGTCTGCTTTGTGGGCCTGAATAATCTGGATCCCTTGAGGGGCTTCGTGTTGGCCCCCCTCTTCATCTACCTCTTCATCGGCACCTCTTTCCTGCTCGCGGGCTTCGTGTCGCTGTTCCGCATCCGCACCATCATGAAGCACGACGGCACCAAGACCGAGAAGCTGGAGCGCTTGATGGTCCGCATAGGCGTCTTCTCGGTTCTCTACACCGTCCCAGCCACCATCGTCATTGCCTGCTTTTTTTACGAGCAGGCCTTCAGGCAGCACTGGGAGAAGAGCTGGATCAGTACGAACTGTAAGAGCCTGGCCATCCCCTGCCCCATGCAGTCCTTTCCTCACATGACCCCCGACTTCACCGTCTTCATGATCAAGTACCTCATGACTCTCATTGTAGGGATCACTTCGGGATTCTGGATCTGGTCGGGAAAGACGCTGCACTCTTGGAGGAAGTTCTACACGCGTTTGACCAGTGGCGGGCAAGGGGAGACCACCGTATGAAACGGGAGATTGTGGTCCACGTTTTCTTGCAATAACTGATTTGAGTTTTCGAATACAAAAAAAAAAAATCCTAACAATTACAATAGGGTTTCAGCACTTCGTGCTTGAACCCCTAATAATAAAGTGCCTTTGATTGTCAGTATTTTGAAAGCAATTATACTTGTCTATTTTCAGACTGTCAGAGACTTTTAAGTGGAAAGAGAAATAGGATGTGAACCACTTGGCTTCCCCAAACAAACACAACCAATTTGATACCAAGTGCAGAAAAGTTTTCCTCCCCCATTCTGTTGCCCCCCTGTTTTTTCTCATAAGCTGCTGGCCATAAAAACTCAACTTGGAAAGTGAGATACCAGCTGGGAATTCAACAAACGACAGAGCAAAGAGAGCCGAGGGGGGAGGAGAGCTTGAAAACTTGTCATCTAATATGGCCGGCAGTTGTGTTAAATGTAATTAAAACATTGTACATAATATTTGTAAAAATCTGTATTTGAACATTATTATATATTTGTATTTATGCAAAACTATGCTTTTTTGTGTGTTTTTCAAAGTTTGATACTCTTCTCTGTATTTAGAATTAGCAGCCACTAGTCTCTCTCTCATATCTTCTATACTCATGTTTGTCTTTCTGTTTCAAATTAAAGTTGCTGTACATAATACTCCTCCTTTTCTCTCTGTAAACCTTATTTAGTCCAAAAGTGAAAGCCCTTCTCATGATGTGTGTTGTAGATTTAAAGGAATAGTTCACCAAAAATGAATATTCTGTAATCATTTAGTCACCCTCATGTTGTTCCAAACCTGTATGACTTTTTTCTTCTATGAAACACAAAACAAGATATTTTGAAAATGTGTGTTATTTTGTCCATACAAAGTAAGGCGGTGGGGTCTAATGTTTTGCATTTACAGTTTTTCAAAACTAAAAAAAAAGAAAGAAAGACAGGTTTTGAATGACCTGAGGGTGAGTAAATGATGACAAAATGTTCATTTTTGCATAAACTATCCCTTTAAGCATATAGTTTTGTCATAGAAGTTATTGCTTTAATTAACTTGATATTTAAATATGTATATGTCTTGATATTCATATTCTTCTTCATATATCTACCAGATCTTAAGACTCTTTGTCCACAAACACTATCTTAAAACCAGAGTTTGGAATGGTTGTAGGTGAGAGAGAGAGATCAGAGAGAAAGAGTGCTGTATTTTTTTGATTGTGGTGTGAAGCAGGCAGCCGTTGAGGAGCAAATGGTTCTCGCATGGTCCTGAGAGCTGAGGCATGCGGGGAAAAATGGAAAGCACATGATGAAATGATTGTGTGTGTGTGTCACAAACCAGCCTCCTTTACCAAAATGGTGGAGTGTAGTATAGTATGTGATTAATATAAAGTTTTTCTACGGTATAGGTTTTTATTCCACTAACTTTATGTCTCCATTTAAGGCTGATTGATTTTCATGTCTTCTTTGCGTTGGCCTGTGAGTGTATGTTTGTGAGCTCAGGTTTCTAATCTAATGCATGCCCCTGGGCGGCCAATTTCATGCTCAGCACTTCATACAATGTTTGCCTTCTCCCTTTACGCCAAATCTTACTCATTTAACATGCACCACTTTCTATGTGTGTACTTCATACCCTGTTTTTCTTTTCACCAATTTGTACCCCCTAGAATTTATAAAATAAATGCCCATGAGAATTAACATTTATGTTAACGTTTATGTAAATCTATAAGGGAAAGTTTATTTAAATATATACTACCAATCTTAAGGGGCTTTCGCACCGAATAGTTCTAGGAACTCAGTTATAGGAAGAAGCAGCCACTAGGATAGTTCCCCGGGAACTAATTTCTCCCCCGGGCCATGTTCCTGGTTGCATTAAAAAAACAGTGGATGGAGGATGCCGTGATCTGATCTGTGTTTGTTGTGTGTCGTGGGTTTCGTGATAACGGAGACGGATGTAATCGAATAATCTATGCGACTGAAAGAGCAAAAAGTGGTGCTAAGAGACGAAATCTCCTATGACAACTTTCAGTATTACATATAATCTAGGCGGAAAAAAGAACACAACCCTGCAGACAACAGGTAAATGCCATTATCGCTGTTTTCCATGTTCTTGAAGTAAATATGTTTACACGGCTTTTTAAAAATGCCGGGTGCCGATGTTTGACATGCGTTTGACCAATCCATGTACACTTATGTCACTGATAGTTCCTGTAGTGCTGGTTTAGACCCTACTCTGAAGTAGGAGCTAATTTAGTTCCCCCAAAAGGAGTTCCTAGAACTAAAATCGTTCCTAGTTCCTGCGGTGCGAACACAGCAAAATCCGGGTACTTCAGCCAATAGTTCTAGGAACTATGAAAAGGTTCCTCCTGTGCGAAAGCCCCTTTTTATTGATTTTTTTTTTATAAAAGTTTGATTTTTGTTTTTGAAAGAAGTCTCTAAAGCTGCATTTATTTGATCAAAATACAGTAAAAAAAAAAAAAAAAAAAAGGTTTTTTGAATATGTTTTAAAATGTAATTGATGGCAAAGCTGAATTTTCATCATCATTACTCCAGTCTTCAGTGTCACATGATCCTTCAGAAATCATTCTAATATGATGATTTGCTGCTCAAGAAACATTTCTTAATATTATTAATGTTGAAAACATTGTTCTGCTTTATATGTTTTTGGAAACTGTGATCAATGTTTTATCATTTTAGCCTATGTAAAATTATAAATGCCTTTACTGCCACTTTTACACAATTTAATGCACCCTAGCTGAATAAAAGTATTCATTTTCTTTCAAAATATAATATATACATATAAAATGCTGTTTAGAATAGCTTTAGAATGTCAAAGTAATAGTATTTCATGTCAACTATGTTCTCAGCAGATGCTTGCTTACTAAAGCAACTAAATGTAAATTACATCAGAAGGCACATGTAATGCTAAGCTTAATCCTCAAAATATCCAAAAGTATCCCAAAATAACTGCAAATACATAAATCTTGTAATCATCTATTTTCTGAATGAATAAATAGTCATTATGATACTGTACACATACAGTCCATGCTCAGGGCATTTATAGTGCTGGTATTGTAGGTGATTTTTCTTTTTCTTTACATTTTTATATTTTAGTTTTTTCTAACAAACATTCATCTGTATGTTCACAAAATCTTGTTGTCTGCTCTCAACTGGTTTTGCTCAGGGCCCAGACTTTACAATATACATCAAATGATGACCAAACCAAAGTTGTTTAATGTACAAAAGTAACAAAAGTTTCCTAAAAATCAAACATTTACATTTATTTATATAACCCCCTGGAATGCAGCTAACAATTCACCACACAAAACACATTGTAGTCAGCATAAACCATGTTTGGTCACAGCCCTCCAGCTGAGAACCGCTTTACACATACACACTCCAGTCTGCATTATATTTATTTAAATACACACATAAATACACAAATCCTGGTAGCAGAGGTGATAGAGAGTGCAGATACCTCAATGATATTGAACTAGAAAGCCCAGCGGCTACTGTGGAAAATGTGTGTAGGTATGTGTTTGTAAGTGTTAACAGTAAAATGATATGTCCTCTAACTCAGAATAATCTCTCCTAACATTTAGTCAAGCGCAAATGCTTATACGGTACACACACGTGCAACACTGGAATCCCCCTGAAAGATAGAGACCAGTAATTCAACTCCCCCTGGAGATGATGTCATTACACACATGAAGGGCAAAGAAGAAAACTGATCCACCCTAAATTCTCAACAAGTACAGAAATTGTCCCATCATTTTTAAATCCATATTGTTTTCTTGTTTTCTAGTAAAAATATTGAATCTAAAAACAACAAATTTACTTATAAAAGAAAGTTGACTTTTCGTATTGAGAGAATTTATCTTACGTGACGTTTATTTTTCTTAGCACATTACACTGTAAATGTGGTAAGCAATTATTACCTTGCACAGCTATTTTAGCTTTAACCCATTAAAAAATTGTTGGTATAAATTAACTAAGATTAATAGAAGTATTTTTCCTTGTTAGTTCATGTTAACTAATGTAGTTAACTAATGTTAAGAAATTAAAACTTATTAATGTTAATTCAGTGATGCAAATAGTATATTTTTTATTTGAATTAAACTATTTTATGTAGATGTTACCATTTTAGGTTACCCTTTTTCAGTGCAGCACTTTGTTTTGGTACTCTTCGCGTTTCTCATTGAAATTAATACTATATTTTAAGAGATTTTATGGTATTATTACATACACATAAATTATATTTATGCAGTAGTTATAATCCATTTATTCACTTTTTGAGCATACATGAAAATTAATTTTCTGACTTAAACCGTCATAAATCTTGAATCTTGAATATTTTCCGAAACATGTTTTACTCTAAACTGTGAGAAAATCAAAGCCACAAACCTAAACAAGTTGTGTTCCAAATTTAAGGCTGATATCTCAAAACAAAAAACAAAAAAAGAGAGAGTGAGCTCTCAGATCTTTCAGTAAGATTTTGTTTGTGTGTGTTCACAAAGCAAGTGCCAAAACTTTACCAAGTTAGGTACCATTCTAATGCAGTAAAAATTCTAAAAAACCAAAACATAAAATAAAGCAGTAACTTCACAAAATCATTTTAGATTTTTGCTTATCAATCAATTAATCAATCAATCAATCAATCAATCAGTCAATCAATCAACCAATTAAAATGGTCAGTGAATAAAGAAAAATAAACCAATAAATAACCAAAAAATCTGAAAGGATATATTTTCTGAAAACAATGTTATTGTTTTTGCTCCTAAATTAAAAATGAGTACTTTTATTTGTTTATTTAAAGATCTGTCTCTTTTGTAAAACTCTCTATGAGTAAGAACATTCAATAATGCTGAAAACTCACCTCAATAACACTTTTAGCCAACCAAATTTTATTGCTGACTTCTCAGAAAATCTCAGAGATAGTTGTTAAGACTGTTGACAGCTCAACAGTGCTTTCAGATCTGTGCAGAAGGTATTCATGTCTTTCTAAAGATACTCCTGCAGTGTCTGTCATCACTTTCATTCTTCTTGTGGCAGATACCTTGATCCCTCAGGGGAAACCAGAGAGATGTAGGTTAGATAGAGCAGATGTACCAGATTTGTTACCTTGATATAAGGGTGTCTTATGACATACTACACAGGTAATGTAAATAGTAATATGATGGCCTGTATATAGAAAATAATGAATCTGCATGTGTTTATTATTATATAGCTTGCAATACACTCCCAATTCCCTCTCTCTTGCTCAGATGAAAGTAGGGAATGCTGTAAGCCAGTGGCCAAGTATAGAGAATTGCACTCTATGAATTTGGCTGGCTCAGTGACAGCTTATATCCTGTTAGTGTGTGTGTGTGTGTGTGTGTGTGTGTGTGTGTGTGTGTGTGTGTGTGTGTGTGTGTGTGTGTGTGTGTGTGATATCTGACTTGCCTAGGGGCTTGATTTTTGAGCATGGTTCAAGCTGATGACAATCCCTGTTTGCCTTTCCTACCAAAGAAGGAGGTTGAGGAAAGCATAAATGTAACAACGAAACAATGGAGTAATAAAAAGTTGGATATGGGTACTGGAATGGAGGGTAAAGTGCGCTTTCCATGATTGTTGTTGTGCGATTGGTTGGGGCGATAATGTGGAAAATTCAGCAATACTGTAATGAGCTCTTTTCCCGCCTTATATATTTTGTCCAGGATAAACAAGAAGCAAAATCATGAGAACAGACGACTGTTAAACAGAATATTTGGCCTTTAACCTGCAGGCCAATAATGAGCAGCAGCCAACTTTAAAAAAACACTTTCTTCTATGCCAAATTGGCACACTAAATGCTAAAAACAAACTGCACTAATCAGTTTAAACATCACATATACGTTTAATTCATTCTTGAAAAAACCATTCTCACATTGCATTAGGTATACATTTTAAATTATATATCATACCTTTACATTATATAAATATTCTAAATCATTTTGTATAAAATCATTGCTAAATAAATTAATGTAAATGTATATTTAGTTCATTTTATATTTCAAAATTGATTCATAATTTGAATTGTATTAATTTGAAATCACGTTGAATGGTTGATTCCTTTGTCTTTATGATAGTTGAGGTACAGTTTACAATAAGGTCCCATTAGTTAACATTAGTTCATGCATTAACTAACAATGAGCAAATCATTTGTTACAGTATTTGTTTATCTTGTTTTGTACATTTTAATAATGTAGCCTATTAAAGGTAGGGTAGGCAATTTCGGAGAGGCTAGCATAAGATCCCACCCTCCCTTCAGATCGTCTCCAAAGCCACGCCTCGTCCAAAACAAATGAACGTGCACAGGTGAGTCTGCAAAGTTTCACAAAACGAGAGTCGGTGTTAAATTACCTCATGTCTCCAAGCACATAACAATAATGAACGTAAACAACTTACAGAGCTCTTACTTGTACCACCTGACTGCTGCAGATTCATTTTGGCGTTGATAATGTTGACATAAACGCATAAATCCGAGTCTGAGGACTTGAACAGGAGTAGAACGTCACGGGTCGCCATCTGATAATTATGGTTACGGCATGGCGTGAACGCAGCATAAGCTCATTCTTTTGGTTCAGGAGGAACTGTAAAAGGCGGCTACTGTTTGTTTTTGGTGCTTGGTGACTTTCTGTCTACAACTCTGCATAGCCTTACAGGACGCACTGATGATGTGTGCTGTCAATGTGATGATTGTGATGTGTCCGCGAGCAGAGTGCACGGAGGTATGGAAATACATATGCTCACAGGCAGGGAGGACATCACATCATTGCATTCGGACCAAATGCAGTGATTGGACGAACATTTTTTGGTCCTGAGACTTCCACAGAAGATACTGTATATGTATTTGTTTTAATATTTAGACCACTTCTATTGATTGCTATTAGGATGTAAACAGAGCTTCTACCAGTATAAAATAAGTATTTATAAAATATTGCCTACTCTACCTTTAATAAATGTTGAAATTAACATTAATAAATGCTTTAGAAGTATTTTTCATTGTCAGTTCATATTAATGTAGTTAACTAATGTTAACAAATAAAACATTGTTTTACCAAAGTTTCTTTAGTATTTAATTTTACCATTTGGTTCAAAATAATACTTTAAATATATGCATATCTCAAAGTTTAGGAATATTTTAGCATATAAATGATATCAAAGCTGAAAAGGCCCAAAACTGTCTTTAATTCTGAAATTTCATCATTGCAATGACAAATATTTTAACTTGCGATCTTCTTTTAGTTGTTCCTGTTGTAACAGAGATGGAGGAATAGTGAGCGGATTGGCTCCACACTCTTGGCATGCGTTACAAATGTTGATGGTTTGCCAAAGTAGAAGCTTTAGCTTAGTGTTAATACTGATCTTCACTCTTCCTAGACTTTCACTGTCTTCACTCACAGCATCTGTTAGAGACGCATGCAGATCAAAGCATTTTCTCAGAATTTCTTGTTTATATGACTCTAACAGGTTTGAGAATGCAGTTTTTAAACAGCTTATGCTAAGATGCACACTAAAGCTGTGCTAGAGAAAGCAGACATAGCAAAGGAGAAACTAGACAAAACTAACATTTATCAATAGAAAAAAAAAATGTTGGGTTTAGATCTTCTGATGTGTGTGTGTGTGTGTGTGTGTGTGTGTGTGTGTGTGTGTGTGTGTGTGTGTGTGTGTGTGTGTGTGTGTGTGTGTGGAGGAGCGCTAATCAGTATGTGATCTGACGGTTAGCATTCCTCTGCCCACCATTTAGCTTGTCCTTTCATGTCCTAGGGGAAGAGATAAAGGCTATTTAATTCAACAAGCATAAAAAGAGTGAAAACACACACACACACACACACACATTGGGTTTTCATGTTTTATGGAAACTTTCCATAGACAATTATTTTTAAACTGTACAAACTTTGTATCCCCTAACTGCATAGTACTAATAGTACTACCCTTAAACCTACAAAAAAACCTTCTGCATTTTTTACATTTTTAACAAAAAAAAAATAAATAATAATAATAATAATGATAATTTAGTATGATTTATACGCTGTTTTAATCATGGGAACCAAAAATCTCACCGCAAGGTCAAAAATGACTAGTATTGTGGGGACATTTGGTCCACACAATATAGGGTTTACCAGGACAGCACGTGATTTTGCACGATATTGTAAAAAAAAAATAAATAAAAAATAAAAAAAACCATGTTGTCTGTTCAAGAGTCTTTTTCTTTAAAAAAAGTAGTGGTTTCATACATTTCCTCACGTGTGTCTGAAGGATTTTGCAGTTTGTTTCAATGTGATTTTTTTAAGTTGACACAACTTACAGTTTCTGAATTTGTTCATTCAACTTAACATGTTAAGTTTTCTCTGTCTCAACTAGTTTGTACGTTGACTTAAGATTATTTGCCGCCTCAACTCAAAAACATATGTTGAATCAGTGTAATAATATCATGTTCTCAACATTTATCCGAGATCTTGTGAAGTGCAAACCAGGTAGAAGACATTCATCTGCCATGATGGAGGGCTTATCGGCACAAGATTGAAACCTTCCACCATTGTCAGACAGTACTGTGTCCCAGACTGCCTGACCCAGCTTCTATCAGCATCCCTCCATCTTTCCATTTGCCTATTTATATACAAACAGGAAGAAGTTTGTGTTCCTGCTACCACCTTCCTTTGCAAGAATTACTTCCTGTATAGAACTGGGATTGTTGAAGTGGCTGTCACACAGAGAGACTGACAGCACTGATCAATATTCAAGTGTGACCAGATGTCCTCTTTTTGGGGGGCACTCCTAGAAAAAAAAAAAGAATAATAAAGTACATAAGACAATTTAAAAAAGAGCATTATAAAGATTTATTTAAAAGTTATTTTTAACTTTTATTCAGCAAGAACGCATTAAAAAGTTAGAGTCAAGACATATAATGTTACAAAAGATTTCTATTTTGAACAAATGCTGTTTTTTTAACTTTCTATTCATCAATGAATCCTGATTAAAAATATATTACGGTTTCACAAAAAATATTTTCATCATTGATAATAATAAGAAATGTTTGTTAGGCATCAAATCATCATATTTGAATGATTTCTGAAGGATCATATGACAGTGAAGACTGGAGTAATGATGCTGAAAATTCAGCTCTGCAACACATGAAAAAATGACATTTTAAAACATATTCAAAAATGCAGCCTGTGAGATTTCTTTCATAAATATCCAAAATTTATACTAAACAAGAATTTCAATTACACATTAAATGCTGAAATAGAAAGTTTTCATGAAGTTCTCATTTCACAAATTATAGAAATTATATCTGTGTGTGTCTATGCATGGATACATGCATATTTATCTTTGTCTTAACGTAAGCATGAGTCTGTGGGTGGATTTGCCAAAGGGAAGTCTTGAAGAGTGTGTGTGAGTGAGTGTGTGTGTGTGTGTGAGTGTGTGTGTGTGTGTGGCAACAACAACTTCTGCTACCAGCTGCTGTTCAGAAAAGTGACGACAGCTGTGTTATGACTGTGTGCCTGTGTGTGATAGCTATTTACAGAGCAGGACACCCAGAGAGGATAATGATGGCCTTCTGTGTGAGTTTGCATGTCTTTGAGCTGAAGATCAGTACTGGCAAAAGATTGAGATGGACCGAAACAGAGATTGAGAGATCACGGTTGATGATTCAGTGCTGGATGCCAACTATACAGAAACAACCAGCGGTCACAAAAGTTACATTATTGTATTTATCACTGAATCCCATGTCAACTTTAGAATCCAAGTAAATCATTGAACATCTATGTAATATAGATAATTATCATTTTCATTTTATCATTTTACCTTTTACCTTACATTTTATATCAGGTCAATTTTAAGTGAGTTTTGCACAATACATCAATCTAAAATCAGAAATGAAAGACAAAAAATTGCTACATTTAGGTGACTTTTAGCCAAAAAAAATGAAAATTCTTTCATGATTTACTCACGCTCATGTCATTCAAAATCTGTATTACTTTTTTCTTCTGTAAAACACAAAAGAAGATATTTTAGTCACACTTTATCACACTTTATATTAGTTGTCCTTAAAGGGTTTCATCCAAAAATGAAAATAATGTCATTAAGTACTCACCCTCATGTCGTTCCACACCCGTAAGACCTTCGTTCATCTTCAGAACACAAATTAAGATATTTTTGATGAAATCCAAGAGCTCTCTGACTCCTCCATAGACAGCAATTTAACCACCACTTTCAAGGTCCAGAAAGATACTAAAGACATCATTAAAATCGACCTTATTTTTATGAAGCGACAAGAATACTTTTTGTGTGCAAAAACAAAACAAAAATAACAACTTTATTAAACAATCTCTTCTCTTCTGTGTCATTCTCATATGCTGTTTACATTCAGCGCTTCCAGGTTCTACGTTCTATGCTGGCTAACATTAAGGTTGAACCACTGCAGTCACGTTGACTTTTTAAACAATGTCTTTAGTACCTTTCTGGACTTTTGCAGTAAAATATCCAAAAAACACTAAGCCAATGTTATATATTTTGTTCACTTGAGTACTTACAATATCCCAAATGTTTCCAACTATTTGTAAACCGTAAGAAAATTGCAATTTTAACCAAGGCTCCGGGACGTGTGAAGAGTCGCCTGTCAGTTGCGTCATATCCACGTTATCCTCGGTTTCCAGTTTTATTTTGTAAAAACAATGGAAACACCAAAGATGCTTTAATATATTACATGTTTTAATAGACAAGGGAACAAATGTTTTGATATATTTATAGACAGAAAACTAATTGTTGTTATATAGCTCAACATGTTTAGTCTTATTGTTTAAATCTAATTTTCTTGATTTTTTGCGAGCACCATGCTTTACCATGCCTCAGAGAAAAACACTATTTTGCGAAGTAGCTAACATAGCATAATCAGATGCAGCTTTATTTTTAGTAACAGTAACACAGCATTTATTCCATCATACAATACGTTTTAAAATTAATTGCATGCCATTTACCAACACAAGCCATCCAGCATTTAATATGATATTCTGAAATCTATCTATCTTACTGCAGTGTGCAACAGTGTCTCACAGCAGCCACCGAGCGAACGCACAGAGTAATGTTGTAACATCATTTTCAACACACTCAAATGTATCTAATATGATAAACAGAGCTGTCTTACCTCATACTCATGACCGAAAAAGCGGAAGCAGCCCCAGCGACTGTGGCATAATAAAAAGTTCTGCTGCTCGCGAGGCGTGTGATGCGTTCGTCTCTCATTATCAATCACTCCAGCGGCCTCGTTCAGCTCCCAAAACACTCGGTCCTGCTCTGCTTCATACTACAGTAATAATCGCATCCATGAACATGATTTCTTCCTGAGTCCTATCCCGATTATTTTCGCCGGCTGTGAGGTGAAGAGCACATGTCCCAAGATTCCGTGCTCAAACTTGGCGTCATCAAGCTACGCCTTTGTTTTGAATAGGCGACCTCTAGCAGACAGAAAATCCCACATATTGCACCTTTAAATCACTGTCTATAGAAGAGTCAGAGAGCTCTTGGATTTCATCAAAAAATATCTTAATATGTGTTTCAAAGATGAACGAAGGTCTTATGGGTGTGAAACAACATGAGGGCGAGTAATTAAGAATTTTCATTTTTGGGTGAACTAACCCTTTAACTACCATGTATTAACATTGAATACCTACAATGGATTTATTATTTTGTTCAGGAAAATTCCCACATTAACTGCTTATGAGTTTGAGATATGGTTAGGAATCGGTGTATAAAGGCAGGGTTAGGGTTACAGTTTGGGGGTAAGGGTTTGGGTTATGGTTAGGGTAAAGTTAACAGTGTAAATACAAATGTTAATTAAATTCAAGTACTTTAAATACAATTACAATGCACAAACGTGTATGTATAATAAGTAAATTGTATCAAATGGATAAGTATAGCAAGTTAAGACCACCTAATATAAAGTGTGAACAAGATTTTTCATAACATCTCATTTCTTTTTGTTCATACAATGAAAGTCGACTGTGTTTTTGGACCCCATTGACATTCATTGCATGGGGAAAAAACCAGTCAAAACATTCTTCAAATGATCTTATTTTGTGTTCTGCAGAAGAAAGAATGTCATACAGGTTTGGAACGACAGTAAGGGTGAGTAAATGGTGCCAGAATTTTAATTTGGGTGAACTAACCATTTTAAAAAGATGCTTAAAATAGCTTTAAAGTTAGCATACTATGCTTACACACAAATGCAGTTTGCATGGTGCCAACAGAAATGTTTGTTTGTTTCATTCATCCTCCTTGTTTAAGTTGCGGTAATCATACGGTCTTGAACAAACAGTGTTAGTTAGCTGTGAAAGCTGGATGGTAGTTTGGTGTAATGTAGCTGTTTCTTTAGGAAGAGCTTCTGCTTGACGTGACTGCAGTGCATTGTGGATATGTGCCCTATAGACTGGCGAGAGCTGACCTGGGGCGGAGGTTTGGGCTCAAGGTGGAGTTGTAATGCGAACCCTCTTTTCAGGTAATGAGTTACAGCTCTGGCTCCTGACAGACGAGTCTCTTTGCATCAGGACTTTAATAGAGGCCTTTAACATGGCTCATCCTTAGGAATTTACAATCCCACTCCCACCCACACACGCTTGCTTGCTGAAAGTGTGGGAGAGACAAGGTGGCTAGCATATAGTTGAGTCGTCCCGACAGAGAGCCGAGCGGAAATGTACCGCTGTAGGCAAAATGACGGCCGTGTGTAAGTTCGACTCAGAGAAAAGAGAGTGAGGGGGAGTTTTTACAATTTTTGCCTTTGTCGTCTGCCTGTCTGTGTGTGTGTAAAGTTGATGGGCTGTACATTTGCTCTGTAATTTCTCCCTCCCAGAGTAATCACTTCCATCTGGGACCTGCCCAGAGAGAGGCCCCAGATTGGAGGTGAGGGTTAGTCTCACACGCACAGCATTACAGTATACTCTCAGCACTCTGAAACGTAAAACTAGCTCAATCGGACTGCTTGATTAAATGAGAGCTCATACTTCAGTTGTACAGAAAAAAGCATGAACTAAAGGACAAGAAGAAAAGTTACAAATGGACGGAGAAAGATAAAGAATAAAAGAACAGGAAGTGAGCACATGAAAAACATGTATGCACCCACCTCAAGCCATTCATAAAAAAACTGTAGCAAACATGTAAAATGATATGAAGTTCAGTCTTACTGTACTTACAGTAGAGTTAACAACGATGTACTGCCATCTGCTGGTCATTGTCATTATCTGTATCTCTCTGAAGTCTAATTTAAATCCAAAGAGGCACCAAAGCTAAAGGGTTATCCTTAACTAAAACTACAACTAAAGCGATTAAAACATTTTCGTTATTTGGAATAAAATTGAAATAAAAGAAAATATAAATATTTTTGTTTTTTGCCCTGGCAACTAAGTGAAATAAGTTTAAGCACTAAGATTAATTACTGGGAATAAATAAAAACTAAAACCGAAATAAAATAAACCTAAATAGTAATACTTAAAAAACAATAAGAAGAATCACAAAAGCACATAATTACTAAAAATTAAATTAAAATGTACATGAAAATTTGAAATATCAATAAAACTATTATAGTATATAAATAATACTAAAATGAACCTATCATTATGTCCCAGGAAGTTCACATATTATTAGTTTTTTTAAACTAAGTTTTTGTTCATTTTAAATTGTGCTGCAGTGTGGAGAAAGTAATTAAGTACAAATATTCTGTATTTTCTCTCAAAAAATATAATTATCCCACATGCATAATAACTAAACAAAACTAAACATAATAACAAAACAAAAAAAAAAAATCAAAATGTTTTGAAATCGTTTTAAATGGAGTTCACACCACAGGTCATATAAATTTCCAAGAAGTATTTCATCTTTCAACCACCCATTTACAGAAAATCAAAGCAACATCAAAATGATCAAACAGGAAATCTTTGTGTACTGAATTCCATATACCGCAGGAAGCTGCACAAGTAAATATACAACATTGCTTTGTTTGTGGTGAATATGTATGTGTTGAAACTTTGAGAGAATAACATTAACTTCAATCGGATCATTTTTAGCACATGCCGACAGCTGTAGAGAATTACAGTGCTCTGTTTTATCCAGATTCTGATGACAAGTGTGAGGAAACGTGAAATACAACTAAATGCACAATGAAATAAACCACAGTGAATCATTGGCTAGTTCTACACAGATGTGCTTCAATAAAATTACTGTATGTCACATCACCAGATGTGACAGATTCTGACATATTTGTTTCAATAATCTTTATTTATTTGCATTAGCTATACTCACCCATCCAAGCATGAGCGGTTTTCAGCCCATATACATCTGAAAAGTCAATAAAAGTTACAACACCCATAACAATATGGGTGAAAGTGACATGTGAAGGCTGGTTACCCATGCTCGGAATTTGTCCTCTGCATTTATCCTATCCAGTTAGTGCACACACACACAGCAAACCGTGGACATACACACCCCCCCGAGGCAGTGCACAGCCATTTTCGCTGTGGCGCCCGGGGAGTGATTGGGGGTTAGGTGCCTGACTCAAGAGCACCTCAATCATTTCCTGCTGGTATTGAGACTCGAACCCGCAACTTTCAGGCTACCAGTCTCTTTCTCTAACCGTTAGGCCACGACTGCCCCTCCCTGTCGTGAACACACAGCAGGTGTTCATGACTTGTACAGAGTTTTAATTCAGGGGATTCCAGCAAATATTCCCCACTTTAGACTGAAAAAGATACAGGTCTCTGAAGTATTTTTCAGTCAGCTCACAGTCAGATTTTTCATGTGTTATTCCTCATTCTTTTCACTAGAGTGCACAAGATTCTCACTCTTTCAAATTCAATATATAGATCTGCAACATTCACAGGATTTTACATGTTGTATCAGTTGATTACTGCAACAGGTGAAGCCCACTGTTTTATACATTTAAATAATACATATTTGATGTTCATTTCACAAAACAGTCATTCATCAGTTTACTGATTTTGGCCCAATAATAAATTGTGTGTCTTTTACATTGTTTTACATTGTTTCTGTGCTTTCTTTTTCAATGATAAGATTATTTTTATTATTATTAGACATTTAAACATTTAAATTTCTTCTTAATCACTTTGCTACATTTTTAAATGTAAAGGATATCCATGTGTGATGTATGAGTCAAATATTTATTTGTCAGCTGCTTTGTTTTTTGTTTCCAGTTATTCATGGATTATTGTCCAGGATCTTCCTGTCTGCATTCCAACCATAACAACATTAACAGACCTTTGATGGGCTGATTGTACACTACCCCTTACCAGTTAGCGGATTTACTCACTACCCCAAAAAAAGCTGTGGGACTTCCTGTAGCTCCTGACAAGCACATATTTCAGTCATGTTACAGTAATTTAAACAAAGTTTATCTTTTTTTTTTTTTTTTTTTTTTTTAGTTTCGAATACGCATACAGTAACATTGTTTTTCTGCATTATTGATTCCAAATGAGTCTGTTCACATGTTCAAGGTCTTTAGTGGATGTTTGGGTTTCTCTGTGGACTGGCATGTCCAAAGCAAACAGCTCCTCATCACACACCACTGCACACACACAAAGATGAGAGCGGGAGTTTTGTTCACTTTACCTATCTGGTTTTCACACAGATTTTTGTTAATTACACTCCTTAAAATACATTCTAAATATTCTAATGGCTGGTTCACATTGACCCAACAAACACCAATCAAGTTCAAACCGTCTTAAGTTGCCTGTTTGGAAACATTACTGTCATTTTCACACTGACCCAACAAAAGCCAATGACCGCTGAGATGTCAGCATGAACTCACAGTTGCATGCCATCAGTGTTGCAACTGTACATCGAGGAAACTTCCTCCAGATCAGTCAGATATTGTCGGTCTAAGGCCTAGTCCACACGTATACGGGTATTTTTATAGACGTTTTTCCTCCTTCGTTTTTTAAAATAAACCATAAACCAGAACAATACAATGAGACATATTCATTGAAAGTAAAAAAAAAGAAAACGTTGTCATAAGCAGTGACCTGCATAGTATTGCATTCTGACGCCTCTGTTCCGCAATATAATGGGAGAACTGTGCATGTATCTGTATACATGTTATTAAGCCCTATTAGGGGTTAAAGTTATTAGCAGCAATATTTGGCTACATCCTTCATTGCACAGACTCGCCTCACGTAAACAAAGGAGATAGCGACGCACACTCCGATGTCACTGGCCAAAATCTCTGGTTTCACCGTCTACACGACAACACTGTAACCAGAGTTTCTAAAAAAAAAATCCTCACCCTGGTCGGAGTTTTCAAAAAAGTTCGGTTTCAGTTACCGGATACTGCGTTTGCGTGTGGACAAATGGACAAACCGCATAGAAAAAGCTGTTCGTGTGGACAGGGCCTAATAATCAAAGGTAGCTTACATGCTCATGAACTCTACCGTTCAAATGTTTGCGATCAGTATACTTTTTTTTTTTTTTTTTTTAAGAAATTATTTCATTTAGTGATCAAAAGTGACAGTAAAGACATTTATGCTGTTCCAAAAGTTGGAACTTTCTATTCAGAAAAAAAATAAAAAATGTTTCTTGAGCACCAAATCAGCATATTGTAAAGATATCTGAAGGATCATGTGACCCTAAAGACTGGAGTAGTGATGCTGAAAATTCAGATTTGCCATCACAGAAAGAAATTACATTTTAAAATATATTCGAAAACCATATAATATTTCACAATATAACTGTTTTTGATCTAATAAATGCAGCCTTGGTGAGATAAGAGACATATTGAAATGTTCTTGAACGTGCAGGCTAAAAGACAGTTTCGAAACAATCAAGCACAGTTTTCTTTTCAGTGGAAACAAACACACAACCAAAGTTCAACTGATAACATGACAGTAAATCCAGAGGGAAAAGGAATGGGGAATGCCTGACCTTTAATTCAGTTTCTAATCAGTTATTTGTGACACACTATATAGTTTACTCACTCAAAGCATTAATAAATTTAACATACACATAACATGTTCTCTCTTATCACCCACTCTAAGTTTCTCTGTTTCTCTGTTTCTCTCTCTCTCTCTCTCTCTCTCTCTCTCACCATAGCCACAGTGTGTAAAAAGAAACTGCAAAGATACATGGTGAAATGGTGTGATAGTTGCGGGTGAGGTCTGTGGGGAGGTGCTGAGTCGTACCCAGCAAGAGGACATTCTCCTGCAGACCGAATGAATGAGGCTTCAGTGACGGGGAGGAGTCAGAAAACTAAAGAGATGCAGAGAACCACACGGGTAGAGGACATGTGTGTGTAACAGAGACTCTGAGACACAGGAAAATACGAGCTGTCTGATAAGAAAGCTGGGAAATGACTTGGATTTTATGAAACGGGTTTATACTGAGAAGAGAAATGAGTATCACTGATGGGAAGACACGTTATGTGTCCACTTTCAGGATACAACTGTCAGACTCCCAGTCAAAGGGGGCCAGTGGACAAGGGTCCCAACCCACACGGAGAACTACAATCACCACAGCCGTGAAGAAGCCTGAAGAGACATCCAGCACAGGCAAGTCTGGAAACTTCTTGAATCTTGTACAAATACACACAAGTGTTTGTGAGTGTGTCCGTCAGTATTTGCATACTCCAGAGAGCCTATTTGTGTTTCTGTATATGGGTTTGGGCAAGTTGGTTGGATGTTTGCCATTAAAAACATGCTGAGGTTAACATGATCTTTATTTGCGGTCAGATGCGTGATCTCTGCAGGAAGTGTTGTCTTTAAGACAATCCCTCTGAAATAATTAGCATTAATAATTAGCATTTCATTCAGCAGTCATCAGAAAATGACAGGAACTTTGATTTCACTTTCACTGCATTTGGATTGTAATCTGCATTCAGTCAGATTTAGACAGGGAAATCCTATACATTCTTATGTGTGACAGATAGGACATCATATTATCTGTCTGAAAGGATTTTATTTTTTGTTTTTTCACTACCAGGCTAATTTCTGATAAGCATATTTACTTATTAGAGTACTCAACTCCATCAGTTACTATACAATTAGTGTTTGTGATCTTCTGATACATATAGTGGGGTCCAAAATTGTGAGACCCCTAGTGGAAATGCTTTTGCACAATTTTGCATTTTTTCTAAATTAACAAAATGTTTCACTTTCTGGAAAAAATACCTCATGGATCTATTTCCTTTGATCTAAACCTGTGGTTCTCAACCTTTTTGATTTGTGCAAAATAATATTCGAAGACCCCCCTCATATATAAGCTATGATATTTTCTGCTGTAATTATGGCAAGGCTGCTTTGTTTTCAAGTTTTATTATTAATAGAAACTGGGAATTGATTAACCACAATTATTCTTCTGATTCCAGAAGTTTCAAGAACTACATTCTTTACCAAAACAATAGCTGTTGAAGGAAATAATAAAGGTTTGTTGAAGATTTGCTAGAAGGATTGATTAGATTCATGCTTGAGATGATCCATACAAACTACTTTTGTTGGCGTAATCTAATTTGTCAGGTTGATTTAATCATAATTTAATAAATAATACTTCTGAGAAACATAAAACCAGTTCATTTAGAGGTTACAACATGAATTACATCTCTTTTTTTTAAATTTCTTCTTAATGTTACATCCTAGCTTTACTTATGTTTCAAAATCCTAAACATTTCTGTGGATTTCCAGGTTTAAATGAAAAAAAAAAATCCTATATTTATAGTGGTCTCAGACTTTTGAACCCCACTGAATCTTATCTGCCTCAGGATGCAAATTACTAACCAGGCAAGAGGTCACTATTGGCAGGAAATTCCTTCCTTGCTTTTGTTTTGCGTTTCATGTACTGGTTTGTGTTGGACATGTACAGTATGTTTGATGGTACTGCTCTATTCTGAACTGCATTGGTTACAACACCACAGTTCCTTCCTTTCATTTCCTTAGATCTTATCACCTGATACATGTCAGTCAGAGCACAAAGAATGAAACTAAAAACATTTCAGTTTGTTCTTCTCAGAAGTGGAGTCACCTTTTTTTTTTCCGACATAGTGTGTTGCCATAACAGCCTGTAAAAAAAAAAAATCCTTGTTTGCATGAACAAACAAGGATTACTTTAGGCCAGGTCAAAAGACCATGTGATCTACCAGGTCAGTGAGAACAAAAGTGTTTGATCCATTGTTAAGACAGGAGGACTAGAATGACTTGTTCCTTTAATCAAAATGACATGTGTCCCTTGACTAAATGACATTAAAAAAACACACCAATTAATCAGGTAAACATGACACTGCTGCAGATCCAGCACACAAAAATACAAAAGAGGCCATTCACATTTTAAAGTTACTAGGTTTAAACGCATATACTTTTGAGGGGTGAATTATACTATACAAGGCTCTGCCCAATGCCTTGTATAAAAGGTAAGTGGCGGTATTTTAAACAGAAACAGGTTTGGTAGAGGAGTGTCAGAGTTTAGCTCAAGCCTTTGTTCTGATTTCAATTCGCTCTTTTAAGTTGCGACTAATTTTGTTAGTTATGTTGTTCTTTTGTAGATCATTTTTTATTACAATTTTTGTTGCCTTTCTGTTTCAAGACAGAAGGTGTGATTGCAAGGATGTTAAGAGATACAGCAGCTGTTTGCTGAAACACATCTCTTCAGTTGCTCTCTTCATTTATGAGCTTTGTTTCTTCCTGTGTGAAATTATTGTTAAACGCTATATATTATACATGAGTCACAGATCTAATATTAACCTCTTGTTTATTACTGCAAAAAAACAATGTTCTTAATCAGTATTTTGATCTTGTTTTGCAGTAAAATTATCTAAACATCCTTAAAACAAGATAAAATTCCTAAGTACAGTTAAGATGATAAGCTTTATAAGGCATTAAAATCATGAACTAACATTTGCATATTGGTGCTTCAAATTAAATGAATTATTACTAAATAAACACCTTTTTCAACAGATTTAACAACATAACTGACAACATAATGATAAATTGCATAAAACACGCGGACAAAAATGAGCAGCTGAAACGGAAAAGAGCAGAGAAGTGCAAGTGTATTATATTTAAGCAATATCACACTCAAAAGTGCCGATATAATCAGACCAACAGCACTATTGCGAGTGTGCTATCATTTTTATGCAATGCTTGAATACACAAATTATATAGAGAAACTTACATTTTGGACATAATATTGGCAGCTACTTTGTTTATTTTTGGTCCACCAACCAAAATACATCCAAATGAGCCAGAGTCTCTGAACAACAAACAGCAGTGGCATTCCTCAATGAATTAGTAAATTTGAACTAATCATTTGAGTGAATGATTCAATGATTTGCTCATAAAATGAGGTGTGTTCAGTAGCTCCTCACTGCACTACACTAGATCCAGGGGGCGGAGACTGGAAGGTTTAGGGATCAGTGTTTGGTGTAGGCAATCAGTACTGTGATTGACGTGACCAATAAAATCTTAAGAATCGGCTGAAGGGTGGCATTGGCCTGGCTTCTGACGTCACACTTTGATGTGGGCCAGGTTGGATGTCCACCGCAGGCTGCAGCGAGACGCTTCTCTTATGTAAAGTGGGAGGAGCTGGATCTGGATCCAACCTCACCTTCTTGATCTCGTGTTCTGCATTGAGGACCATCTCGGTGTGTTCAACTTCAAGCAGTGTTGCGCAGACCGATTGATGTATGACATCAAAATACAGCGAGAGCGATTCAAAAGCATACAGAGCCATCTAATCGCTCTCACAATACTTTGATGTCATACAACGATCGGTCTGCTCAGAACCGCTTCTCACCTATTGTTTAGTACCTAAATAAATCAATGCTTTTGAATGAATCGGTTGAGTGAACAATTCAATGATTTACTTATAAAATTGTTTAGTACCTGAATGAATCAGTGTGTTTGAACGAATCAGCTAAAAGAATGATATGACTCACTCATGAAGACAGTCACTTGCCCCCTACTGGAGTAAGGATGTAACAAACAGAAAGCGTCACTGATAAATCGCCACCACTAATACACAGACTTGCGCAAATTCAGGCGGTGTGATACAGTGAAAAGTCCCAGTACTGTTGGAGCAAATTTGAGAATCGTACTTCATTGTTGTATAATAAAATTTATGTAACTAATCTCATTCTGCTTTCCTCTGTCAAGCTAGAGAGTGGTAAACACAGCAGTCTGGATCCACCTCTTTTCACTGAACCCCTCGAGGACTGTATAGTGGATGAAGGAAATGATATCACACTGAAAGGGACTATCACAGGGAGTCAGCCAATCAATGTTTCCTGGCTTCATAATGGTGAGTCCAGTTTTTTTTTTCTTAATACTGATTTTGCTACTTGAAATATACAAGTCTGAGTAAGAATATGTACACTATAGACTGAAGATACAATTATGTTTTCATATGCAAGTTCCTGTTCCTTGAGTTTGTAAATTGAATTTGATCAGTAAATTAAAAATAGACACACATACATATATATACAATATCTCAGAGAAGTGAGTACACCCCTCACATTTTTGCAAATATTTTATTATATCTTTTCATGTGACAAACACTGAAGAAATGACACTTTGCTACAAAGTAGTGAGTGTACAGCTTGTATAACAGTGTAAATTTGCTGTCCCCTCAAAATAACTCAACACACAGCCACATGTCTAAACCGCTGGCCACAAAAGTGAGTACACCCCTAAATGAAAATGTCCAAATTTGGCCCAATTAGCCATTTTCTCTCCCCGGTGTCATGTGACTCGTTAGTGTTACAAGGTCTCAGGTGTGAATGGGGAGCAGGTGTGTTAAATTTGGTGTTATCACTCTCATTCTGGTCATTGGAAGTTCAACACGGCACCTCATGGCAAAGAACTCTCTGAGGATCTGAAAAAAAGAATTGTTGCTCTACATAAAGATGGTGTAGGCTATAAGAAGATTGCCAAGACCCTGAAACTGAACTGCAGCACGGTGGCCAAGACCATACAGTGGTTTAACAGGACAGGTTCCACTCAGAACAGGCCTCACCATGGTCGACCAAAGAAGTTGATTGCACATGCTCAGAGTCATATCCAGAGGTTGTGTTTGGGAAATAGACGTATGAGTGCTGCCAGCATTGCTGCAGAGGTTGAAGGAGTGGGGGGTCAGCCTGTCAGTGCTCAGACCATACACCGCACACTGCATCAAATTGGTCTGCACGGCTGTCGTCTCAGAAGGAAGCCTCTTCTAAAGATGATGCGCAAGAAAGCCCGCAAACAGTTTGCTGAAGACAAGCAGATTAAGGACATGGATTACTGGAACCATGTCCTGTGGTCTGATGAGACCAAGATAAACTTATTTGGTTCAGATGGTGTCAAGCGTGTGTGGCAGCAACCAGGTGAGGAGTACAAAGACAAGTGTGTCTTGCCTACAGTCAAGCATGGTGGTGGGAGTGTCATGGTCTGGGGCCCATGAGTGCTGCCGGCACTGGGGAGCTACAGTTCATTGAGGGATCCGTGAATGCCAACATGTACTGTGACATACTGAAGAAGAGCATGATCCCCTCCCTTCAGAGACTGGGCCGCAGGGCATTATTCCAACATGATAACGAACCCAAACACACCTCCAAGACGACCACTGCCTTGCTAAAGAAGCTGAGGGTACCTAAATCCTATTGAGCATCTGTGGGGCATCCTCAAACAGAAGGTGGAGGAGCGCAAGGTCTCTAACATCCACCAGCTCCGTGATGTCGTCATGGAGGAGTGGAAGAGGACTCCAGTAGCAACCTGTGAAGCTCTGGTGAACTCCATGCCCAAGAGGGTTAAGGCAGTGCTGGAAAATAATGGTGGCCACACAAAATATTGACACTTCGGGCCCAATTTGGACATTTTCACTTATGGGTGTATTCACTTTTGTGGCCAGCGGTTTAGACATTAATGGCTGTGTGTTGAGTTATTTTGAGGGGACAGCAAATTTACACTGTTATACAAGCTGTACACTCACTACTTTACATTGTAGCAAAGTGTCATTTCTTCAGTGTTGTCACATGAAAAGATATAATGAAATATTTACAAAAATGTGAGGGGTGTACTTACTTCTGTGAGATACTGTATATATATATATATATATAAGATATAAGTTTTATACGTTTTTTTAAATGTCACTCAAATGTCTATATTTTCTTAATGCCAAAAAGTCACCCTTTTTCTCCTTTGGCTTCCCCCTTTTTTGTCCATTTGTACCATAACCGTTTCAGGTGAAACTGTGCTGTTTGGTAAATCCTCATTAGTGGGAGGAGAGGCAAGTTTGGTAGTAAAGGAATGTCTCCCGGAGGATGCTGGGGCTTACACTTGTGTGGCCGAAAACACAGCAGGAAAAACATCCAGCAGTGCAGCAGTTTGTGTGAGAGGCAAGTATGTACTCAAAATCAACTTTAGTCTAAAGTGTGTACTGTGTAGTGTATAGTTCTACAAGAGCACTGAATGTCTATTTAAAAGTATGGGTTAGCTGAGCTGGATTGGGGGCAGTTTACATTGCTACATTTTACTACATTACTAGCACTGTAAGATGTAAGTGTGCAGGTGTTTCTGTTTACAACATATATAGAAGTGTGTATTGACAGGATTATCAATGTTAATTACCTTCTCCAATGCAGTTCTTTCTTTCTCTCTCTCTTATTTTATTTACTTACCTTTTGCTCCTCATACTAACAAATCAACTGCAGACTATGAAACAATTGCTGGGATCCATAACAATATGACCCACAAGTCTCACTCCCATCCTAATTCCCCTCATCCTCACACTCCTGACATGGTAAACGGGGTCTTAAACTCAACTCAGAACGTCCCGGATAACGTCAGTGTTTTTAAAGGCCCACAGTCGCCTCAGACAGGAAGTCCTAAAACAAGCTCTCCAGCACTCAAGAGAGGTATGTCACAAACAATGGCCCTACCCATGAATTAATCTCAAACATTTAAATGTAGGAAATATCATTTAATACATGGAACATTTTTGGTTCCTCTGAAGCTCATGTGTCATTGTCATTGGTGTCACTTCCTAGACTACATCTAAAACTATTTTAAAAAGCTCCTTCATTTATCACATTAGAAATCTAATTATTCCATGTAATTATTATACATAGCTCATACTGTGTATTATATTATATGCTCTCTATATTTAATTTTTATTTATAATGTTTATAGATAATATAATATTTCTATAAAAATGTAAATATATAACAATAAAGGTAACACTTCACAATAAGGTCTCATTTGTTAACAATAGTTAATGCATTACATGAACCAACAATGAACAATTTTTCTACAGCATTTATTAATCTTTGTTAATGTTAGTAAGAATATAATCGTTCATTGTTCATGTTAGTTTACAGTGCATTACCTAATGTTAACAAATACAATGTTTGACTTTAATAATGTATTAATAAATGTTGAAATTAGCATTAACTAAGATTAATAAATACTATAGAAGTATTGTTCATTGTTAGTTCATGTTAACTAATGTAATGTTATATTACAATACATGTACATGTAATGTGAAAACTTACTGTAAAGTGTTACCATAAAAAAAATATACACACACAAACATATAAAAAAAGAAAAGTTTTTCTTTACTGGTTAACATACTAATGGTTTTGTCCTCTTAAGCATTTCCTCTTTAATCTATTGAATATTTTTGTTAGACACGCACACCTTGACTCCTCCCTTGATATGATAGGCAAAGCTTATGTTATCTCTTGTATGCTCTTTAACACAATTGCGCCCACACAGACACCGGATTCTTTACATATTTGTGTCATGTTACAGAGGTGCTTGTCAAAAGAAGAAGCAGCTCAGGAACAGGTAAGACCATCATCATGTCTGTCTTCCACTTTCAGTCCTACTTTTGCACCCTTTTTGCTCCTTGGCACAAGATTTACTTATTCTTATCTGTTTTTCTTTATACCATAACTTAACAGTTGAATCACAAACTTTTCTTGCATTCTTTTGGATTTCAGTGAAGACATTTTCATTCCTTCCTCATTTCTTAAAAGCCATTTGATCTATAGCCTCCCACACCTGCTTTGCTTTTCATAATATTCTAATAACACCATGTCTTTTAAAGCCTTTTTGTCTGGAATTGCGAGTTAAAGTGTAACCACCATGACCTGCTTCAAAAAAGCTCAGAGCAACTGTGTTTCACTCTGCTGATCTTAATTTCCAGATTGTCTGGCTCCTCCAGAGGCTGTTAGTGTTGTATATACAGTTTAACAGGAAGCTGTATAGTCTTTTGTGTCCTGGCTACTAATGTTCATCTTAATCATGACTTTATTCTTTTTAAATACTGTAATCCTTGTTGTCCATAGCAATATTCTTCGATAAAACCTACCATTTAACATTAATTTGTGTCTTAGATTGAATCCTTTGTGTGTGTTTTTATGTTTTTATACCTTAAAGACAGATAATCAGTTTAACAAGCCCAAATACTTAACAGACTGAGGTATAAATATAGGAATTTGTCAGATTATAAGCATCACTTCAACATATTATCAGCATTTTCTTTGGTACTTCTGGGCTGGGCACTGAAGGGTTTTCTTTTAGTCTTTTCATCTTTCATGTAAAACACACTGCTATCTGTGGTACCATGAGGTCATTAGCAGATCAGGCTTTTATCAATCCAGTCAAATTAATTTAAGTGTGTTGATTTGAATAATTGCAGTATGATGGCAGAGCTAAACACCTCAAGTGAGCTGTAAAAATCTAAATATCTGAACTGTGGGAGAGGAGGAAAGTGTCACTGTTTTTTTTTTTTTTTTTTTTTTTTTTTTTAGAATAATGTTTTGTGTAAAAACCACCCAGCCAGAATGGTTTGAATGTACACTACAATTATTATATTATTATTATTATAGATATTTTTTCAAATGAGACTGTAAGTTTACAGTTGTCTTATTTGTCTATTATTCTATTTGTTTAATATAATATAATATAATATAAAAATCTGAGAAGTAACAGACTTAAGCAAAAGTCTCCCTTTGCTCTCCATTTCATATCATTGTTGTCTAGGAGAAACAATAGAGACATTAAAGAGGTCTCATTTGTGACTCTTTCTCATGGGCTGGTGTTTACAGCACCTCTCCAGTTTGTAGATCCATTAGATCGGCTGGAGGTACATGTTGGAGAGACGGCCCGTTTGACGTGTGTGTTCAAAGGCAGCTTTCCTGTGGCATCTTGCTGGGTCTATAACAAAAAAGAAGTACATAAGCACTCACACTAACACAACTCAATCCAGACATGTTGCATTCTGCAGGTCCTCCTGTTTGTGTGTATAATGATCTGTCTTTCTGAAGGTGGTGGAAAGCTCCAGGTTTCATATAGAGTCCTGTGATGACAGCAGTTCTCTGGTGATCTCTGAAGCTCATCCTGAGGACTCTGGACGTTACACGATATTTGTGCGAGATCGCAAAAGTTCAGCCCAACACACAGTGACCCTGAATGTCCTTGGTAAGGTCAGACAACCCCCACATTGAGTTGTTGATTGGGTTGTGATGCTCATTTTTTAGTTCTAAATTTTCTATGATTAACATGTTTTTAATTTCTGAACTTAAATTAATTTTGATATTTTTAAGGGACTTGAAGACAAGAATTTCTAAGTGGTGTAACTGTACAGATACTGTATAAAAGAAAATAAGATTTAAAATTAAAAAAAAAGTTATGTATAGGGCTGGGCAAAAAAATAGATTTTTTGATTAATCATTTTTTAAAATGTGGTTGATTTGATATCAATTCTCAAAAGCCACGAATCGATCATTTTTCCGTATTTATTTCCGCAAACATTGAATATAATATCTGATTGACGTAAAGGGTTAGTTCACCCAAAAATGAAAATTCTGTCATTAATTACTCACCCTCATGTCGTTCCCCACCTGTAAGACCTTCGTTCATCTTCAGAACACAAATAAAGATATTTTTGATGAAATCTGAGAGGTTTCTGATCTCCCATAGACAGCAATATAACCACCACTTTCAAGGTCCAGAAAGGTACTAAAGACATTGTTAAAATAGTCCATGTGACTACAGTGGTTCAACTTTAATTTTATGAAGCAACGAGAATACTCTTTGTGTAAAAACAAAAAAATATCCTCTCTTCTGTGTCATTCTCATACGCTGTTTACACTCAGCACTTCCAGTTTCTACGGCAGAACGCCGGCTCAGTATTATCTAATCTTATTACTAGTCTTCTTCACTAGATATCATCCTCTTATTTACCTTGCGCGACAGCGGGGATAGTGTTGCCAAGTCCACTGTTTTCCCATGGAATATGGCTAATTGTTGCCGCAGGTTAAAAAAAAACGGTCCAGTGCTGCATGGTCACGGAAGTTTATCATTTGCACCTGTTTTCAAGCCTTGCCAATTTAAGCATTCAAGCACAAGATGCGAAAGTGAACTCGCGCACTCTGTGAGAAGTTTTGTGTATGCACACATCCAAAGCGCACACAGGAATCTGCGCATCTCAGACAGCGTGCAAATAATAAAATGAATTCTCTTTCAAGTCTTCTTGCACTTAAACTGACAAATTCACACAAATTTATCTCAAAATGCCCGCATTGCAGAGTATCCTAGTAAACATAGTCGGCTATGGCTTAAGAAAGCAGTAGAGAAAGACAACACATGTATTATTATATTGGATTCGTGCAGCTATTAAAGTGACAGCAGCCTAATATTCCTGCTGCTGTCTGTGTTTTTAATGGTAATCAAACTACAAATGACAAAGAAATCACTCACTGCTCTTTACTGAATAACTTTTTTGTAACTTTAATAAAGATTAACCTTTATTTAATTTGTACAGTGAAGATTAAATGCAGTGTTATTTTACATTTGATTACTTTTTCAATTTCTGTACCTGAAAACTACTGTTAGATACCTTAAAAATCTTAAAAGCACTGATTATTTCATTTGTATCTTTGTTCTATTGTATATATTTATTTGTGCTATTGCTTGAAGTTTAATTATTTGTTCTTATTTATTAACGACAGTTTACTTGTCTTTAATAATATTTGAAATTTATATTAGTTAGTAGTTTTAGCTGTGGTATTGAAATTGGAATCGAGAATTGTTAAATTTCACAAATATCTAAAATGTTGGTGTCATAACCTTATTTGTTACAATACAGGGATACATGGGTCAAAAACAACAACAACAAAAAAAGCTATTTTATTCATTTATTATAATTTTTGTGGTGGGGCTAGTGAAAATTGAATCATTGAATTCATTCAATCAAATCGAGAATCGAATCGAATTGAGATCTTGTGATTCGGAACTGAATTGAATGGGGACATCTGTATCGACACCTAGCCCTAGTAATGGCATAAAAAAGCATAAAATTTTTTTAAAAATTATTATTAATATCTGAAAAAATGTTGCTTTTTAACAGTAGATAATTTTTTGACTTCATCTTTTTTATTCAAACACACATTTTGTTCATGTCAAACGGAGTAACCGTACTAAAATATTCAAACCTAAAAATTATATTTACCTTATTTAAAAACTCACTTGACATTTAGAATGACATTTGCTTTGCGACATTTGATTTGTGTTTTATCCAGACCTGCCCCAGCCTCCTGCCTCCTGCCCCGTGGTGCGCATTCTTTCCCCTCACTCTCTGGTTTTGTCCTGGTCTGGGCCATCTTACGACGGTGGCAGCGCTGTGACGGGATACGTGGTGGAGGTTTGTGAAAGCCCTGGTGAGACTGACCACTGGAAAGAGCTCACAGCCCAGTGCAAGAGTACTTCGCTCAGGGTGACCTCAGGACTCCAGCCTCAGGGAGAATACTGCTTCCGGGTCAGGGCCTGTAACGCTGTGGGCATCAGCGAGCCCAGCCAAGAGTCCCAACCAATCAAGATGGACAACCCAGGTGAGGGTTTTCTGAAATGATATAAAAGTTTTGATGACTTTTAGTGGTCTTAATGTATCTTTTATGCTGGATCATTAGCTCTTTAAATGAAGCACACTACCGGCTTGTAATTTTAAGCAAATCTTTTCCCACAATTTATGGGAACAAGGTTTAGCAACCAGATTGTAAACAGGAAGAACGCATTTTAAGTCATTAACGAAGGGCATGCAATCTAAGAGTTGAGGCTTTGAGTTGAGGTCCCACTGTGAATGAAGGCATGTTGTCTTTCATAGGAGAGCCCTGTGATGAGAAACCAGTGGAGTATGTGAATGTGACCATCAACACTGAGAATAATGTTTCTGACCACTATATTGTCCTGGATAAACTAGGAGTGTAAGTATCCTTATCAAACACACACATTCAGCAGGCCTCATAGCTCTCGTTCACAGGAAATGTCAAGTATAACATAACTTCTACATGTTCCTACAAGCATACTTGCGTCTAAAAGAGAAAACAACTCCTACACTTGATCCTAATTCCCAGAAAAATGCTAGATAAATTATCATGTTTACACAAAGACGCTGACTCGAAAAGAAAAATATGATGGGTTAAGTTAGGGTCAAAGTTGGTACATGTTCAGTGTAAATTACATCATCCCTCATAACATGTAATTTAGACATTTAAGAGGTGAAAACAGAAATGTTTTCCCAAAAAATATTAAACAAAAACAAAATATCAAATTCACTTAATTCTTAAGAACTGAATAAATGGGAAGTTAGGATATTGAGAAATAATGATTTATTAAATGTCACATACTTTGAGTTTGTAAGCCTGATATCATGCTCCAATTCTGAATCTTTCCCAGAGGGAAGTTTGGCCAGGTGTTTCTGATGACCCATAAGGTGACGGGTCGTAAATATGCTGGAAAGTTCTACAAAGGCCGTCGGGCAAAGGAGAGAGAAGCCGCAAGGAAAGAAATAGAGCTAATGAACTTCTTACACCATCCAAAACTGGTGCAGTGCCTTGCTGCATATGAAAACAAGGCTGAGATGGTCATGGTGATGGAATTGTGAGTATCTTGCATGTTGGTGTTTGGAAGAGTCCAATGTTTTTAGAACAATATACAGAAATGAGAAACGCCAACAGGTTCAATGCATTAACTTCAACAGGGACAATAGTTCGTTCATTACAGTATTTTGGCACCTAACACCTGTGTCTGTATGTGCAGTGTTGCTGGTGGAGAGCTGTTTGAGCGTATTGTGGATGATAGTTATGAGCACACAGAAGCATCTAGTGTGGGCTATGTGCGTCAAATTCTGGAGGGGATTCAGTATATGCACCAGCAAAACATCATCCACCTGGACCTCAAACCTGAGAACATCGTCTGTGTGGACAGAACCGGGTTTCAGATCAAAATCATTGACTTTGGACTCGCTAGCAAGTTAGGTACGAATGTACTGACAATACTGTGCTGATACATGACAACATGTGTTGTAATAAAATTGTGTGTAACAAATAAAGTAAAAAATAAAATATATAAAATAATACAACATATTGAAATATAATAAAATGACACCATTTAAATATTCTTAATGTAAGTAAAAATTTTAAATAATATATAATAATATTAGCTATAGTGCAATAGATGACAGTTTGTCAACAATTAAAACTATATGGACATTGATTTTATATTTCACAAAAAGTACTATGGTTTTTAAACATGTACCATGTTTTATCTGGACTGGGACGATAGTAATACCATGGTATTCTTCGTAGTACCATCTAAATACATGCATAAATACAAATACAATTCATGCATGGTATATAGCAAAGTACCATGGTATGATGATACAGTACTTTTTGCAAGGAATTTCTGAGTGAAAAGTTTGTACTTTGCAGGGTTAATATTGTTGTTATTATTTTGTTAACTGAAATAAAGCTAAAATATTAGATACAAATCTTAAAATTAACTTTACCTTGACTACTAGGCCAAACAAAATAAGTTTAAGTTGAAATGATAAAAATAATAAAATAGCTAGAAATAAATTACTAAAAGTGAAAAAAAATAAATTAATTAAATAAATAAATTCCATATTTAAAAAACTGATAAAAAAATACAAAAAAAATTAAAATGAAAACAAAAAAAGCCCATTCAAAATATTAATAAAAACTATAATAGTATATAAATAACACTAAAACAACACTGTATGTTTGTTCTGTACCTTAGATCCCAACACACCTCTGAAGGTGATGCACGGCACTCCAGAATTTGTTGCTCCAGAGGTCATCAGCTTCGAGCCTGTCTGTCTGGCCACTGACATGTGGAGCATTGGTGTCATCTGCTACATCCTGTGAGCGCAACACTGCCAGTCACTTAAGCGCTCGTTGCCCCCTTGTGGTGAATCATGCCATTACATTTAATCGGAATCTGATTTTGTCCTCTTGTAGGTTGAGCGGTGAATCTCCATTCCAGGGTGAAAGTGACACAGAGACTCTGTCTCTCGTGACGGCAGCGAAGTGGGAGTTTGATGAGGAGAGCTTTGAAGAGATCACCGACCAGGCAAAGGATTTCATTAGCTCTCTGCTCAGCAAAGATGTCAGGTGCTTTAGCATCCTTCACTTCCCTTACACACATCATACAAATCCATCCACACAGATTCATAACTGTGCGTTGAACCCTCTGACAGGCGTAGGATGTCATGTGAAGATGCCTTGGCTCATGCCTGGTTGGCATCTACGTCTGTAGACAACACCAGCAGCATCACCAAAAACCTTTCCAAAGACAAGATGAAGAAATTCCTGACTAGGCAGAAATGGAAGGTAATCACTGAGTTAACAAACTTGATTTTTTTTTTTTTTTTTTTAGATTTAGTTTGCTAACTGCATGATGTTATATGGACAACACCCAGTCAAGTAAGCGAGTTACAAGAACTTTAAAGTTTAGAAGCCTCAAGTTGTTCCAAACCTGTATGAATTTCTTTCTTCTGCTGAACACAAAAGAAGATATATTAAAGAATGTCGGTTACCAAACAGTTGATTGGCTCCATTGACTTCCATAGTATGGAGAAAAAAAGTACTATGGAAGTCATTGGGGACAGAATTTTTATTTTTGGGTAAACTATCCATTTAAGGGACATGGTGATGGAGGAAAAATTATATTTCAATGCTTATGTGTTCACAAAATTTTTTGCGTTCAACAAAGATTTTTCTAGAATGATTAAAACGGATCAGGGTGCTTATGAGTCATTTTGACCAATTCACTTAAACAACTGACTCACAAGAGTCATACGTTAGTGAATTGGATTCCACTGCATTGTTTTAACAAACTTCCTTCTGTTCTTTCTTTATCGTTTTGTTTCTCTGTTTTTAGAAAACAGGCAAAGCTTTGCTGGCTCTGAAGAGGATGGCTTTATTGTCTAAACCAGAGGCTTCTGCAAACTTGAGCCCTGTAGATGGTGAGAAAGAAATCAAACATGAACAAAAAAATCAATGTGCTTTGTGACTTGTGACATCTCTGACAAATGACAATTTTTTGCAGTGATGGATGTTTTTATAGTTCAGTTTCTTGCTATTATATGTGTTATAGAGACAGATAAAGCAATGCAATCTCTGGAGCTGAAGCTTCAGTGTAAACCGGAGTTCAGTAAGACTCTATCTGACCTGACCGTCCCGCAGGGCTCCATCGCCCAACTCTCCTGTCTCATCACAGGTTAGGACACACCGATGAATGTCACTGGCCTTCTCCATAGACATCAAAGCCAGTCTCTCATGACGTCACAGCTTCTTCTCTTTGTGTTTCAGGTTATCCTGACCCCGAGGTCGTGTGGTTGAGGGATGATGAGCTGCTGGAGTTGCAGGACGGGTGTGTGACGGTGGATTATGAGGAGAATGGCAGCTGTACGCTCACTCTAGAGAACGTCTCTCTCCACCACAGCGGCCTGTATTCCTGCAAAGCCACTAATGCACTCGGGGAGGCGCTGTGCTCTGCTACACTTACTGTTGAATAAAAACACAGACACATGGATTCACATACCAGACAGATTCAAATATAGGGGAGAGTGGGGTAAGATGAGCCAGTGGGTAAGTTGACCCACCCCCTGTATTTTGGCAACCGTACCATTTTATTGTCATGTGACCATATATTTTAGAGCCACCCATCATTTCTGCCAGACTGTGAAAAGGAGAAGCACATGGGAGGAGTGGAAGTCGCTTATTTACTTTAAAAACTGTTTTTGGCTTGTCAAAGTAAAATTTTAACATTACAGATGTAATGGCTGCTTCATCAAAGCAAATTTGTCCAGGTCTAAAATTATTTATGATACATATTGGTGATTAAGCAATGTATAAAACCATGCAAGTGATTTAGCTAAATATTATTCTGAATTGGTAAGCTAGCTAGCTTTTCCTAAAATGGCAGCTATGGGGCAAAGTGTGCCAAATGCTGTGGGGTAAACTGAGCCAGCATTTTAACTTACCCCACCATAAGGCATTGAATTTAAGTTAAATCTGGTGTCAACTGGTGTCAGCTATAAACTGGTGTCATTTCAATGTAATATTACACAACTGGTTTAGTTTATCTTTATTTTCGAGTTCGAGTAAGGAAATTTGATTATTAAATTAGTTTTTAAAATAGGTACATTATCTTTAAAATTTCACATGGGTTTAATTCAGATTCTGTTAAATGGTCAGTTTACACGCACCTACTGACTCGGCTCAACTTACCCCTAACCTGGGGTAAATTGAGCCAGAGGAACACTTTTTTTATAAGAAGCCATATTTTTAGAACCCTTTGTCACATATGTATTCTGATCATTTAAAATGATAGGAAACATCCTGAAATTACTTTAAATACTTTCATTGTACTTCTGCTTCATTTTCCCTTATCTTGAGGACCACATAAGTAAAAAATGGCTCATCTTACCCCACTCTCCCCTACTGATGCAATTCAATGTTAAAACTGCAATAAAAAAATCTAATTGATGTTATTGTCATTTATTATTATTTATGTTTATGAGATTATTTGAGATTATTATTGGACTTTGGTTTAATATCATTCATTGCAGATTAATATCAATATCATTCAGATCTGTTTTTATAAATGTATGTTGTTGATCTTATTGCAAATGATTCATCATTGCATTTTTTTTTTTTTTTTTTAGTCCACTTAAATCCAACAGCAAGTTCGCATTCAGATCTCCATCTATTTTTGAGAGCAATTCCCACTTCTCGAAATCCAACTTTTGGACTGAACCAAGTTTCCGCCCTACATTCTTTTCTTTTTCGATTATCCATTTCATTTGTATGTACATCACAATACAAAAGAAAAGATCTGTTACTATTTCTGTTTCATTGTAACTTCAATATATGGTGTCAAATATATGAATATATTAATGTCTAACATTATGCTGTTACTAATATCCAACCAGGCTGTTCACAAAGTTTAGAGACACGTGACAATAAAAATGCAGATTTTATAATAAAAATTGCAGTTTTGTATTTTATCAAAAAACACTGTTGGCATTCTAAAAGCCTCTTACACACTAATCTGAGCCCGTGCTTGTTTCATCTTTGCAGTTTGTGGATAGTCTTTCCATTCATCTGAATCTCAGCTAATGTTATTAACTTTGTTGGAATCCTTAAAACTGCTCTCTGCTCTGATCACAAATTTGGTAACCAAATGTATATGCACTTATCTCAATATAAAGGAAACCTTAGACACATTTGCAGGTTTGATGATACGTTCCTGATGCTGTACGTGCCATTTTGACAAAGCAAGGCCATTTTGTGGTCATTTGGCACCAGCCATTTGCACGTAAGGTTGATGTGTCCATATCAGTAACACTAAATGTTGCAGTCTCTTGTGACCAAAATATTTGCTTGAAATGAAAGATTAAATCTACAAGGCTTTTAAAAGCCACATTTTGTGACAGTTCTGGTTGTTGAATAGACATCAGACAAACAAATGAAGCCATATATTTTCATATACATATATATGGTAATGTGATGCTTCTACAGTTCATACGTCATAATTTGTTCCTGTTTTAGTCACATTTCCATACGATCTAAACATAATCCAGCAATAAACTGAATTTTCCCTTTTATTTAGTGTCATGGTCATTTTCCTACAATTTGCATCTGCAATGTACAGGAAAGAAATTAACTACATGGTCTGTCATAGTATGAAACAGCATATTTTCATGTTGAACTCAGTGAACACACCTGAAAGGATGGGCAGATGAGAACAAGACAGAAGAAAGTCTGTCAATGCTGTATATTGTTCTTTTACATCCCAGTGTGAAGACTATTGTTCTTAACAAAGGCCAATACTACTCCAATTACTATTTTACTACTTTACTATAGTAATTTGTTGTAAAAACCATGGTAGTAAAATGATCAGTCTGCCAAAAAATGTTATGTTGTGTTAAAGTTGCTGGTCCCCAGCATGAGATGCTGGTGACCCAAAGAGGCTTTTTGACTAGATCAACAAGCAAAGGCTGACATGGTCAACCAGCTTGTCCAAAAATACCATGCTAATACACCAAAACCAGCACTGGCCCAGCACTAACCAGCATAAACATTATTCATGCTGGTCTTTTCAGCAGGTTTGTACAGAGTAGCCTACATGACATGGGGTGGGGGATTGGGGACATGATATTGTGGCCACAAATTAAGAATTCATTACTACCACTTAGGCCGTGTGTCCACCAAAGCGTTTTTTTTCCAGCGGCTAGCGTACTTTTCCAATTGTTTTCAATGGGAGCGCCGCATTTTTTAAACATAACGAGGCGCTGAGCGTCTTTTTCACGCTCAAGCGCTGAGAGCTCGGCGTTTTTTTACCGGTCGCCTCGAGTTGAAGAATGTTCACCTTTGAGTAAAACGCTGCGCTCATCACTGTCACTTTTTATTCAGCCGTCCAATCAGAGTGGAGGAGGGGCGGGACAAATACAACACCGACCAACTGTCACAACATTCTTGCTGTACAACAACACCAAGCAGAGAACGGAACAAAATGGATGATAATTTAATATTGCTGGACTCCGAACATACAAAGCAAGTATTCCACATTGTGTCGACATTTTTAGTCTGAAACAAATTACCTGCAAAATCAGTTATAAGTAACAGTGCCGCGGATATTCCGTATCATAGCAACAAAGCGTCTCAACTGAAAAAAACCGCTGCGCAGCTGAAGCGCGCTCACAGATAAGTGTTTTAAGCAGAGCGTCTAGCATTTTCAGCTGGCTAAAAACGCTTTGGTGTACACACGGCCTTAATGTATTATTTTGTTCCCTTGTTTTAATTGAAGGGTTAGTTCATCCCAAAATCGAATTTCCGTCATTAATTACTTACACTCATGTTGTTCCACACCCGAAAGACCTTTGTTCATCTTCAGAATACAAATTAAGATATTTTTTGATGAAATCCGAGAGGTTTTTTTTTATCTCCCATAGAAAGTAACAAAATTACCACATTCAGGGTCCAGAGAAGTAGTGAAGACATCGTTAAAATTGTCAACGTGACTACAGTGGTTCAACCTCAATGTTATGAAGTGACAAGAATACTTTTTGTGCGCAAAAACAAAACAAAAATAACGACTTTATTCAACAATTTCTTCTCTACCCTGTCAGCAGAGCTGGGTAGTAACGGATTACATGTAATCTGGATTACGTAATCAGATTCCAAAAATCAAGTTCAAGTAATTACAAGTACTTGTAATTAGAGTAAACTACTTTTTAAAATACTAATAATCAGACTACAGTTACTTTTTTATGGATTACATGATTTCATATTATTTACACAATGGCAGTAAGTTGTTCACAATTCATTGATTCTCCTCATTTTTCTTATTTGTTTAACGTTTATATTTTTTTCGTAATAAACCTGCCGCTTATATACGTTCATGATTCTTCGAGTTTTTCCGGCGGTGAGGGGGAGGGGTGTGGAATCGTGCACAGAAATCAGCAACAACAAGAATATTTGTTTTTGTAATGTTGCTGTTTTTTAAATTTACTTAATTTTAAGTAAATATGTTTAAAAATCATAAGATGCGCTTTTGTTTTATTCAGTGTAATTATCAGCAAACACTAACAGGTACATTAGTGTTAGTAATTTGAAGTATTAACTGTCCATACATTGCACTTTAAAAAGAATCTGTTGAGGCTCTTGTTGGTGAAGAATATATTTTTTGGATTATATATTTTCTTTGTATCTGTCAAAATAGTACAAGATTATCCTACAATATACAGTATGTGACATCAAATAAGGGTTAGCACAAAAGTAATCTAAATGTAATCCAAAAGTTGTCAGATTACGTTACCAAAAAAGTGTAATCTAAGAGATTATATTACTGATTACAAATTTTGTCATGTAATTTGTAATCAGTAACTGATTACAATTCATAAGTAACCTGTCAGTCTCCTACACAGTTGACGTAGCGCAGTTGCAGTATTGGCCGACGCTGTTCACGTGAGCACCATGACGCATGCGTGTGATGATGACGCAGGAGTCAGCCAATAATGAGTCGACATTCTGATGTAGAACCCGAAGCACTGCACTGCGTCAACTGTGTAGGGGACTGACAGAGAAGAAATTGTTGAATAAAGTCATTATTTTTGTTTTGTTCTGTCATTTACTCACCCTCATGTCATTCCAAACCTATAAAACTTTAATCTTCGAAAAACAAATTAAGATACTTTTTAATGAAATCTGTGAGGTTTCTGTCCCTCTATGGAAAGAAACCAAAATTTTCAAGATCCTAAAAGGTCATAAAGGTATCAAAAAATGAATCTATGAATCCTAATTGAAATTGTTTATCATATGAAGCAATCACACCTCTTCACAAGACTTGAATTAAACCACTCAGCTCATTAATTTCGAACAACTTCCTGAAAAACGTGTTTTTTTTATGTTTTTCTGAATCCTCCTGATTCTAGGCATCTTATTTCCAAATTTGTTTGTTTATTTGAAAGCTGTGTTGCAGCTCCTACTGAGAGATTTAAAGCAGCCTGGGAGGAAGACCTGGGAGTTGAACTCTCTGACGATATGTGGGATAAGTGTCAGGCTATGATACAGGTCTGCTCAGTAAACAGCAGACACCAACTGATCCAATTCAAGGTTGTTCACCGCTTGCATTACACTAAAACCAAACTGCATAAAATTTTCCCCTCTGTTTCTCCAATGTGTGACCGGTGCAAGGTGGCAGAGGATACAACTTCTCATGCTTTCTGGTTTTGCCCTTTATTGTCTGGATTTTGGTCAAGTATATTTGACTGGTACTCCAAGGCTTACAATAGGCCTCTTCCGCCGGATGCAGAACTTGCTATCTTTGTTTTTTTTCACAGCACACCTCCTGCCTCCCGGGGACAATACAGCAATCTCTAACCCTGGGTATGATTGTGGCTAAGAGACTTGTGCTGAAGGACTGGAAGTCACCCTCACCCCCTTCCTTTCGAATTTGGATTACGGATATGATCTCTCTTATACAAATGGAAAGACTCAGATTCTTGAGAACTAATTCCATTGAAAAATTTTCCGCTGTTTGGGGTTTATTCCTGGGCCAGTTGGACAAGTTAACCGCTCAACCAGCCCCTAGTGGCTCCTCTGAGGCTAAAGCTGTACATCTTCCTGGGCACCTTGACTGATTGTTTAGCAGGTTGAATAAAATTAAAACAAGGGAAAAAATTAGAACAACATGGCCATGACTGAACTGCAGTGAGCATGTCATGTGCGGGGCTGCGTTGGTTTGTCACTTTAAATCAAATGATTTTGCTTGAAACAGGTGTATGCTCCGAGGCAAAAAAGTGGGAAATAAGTTGGTTTTGCAAATGGTCATCTGACCTTTTAATGCAAATTTATCACAGATAATGGATGACAGAAACGTCAATCACAAGCAGACGTTGTACTATAAAAATCTGCCCCCCATCAAGGAACACCAGACTTTCCTTCTCTCACGCTGACAGAGAATAGAGATGTGGACAACAAACACTTCATCTTCCCAGAGTGTAGACGGGAATTTCTCCAACATTTCATCCCACGACCAGCTCTGCATAGGATCGTACAGCACAATCTTTGATATCCTAATGCTTGTTGTCAATCTTCCAATAGCCCTCTATGTGGTAGTGGAACTATTTCTGAAACAATGTGCAACACCTTCAAGTCCAGGAAACTCGCCTTCCTCTTCCCAGAACGAACTCCTCTTTCTTCATCTAGCCTGCTCTCATTTCTTCTATTACATCCGAGTTCTGCTGAACATCATCCAGAACCTGGGTGGAGTGACTGGAATCGGACAGGAATACATCACAGCCTTCCACAGCTGCAGTTTAATTGGAGGATCTTTATTCTTTGCTGGCATGTCTATAGACTTGTATTTAGCTGTGGCTCATCCTGTAGCGTATGTGAATCAAAAAGCTTCAACAAAGCAAATACATGCGCATATATTCTGCACATTTGTTTGGATGTACACTGTCACCACAGGAATAGTCACGGTCATTTTTAATATCACAATGTACCATCCGTTGACTATGGCTTCTTTTTGTGCAGCAGTCCCTGTGAGTTTCATCTTTTGTGTGGTTGTACTGTTTATCTTACACCCCGCTGGATCAGGGAAAGGCAGTCAGACATCAAGACCTGACAAAATCAAACAGACCGCTATTCGGTTCATTTTGAACAGCTTGATTATATTATCAATTTACTTTCTGCCCCACATCTGCGTATTGATCTATTTATCAGTAAAGAAGGCTGACTGGCTACATCTGCCATGTCAAGTTCTACCTCTGATGCTAACAGTCCAGATTTCAGAGTTTGTGACGCCTCTGATCTTCTTTCATAACACAGGAAAACTGGGTGTAATAGCTAAACATTGTTTAAAAATAAGTCGCAATATTGGCAGTTGAAGCAGAACTGTAAAAGTTGGATCCACTTTCTGTGAGTCGTAACTCTTGTATCCCTCCATCCACAGTAATAGACAAAGAAGAAAATGTGTAGATTTATATCAAATGTAACTTGATGAATTTATAAATGAATCCAGTGAGTGAAAACTGGCTGTTTGAACAGAGGAACGTTTCAACATAAACACTGTGCACTCCTCATTTACTCACACACATTCATTGTTTGGGTATATTTTTTGTCATGCATATACTGCACAGGATGTGAAAAGGTTTGTTAAATATCAGAGGAGCCACATTTTTCCTTTATCTCTATATGTGAAAAATAAAAAAATAAACATTCTATGATGATTTTATGCTCAATTTTTTTTTTTTTTTTATTATCAATGTTGAATACAGTTGTGATGCTTAATATTTTTGAAGAAATGGTGATAAAAAAAAAATCCAGGATTCTTTCATGAATAGAAAGTTTAAAAGAACAGCATTAATTTCATATAGAAATCTTTTGTAACATCTTTACTGTCACTTTTGATCAATCTAGTGTATTCTTGCTGAATAAAAGTATTAATTTCTATCAAAAAAAAATATTACTGACCCCAAACTATTAAGCGGTAGTGTATATATCTGGAAGACTGAAGCACACATGTCCACAGACTTTATTAATATACATCTAGAATTTAGGTAAAAATGATATTTGAAATGAAATTTGTATTTTCAGATGCTGTAACAAGTCACCTTTTTCAGCATTTTTAAACAACTTTGTGCCTTCTCTAGTTCACATTTATATTGGTCCATCAGTGCAAAAAACAAAACAAAAAAAAACATTTAAATAAAGATAAAAGATAAAATAAGTAATGAATTAGTGAATTTATATTTACAAACATTATATGGTCTCCTAATAAATATGTGGTCAAAAAACTTTTTATAATTGATTAGTTATAAAAGAATTAGCAAAATGATGTTTAAAATAGCTTTATATGAAACTTAGTTTATTATAATGTGGGGTCAACCACCCATAGGCACTTTTTAAATACATTTACGTCTGAATCAGATGAGATTTAAAAACCAACTGAAGGACCAAGACGAGAAGAAAGATGTTTTCAGAGAATGTTTTATTTAGTTTAGCGTCTCAACAAATGTTACAGAAAAAAGGGTTACAGTCAAAGTTCACTCATAAACATGATGTAAGCTCATAGATGCTCTGATTGACTTGACGATAAATTAAAATTTCACCTCTGTTAAATACATATAAAGGAGTTTGTGCTGCCTCAGCAGTGACAATTCACAGTAGGCCTTCGCTCATAAAAAAAGAAAGAGATTGAAAGACAATGACACTGTGCGTGTTACTCATCTATAAAATGCTTGCTATCATTAGAAATAGGGGTAAGGAAGCACTGTAGTACAAAAAAGCAGCTTTCTTACTCACCAAGTTCCTTTTAAAAAACTCTCTGATTTCACTATTAAAAGAAGCAAAGCTGAAACGTTCATGGGATGAAGTAGAAATGAAAGCACAGGTCCTCTCTACAAAACTTTGGAGGGTTCAAACTGAACTCCAGGAGACAACTGAATTGAAAAAGGTTGGCTAAAGTGGCATGTTTGTTTGATAAGGTCCAAAACGTCCAGTTTATTACAGCAAAGTCCACAAAAAAGCAACATTCTTGATCCTATTGCAATTAAAAACTGGCATGCAATTATGTAGAAAACACATGCTTTAAATGACTGCTACAGTAAAACATGTTCACACAGTTCAAACAGACCATCTCCAATCCAGTTGTCTTTTAAAGATCAGATTTACTCATTAACAACCAGCTGCTTTCTCCTGACTGGACAGAGTTTTTCTACGGGTGTGATAGCAGCCAATCAAATGGCATGAACATTCATGTAGAAGAGTGTATCTTAGCAGGTGTGGAAGTAGTAGATTCTTTCTCTAATGTCTATGAACGTGTGTGTTTGTGTGTCTCACATGGCTTTCACTTTGATCTGCTTCATTTTCATCTGCTTCTTCTCCAGCTTCTTCTGCTCGCGACGTTGGGCGGCTTCCTGAATTACAGAGGGAAGAGAACATTTTGTACTGATGCAGATAACAGCACAATAAGAGAAAAGATCCGCTTTTTAATTACACACACATACCTCTAGGCGGCGCTGTCTATCAGGATCCTCCTCATTCATGATCCTCTCCTTCTCCGCTCTCTTCTTCTCTTCTCGGCGTGTCTGAGCGGCCTCCTGTCGTTGAGCGTGAGTTTGCTTCAGGAAGTTCTCCTCCACACGAGCACGGTTCCTGTCTGCTTTCTGCTTCCCCTAAACCCCGAGATAAAGCTTCACATTAACCTCTGTTACTAATTCAATGTGTTGTTATGCAGATTGTGCGTGTGCACTCACCTCTCTGTTGAGGCGGAGCTTCTTGACCTTGTCGATGCTGTAGATCACCATGTTCATCAGAGGCAGCAGACCGTCCATATCTTTGGGAGATGTGTTACCCATCCCAGGCACTGTGAAGTACAGCATATCACATTAAAAAAATAAATAAATAAATAAATAAATAAATAAAACTGACAAACAAGGAATGTTCCAGTGTCATGCAAGTACAGAAAATTGGCATTTGTGGATTTTGAATTTCACTCACCATTAAATGTAAACAGCAGTGTTTTCTTGGTCTCGGGCAGCTTTAAGGGCTGACCCTCCCTAAAAATTATTTAGAGACCATTGGCATTAACATTTATTAACCAGTAAGAACCTCTCCAACATAGTCAAAGAATGTCATAAAAACTACTAGAAGAATATTTTTTAGAGAGTCCTGCGAGGACTTCAGATGAAGCAAACTAATTCAACATAAACCTACGCTAAATTTTCTATATATCCTAATCGTTTTTGTTAACAACATGCATTCATAACTTCAATGAGCTCATTGATTCTACCTAAAATTAATACATTGTTTAAATTAATACATTGTTAGCTAACTGCGTGATTTGCATATGTACATTTCTGAAATCCATTACTTGGACACAGTCACCTCTGATAACAGATTACTCTAAATTGTAATGTAGACAAACTCATGTATTGTAAAAAGCGCTATACAAATAAATGTGAATTGAATTGAATAAGAAAAACTTATTTAAAAAGACTTACTCTTGCATAACTTTTGGACCAGAGAATTGGTCCGAAAAATGGATGGACTCAATCTTGTCAGCATGACTGGTGAGGTAATGTACCATCTGAAATCAGAACAATAAAAATAAAGTTAAAGTACTGACCCATGACATTGAGAAGAGATGGATAAATATAAATTTCAAGCAGTGTTTTTTTTAGTAATGTTTATATACTATTATAGTTAATTATTTTAAATTAACTCAGTTTTCATTTTAATTTACAGTAAGTTTCAGTAATTTTGTGGTGTTTTTGACTTGATTTTTATTTGTTTTTATAATACATTTCTATTTAACTTTAACATATTTTGTTTGTAGTAATTTTATTTCAGTTAGTTAAAGTTAACATTACGTTTTTCCATCTCATATGAATGTTTATTAGCTTTATTTCAATGAACAAAATAATTTTAAATAGTTTCAGTTAACAATAACAATACTGATTGTATTATAGAGTCCAGTTTGTCTCATGACAAACTCAGCCGTTGTCTGGGAGACTCAGCGCTCACCTTGCTGTCCATCACTCCATCCGTGACCTCTCCCATCTCTGATAAAATAGACAGAGATTCAGAGAGGCCATATTTTGCCCCTGATTTGGGCTTATCACCACAGAACTCACTCTGTAAAGAGACCAAGAACGAATAAAGTTAGCACAGACCAGTTCATGGCAACATTAAAACTACAAAATAAACCTGTGATAACACATCTTTCTATTGCTTTTATTGCTGCACTTAAAACAAGTGACAAATACTTCACTGAATGAACTTACTGAATCCCATCAGTATGGTTAGTAAATAAACATCACTGACTCACTCACCATGTTTGTGAAAAAAAAGTATCTTATGCTTTTATTTGATCAAAAATGCAGTAAAAAAAAAGCAATACTGGGAAATATTATTACATTATAATGTAATTTATTCATGTGTTGCAAAGCTGAATTTTCAGCGTCATTACTCCAGTCTTTAGTGTCACATGATCCCTCAGAAATCACTTTAATATGCTGATGTGCTGCTCAAGAAACATTTCTTATTATTACCAAACAGTTGTGCTGCTTAATATTTTTTGGGAAACCGTAATACATTTTTTTCAGGTTTCTTTGATGAATGGAAAGTTCAAAAGAATTTATTTGGAACATTGTAAATGTTTTAACGGTCACTTTTGATCCATTCAATGCATCCTTACAGAGAAAAAGTACTGATTTCTTTATTCATTTCTTACCCCAAACTTTTAAACATTAGTGTACATAATATTCTATTTCATTTAAAATATGTAAATCCTTTATGACTAACCAGGTCCTGCATCTCTTTCTGCATTCGTGCCATGGCCTTCCGACTCCCCACGGCAAACACAAACGTGTCCATGTCGTCATCATTCAGAGTCACTTTAATTTGCTGTGGAAAATGAAGAGTGAGACTAAGAGGAACAGCCTTCTGAACATCCATTTGAGATACTACTTGTAATCAGTCTATGTTAATACATCAGAGTTTGTGTGCACCTACCACTTGATCACAGGCTGGTCTCATCATCCTGGCCAGCACATTCAGCAGGTCCTGTCTTTTCAGAAACTGCAGAACAACAACAAAACAATGACACCATAGTAAATACACAGATATCAAACAGTGTGTTTCTCTCAGGCCCCATTTACACCTGGTATTTTAATTTGTTTCTTTGGTCCACTTTCAACCACTTCTGTCATGATTTTTTCGAGGGGAGGGTCTATGGGCGGGTTAATGTATGATCTACTGTATGATCTTTTGATCTACTGGACAAAATAAGTAAGTTTGTGCAATATACAAATGAACGCACAAGAGACGACAGAAAACATACGGAGACAGCCGCAAGACCACGCCGAACGCGGTGAGTGTGTGTTAGAAATCAGGAATGGTGAGAGAACATTGTGCTTGTCTTCAAACCAAACTTGGGTCTTCAGTTTAAATCCCATCTGGCTAGCGCGCTTCCCGTAATGTTTATGCATTAAGTCAGTAGGCGGTCTTTTGCGGCTGTTCGGATGCATTTGACCACATGAAAGCAAACTGGTCGAATGCATTCGACTACCTCTGGAAGTGGTCGAAAGTGGACAAGCTCAAAACGTTTTACACCCCATTTACACCTGTATTTAGCGTCATCCACTTATGATCGGATCGACCAAAATGCATCTTAATACCAGGTGTAAACAGGGCCTTATATTCAAACACACACGCTACCTTAAGCTGAATCAGCATCCCCTCACAACAAACACGTCCTGAGCACCACAGGTTATAGATGTGCTCATTCTCCTGATTCAGTTTCCCCGTACTGGTGGCCTCCTTACTGGTACCATCATCCCCTAAAAATAAAAACACATTTGAGAGTCAGAGAAAAACAGGGTCAGAGAAAACGGCATAAGAAGAAGAAACAAAGTGGAGTGAGAGTTACACTTACCCACGAGGGCAAAGTTGCTCTCGAGAAGTTCTCTGTGGGAATTGAACCAGGCCTGGGCGAGCCTGCTGTTCTTGTTTTTGCCAATTATGTAGTTCATAATATAGGCAAGAAGACCGGTGACCATTAAGATCTCCATGTAGTAACTCTCCCAGCTGTTCTGCAGGTGTGCTGGGACCTGTAACACACATACACACAGTCAGCTGAGGAAACTAGAAGTGCCTGTGAAGGTCAAATGCGGTTTTTATTTATTTTGTACCTCTCTGTATATAAGAGTGTCTTTGAATGAAGGGTTAGTCTTCTCGTAGCCCTCAAACTCCTCGTTGTCATATTTGCTGTACATGTCTTGATCCTGTAACAATGATCAGATAAGATTTAATCATTCATTCACTTGGACATGCAGAAGAAAGGAGAAGAATGGCTTTTCACATCTTTACCTGTGCATCGCCATCTTCAAACTCATCCTGGCCGTCTTCGTTCTCCACCGTGGCCTCGTCTTCGTCGTCCTCTATGGGTGTGGATGAGGGGGCTGCTCGTGGGGGTGGCTCTTTCTCCGCATCGACTGCTGGGTCCTCAATGACATCCTCAAACTCAGCAAAGTCATTGTCATCAAACTCTGCGATGTCCTCCCCGTCATCAAAGTCATCGTTGTAGCGCCCCCTAGTGTCCGGAAGGGCCAGCAGGAGCAGCAGGGCTGGGAGGAGGAAGACCAGGTGCCTCATGGCTCAAGCTGCACAGTAAATGACAAAAAAAAACTGAACTCATGTTGTCGACAACAAAATGTGTGATCAGTTACACTACTGTTCAAAAGATTGGGGTTGTATATATATATATATATATATATATATATATATATTTTTTTTTTTTTCTCTCTCCGCATATCATGCTGGGCTCCATAAATTATTACGATTTTAAAATGTAATATTCATTTGATGGCAAAGCTGAAATTTCAACAGCCATTTTTCCACACTTTGGTGTCACATGAACATTTCTTCATATTAGAGATGCACCGATGTATCGGCTAACAATCGGTATCGGCCGATAAAAGCTATTATTATCACTATCAGCCATCGGACGATTGTTTAAAAACTGCCGATGGTCAGGGCTGATTATATCCTGTCAATCAAAAGGGTGCGGAAAGACATGTTCAGAGTGCAACTCATACATACTGTGTGTGAAGAAAATCACTCGTGTTGAATTTTAACGCATTAACAGTTTAAAAATAGTGATGTTAAACCAGGCTCTTTTTGACCCTATGAATCACCCGTAGTTCAAGCCAGGGTTGGTAGGTCTGCGTTTTTTTCATATATTTAGTTTTTTCAAATATTATTTGTAGCGCCTCCCATCCAATAATCGCAAAAAGATTTGTGCTTTATTACTTCTGATAAGTGTGCTTTATTACTTCTGCTAAGAATTAAAGTTTCAGTTTTCAAATTCTGTCCATTTTATCATGAAATTCAAACAATAAATGGCGTTTTGACGCTCTTAAATGTGACGTGTCAGATCGCTGTAATGATCAGTTCAGGCGGCAGTGTGGAGCACGAGTCTTTTCTTCCTCTTCAATACAAGTTTATCTCGAAAAACATGAATGATCAAAAGTATGTTGAAATATATTGTACAACTTACCAGAATGTATCATGTCTCATGTAATCACTTTATTTGTGTTTCAACCGCGGAAAGACGTCAATAAAACAGCTTGTGAACAATATGTCACATCATGTCAAATTTACCTCAGGAATGTTTTCCAATGTTCACAGTTCCTTAGCTATCTACATATAAAAAAACACTAGAGAGGAGCTTATTTACTGTTAATTATATTTGTGCAAATTTGCCATGAAGACAACAAGTGCTTATGAAAACTACCTTATGTGATACTAAGTTTTATACATTTCAGTTTTTATTTGAGTGTAATTATTATATCTGAAAATAAACAGCAGCTGAATATAATACCTTTGTTGTTAATTGTAACCTCTAATATTGTAGTTTACCAAATGAGAGGGTTCCTGTATAGTTTGCAACATTATTTGAGAGAGATTTTTTTTTTCCTTAAGAAAAACCAAACTATCGGTATCGACCGATATCATTCCGAATAATCAGCTATCGGTGCATCTCTACTTCATATTTAAAATAAATATATTTTGTAACAAAAATGTCTTTACTGTCACTTTTGATTAATTAAAAATATACTTGCACAATGAAAGTTTATTTCTTTAAAAAAAAAAAAAAAAAAAAAAAAAAAAAAAACTTTTCAAGGGTAGTATTAATGTATATCCAATCTTATTTGTTGGTACAGACTGACATGAATGTTAATGGTGTAAACAAACAACACAGTAAATATATGATAATAGCATACATTTACTATTGCTGATTAAATAGGTGATAAGATGGCCCTATGGATTATGTAGTGTATATCCAAAAACATTTCCCCCTAGTATAAATAATGTATGCTATAGTCAGCTGTAGTACAAACAAACAAGACTTGATTGTTTGGTTCTCATATAATACCAAGAAAACTAATGTTTACACTGTAAACGAGTCAAGCCTAAAACACGTTTACCTATCGTATTTCTTTATGTTAAAAAACAGACTCGTAAAGCAAATTATAGCAATTCCTCACACACATAAAAGGATAAGCTATTGCAGGTTATTTTAACCTAATGTCTAACAGTACTGCATGTGTGGCATGACAATAGTAATGGTTTATCCATCAAGTGTGTATAAATGAAGGCTAAACAGTGCAGTACACACATTTTTACTGTAAGGAATAATAATTTCAAATGGGTCCCAGGATGTCTAACACATGCAAAATGGTTTTAATACTGAAACAGTAACAATAGAAACTAAGATCCAGCAGGGAGGGGGATTGAGAGCCTAAGCCTCAGATGTTCAATGAAACCAGCGTCTTCTAATTGGCTGAAAGTCTTTATTAATCACATGGCACATACTGGTTGGCCATACACTAAAGCTAAGCTGATTCAGTCTTTCCTATAGACTTTATGGACAATAACCATCTTATGAGATTATGCACAACCCAATTAACAAAAATAAAAGTCCAATCATATTTCATATCTAAGGCTATATTCGTAAATTAAGCGTAAAGACGAAATACCAATGAAAACCGAAATGTATGTTACATATAAAAAAAACTGAGGAATTTATCACAAGGGCTTTTTGAGCTTAAATTCCATTTCTGCCCTGTATTGAGTCCATATTCAGAATAATTGACAGTATAAGCAGCATCCAATCCACTGTGTGTAAATCCTGTCAGGTCAGTAGCTTCTGCCAAGACGACGAGTTACGTTAGGTTTGTAATGTCAGTTATAACTAATGTCAAGTCATGCTCCACCTGTTACAGGGCTAGTAATGGAATAAGTACTCGAAATAGTAAATCGTAGAGTCAGAGTTGACAGGATTGTTATTAATTTTTAACCTAGTTTAAGCTCTAAACTCGGAAAAGCTCGTCGTGCCAGCGGCAATTCCTCGCTAAACTAAAACTTTGTCGCTAAACTACTAGAAAAAGTACCGGACACATTTTCTGCGCATGTCGTGTTAGGCAAATCTAACAAATCTTCCAAATGAATGAGAAAATAGCCATTCGGACCTGTCTACCCCATCCCCCATGAGTCCTACTCCACTCGCACAGATGATAGCTCGTTAGCTCGCTAGCTGTGGCCGCTACACGATCAACCTCAGAAATCCCACGCGACATTTCTGCGCCACTGTGGCTGCGTCGATCACTTCAACTCACAGGTTTAAAAGGAAAAGCCACCGATAACGACACAAATCACGTAGACGTACCTGTAAATATCGCTGTTTCTTTCAGTCAGTGGCTAACAGTTTGTGACAGCAGCTGTACCCCTCACAGGAGAGGCGATGGTCATCTGACAGACTCTACCCACAATGCTCTGCGAACCCTGGCGATAAGATTAAGAAAAGATCGGGGCGTTTATAATGATTAACCCTAAATATGCATTATCAGATGGAGTAATACCAACAAACAATATTAATTATTATTGAAAACGATATAAACGCTAAAACTTTACAACAGTTGCGTTTTAAATGAGATATTTCCAAAAAAAAAAAAAAAAATATATATATATATATACACACATATATATATATATATATATATATATATATATATATCGGGCATCCATATTTGTTAATGGAATCTTATCTTTATTTCAGATATTGAGGATTTTAAATCTTGTTCTTTTGTGGATTGTGTTTTTTTTTTTTTTTTTTTTTTTTTTTACTATTTCTTGAGCCACATTTTATATCTATTCTACAATAGCAATGTGTTGCTTTTCAGGGCTGAAGAGAATACAGCTGAAAATTCAGAAATACCGGCCCTATGTGAAGTGAAAGTAAATTTATCAACTAGCAACAAGATCTATAAATAACCTCAGCGCTCAGCCCCCATTTTCTATGAGGGACTTTTATTTTGAAACACGCACATCCTCAGACCAAATGCGCCGTTGAGCGGTCGGGCCTATTTAGGGCTTTCTAAAGTTAGAATTAAAACCGTTGGGACTAAGCAGAAACATGGGCCTTTAGCTACACACAATACTGAATATTTAATGCTAATCTCTGTGTTCGACTAAGTAAGTTTTGTGTCGTCTCGGAGCGCAACTCTTCGTTTTCGAGGCCGTTGAGGGATTGTTATGACATTCTCTTTGTCTCTCGCGGCACAAACCCGAGACCATATTTCTTGCTGAAAGCCTTTTTCAGCGATCGGTGCAAATCTAGCTATTCTTAACGACCTAATTCTTACTGGGTTTTCGCCGACCTGATCAAGGGGTTGAAACATGTCGTTGCACGGTAAACGAAAAGAGATTTACAAATACGAGGCGCCATGGACCGTCTATGCCATGAACTGGAGCGTCAGACCCGACAAGCGCTTTAGGCTGGCGCTCGGCAGCTTCGTCGAGGAATACAACAACAAGGTAAACAGCTGTTTGACATCAATAGATCCCAGATCTATCTGCATTATGTCTACTTTGTTCTGTGTTCTTATGGCTGCTGACATGCTATCATTTAGAGAAGTGTACTTGGAAATTTTATAATAACATGATGGATGCAGATGAACATGGATGACAACCATAGAGCACAAATATATTACTTGGACATAAATAAGTGGTTTGCTTGATTACTTTAAAATAACTAACCAAACTGTTATTTGTATCTTGTTTGTGAGTCCTGGTTTGACAGCTGTCAGAACCTCGTGCATCATGAATTCAGTAACGTTAGATTCATTGTGGTGTGCACATTGTTACATCAGCTGTTTGTTTTGTGATGTTCAGGTCCAGCTGGTGGGTCTTGAGGAGGAGAGCTCAGAGTTTGTATGCAGGAACACTTTCGATCATCCGTACCCCACCACCAAGATCATGTGGATCCCTGACACCAAGGGCGTCTATCCAGACCTGCTGGCCACCAGTGGAGACTATCTGCGCATATGGAGGGTATGCAGAGGATAGTAGTACACATCAGATAGTAGTAATGAATGACTGCACTTCAAGTCAACATGAGATGAAAATGGACCCTATTTACGTATTAATGCTTGTGCCTGGTCTTACTGTGAACATTCACTGATGAACAACACATTAAAAAAAGGGTCCCAGTTTATATTGTGTCTTTATCTACTGTGTACTAACATTTAAATTAATAATTTGATACAGTGCACTTATTGTGTACATACATGTCTTTACATTATACTTTTATTTTAAAAATATCTGTAATATTTGTAATTACAGCTTTAATTAATTTCTGTTTACATTTTTAATTATATTGTTGACCCTCGCCTTACAACTTAACCCACCCTTAAAGAGTTAGTTCACCCAAAAATGAAAATAATGTAATTTATTACTCGCCCTCATGTCGTTCCACACCCGTAAGAACTTCGTTAATCTTCGGAACCCAAATTGAGATATTTTTGTTGAAATCCGTTGGTTCAGTGAGGCCTTCATAGCCAGTAATGGAATTTCCTCTCTCAAGATCCATTAAGATCTTGCAGTACACACATCGGAGCACCAAAGTCACGTGATTTCAGCAGTTTGGCGGTTTGACATGCGATCCGAATCATGATTTGACACGCTGATTCATAACGCTCTGTTTTTTTTTTTTGGTTTTTTGGTTTTTTTTATAAAAATACTGACTTAATTATATGCTGTTCCTCTGATACACTTGTTCAAAAGCCAATTAGCTGTTTAGGCAGTGTCCTGGTAATCTTTCATTCAGTCTGACTTGTATGTAACTGGCTTTTTTTGCTGAATATTCACTCTGAAATAAGTCACATTACAAATTGACTTGTATGACACTGAAATGAACATGAAATGGTGTTCACAACCCATTTTACTTCTATTTTGTGGGACTTTGTTGAATCCATCTGTAATTGACTTCTTGGTGGAATGTCTCATATTTCAAATAAATGTGCACTGAGTAATTGTTCACAGTAAGACCGGGAATATGTATTAAGAAAATAAATAGTCAAGTTTAATTAAATTGAACATTAAATGACTTGAAGTTAGTGAATTTTCTGTATCTTGTTGTCAGGTGAATGACACAGAGACTCGTCTGGAGTGTCTCCTGAATAATAACAAGAACTCTGATTTCTGCGCACCTCTGACATCTTTTGACTGGAATGAAGTGGACCCCAATCTTCTGGGTAAGAGAACATGTAGCCTGTTTGTTTGGCTGTGTTGTAATTTAAGTAAAACTATTAAAAATCATTTCCATTAATAAATGATGTCCTGGTAACGAACTCAAAGAAGTTTAGTTGAAGTACTAAAATGATTAAAACTAAAAGCTAAATAAAATAGAACTATCATAGAAATAATATTTTAATAAAATATTAAATAATAAAATAAGCCAATAAAAAATGACAAAAGGTCATAACAGAAATACTTAAATACCATAGTAGTGTATATATAATACTATATAACACTGTTGTTTGGGGGAAAAAATGAACGTTTTACACATTTGTATGTTTGCCTCCCAAAAGATCATCAGGTTGTCATCATGTATGTGTGTTTTCTTTTTTTTTTTTTTCAGGCACCTCTAGTATTGATACCACCTGCACAATCTGGGGTTTAGAGACAGGACAGGTTCTGGGAAGGGTTAACCTGGTGTCAGGCCATGTCAAAACACAACTAATCGCTCACGACAAGGAGGTGAGTAAAAACTCGCCTCTTAGGACTTTTAACTGGCGGGCCATTTTCTGTTACTCTGCATTTGTGTACTCTGTTGCTGTATTGGAATAAATCAAGCATTTTTTATTGGCTTTAAGGTGTATGACATCGCATTCAGCCGTGCGGGTGGCGGTCGGGATATGTTTGCGTCTGTGGGAGCCGACGGATCTGTGCGCATGTTTGATCTGCGGCACCTGGAGCACAGCACCATCATCTATGAGGACCCTCAACACCACCCGCTGTTGCGCCTGTGCTGGAACAAACAGGACCCCAACTACTTGGCCACTATGGCCATGGATGGCATGGAGGTCTCTCTTTTAGTTGCTTTTACTTCATTAGCACGTTTGTCCTCATCTTTTCTCATGTCCCTCACTTTTTGCTGTTGTATTGTTGTCAGGTGGTGATTCTGGATGTGCGTGTGCCATGCACGCCAGTGGCTCGGCTTAATAATCATCGTGCCTGTGTGAACGGCATCGCATGGGCGCCACACTCCTCCTGCCACATATGTACAGCAGGTTAGAAACCAGCCCGTACACACACACACACACACACACACACAATAATTTTAAATTGTAATAATATTTCACAATATTACTGTTTTTACTGTATTTTTGATAAATAAAAACTTTAAATAAAGACTTCTTTCGGAAACACTAAAACATCCTATAAACCAGTTTTTGAATGGTTGTGTGTGTGTATATGTGTAAACAGTTTGTGTAAATAGTATATACTATTTGGACTAGGGATGTCAATTTACGATCGTTCCCATGATCGATTATAGTTTAAATTAACGATCAATTAATCGATTAATCATAAACCTTAATACTGCAAGATGCATATACTGCAATGACATATAGTCACTGGCATAACATAATTTGTGCAAATGCTCAAAATGGCAGGTTCCTCATTAGAATGAAAAGGTTTTTTTTAGTCTACATGTAAATAAAAGGCTAGTAGTAGGATTATAAAATAAATCAATGTGATTCGCAAAGTTTGCAATTAACATTATCGTTATTTAAAGTAAAATGAAACTTAACTACGGCGTGTAGGGCTGTGCCGGTCAGCAAGACTAACTGCTACCACCAGCTATGGTACAACAAAACACATTTTTGCACATATTATTCTTTATTTCTTTTCTTTTTTTATGTGAATATTTTGACACAAGTGAAGTACAAAGTTGTTTACAAGAGAAATAATTGGTTAGTAGTCAAATGTTACATCGCAACCATGGAACATTTGGATTCATGCTGAATGAGAGAGGTACGTGAGCCCATAAATTTGAATTAAGCCATAAGCGGCTTTGTGTTATGTTTTGTGGGTTGCTCACTCAAATTTCCATGAATTCAACAATATTCTGTGAGGTATGCCACTGGATATGCAATGTCGTTTCTTTTTCCCAAATCCATACCGTCTCACCCTCTATTTTCACGGTGGAAAGATAGATTGTGGCCACAAATTAAGAATTCATTCCCACAACTTATTTGTTTCATCATTTTAGTGAAATTATTATTATTTATTTTTTATAGCCAGTAGCTTTGGAATATTGAGAGAAAACATGAAGACAAGAGACACCATGTCCTGCTTGTGTCCCAAAGCCCTCTCAAAGCGCAGAGCCCGATATATGATGAAATATTTATCTTTGGGGGAAAGTATAATTAAACTTGACTTTCGAAATTTGAAATTTATATTGCTTTCCATGTCCAAGGATTTTGTATTTTCTATTTTAATGCACTTTCAAAGTTTGGACCACATTAAAAGTGTAATTTTTACAATTATTTGAGCAAAAGATCCAGCCCTGTCATCGTCACAGCCCTAACTACACGTGTTTTGCACATGAGCCAAATGCACCACAAATCCGCGTACCTTGCTTAATCAAAAATCGATAAGTTTTATCGATTTAAATTATTGTTGACAATTAATCGATTAACTGTTGACATCCCTAATTTGGACCAATGTGCAAATAATAATAAAATAATACATTGTTTACAAGTGCAAAGCCTTTTTTTTTTTTTTTTTTTCATGAATGGTCCGATAGGGAATGTGTCAGTTCTGTTATCCTTTTTGTTGAGATGATTGTTGCGTCAGTATAATGGCCTGTTCACACCAAGAACGAAAGCTGTAATGATAACTTTATAGCGTCCACACCAGTAGACAATATCTTTGTTTATTCTAAGCACGTGCTGCAGTTTTGTCGGCTGCAGCCTTAAATCCTGAGTTCTTTAAAGTAGGATGGATTCTGGCTGTCATTGTTTTTATCGTTCATCAGCTGGGAAAAAATCATTCTGAAAGGGATTCCATCAATATCCTTTCTCTGTGCTGTTTTTAGAACTATATTGTTATAGTCATCGTCCTTGGTGTGAATGTGCCTTAAGACTGTAGCAACCGTGACAGTGCTGTTTCATTATAAGTCTTCTTTACCTGGCCCCCCTTTTCTTTTAAATCCCACTGTAGCGGACGATCACCAGGCTTTGATTTGGGACATCCAGCAGATGCCCCGGGCCATCGAGGACCCCATCCTGGCCTACACAGCCGAGGGAGAGATCAACAACGTACAGTGGGCCTCCACTCAGCCCGACTGGATCGCCATTTGCTACAACAACTGTCTGGAGATCCTGCGGGTGTAGAGACGAGGCTTAAAGCACACCTGTGCTTCCTGTCGGGGGCATTGCTGGAAAAGGGTCTTTAATAAAGCAGAGACTTGTTTTCTAAAGTTCCTGAGGTCTAGAGGTTTCAAGCGGGAAACGATATGAACGGGCCTATGGGAACAGCGGTCTGAACAATGTGTGTGCAACTTTTGTCTGGGAGAATGAGATTGTGTGAATGAGTATCTGTGTTTCTGCACAATATATTATATTGGTTTGTTTTCCTACCTGCTGGTGTCCCAGAGTCCTCATTATCTTAAACACAACTGTAATTACCATGATTCTATGGCTATTTGTGTAGGGAGAGATACATGTTTATTCAGTTTGACCGGTAAAAAGAAAAGCTACTAGGATTGTAAGGATTTGCCAACATGGACATACAATACAACCCTTTTATTAAGATATAATTACTTCAAAGATTAATACAGTTTTAAAAATCCACTGAACTTCAGATCCTGCTTTTTGTTTCAGGAAGGTGCCATTTTTTTTGTAGCCTTGGAAACTGTTCAATACCATAGTAAGGGGATAAAATGCTTGACATCACCGCAAAACGTTCATTATTGGTCTTCAGACACGCTCACGACTCACATAGCGGTTAGTTGCGTTGTTGACGTCAGTGTGTGAGTGGACGATATCTTGAGCAAAATGTCTTTTCATTTAAAGATGCATTACTGCTCACTAATTGTGAGAAAGTTCATTTTTCCCCATGTTATTTTTTTCAAAATTAGTCCCCTTTCAGCATGCTTGTGCTTGAAGTGAAATGTGTACTGTATACATATATAAATATTATGTACAAGGTAGGACAAAAGTGTCACTTTTCCAGAATAATTTTGCATTGCAAGTCATTTGGTCTGTTCATGAAATTGTTCTGTTCTTATGCAAATATGATGTAGTAGTAATGCCACTCGTTTCGGTCGAGACCGAAGTCAAAAGTGAATTTGCAAGGCTGTTTGGGATCCTCATCCTCACCTCACACTCTTAGATGGAGTGTTTATACGTAAGTAGTTCTGTGTGTGTCCAGCCATAATGCTTTTATATTAATAAACTCACTTAATAAACTCTTGTTCTTTCATAAAGCTTTCAGTAGTAATTCATCATGTAAAGGCCCGACAACTAACATTTAAGGATGCACAATATATCCGTGTCATTGGTGGATATTACAGATGTTTTATTTGGTTAGCTAATGACTTGGATCTAGATATTCTTCTATTTTTATATTTTGATTAATTTTGCTATCTAACACTCAGATTATAAACACTAATAATTTAGTAACATTGTTAAATGTAATCTTTAGCGAATATATAAATGAATATCCATTTTTTATACTGTTCATTATAATGTAATGCCTCAATTCATTTGTAGCATTTAAAAACTTGTATTTAGATGAAATAGTAAATGTGTGTTGGATACATATATAAATATTATGTAATATTAGCCAGCTATCGCTTATAACCAGTGTTATCTTTAAAACTAAAACTATTAAAAAATGGTTTTGGTATTGGAATAAGGATGAAATAAAACAACTATGAGGAAAAAATGTAAACTTAAAAAATGTGCCTTGGCAACTAACTGAAATAAGTTTCAGCTGAAATACAAAGTGAAGTAAATGGAAATATTACAAAAAAATAAAAATGACAAAACCATAAAGTTACTAAAACAGATTAAAAATGAAAATAGAAGCTAACTCACAATATTAAAGGGTTAGTTCACCCAAAAATGAAAATAATGTCATTTATTACTCACCCTCATGTTGTTCCACACCTGTAAGACCTTCGTTCATCTTCAGAACACAAATTAAGATATTTCTGATGAAATCTGATGGCTCAGTGAGGCCTGCATTGAGAGCAAAGCCATTCAAACTCTCAAGGTCCATAAAGGTACTAAAAACATATTTAAAACAGTTCATGTGAGTTCAGTGGTTCTACCTTAATATTATAAAGTGACAAGAATACTTTTTATGCGCCAAAAAAACAAAATAAAGACTTTTCAACAATATCTATATGTGCCGATTTCAAAACACTGCTTCAGAGCTTTATGAATCGAATCAGTGAATCGGAGCGCCAAAGTCACATGATTTCAGCAGTTTAGCCGTTTGATAGGAGATCCGAATCACTGATTCGAAACAAAAGATTCATAAAGCTCAGAAGCATCATGAAGCAGTGTTTTGAAATCGCCCATCAATAGATATTGTTGAAAAGTGGTTATTTTGTTTTTTTGGCGCACAAAAAGTATTCGTGTCACTTTATAATATTAAGATAGAACCACTGAACTCACATGAACTGTTTCAAATATGTTTTTAGCACCTTTATGGACCTTGAGAGTTTGAATGGCTTTGCTCTCATTAGAGGCCTCACTGAGCCATCAGATTTTATCAACAATATCTTAATTTGTGTTTTGAAGATGAACGAAGGTCTTACGGGTGTGGAACGACATGAGGGTGAGTAATTAATGACAGAATTTTCATTTTTGGGTGAACTAACTCTAATAAATTCTATAATAGTATATTACAAAAAGTACTAAATGCGGTTTATAACTTGAAAATAATTATAAGCTTGATTTGTTTTAATATCAGTGCATCTCTAGTAAAAATGAAAAATTCAGAAAAACAGACCAATGAAAATAAGGACAAATAATATTGATATCTTAAACCCAGTACAACATTAGTACTCCTTTATAAATAACATTTAATCTAAAAAATAATAATAACAGTTGTGTGCTTTTGGAAACCTTCACAGTCCAACAAAGGTTTCCAGTCATTTTACATACATTCATCTGCTTACATTGCAGAGGTGAAATAAACTTTACACTGATTTCATCTCAAAAAGTGATTTACAAAAGCAGTCCTTCACTTTCCAATCAGAACGTCAAGAATTCAAGAGAAAATCCTCAGAGACACATTGTAAGTCTAAACACACCCACACACAGTCACACCACCCGTCAGAAGTTAAAATAACCACTTCAGTGAGAGAAATAACATTTCATAACCTTAAATTCATGCCCATTTGGTTACTATGAATCCAAATATACAAAGATTAATTTTTGTGCCAGTCGTTAAGTCATTTGATGTAATAATACATTAGATTTGGGTTAAACACCTAATCTGACACAATAGATTATAATTAGAAAATCTGTACATTGAAAAGACAATTGAGCATGTTTGCAATATCAGTACACACAAGCGATTCATTATACCTTTAAAGCCCAGGTATATGTCATATTTGTCCTGGTTTCAGTGACGCTGCTGTTTCAGAGAATCTGTCCTCTGAATCTCAGCTGACGCAAGACAAGATGAAGTTTAGTATGCAAAGACAAATCTCAAACCAGACAAAAATGTACAATTATTACATGATGGTGGCAGGTGATCATAACGTAGCATCTCTCTTTGACTCTTTGATCTCGTCTTTATTGCCCACTGTGCTTCTCTTCATATTCGATAACAAAAAAGTTGAGAGGTGTTACCAAATACTCTAGCATCAGAGGAAACATTCCTGCTCTTAATGAGAAGGGATATGAGACAAAACACCTCAGAGATTCAGAGAAATCTACAGTCACCATTTTGGATTCATTTTCTCTACTGGACGCCTTTGTAACTAATGAGTAACATGAATACATTTATTCCAAAAGTGCAATATTGAGCTGATTAAAAAAGGGAAACCATGAAAATGTGGTATATATGCGTCTTAGAATGGACAGTAGTCTGTTTTTGGCCTCTAGCTTCCAGGTAAGACTGGATCGGACAGGTGCCTCTGGATTTCTGGTGATCCCTCCAGTGTGCTTGGACTCTCCAGACTGTCCGGGAGTGATGGAAAGCGCAGGCTTCTACACAGCAGTCCCGGGGGCTGTAGATGAGGCTCTCCTGTGGGCACAGCCAGCTCTGTCTCTGGGGACATGGACATGGTGTCATTAGAGGCAACTGTCAGATGGATCCCACTGGACAAAGAGTCTGGAGACTTCTCTTTGAAGCTGTCCAAGTCAGGGCTCTGTGTAATGTGGAAAACAGGTCCTGTTCAATACAGACGTGCAACATGCTCACCTACAAAGATTAAAGAGGTAACAACAGAGATCAGTCTATTTGACACGTATCTCAGTTGGTGACAGTCGCTATCAGTGTTGTGGAAAGTTGCTTTTAAAAGTAATGCATTACAATATTGCGTTACTCCCTAAAAAAAGTAACTAATTGTGTTAGTTACTTTTTATAGATAGTAATGTGTTATGTTACTTTTGGATCACTTTTTTCATCTGGGCTGGTCTGTTTGTTTGTTTGTTTTTATAACAACAAAAAAGTTCTATTTTTGGCAACTGTAAAGGCCCTTTCACACCAAAAGTGAAATGAATAAGCTTAAGGCTGAAGAAAAATGCAAATTCACGCCTGTACAGTAGAGGGCGTAGAGGGGATTACAGAAGAACAGGACGCAGGAGAAGTAAATGAGTAAATGTATGCTCACATTTAGTCTAGAACTATTCTAAAATAACCATCATGTTGACACAGCGCACACATCGCCTCTGCACTCCAGATTTCTCTCAACTTGGGGACAGGAGAGCTGTCAGTCAACAAATGGGAAAACAAAGTAACTTGCGTTACTCATTTGAAAAAGTAACTCAGATATTTTGTTGTGAATTTAAAAGTAATGCGTTACTTTACTAGTTATTTAAAAAATGTAATCTGATTACGGAACTGTAATGCATTACCCCCAACACTGGTCGCTATATTATCAAAGTCTGAAAGAGGATTGTCATATTTGGGGGGTCATGAAAAACATTTGCAAAAGAGGGTAAATTAAGAGACAGGATTACATACAGCATCTCAATTTTTATGTGAGGGGTTCATTTCCTCCTCCTTTTACTGTTTCTTCTTCCTTTTACTGTTTCATTGCACATCTACAGTTAAAGGGTTAGTTCACCCAAAAATGAAATTTCTGTCATTAATTACTCATCCTTATGTCGTTCCACACCCGTAAGACCTTCGTTCATCTTCAGAACACAAATTAAGATATTGTTGATGAAATCCGATGGCTCAGTGAGGCCTGCGTTGCCAGCAAGACAATAAACACTTTCAGACGCCCAGAAAGCTACTAAAGACATATTTAAAATAGTTCATGTGACTACAGTGGTTCAACCTTAATGTTATGAAGTGACGAGAATACTTTTTATGCACCAAAAAAACAAAATAACTTTATTCAACAATATCTAGTGATGGGTGATTTCAAAACACTGCTTCATGAAGCTTCGAAGCTTTACAAATCTTTTGTTTCGAATCAGTGGTTCGGAGCATGTATCAAACTGCCAAAGTCATGTGATTTCAGTAAATGAGGCTTCATTCCGTCATAAGTATTTTGAAATTTCAATGGTTCACCACTGGGGAGCGTGACTTTGGCAGTTTGATACGCGATCCGAACCACTGATTCAAAACAAAAGATTCGTAAAGCTTCGAAGCTTCATGAAGCAGTGTTTTGAAATTGCCCTTCACTAGATATTGTTGAATAAAGTCGTTATTTTGTTTTTTGGCGCACAAAAAGTATTCTCGTTGCTTTATAATATTAATGTTGAACCACTGTAGTCACATGAACTGTTTTAAATATGTTTATAGTTCCTTTCTGGGCATTGAAAGTGTTAATTATCTTGCTGTCAATGGAGGCCTCACTGAGCCATCAGATTTTATCAAAAATATCTTAATTTGTGTTCTGAAGATGAACGAAGGTCTTACGGGTGTGGAACGACATGAGGGTGAGTAATTAATGACAGAATTTTCATTTTTGGGTGAACTAACCCTTTAATGCAATTAATCTATGTAATATGCGATTTACAAACCCATTTGTAAATATCACACACTCCCTCTCTCATTGCTCGCATGACAACCTACCTTACCAGGCGATGTACTGTCAGTGATCTGTAAAGATGGCATAGTATTGTGCGTTGCTGTAGTGTATAGGCTGGTGGGGTGAGCAGGGTGGGCCAGCGGTTCAGGGGATACTGCGCTGTATGCGGGGGGTACAGGTGCCATCTGCCTCTGCAGCAACTGCAGGATCACATTTATATCAGCTGTCATCCTGGTCTCCAGTCTTTAGAGAGTGAGGGAAAGAGAGAGGGGGGGGGGGATGTAAGGCAAAAGCAGACTTTGCATTTAAAACTTGTTTTTTCTCTGGATGTCGGACCTGTTGAGTTGCGACTGGAGCAGCTCCAGGCGGGCTTGCAGTTGGTTCGGTCTGTCCTCAACACAGGGGCTGTGATGGTGGAAGCAGGCCTGCACTGCAGAGGAATGTCTCTGACTCTCAGAGTACTGACTGGCCCTGCGGTCGGACAAATAGCTGTATAACCCCGACACATTCAGAGGAGCTGCTGTATGGATGAAGAATGAGTAGAAAGATACAGAATAATGGACAAGTTAAAGTTATGGCTATGGTAAAGTATATACTTTTAAAGTTGGTATGAATTGAAAATTCCCTTTTTTTTCTAAATGCATGTTATATAGATCTTATTAAGAAACGATTCATCCATTCATATGGATTTTCCTTTCTCCTTTTTTGACATTTCGTGACCTCAAAGATTTTAATCAAAATGACAGACTTCTCTCTGGTGATGTATACTAGACTTCTCCAATCAATTAGTCTGATTAAACCCCGCCCCTTCCTTATAATCAACTGCAAACTCGCAATCAGATCTGCCTCCATCCAATCAACAACCTGTGGATAGAACTAAGTTCCTGCCCTACATATCTTCTTTTTCAATAATCCGTTTCACTCAGATGTGTCACAATATGGAACAAAAGATCTGTCGCTACTTCCATTACACCACAACCTTAAAGGTATATTCTATAATTTGTCTTCCAAAAAAAAGACATTGTACATAAATAAGTGAATAGTACTTTTAAAAAATTTTTTTATAATTATGTCATATCAGTAGCCTAATAAAAAGCTGTTTTATTTTACTTCGCTTCATAGGATCACATGATCAGATAAACCTACTCTAGAGTAGGTCATGTTGACCTGCTCTACATGATTTGAGCTGGATTTGGAACATTATTTTCATTCACAATAGAGTGCCTTTTAGCGGAACTCACCAAACATTTTTTTAACTGTTGCGCATTAACATGCATGAACTAGCTTAATAAAATGTTGGCACAGTCACTTTTATCTGTTTTGGAGAAAACTGAACGTGATTTTTCACTTTGAAACTTCAGCAACATAATATCATTTTTACAAATATGTCACCACAGACATTCACATTTTCATGAGCCGGTATTGATATTATGTTCATTGTACTATGATTCAGGAAGCATCCTGGCGTGCTACCTGTGTACGGATGTGGCCCTCCCAGTGGTCCTCCCATGGCAGAAGCTGTGCTGTTGCCCGGAGGCAGATGGCTGACTGCAGAATGGGAGTATTCCTGCATCTCTGTCCCTGGCGAGTACATATCTGTCCCTCGGCCGGACACCAGGGGCTTCAAGTCCTCCTCACTGGACAGGGAAGCAGCACTGGCATTGCTGCATAACTCATCCCAGTGTGAGAGCGGTATTGCCCCCCGATGGTTCCCCACAGGAGAACAGGACTGGACTGGGTACGTGTCTATCCCATCTCGGTCCATCCCATCTGGGTGATTTAAGAAAAGAGAAAGATCAGAATAGTATAGTTCTGCAGCAAAATAATTTTTGTGGCCCTCGTAGACTAGATAGGCACCATTACCAGGCCGGTTTCGCTGTAGGGGGTTCCTCCGGTGTCTGGGTCGACGGTACCCACAGTCTGAGTCCTCGCTTGGGGTTTGATGCATGATTCTGTCTGCCTGATACACACAAGCTTCAGTAACTCACATAATTACAGAACACATACAGAAACATGAATAAAGACTTGCTATCGCCCCATTTATTTCCACTGTATTGTGTGTTTGAGTGGCTTACATCTCGAAGGTTGAATGTGATCTCCAGGTTGCTCCAGAAGTTGTCAGAGAAATCGGGGTACATGTCCAACACTTCCAGCAGGTCGTCTCTCAGGATTTTGTGCAGGTCACAGTACGTCAGAGCCCTCACGTCAGCACTTGATTTCCCTGGCCTGGCGTACAGACTAATGGGCTCCCCAAAAATATCATTCTTACCTACAGTGGAAACAGAATGAGAGGCAGGAGGTTGGGATGATTAGAAGAGAAAAGTAATATAGAGAAAGAAGAGAATCACAGTTGGGTGCCAAATACTGTAGGTTTCGTGTAATGCTGAGTTATGATACTACAATACATCCAAAAAAAGTTATGTTAGCCGGTTATGTTCTGTTTTATTATCATGGTGTTTTGGTTTTCCTGTTTGCCTGCCTGTGTTCCCTATTAGTTTCCATAGTTCCTTATTAATTACCCACCTTTTCCCTGTTCTGTTAATGATCTCCCTTGCGTATTTAAACCCTTAGTTTGCCTCTGTTCTTTGACTTGCGATTACATTATATTCCTGTATGCAGTGCTTATGTTCCTGTTTTCTATTAAAAGTTATTTGATCATCAGTTCAGCATCCTGTATCTCCACTTTACCCTCCACAGCATCCTGTAAAGCTACACTTTAAAGTGGCTAATGTATGTTTGGACCCTACACTGCTGGCACAATATATAAAATATCATACAATATATTTTTTGGCTTAAATTGTAATACTATTTCACAATAGTACTTTTTTTTACTCTATTTATGATCAAATAAATGCAGTCTTGGTAAGCATAAGATACTTCTTTAAATATATATAATCAACAATATATGTGAAGTTTACTAAAGTTGTTAAGGCAGCAATTAAACTTTATTTTTCAAGCTGAAGTGAGTTGAACTAAATGAAGAATGTAGCAAAAGATAAAGACAGAATTAGAAAGTATTCAAACCTAAAATGGCCACGACCACATCCTCTCTGAGGATCTCTATAGAGCCGCGGGAGATGAAATACAGTGCGGTCAGTACGTCTCCACTGTGCACCAGAGTGTCACCGGGTGGGGCATGGGTGGTCTTAAAACGCATGGCCAGAGCCCGCAGACAACCCTTGCTCGCCCCCCGGAATGCCTTACAGTTCTGCAGCAGACTGCGGTTCAGATGCAGACAGATGTCAGCCTGCAGACACTCCGGAAAACCCTTTAACACCTGCAGCAAGACATGGGAGAAATATTTACAATATTTTTCACATTTTTATTAAAACAACTAAAAAATAAATAAAATTCAGTGCCAGAAACTGACCAGGGGTTTAAAAAGTAGCATATCAAGTACAAAGCATAAAATTAAAACTTTATTAAAAATTTAAAATTGATTTTTTTTTTTTTTTTTTATGGAGGTGCTTTATAACATATATGGTTGGGGGGGCCCAGAATCCCCCTCACCATACTTCGAACACTGTAGAGGGTGAATACAAGTAATTCGATGTAATGCTCAGGTTGATTTGAAGGGTATGTCTGTGTAACTCACAGCGTTCATGTCGATGCCGTTAGTATAGGACCAGGCGTGCTGGAAGTACTCTTCCAGTCGTTGCCGAAGACCTCCTGGGATCTGATGAAACCTGATGAACTCTTTCACACGTAGCATCTGAGTGTGGTAGCGAGCTGTGCCTGAATACAACCTCTGAATTATAGCTGACACGTTGCCAAAGATACTGGCATACATCAGGGCTGAAAAGGAAGAAGAACAAAGACTCTCATCAGCAAAGAGATTGGTACAAACAATACTTTTTTTATATCACATATACACTACCGTTCAAACGTTTGGGGTCAGTAAGATTTTTTAAATGTTTTTGAAAATCTCTTATGCTCACCAAGGCTGCATTTATTTGATCAAAAATAAAGTAAAAATGTTAAGAAATATTTCTTATTGTTGAAATGTTAAAAACAGCTGCTTAATATTTTTATGGAAACTGGTATGCATTTATTTCAGGATTCTTAGCTGATCAGAAAGTCCAAAAGAAGAGTATTTATTTGAAATAGAAATCTTTTGAAACATTATATATCTCTTTACTCTAATTTTTGATCAATTTAATGTGTCTTTGCTAAATAAAAGTATTTCTTTAAAAGAATGTAGTGCACTTACAGCCAATGAGCATGACACAAATGGAGAAAATCTTCTCAGGGTTGGTGTTAGGAGAGACGTTTCCGAATCCCACACTGGTCAAGCTACTGAAGGTGAAGTACAGTGCAGTTACATATTTATCCTTGATGGAGGGGCCGGAGAAGGAGTCACTGTCATTGTAGCGCTTGCCAATCTGGTCGGCCAGGTTGTCCAGCCAGCCGATCTTCATCCCTCCGATACGGGCAGAGCTGGTGCGCTCCACATTGCCAATGGCGTACCAGATACACGCCAGCCAGTGGGCAATGAGGGCGAAGGTGCACATGAGGAGGAAGAGCACTGCTGCACCATACTCAGAATAACGGTCCAGTTTCCTCGCTACTCGCACCAATCTCAGCAGCCGCGCAGTCTTTAATAGGCCAATCAGAGTGGTTGTTTGAGGCTGGAAGGAGGAGTTTGAGAGGATTAGTTTGCATTACATAACAATCACTCTTATTTTTATTTTGTCTCCATGATTGTGGCAGAATCCATGGCACACATAAGTGGAATCTCTGAAGAAGTCCTTGCCACTTCTGTACATGTAATGAAAGTGCCTAGTTTCCAAAAAAGCACCATCAAGTTTCCAAAAAAGACTATCAAAAACTCTTGACTAGGGCTGATGTCAGGATTTGAGACCTAAATTCTGGTCTGTTCCTTATACAAAATCTATCATATGACTTTTAATAAAGCTTACAACTCACAACCACATGAGGGTGAGGAAATAGTGACCGAATATCCCTTTGAGAGCTGGTAAGTACTTAAAAGACCATCATTTTCAAGAACAATGTAGTCAATGTGAATTTAAACAAGCATAAATGCTTCCAATGTGTTAACTTCTCAATTATGTTCACTTTAATGCAAATCCATACTTACTAATCCAAAACTATGCAAATCCATACTTACATTAAAAAAATAAATCACTATAATCAGACTATGGTTTTCATGAGCAAAAACAGCAGATTTCAAATTACATACTTCTGGAAACCATTACTGTACGAAGCAATAAGTATGAATTATTAACACATGAACATATGAATTATTAAAATAGCTGTTGTTTCATCATTCTGTGAAGGTGACCTTCATCAATATAGCAGAATCTACATGCCGATAAATCATTCAGCATAACAAACACAATCAATATTATTACACTGCGATCAATATTCTCAACGATTCATTGACTAGTCTGAGTGGTTCTGCTAAAAATAGAATGTTTAAAAATTGTATATTCTGTTCTAGATTTGAAATATCACTGATTAATATACCACCTAGTTACCAGTGTTAGGGAAAGTTACTTTTAAAAGTAATGAATTACAATATTGCGTTACTCCCTAAAAAAGTAACTAATTGTGTTAGTTACTTTTTTAGGGAGTAACTAATTGTCTTTAACATTTTTTGGCAAATGTTAAAGCTGCAGTCCATAATTTTGCCTCTTTGCCGCCATCTCTGTTTGAAACCTGCAATTGCAGTTATTTGCGGAATTATCATCTTTATGTGGGTTGTGCCTCGGCACGATTCTTCAGCGCAGATGAATATAATGTTGACTGTCAGTCACCGCACCGGTGTGGATACTGTACTTCAGAAACACAGATTGTAGTCTTGGAAGTATGACCAAAATAAGAATTTTCACCGGAAAATGTCATCTGAACAAGTAAGTAACAAATCTGCCACTTTTGTTCTGACCAACTGAGAAAAAAAAGCATTACAATAAATCGTGCTGCCAATGCTGATTAAATCTAACGATCGCTTAGCTCGGATCACGTCAAACCATGAAAATTATTATTATTGTTATACTTTGTTCTCAAATTGTTAATGTTAACAACATCAGCATTGTGTGACTATGTGTATTTAGTGTGTATTAGCGTTACCTGTAGATTTTAATTTCTGTACAGTCTAATCTCTATCATTAATTTGTCATACCATACAATCCGCTATCCAAATTATAAGTTTAATTATTGTAGCTGCTGTGAGAAAAGGCTATAATTGATCCGTCTACATGCGATATAGCCTAGTTAGCTGGGACTCGTTCTTTATGTAAACAGACATGACGCAATGGCACAAAGACAATCAGCAACATGCTCGAATTTTCCGCGAAAACCCACCAGTACCACCTGAAATATAAAACATTACAAGCTTACCGTTGTGAATCGGGCTAAGGTAAGGAGATAGTTTTGAACACTGGCTGGTTATGTACTTGCTCAATAGTTGATTTTGGATCATTTTTAACCAAAAAAAAGTTATGGACAGCAGCTTTAAGGCCCTTTCACATTCACACCACAAGTGCCTCAGGCTGAAGGAAATGCATATTTATGCCTGTACAGTAGAGGACGCAGCTCAAACAAACCTTTCAGCTGTGCTGCCATTCTGGATTAAAGAAGAATAGGATACAGGAGAAGGAAGTTCAACACAGGAGAAGGTGTCAGTCAATGAATGTGAAAACAAAGTAACTTGCGTTACTTATTTGAAAAAGTAACTTAGATATTTTGTTGTAAATTGAAAAAGTAATGCGTTACTTTACTAGTTATTTGAAAAAAGTAATCTGATTACGTAATTCAAATTACTTGTAATGCGTTACAAGTGCCTTTGCCTAGTTACAGTAGCACATCACAATCCTCACCTCATCAGAACCTGATCTGAAAATGAGCAGGTCGAAGGGAATCGCAGCCACAATGTCTATGAGGAACCAGCCCTTGAAGTAATGCTGAGCGATGCGAGCGGGATTGCTGACCACCTCGTCGTTGTGATTGACGTAAGTGGTCCTGAAATTGATTAGGATATCAATAATGAACATGACATCCACCACCAGGTCCACTACGTTGAGGGGGTTGCAGGTGTAGCCGCAGGTGCGCCTCCTCTCGTCCTCCTGCTCGTTGAGGAGAAAGGCAGCCGAGTAGGGCGTGAAGACGGCCGTGTAGAGCACCAGGAGTAGGATGATCCAGTCCCATACTGCTTTGAACGGGCTGTAGTGGAGGATGGTCCACTTGTGGATGCGTGGAGCTTGAAGCTTGTACTCAGGAAGCACATCTGCCCCGAGTGACAGTACCTGTGAAGAGAAGGAGAGAGGGTAAGAAACCACATGATCAGAGGATGTCATGGGGTGATTTTAATCGAAATTCGATGGATGCAAAGGGTCAAGGTAAGCATGGACAGTTCGCTGACAGTTTTGCAAGCACATTTCATAACTGTACCTTCTGGCTAGTGTTATTATTGTTAACGAAAGCTAAAACTATTAAAATGTTTTTGTTAATTGAGGTAAAGCTGAATTAAAATAAAATGTAAATATTAGTTGAAAAACTTAAACTAAATAAAAATTAGAAATGATAAATAATTTGAAGCGCTAAAATGACTAATTGAAATGAAAATAAAATAGTAATAAAAACTAATAAAAATGACAAGCATTAATAAGCATAACAAAATTAGTAAAATTAAATTAAAAATGAAAATAAAAGCAAATTTAAAATATTAATAAAAATATTATAGCATATAAAATAACACCTTATCAAAAATTAGCTGTGTATTCTGACAAGGCAATACATAAATTGCATATATTTCATTGCATTATAGTATATGTTTTGCTAGTGTACGATTTTATCTGAAGGGTTCTTTAAAGCATGAAATTGGTGACAATGTTGTGAACACAAAATGATTCAGCAGAGTGATTCAGTCCCCAAAACTAATGCAATTACACAAAAAACATGCCTGCTACAAGGTGAAGTCTATGAGTGACAGTATAAAATGTCAGAAGATACCTTAATAGACCCAAACACACACACACACACACACACACACAGAGAGAGAAAGAAGGAGATACGATGAACACTAGATGATATCTTGTTCAAAAGCATTATAAATAAACAGACATTTCACTCAAAGCTTTGAACTGTATTGTCATATCTCATTTTAACCCAGAGCACGAAGCATCTGCAGACATCTGTTCATCTTTCATGCTTTGTTCTTCAAGATATAAGCCTCCTCTTCCTCTTGACATGTACTATTATAAAAAGGAAGGGCAGCAGCCATGTCCTACCGACCAGATCCAATTTTAAAGGGCACGGACTGAAGAAACGTGCCACAGGGGGGCCTGTCTCTGTGCCGAGTGTTATGCTAATCGACCACACTGCTTGAAGTGGTGTAAATGTACTGGTATAGGAGAAATGACAGAGAAATAAACAGGAAAAAGAACCAAACCTTGAAGAGTCTGTCGTTATTTATTCTCCTTATTCTTCTCATGATGTTCCAAATCTGTATGCTGTCATTTCATTCATGAAACTCAATTTTGTGAAAGATATTTTTCACACAACAACAGTTCATAGTGACAAAGCTCACAAAATAAATAAATAAATAAATAAGGTATCATATAGGTAGTCTGTTTGACTTGTTTGGCTTTTGAAGTCGCACAATAGCTTTGTGTGAGAAACAGAGCCATTTTAAATCAAATATAACAACATGGCGCCTATGGCACAGGTCTGACGTCATGACCTACTGCTAAAAGACACTTAAAAACCAATGATGTTTGATGTTATTGACGTCAAACCTTCACTATTCACAGTCAAATTAATTCACACTCTCTCAGACATTAGCTAGAGACTGTATTGTGTTACTGAGAGGCTTTGCAATGTGGTCTGGATCTGTTCATCCATACACATCCTCTGTCACGTCAGAACAGACTCCAGCTTTCCATTACCTCCCCTCGACTCTGATCAAAGATCAATCACTGGCCGTGGCTCTTAAAAACAAAGGGTTCTAAAAGGGGGTTTTCATAGAGATGCCATTTTGGTTATTTTCAGTGAATAATTCTTAAAAGAACCATTTCTTTTTTGCAGTGTGAATAACATTTTAATAATTTAAAGAACTTTTAGGTTCCTTTTTCCATTTTAAAGGACCTTTTGTGCAATAGAAAGTTTCCATGGATGTTAAAGGTTCTTCATGGGATCATATGCCAATAAAGAACCTTTATTTTTAAGAGAAAGCAAGGAACTTCACTGTACTACCTATCTAATAAAGAGAAAAAAATCCCCAAAATAAATGACAAAATCAACAAAACCAAAATTAAGACATTATGCAACAAGTCCCACACTTTATGTCAACAAGTATGCAGCTGGGCTATATATGTAACTGCTGAACTATGTCACACTGAGACCTATTTTCTGCTAGAGCTTTCCCCCAAAAGAAAATCACTCCTTTAATACAACATTAGCAGCCCATGATTACTGCTCGCACAGACGACCATGGCAACCACTGGCTGCCATGGAAACTACAAGTTGATCGGAGAACATCAGTCATGTGGAAAAAGTTGGTCGATTCGAACGAGTTCTTTTGGATGGGGAAAAAAAAAAACTATTTTGTAAGCAAAACAGTAAAAAGAAGTTGTCATGGTATTGCTGGATTGTCATGGATGTTCAAACACTGATAATAAAATCTGAAACCTAGTATTGCAAAAAAAAATTCTGATGAATTAATTTGCATTTCAGTTTTCCTTACTTTTTCTTGCACACAAATTTCAGAACACATGACAGCCTAATGCAAATCACACGCCTTGTGCATTTTCACTGTCAAGGAAGTAATGAACGATGTGAAGAGGCATGTCTTTTTCTGTTTTTCAGATTGTTTGAACCTAATTTACTTTTATTTAGCACTTAAGGGCTCAGAATTGCCTTTGTTTAAGCAGATGAATTGCTTCATTAAAGCAAATAATAGCTTTGAATAGAGGTTTAATGTAATTTACCTGCCACCATTTACCAACTATTCAAGCTGAAATCACTGAAACTTAATATGATAAATGTGTTAGATCATTAGCCATATCACATGCCATTAAATGGGAAAGTACTGCCATAAAATCTGCAAATGTACACATTCATTAATAAAATCTTTCTGAATATAACATTTATGTGCATCCTGCATAAACTGCAGTCTGTACTGACCGGTACGACAATGAGAGGCTCCTTGTCCATGTTGTCCAAGGGGTCATGCTGACTCACAACATCCTCAGCAAAACTATTTCTTCAGAAAGAGAAGAAACTCCACACACCTTTAAACAGACACGTCATCTTTACCACATATATACTGTACAAACACAACTGATCTAAAGAGAGAAAGAAAGCAGTACTGGATAGATGGACGATGCCAGCTTTCTGAATCCAAGGGAACAAAAAGATGGACTGCTGAACAAACAGGCTAAACTGCCTAAATGCACCAATTTACAAGGGAAAAAAATCGACAGGAAAGGGAGTGGTGAAGGAGGGTGTGGAACATTTCCAACAGGTCAAATGAGAACTAAAAAGGCTGAAAGAGTCTCACACACTGATTAATTGTCAAAGTACAGCATGAGAGGTTATTCCTTCTGCTTTTGCCTGCCTAAATCAGTTCGGTAATGCAGAAAGAATTGTTGTGCTCAAATAAGATCAGTGCAGCCACAGGTGGAGCAAGAAATGCTCAAAATGCATTAAAATGCTCAAAATCCACGGCAGATGCTGTTGGAACACTGAATGAAAACCACAATAATAAAAATATTTTTTATTTTAATTGCATGATGTTTTCATGAAGAACCTTTAACATTTCTCTTGCACAAAAGGTTCCTTATAGTGGGAAAAGGTTCTTCGGATAATTAAAATATTCTTCACACTAAGGAAAAAAATGTTTATTTTAAGAACTGTTCAATGAAAGGTTTTTGAGGGAACCCAAAATGGTTCTTTGCTACAAAACCCTCCTTTTACAACCTTTATTTTAAAGAGTGCAAGTTCTGTCAAATTATATATTTATCTTCATTTTAGAATAGCATGGTGAAAAAAGTGCAATTGATGTTGTTACCGTTTTCGTTCATTTCTATAAATCACCTAATAATTATATTAATAAATATTAGATGAAAAACTTAAACAAAAATTACAGATGAAATAAAATTAAAATACAAAACAGAGTGAATACTAAAATACTGAAGTAGAAATGTTAAAGCTAAATTAATTCAAGTTAATTAAAAATAATGGCTGATGGTTTGATCAATGTAACAATGATATCAAGTAGCTGTGGTATTTAATTTGAAAAATCATAGCTTAAACAGCTTTAAAAGCCACAACTGCTAGTTGTAATAAAAATGAACCAGACTCCCTCACACCTTGAACAGATGAGTACAGGGGCCGGTTGCATAAACCACTTAGACTAGTCTTAAAAGTTAAGACACTATTTTTTTTCTTGAAGAGTGGTCCTAATTTTTTAAAGTCCGTTACATAAAAAGGTAGATTGGTATAATTAGTATTGGAAAAATAACATTGATTACCCCTTGGTTAACTGCAAATTGGTCAAACTAGTTCTTAAGACACAGTCTTAATATAGTGACTAAGTTTATGCAACTGGCTGCAGATCTATATATTTTCATCTTTATCACTAACAACAGTCTTGTGGCTAATGTCAAATTATTCATGCTGTTGACTCTATAAAAGGTTCAAAGTGTGTTCTAGCTCTTAAAGACAGCAAGGATGATGCACAGATCACAGCAATGCAGGTCTCTTACAACAAAGCAGATACATATAAGAGATAATATATGGTCATTATTGATGACAAATCCCAACATAGTGATCAGGACTCTAGTGCAAAGAGGAAACATCTATTTTTAGTCTTTTAGACTATCTGACTGTACACTAATCAGCTTTTTACATGGCTACTCACCAAATAAATAAATAAATGGTCCCACTTTATATTAGGTGGCCTTACTATGTACTTACATCAAAAAATAAGTAAAATGTACTTATTTTGTTCATATTTTATTGCAATATGATATTGTATTGTATTGTGCTGCTATTGAGGTGGATACAGGTTAGGGACAGGATTGGTGGTGTGGGTAGGTTTAAGGGTGGGTCAAGGTGTAAGGGATGGGTCAACAGTGTAATTATAAATGTAATTACAGAAATTAATTACAGATGTAATTACATGTAGGTATTTTTTAAAATATAAGCACAATGTAAAAACATGTATGTACACGATAAGTGCATTGTATCAAATAATTAATTTAAATGTAAGCACATAGTAGTTAGGGACACCTAATATAAAGTGGGACCAATTAAATAAATAATAGGCATAAAATATCAATTTGAAGTATATTCTATTACTTTCATTTGCTCAGCTATGTATGGTACAGGTTTCTCGGATAAGCGGTCAGTTATACAGTGTTGCCATGGTCAACGTCATTATTCAGAAATTATTCGCAACTGACAAATCAAAATCAAGCATTCCAGAGAGGCTCTTCTCCATGAAGGTATAGCAGTGTCTATTTACACTAAGGGCAAATAGTTAGATTTTCACTAACTCTGCCTGCACTGGTCACTTTTAGTTCAAATAACATTTTACTTCTATGTACTAAATAGCATCTATCAGTATTTGCACCTAGTGTAAACCAGACACTATGTGTTGCTATTTATGATGCAAACAGTATCTATCACTACACACAGTGCACATCTACCTTTTTACACAGTGTAAATAGCCATTGCCAAAAGTTGCAAGTTGTTCAGAAAGTCTTTAATCTGTTTTGGAAGTCTCATCTGTCATCACACATACACACGTAAGTTTACTGATTATGGTGGGGACTTTCCTTATACTTGTTTTTATACTGAGCTAATAATGTTTCCTATACTGTAATTCTACCCCCTGCACATCGCACAGACCTTTCAAGATATACATTAAGACTTATTTTTAGATTAAGATTATTTGGTATGTTTATTAATCTTTTTGCCTTGTAGGGACCAATGCTAGGTAGGCTAATTACAGATTTTGCAATTAAAGGATTAGTTCACTTCCAAATGAAAATTACCCCATGATTTACTCACTCTCAAGCCATCCTAGGTGTATATGACTTTATTCTTTCTGATGAACATAATCTGAGATATATTAATAAATATCCTGATTCCTGACGCATCCGAGCTTTATAATGGCAGTGAACACAAGTCACGAGTCTGAGCTGAAGAAACTGCATCCATCCACATCCATCCATCATAAATGCACTCCACACGGCTCCGGGGGGTTAATAAAGGCCTTCTGAAGTGAAGCGATGCGTTTGTGTAAAAAAAAAAAAAAATCCATATTTAACAGGTTATGAAGTAAAATATCTAGCTTCCGCCAGACCGCCTTCCGTATTCAACATACAAAGAAAGTGTAAACAGGCGTTGCGTCGGTTACACTTTTTCCCGGAAGTTGAATAGGGAAGGCGTAGGACGTAGCGTAAGCTTTTTGAACTTCAAGAGTTTTACACTTTCTTCATAACTTGAATACGGAAGGCGGTCTGGCAGAAGCTAGATATTTTACTTGATTACTTGTGAAATATGGATTTTTTTTTTTTACATATACGCATCGCTTCACTTCAGAAGGCCTTTATTAAGAAGGCCGTGTGGAGTACACGTTTATGATGGATGGATGTAGATGGAAGCACTTTCTTCAGCTCATACTTGTTGGTATTGTTCACTGCCATTATAAAGCTCGGATGCGTCAGGATATTTATTAATATTTCTCAGATTGTTTTCATCAGAAAGAATAAAGTCATATACACCTAGGATGGCTCGAGGGTGAGTAAAGCTTGGGCTGATTTTCATTTGAAAGTGAACTAATCCTTTAATGAGCGTGTTTACATGAACATTTTATACTGATTATGCTTAATAAGCCAACAACGTGTGTGGTCATGTAAACACGTTAAACCTTTTCCATTATCGGCAGAAGGTTATAAATGGCTTAAGAATTTAACTGATTGGCACAGCTAGTTTTTTGCCCATTATCCCGATTTCCCCCCGGCATGTAAACAGCTTAACCTGCGCTATTTTGTTTGGCTTATAAGTCCGCATTTGTGGTATGTAACAGGAAGGCATCCATACTGCAGTTTTAAGAAGATCAAACCAGAGTGAGAGTTTCACTGTAGAAGAGGAAGAAAATATATTGTACACTACATCTCTTTCTTGACCCCAAAAAATTACTAAATGTGTTCCTATCTTGTGCAGCCAAAAGGGGAAGTGGTACTGTAATAGATACTGCAAACATGAAAATAGAGTATGAGTCTGTACAAGTTTCCTGCTGACATTTTGTTTTTTTTAATGCTATAACATCACAGCTCACATAATAAATAGAATACTCAGAGTAGAATACATTTTGACAACACCACCAGGAAAGAACCAGAATTTTTTAAAATCTTTTTAAATGCAGATTTCTTGCATTGCCGGGCTTTTTGCATGTGAACCGGTGATTTCAAAACTGATTTTTTGTAGTTATCAGTGTATTGGTGTGCATGTAAATATGCTCAATATGTGGGTTTCCATATGATAGGCAAAATTTTTCCCACACACACAAGCCCAGACAGTCTTATTGCTCAATTTCATATAAAAACCCAGCAACCCTGAAAAGTGGTTATGAACAACTAACACACACCACAGCATCAGTTTTAAGTGAGGGATAAAAAATGCTAATTTTACACTATGCAGTCATCACAACAAAAATATGACCATCCTCAATCTGACGATCAATCTAATGTATTTATTTATTTATATATATATATATATATATATATATATATATATATATACTCATAATGTGGAGGCACAGTCCTCTCTTATCAGTTTGAGTGAGTGCACATTCAAATCCATGTGCTGGTGAGATCCTAATGACAGAAGGTGCTCACATGCACATACACGAATTCACTGGAGCGAGATATCTGTGCTTATTGATATAATCTAACACTCTGTTTCATAATGATGGAAGCAGGCAAATCCATTGCCACTGTCTGCATGCTGAGCAAAGCCACAAACTCACACACACACAAAGATACTCAAATGTAAAACATACACTGTGCAAAACTTAACTAACAGATTTATCTTGCAGCTAAGGTCAGTGTAACATTTCTATGACATGTTTTTTTTTTTCTATTTATCACTATATCACTATTCACTATAAAAAAAAGCAGCGCCCTGAAGAAAAGATGTTAACACACAACATTGCGCTTCAACATGCAAAACAAAAACATGATGAATGGAGAGAAAGAAGGAAAAACAAAGTAAAGCAAAACAAAAGGATGTGTTCACAAGCTACCACAACAGACTAAACAAAAACAAGGCAGGGCAACAAGAGAAAATAAAAAATAAAGACAGAACAAACTAAAACAAAACAAAGTAATGACAACAAACAAACCAAACACAGTGAAAAGCAATTTAAAAATAAACAAAAAAAATGGAAAAACAAACAAAAGTAAAATACAGAGATGTAACTACAAGCCACTACTACAAAGAAAATGAACATACGGTGAACGGCACGAAGACAAAACAAAGAAATAAAGACGAACTAAGGCAAAATAAAGGGCCACTAATACAGATGAAATGAACATACGGTGAACGGCACGGAGACAAAACAAGTTCAAAAACATGTCCTCAGGCAAAAACATGTCTCAGTTTGCATATGTCTCACAAGTCACAAAGAGTCTGACACTGAAACAACACCATTAACAGTGATCTATGTGTGTGGCATCAGCTGTCAGTCAAATCCATCCAGGTCCTGACCTTTTTTTTTTTTTTTTTTGCCAACCAGGTGTGGGAGGTGAAAATCAAGCAGGGTGAAAGAGAAACACGAAGCAGCGAAGGTAAGAAAAGAGAGAGTGGATGAAGAGGAGATAAATAAAGGTCAAGGTAAGTCTGGTACTTACAGGCTTAAGTTTCTGTTTCAAGCTCATGGTGGCATTCTCTGAGCAGTGCTGAGACAGACACACAGAGCACTGACACAGGGAAACACCGCCCTTCCACGCTCGCTCGCTTTTTCCTCATGGACACAAACACACACACACACACACACACACACACATACTGATAAAGGTGTGGAACGGACGACAGCCATCCTATTTGCATAAAGATTAGACTACGTAGACAAAATATGGATGTGACACAGGCATTACAAAAGATACATTTCACACACAGACTTTATTTTGCTTTATTTTGTGCTCTGAAACTCATTTTGTATTAGTTTTTTCCCTTTCTTTTAATAGTTTTATTATTAAAGCATGTTCTAGTGTAAAAAGTAAGAGTAATATAATGGAAATCTCAATTTAATGTAGAATTTGTAATTTTGTAAAGAAAGTGAATTGGTTGAGGGTGTACATGATGTTCATGTATTGAACTGTGATACTGTAACTACGCTTTATATGTTTGGCACTGATATTCTGGGAGGCACAATGTCAATGTATTTGCCCTCTGCAGCGGGACTGTGGCGTGTTTATGTCACATGCCTATTAACCCTTACAAGTATTATTAGAGCAATTATTAGAGCAATTATGCTGCATTGCTTCTTGATTCCAGGAAAACTGGAACCTGATTTTTCCGGTCTTTCCAGATTTTTTTTCATACACTAGCATTTAAAATTTTGGGGTCAGTAAGGCTTTTTTTTTTGTAAAAAAGAAGTGAACACTTTTATTCAGCAAGGAAACACTAACTTGATCAAAAGTGATCGTAAAAAAGATTTCCATTTCAAATAAATGCTGTTATCTTCTATTTGTCATAGAATCCTAAAAAAGCATTATGGTTTCCATTAAAATATTAAGCAGTTTTTACTGTTTTTAACATTGATAATAATAACAAATGTTTCTTGAGCAGCAAATCATCATATTAGACTGATTTCTGAAGGATCATGTGACACCGAAGACTGGAGTAATGATGCTGAAAATTCAGCTTTGTATCACAGGAAAAAATTAAATTTTAAAATATAGTAAAACAGAAAATAATATTTCACTGTTTTTGATTGTATTTTTGATCAAATAAATGCAGCCTTGGTGAGCATACTTTTGAGAATTCTTTCAAAAATATTAAAAGAAAAATCTTACATTGGGAGGAGAACGGGAAAGGAGAGAAGGGAGCAGGACCGAGAAAAGACCTTAAAGGGATAGTTCACCTAAAAATGTAAATTATCCTATAATTTACTCACCCTCAAGTCATCCTAGGTGTATAGGTCTTTCTTCTTTCAGCCAAAAACAGTCGGAGTTATATTAATAAATATCCTGGCTCTTCCAAGCTTTATAATAATGGGAGTGAAGCCCAAAAAAAGTGCATCCATCCATCGTAAAAGTAAACTACATGGCTCCAGGGGCTTAATAAAGGCCTTCTGAAGTGAAGAGATGCTATTTGTGAGAAAAATATCCATATTTATAACTTTAATAACTATAATAACTGGCTTCAGACAACAACCGTACGCGAGTCTGGTTCTGGCGGAAGAGTGACCTCTGACCCGACGCATGACATATTGACGAACACCCAAGTGCAGAGGATAGAGCAACAAAACACCTTTCACAAGTTAGAAGTCTAAAACAAGAATTGTTAAAGAGAAATGTCGAAAGGAGCTTGAGTTTGTTGCCCAGTCCTATTTGTTTAAACCGCAAGAGGCGTCTACTCTCACCTAAGCTTATGCTACGCCTAAATCCTACGTCATGCACCGGAACTCGACTTTCTCGTGAACACGTGGACGGACTTTAACGGAAGCCAGTGATTACCGTTTATAAAGTTATAATTATGGATATTTTTATTACAAAAATGCACTGCTTCGCTTCAGGCCTTTATTAACCCCCTGGAGCTTTATGGATTACTTTTATGATGGATGGATGCGCTTTTTTGGGCTTTAAAATATCAGTTACCATTCACTCCCATTATAAAGCTTGGAAGAGGCAGGATATTTTTTAATATAACTCCGCCTGTGTTTGGCTGAAAGAAGATAGTCATACACACCTAGGATGGCTTAAGGATGAGTGTATTATGGTATAATTTTCATTTTTGGGTGAACTATCCCTTTAAGCCAGGACTTGAACTTGGATTGCCCAAGGCTGTGCCATATGTCAGAGCTGCCCACAAGTCTATGACTCCTGCTTAGTACAGAACTTTTCCATGACCTCTCTAATATTTCTAGGTTTTTTTTTGTGTGTGATTGTCGGACCTCACAAAATTCATGATCATATTTCATTCAAAGGTTAATGCTCCTCACATGCGGACCAGTCAACTAAAAACAGCACAGCTGGTCACATAACTAGGTACGTCATGTTATATAGACAGATCAATAGCAACAAAGATCAATGCAGATGATCATTTCCCTTCTTGCTCAGTGTCAAATCGAAGTCCAATTATCAAGCCAGGAATTGCCTGTTACAGTTCTACCTCAGGACGTAATGCCAAACACAGTCTGCACATATGCCTTAATACCATAATACCAAGCAAATGCTCAATTGCTCATACACAAGCTTCACACTAATTATATACATTGGCATTAGTGAACATGCTAAATAATGTATTAAAAGTGCAAAAATGCAAAAAAGGTTCATGTCAGGGTTATGTTTAGGGGTAGGGGATAGAAATGAGCTAAACATACAAACAACAGAAGTTGTGTTATAAAAAAAAATGTGTGAATATTACAAGAAAATGACAGAAAGAGAAAGAGTGAGCAACAGTGAGACAGAAAGCGAGAGTGAGAGACTAGGTAGAGAGGGCCAGAGAAAGAGAGTATGTTTGCATGCACACTTTTGACAGATGTGTGTGCGAGTAGAGAAACAGACAGTCAGTGTCTCTTTGGCCCCTGCTGTCACTGCCCTCTACTTCCATTAGCCCTAGAAGCCAAGGTCACCAGCAGAGAGCAACCACACACACACACACACACACAGTCATCCACACACGGGTCATGCTCACGCAAATTAAAATGCTCTTAATATTTTCAAAATACAGTTTAAACAGCAGCAGGATCAACAAATCTGAGGCCAAATGTCATTCCAAACCTGTATGACTTTCTATCTTCTGTGGAACAAAAAAGATTGAGAGATTCTGAGAAATATTTCAGTGTTTTTTTTATTTTTGTCCATATAATCAAAGTCAATGGTCACCAAAACTGTTTGGCTACCAACATTCTTCAAAACATCTTCTGTGTTCCACTGAAGAAAAAAAAAGTTTGGAATGAGTAAATGATGACAGATTTTTTTTTTTTTTTTTTAACAGAACCATCCTTTTAAATAATAGTTTGTGAACTTACTCAAATTTATCAAGATAGTTATAAGTGGGGGCTTAATGAAAAAATATAATAAAAAACTGTATTATTAGACAATTAGGAAGAAGGGGGAAAAACGTTCAGTTCACCTGTTGGAATGTGTCATATGCTGCATTAAAAACTAATACGGACACACACGCAGGCTTTATGATTGGAATGTGCAAGCTGGCAGTAGATTTGTCAGCATGATTGATTTTTCCACTGGTAGGGCAACACACAGTCTCCCACATGTGTCCTAGGGAGAGACGTCACCAATACAATCTCTTTCTCTCCGTCATTTTCACGGTCTTTCCTTGATTCTTCTTCTTTCTCTGCTGTACTGCAACCCTTTTAAGTACTTTGCACTCTTTATCTCTAAACTTTGAGGAAAATCTTTCAAGTTTTTATATAAACCATGGCACGAGGAGCCCACACAATCTTTGCAGTCATTATGTGAAACATAATGTAAAGTAACTTGAACACATGAGCATGTATTCCAGTATACCCAGTACAATAATCACACATAAAACACAAGGGTAGGAAAAGTGTGTCAGTGTGTGTCCGTTCCCTACACAACAGCCCAATAAGCACTGCCCACATCAGCACAGGACTCAGTGGTCCTCTGTAAATAGGTCACTAACTGCTTGTGTGGAGATGTTACAAAATAGTAAATCATGTAGATGATGTCATCAGCCGTTTCATTGGCTGATGAGGATGGGTGAAAGCTTTTGTGATGTCAACTAGTGCAACTTCTGGTGTGTATACAGTCTTTGCATCTTTTTACATGTATATTTTCATGGAACTTTAACTGGAATGACAAAGTAAATGTAATACATTGAATGAAATTAAATCTGTAAGGTCTGTAATTCCATCAAATGTCAAGACTGTAAATCTTCATATAAGGTTTGTCAAGCTATCAACAGTTTGTCTTGATAATTTTTTATTTTTCTAGTTTAAAATGACTTCACTCAAATTAGTCACTTAAATGTTACATTGCAGTTATATTAAATTATTGGAATTTTAATTCAATTAACTCTACATAGACGAACAATTTAAAACCATGTAGAAAGAATTTTAATTGCAAAATAGAAACAGAGAGATCAGCTTAAAGTATGTTCAATAAATTCATTTATTAAAATTTTCTGCCATAATAATGTCTTTATTTTTATTTTTATTTGTGAACTTTTCCCTGCTAATATTAACTATCTTTTAAACATTTAGGGTCAGTAAGTTTTTTTTTTTTTTTAAAGAAATTAATTACTTTATTCTGCAAGGATGCATTACATTTACCAAAAGTGACTGTAAAGACTTTTACATTGTTACAAAATATTTCTTTTTTTAAACAATTTCTGTTCTTTTGAGAATTCTATTTATCAAAGCATCCTGAAAAAATATGTGATCACAAAAATATGAGAGAAAAAAAAATCTGAAATATTAAAAACAACCACTTTTAACATTTTAAGTTGAAACCTCAGCTTTGCCATCACAGAAATATATTCAAAACATATTCAAATAGACAACCGTTATTCTAAATTGTAATAATATTTCATAATACTACTGTTTTACTATATTGCTGATCAAATAAATTGAGCTAAAAGAGCAAGAGACTTTCAAAAACAGTATAAAATCTTACCCACTGCGAACTGCAAAAAAACAGTGGTGTATGTATCATATGTGACCATGGACCACAAAAACAGTCATAAGGGTCAATTTTTTGAAATTGAGATTTATACATCATCTGAAAGCTGAATAAATAAGCTTTCCTTTGATGTATGGTTTGTTATGATATGAAAATATTTGGCCGAGATACAAAATCTGGAATCTGAGGGTGCAAAAAAATCAAAATATTGAGAAAATTGCCTTTAAAGTTGTCCAAATGAAGACCTTAGCAACGCATATCCACTCACAAAAATACATTTTTGATATATTAGCGGTAGGAAATTTACAAAATATCTTCACGGAACATGATCTTTACTTAATATCCTTATGATTTTTGGCATAAAAGAAAAATCTATAATTTCGACCCATACAATGTATTGTTGGCTATTGCTACAAATATACGATATATGATAACTGCAATTAATTTGATTAGCTAATTGGCATATTACACATAAAATTTCATTAGAATATAAATGATTATAATTGTAACTTGACTGATAGACCTAATTTTCACGTTACTGAGGTTTCTACAATCTACAATTACTTGGCTATTTTTTTTAAATTACAACATGTGTATAGCAACAATACCATAAGGGTATAAATAAATCAAATAGATCAAATGGCAAAATCACTAGGCTTCAATAAGGAAACAGAAAGAAAAGGAACAAGTGACTAAATCAGTCAAGAATAAATTTGCATGAAAATATGTATGAAATACATTGCTGAGCCCTCAAGTACTTTTTCATATTACCTGCGTGACTTGAGTGACCTTTTCTGAGACATTCTGTGTGCGGTCTTTAATCTTGCTGGGTGCTATGATCTCGATCTCCGTGGGGGAAGGAGGTCTGAGGCGGTCCGAGCCGAAGGATATTGTCACTTGAGGGATGCGGCCAATGGTGCGGTGCCGCATCAAATCAGAGTCTGAGGTGGAGTTGAAGTTACTGGGCTTCAGATCTGAGAAAGAAATATCACACCTTCTGGTCAGTTTTCATCACAGTAGTCAAAAACAATTGGAAAAAAAAAAAAAAAACATCACAGGGTTTGATCAAAACAATATCATGCCATGTGACTTGCACTACCATCCTGTACGCATCTGTCAATTACATTGTCGGTTATGTCACTGTTTGAGTATGCAATGATGAAAACCTGTTATTATAGACGTATGAGTCATTTAGACACCTGTATAGTGACAAATTAAACTCTTTAGAGTTTGCGCACACACATGCAGAGCGGCAGGCGCGTCAGGGGTGGCTGAGGGTAATCACAGTCGCACAAAAGCATTGATTAGGACTACAGCTACAGAAATAGGCCTGTCAGGCCGCCACATGTGCCCATCTCACCGGGGAACCAAGTCTTATTCTGGACTTCCAAAGACTTAAATGATACAATTTAAAATGTTCGAATGGGCCGCTTTGTTATGCTCATTACGCTTTGTGCTGCTTTTTGGATTTGTTCCATAAACTATATTAGAATATCATACTAGTTCATTTTTATCAAATGCTACTTCTATTTTAAGCTAATTGGTTTTGACTTATTATGTAGTCAAGAATGCATTCAAATATAATACTTAATTTCCATTGAAAGCATATCCGGTACACCTATTTAATGCTAATGGAAGAGTTTAATCACAGCTAAGAGACGGGACAGCTGATCAAACAAGGCTGCATGCACTAATAAGCTGACAAGCATCTGTTCCACTCAATCCCCGCTCATTTCTGTCATATATAAATTCTCAGACATATGACAAATGATTTAAAAAGGCAGTCACACTGCCCAGTAAGTCAATGTATGAAAGAACCAAAGAACCAAACTTCTCTCACACTTCCTTTGTCATATACACTACCTGCCAATAAAACTGCAGTCCAAGAATAAAGACAATAATGTTTACAACTTTGGCATTTTCTCCACTGTAAAAGCCTGTTATAGGAAACAGTTTCACGTTGGTAAACATACTGACACAGTGGCTTTGGAATACTGAACATTTTTCACCGTATTGGAAAGTGGAATTATGGAAGCTGGTTTCCATCACTGTGGAAAAAAAGGTCATTCTCACTTTATGACTCACAATTAAGACTTTAGTTTTACTTCTAAGTTCATATCTTCCAATTAATTGCAAGTTTATATCTCATAATATGACATATCTACACTGTAAAAAGTAATACGCTCTATCTACTCAATAAAATTGTGTCAACAGATTACAAGCAATATTATTAATTAAATTCAACATATAAGAATTAGAGTTAGAATTAGTCAAATTAATTCCTTAAAAGTCAACCATTAAAAATGTGTAAAATTAGCAAACACCATTACAAAAAACACAAACTGACATAAAAAGCAGAGTCTAACTGCCCAACTAAAAGAAACACTGATCACCATAGTGGTGACCAAACATTTTCAATAAAATCAACATCAACATCTAAACCTCTGTTAATTCATGTGTTTCTCTTTCCTTCAGTGATCCTACTTATTATCGTCAGGTGTCTTCAGTGTTGGCAATAAAAAAAAAAGAGTTCTTAACTCATCTTTGACGTCTGTCTGTTATTCAGGGGCTGTATTCACAAAATATTTTATCTTACCACTAAGAGTTCTCCTAAATAGCAGTAAAAGTTCTTAGCTAAGTGTTTTATCTTAAAACCTATTCACAAAGCTGCTGAGACCAACTTTTACTAAGGAATAGAGAGAAGTCTTAAGCTAAGAGTAAGGGCGGGGTTGACCTCGTTGCTATGGATGATGTCAACACGCTTACTAACTATGCCGACAGTGATTGGCTGATGGGGGAGGAGTCTCTGTCAGTGATTTAATCATATAAATATTGCAGAATGAGCTATCATGTTGCCATATTTAAGTAAAGGTTTTAAAATACAAATGTTGCCAAATTGAAATAAAGATTTTAAAATGTAGGCTAAGCCTAGTTAAATAATTAAAGCCTAATTAAAAAGTATATGTTCAGTTAATTGTCAGCCTCTTACATCTCTGCGTCTCAAGAGAATGCAGAATTTCAAGCGACAAATGATGCAAAGTTTGAGAGGAGTATGTTCAAACGGTCTATCTAATCAGCTCGAGTGGAGGTATATATATACACAGGCGAGAGCCGACTCACCTATAGTTACCTCGACAGTTTTCTGCATCCCTCCGCCACCCCGTTGCCGTATCAGCCGAGTGTGAGGAACGGGGTGGCGGAGGGATGCAGAAAACTGGGCTGAATAAATTCCAAGCTCGGAGTCCTCGATCCTCTTGGACAGCACACCAAATACACTTATAATATTTTTTTTTACACTATTCGATCATTTGTAAGAACTGCCACAGGTTATCAGACATTATTTATTTATTTATTAAAGATTTATTTTTGGCGTCTTATCGTAGATTCAAATCTATAAATCAAAATATGTATTGCATTTATGAAAGAAAAGGTTCAGCACCTAAGGCGCTATCAATATTGTCTCATGGTGTAGGCTACAGTGTCTTTAGCTGGATTAGGACTGTTTGTGATTTAGTCTTAGTGACTTAGGAGTCCTCTTGACTACTCCTAATGTTTCACAGATTTAGGAGCTAGTTTTAGCGCTAAAATGCTTTGTGAATACTCTTAGAGCAAAAATTTAGGAGTCATATTTTAGTTTAAATTTTACTTAAATTTTACTCGTTTTAAATGGTTGACATTTAAGGAATTAATTTGATTAATTTTAACTCAATTCTACTTGTTGAATTTAATTATTAAAATTGCTTGTAACCTGTTGCCAAAATTTTATGTAGTAGATATAGGCCTGGTTTCACAGACAGGGCTTAGCCTAAGCCAGGATTAGACCTTAGTTCAATTAGGATATTTAAGTAGCTATTATAAACATACGCTAGAAAAAACATTACTGGTGTACATCTTGAGTCAAAACAGTGGCACTGACATATTTTAAGATATGTCAGTATAAGTTGCTTTCAGTTAAAACAGCTCAAACATGCATTTAGTCTGGGACTAGCTTAAGCCTTGTCTGTGAAACCGGGGGATAGAATATTACTTTTTACAGTGTATCAGAGTGATTTTTTTATTTATTTGCAAATACTTTATTGTCCAACGTTTCGGCAACAAGCCTTTGTCCCTTGAAACGTTGGACAATAAAGTATTTGCAAATCAGTGTGCGGTCAGATATCATTTATACAGATTTATTCTCTTTGACCTGCACCTCGGACGGTGTGCGTTTGTTTAAGTTTTTTTGGGAATTTTTATTTAATATCACAATTTATAATTTATAACTAATTTTCTATTTTACTATATTTTAAAATTTAATTCCTGTGATGTCAAAGCTAAATTTTCAGCATCATTACTCATTCTTCAATGTCACATGATCCTTCAGAAATCATTCTGATATGCTGATTTGCTGCTCAAGAAACATTTCCAATTATTATCAATGTTGAAAACAGTTGTGCTTGTGCTGCTTAATATTTTTTTTGTGGAAACCATGATAATGTTTTTTTTTTTTTCTTTGATGACTAGAATGTTCAAAAGAACAGCATTTATTGGAAATAGAAATATTTTGTAACATTATAAATGTCTTTACAGTCACTTTTGATCAATATAACTAAAAAAAGACACTTACCGACCCCAAATTTTTGAACAAAAGTGTATAAAAAAGTGGCTTAATGTCCAAAAATTTCTCTGAGACTTTACTTGTAATAAACATCTTCTGCCAAAAAAAGAATCAAACAATATTTTATGATAAGCCCTTACATTATAATAGATTTCTATTAGGGAAAATGTGCTTTGTGTTTTATTATAGCATCATCCTTTTGCTTGTAGACAAACCAAGAGATTGGATTTTGTGTTTGTTCCTTTTCTTTTGGAGAAAAAAAAAAAAACACTTAATGTTAAAATACCTTTCTTTGTGAATTATGGCTTTGTTTGCAGTAAATGTTTATTAAATGAAACTGGGTTATCCTTGATTGTTTTTTAGTACATTAACCCGTGTTAGGCATTTTATATCCCCATTTTGTCTGATGATCTAGAACAAATGCAAGTGAGTTTTAGAGACATCCAAGAGAATATAATAGCTATAATGACTATTACTTGGTAAACACAGAATCATAACTAAAATAAATCTAAATAAACTTCTTTTAACTGTGATATGAGATATCATCTTTATATTTTCAATCAACCGGCAAACCACACAGAGACAGGATGTTATTCCGACATTGGATTCAAAATTGCCTTGATGACCTTCAAATACTGTCTGATAAGGTGGAAATAATACTGCAAACAAAAACTCATACCGCTCCACTGGTCCCTCATGCCGTCAATGTCATGCAGTGAGGATGCCCGACGCAGACTGTGTACGCTCTCTCTGGAGTGGCTGTGTTTGAGAGGGGGTCCACTGGGCTCTAGCCGGTCTGAGGGCCGTGAGAGTGGGGATGAGAAGCCACATGAGGAGGGGGTCTGCTGAATCAAGGCCTGGGTCTCTGATTTCAAGCAGCTGTCTGGAGACATCTGGAGGTCTTTCAGAGCCACCTCCTCATGAGAGGGCTGCAGGACACGCAGAGGGAAGCTGTAATCACGTGTCTGTAGGATTATGAACTATGTATTGCATTTGCACGCATGTACCTGTAGGTAGTCCACCACCACTCCCTCAAAGTGGTCCTTAGGGAGGGAAGGCTGCCGTTTCACACGGAGAGAGGGCATTCTAAGCCTCATCTTGCGTCTCTGACCTGAGACAGAAACACAAGCTTAAATAATGCAAGAGGAAGATGTTTTTTGGCTCAAATCTCAGAGGACATAACTGGTGAGAAATGCGTTCTGAAGTCTGGTAGGTCCTTTTATTAATATCTGACAAATCTGAGTACAGTGGGTGATAATGATGAGATCTTTTTTAAAACCTGTAAAGCAGGAGAAGACCCAATTTTCTCTCATTTCTCTCATATGATTTAATGATAATTGTTTTATTGATATTAATACTAAAAATATTATTGTTTAATATTACTATTTAATATTAATAATAAAAATGTATATATTTAAAAACATAAATAAAATAATTTCAAATATTATATACTTTACATAACTTCAAATATTTGTCATTAATAATGACAATGAAAAAAATAATAATGTATTTTTAATTAATTTAATAATTATTTGTTAACATATAATATAATATAATATAATATAATATAATATAATATAATATAATGATAATAATTTACATTCTTTTATTTTATATCAGTTGTTGTATATGCATGTTATTATTAATATCAATAATATTGCAATTTTATTTGTCAACATATAATATCATTAAATATATTGATAATAATTTACATATTTAAAAACAAATAAAAGTAGTTTCATCCATTTTTAACTTATGGCAGCTAAATATCTCATAGTGTCTAATATAAAAGTTAAATGCACCACTGAACAGAAATGATGAGCCAGGCATTCACACACACTTCTCATATACATAAACACTGACACCAAAATCTGACACCATCTTTATCAAATGCTGCCTCTAGCTACACCTACACACCAACCGTCACACCAAGCACAGCAGTCAATGTGTTTACCTTATAAGGCTGTTACAGAAAGGGCATAATCTCTGCACACACAGACAAAGGGGGGACACGCACCTGCCTGTAGCCAGCTGTGTGTCATCCGCTGTTTAATGCCACCTTTTTTCATAGACGGGTCTAAAAGCTCTTGAAAGTTTAGGATGAACATGATTACGACTCCTTCCTCATTCTTTACTGGAACAACATCAACTAAACATGGCCTACATGTTCCTGAAAGGCCAAGAGAGAGAGACAGGAGAGAAAGAGAATTAATGTAGTTAACAGGGATGTCAGCAAGCAGAGATGTTTGAGTACAAAATACAGCAGAAATTTAGTTTCGTTTTCATGAAGAGCTGTTATAAATACCAGTGTGAGGGCTGTGAGTAGTCCAAACACACTCACACTTACACAAACACACAATAAGACACCCACACACAGGTGCTGCCCATCAGGGGGTTTGAAGTCCATGACTTTGAGGAAACATAAATCTAAAAAATCGGGGAGACCATGGAGAGCTGTAACACATTCTTTCATTGTCTGTGTAATTTTTACACTATGTCTTAAAACTTTGATATAATGTTCTCATATTTATTGACTACGAATTAAAATAGTTTATAAATCTACAACTCATACCTAAAAGGTGCAAATTAATTTAAAGTTTAAAGAGTGCTGTTATTACCCCACCACAGGCAGCATTAATAAAATAAAATAAAATTTTATGCCATTCCCATGTTTATAACATTGATAATAATAAGAAATGTTTCTTGAGCAGCAAATCAGAATATCAATGAGTTCTGAAGGATCATGTGAGACTAAAGACTGGAGTAATGCTGCTAAAAATTAAACGTTAATTACATAATTACATTTATCAGGAATAAATTACATTTTAAAATAAATTAAAACTTGATCCTAGAGAATTAGTTAACTACAGAACGATCATGAATCTCCCTTTTCTGTCAAAAACATGAAAAAAGCCAGTATCCTCACAGCTATGATCCTTCCTAGAGTGAAATGGTATCTTTAAAGATTTCCAGTCAGGATTTAGAACATATCATAGTACTGAGGCTGCTCTCATTAGAGTTACAAATTCCTTGCTCTTATCATCCAATCGTGGTTGCATCTCTCTGTTAGTGTTACTAGACATTTGACACTATTCTTTTAAATAGACTTGAAAATTAAGTTGGCATTAATGAAACTGCATAAGCATGGTTCATATCGTACTTATCTGACTGTTATCAATTTGTAGCAGTAAATGAAGAGGTATCATATCGATCACAAGCTCAGTATGGAGTACCCCAAGGCTCAGTACTAGGACCATTGCTCTTCACCCTGTATATGCTACATTTGGGATATATCATTAGTTTCCTTGGGATATGGCATCAGTTTTCATTGTTACGCTGATGATATTATTTCTTTGCAGCCTGATGAAACATACTAATTCAACTAATGAAATGCATAGTTGATATAAAAATCGGATGACTAGTCATTTCCTACCACTAAATTCTGAAAAAAACAAACAAACAGAGGTTTTAATTATTGGACCAAAAATCTCTGCACGTAATAACCTAGGATACTGTCTAACACTTGGTGGCTGCTCTGTCAAGTGTTTGTCATCAGTAAGGAACCTGGATATGTTATTTGATAGCATTCTTTCATTTTGAAAGCCACATTTCTAGCATTTGTAATATCGCATCTTTTCATCTTAAAATACCTCTATATTACGACACATGCTGTCAGTGTCAAATGCAGAGAAGTAAATTCATGCATTCACGACCTTAAGGCTAGATTATTGTAATGCCTTACTGGATGGTTGCCCTGCATGCTTAATAAACAGACTCCAGCTAGTCCAGCTAGAGTTCTTACTAGAACCAGGAAGTATAACCATCAGTATGACCAGTCAACACTGCATACATTTTAAAATTTGCTGATTACCTGAATAGTTTAGTTCTTCAATACTTGAGCGAGCTCCTATCACATTTTAGTCCTTCACGTTCACATTAAACCTAGCATACACGTACACACTATCACACTTCTATAATTCAAATAATTTAAAGGATTATTAGGCTGCATAAATTAGGTCAACCAGAACCAGGAACACTTCCTATAACATCTTATGTACTTGCCATAATGGCATCTACACTTATATTAGTCTCTCTGTTTCATCCTTATCCCAAGGTTACCATAGTCAGCTGGATCCGGTCTATTCAGACCAGATGGTAGACCCGCACCCAAGAGGTGATCACAACGCACCCCTGAATGTCACCAGAGACCACAACAACTAGAATAGAGACAGACCGACCACCTATGAAGACCATCGGCACAGATCCTCAACAAACAGATCCTCAACCTCTATGGCCAGCTATAACTCCTTCCAAACAAATGCCGGCGTGAGTATCCCGATCTTCAGGTAGAAGAACCTGGATGAAATATTCTGAATGATATCAACCCACAATCTGACTTGTGATGCAGCCTGGAATCATAATCACACTAAGTTCCTTCATTTGGCCAGAGGAGAACTGGTCCCTTGGTTGAGCCTGGCTTCTCCCAAGGTTTTTTTTCTCTATCCTGTCACCTGATGGAGATTGAACTAAATATTCAGCAATATTATTGATTTGACTGCACTGACCCTATCGGATGAGAACTTAACTGAGCAGCATGATGACACCAATGTTTTCTCTAGAGCTGCTTTATAGCTGAATTGAACTTGTTTCATAATTGATGAACTTTACAGTTATTGAACAAAACTGAACTGATATGACCATTTACTATTGTCTGTTTGCAGCACTGAATCATTATTTTCCTGTTTATTACTGTAAAGCTGCTTCAAACAATCTGCATTGCATAAAGCACTGCATGAAGAAGGTGACTGGACTTGACTTAAAATAGAAAACAGTTACTTTACATTGTGATAAATTTTCAATCAAATAAATGCAGCTTTGGTGGGACTTCTTTGAAAAATATTACTGACCCCAAACTTTTAAACAGTAGTGTAGATGAAAAACTTTGGAATGTTTGTATGGAAGTATTTCAAATTAAAGAGAATCTGCTAATTCAGAAGACACCAGTTCTGTCATTCCACATCCGGTTCACGTACAAGTAATTTCACCCCTGAGGGTCATTTCTAATTAGTTAAACTTCCTAGTCTCTAAAACTCCACAACAAACACACAGATGCACTGAGAACATTTAGAGAGGTCACTTATATTTTGGCTAAGAGGCTTTAAAAATATATACTCTCTTTATGACATACAGCATGAGAGAAATCAAAGCATCATGAGTTGTACTTTTAAAACAGACATGACGATGAGCAGAAAGGTAATAAAGGAGATAAATGAGAGAGTGAAAAAAGGGCTTGATGCAAATCAAAGAAATAAGAACGCAGAGCAGAAAGGGAGAGTTACAGGAATGAGAAGGGAGTGATGGGAAGAAGGACAGAAAAACCAGAGAAAGAACAGCATGATTAAAGTCAGCCAGACCCCCCTCAGCTCTTGACTAAAGCAGGCCATCAACCACTCTAAATATAGACCCTGCCCTCACACACACACACAAAGGTGCTGTTCAGTCTCCAGCTCAACTGTGACACAGATCGAGATGCTGTATCAACTAAAATATGTGATGGATAAAAAGAACAGAGGGGCTGCGGCACATGTGAGCATGTGCATGTCAGCATATGCGTGCATCTGAGCTCAGAGTGCATTCGTTTAGTGATAGGGGTGTGAGTCTCCGGAGTCCTGTTGTCATGGTAATGTTATCAGTGCACTGCTTCCCAGCCGAAGGAACACCTGTCTACTTTCAAGCTGAGCTACAATGAATGCACACACGCACAAACACTGGCGTAACGACGTGCAGAGAGCCAGTGACTCCATTCATCTGCTCCTGGCTGAGGAGACTAAAGACATGAAGACAGAGCCAGTGGGATGGGTGGCTCTGTTAGACACACAGGCCCTCAGCTGGTCTCTGGACGGTAACTATAACGGTAACACCAAGGACAATAACACAACAGAACCATACCGCCAATCTAAACTTTTTGCTAATTGTCAATCATCATTGTAATAGCATAATCCACAGAATCCACACCACAACTATAATGATAATTGCGGAAACATTTCTTTTAGGACCACTACTGTCAATGATGATTGACAATTAGCAAACAGTTTGGATTGGTGGTTCTGTTCTGGATAAGAACTCCCTGCCCATCCATGCATCTTAGCATAGATAATAGCAGGGAGTGCAGTGATAACCAGCTTATAAGGTAAACAAAACAGAACCAACATAAATGTATTACAGATACCATTAACGTTCTTAAAGGGTTAGAAAATGAAATTTCTGTCATCAATTACTCCCCCTCATGTCGTTCCAAACCCGTAAGACCTTCGTTCATCTTCAGAACACTAATTAAGGTATTTTTGATGAAATCTGAGAGGTTAATGACTCGTCCATAGACAGCAATATAACCACTATTTTTAAGGTCCAGAAAGGTATTAAAGACATCATTAAAACAGTCGACATGATTGCAGTGGTTCAAAATTAATTTTATGAAGCGGCGAGAATACTTTTTGTGCGCAAGAACAAAACAAAAATAATGACTTTATTCAACAATATCATCTCATCTGTGTCATTCTTATACGCTGTTTTTAGTACCTCTCTGGACCTTGAAAGTGGTGACTATATCGCTGTCTATGGACGAGTCACCTCTTGGATTTCATCAAAAATATCTTAATTTGTGTTCCGAAGATGAACGAAGGTCTTATGGGTGTCCTTACTGTGGATGAGAGGAGGAGCTGGGGATGAAGGAGGGGCTTTACTGTCACTTTTCATCTATTTGATTGCCTCCTTGCTGAATAAAAGTATTTCTTAAAAAAAAAAAAAATGCCTTACAGACCCCAAACTTTTGAAAGTTAGTGTAGGTAAAGGGTTGACATGTACATAGGGTGACCATATGTGCCATTTTCCCAGGACGCGTCCTGTCCAGGATTTCTAAATTGTCTAAAATGGCCCCTTGCCTCTTTAATCGTGAAAGTGGTCATACTGATGTGCCCCCGGAACGCGATTTAGGAACGCGATTTCTACACGGAGGTCTGTGCAAGCCACTGTTCTTACTGACAGTCTTCATGCAATGCATTAAAATGTTGTCGTATTTGCAATGCTTTGACCGTTCTCTATAGATCCAGGATTCTCGCAAGCCACGATTGGTCGATTATGTATAATGTACGCTATTGGTCAAATTATTTTTCAGTCATTACCTTCCGCAAATATTAAAACAAAACCAAAACTGGGACATTTTATGCAAAAATGGCACATATGGTCACCCTAATGTACAGCTCTTTAAAAAATAGACTAAAAACTGGTTCAGTCTGGTCCAGATAATGTACATGCACACTGGAGTAACAGATGAAGACTCTATCAAAAAGGCCATTGGCTCTTTTAATGAAAAGGCGGACATATTAAAGACATGGGGAAATTTGACTGTTCCCTTTCCTGTGTTGATGAGGGTATTATTAAAGTATACACACACATACACACATGCACTGCTTCTGACGCTGGTGCTGCACCAGCTGTGGATTGAACAACACACTGAATAATGCTGACTAAAAGACGGGGAGGAGCCAAAGCCTGCCGCTGTTTTCATATGTGTTTTAAAGGGGACTGAGGTGATCATGAATTCAAGTACAGATTACGGAGCTAATCACAATTTTTTAAAAGAGGGCCTAGTGATGCCTCTGGTTCAGACAGTGTTGTCAGTATCTGGTGTATCTGCATTAGTTGCTATAGTAATGATGTGAGCATCAGCATAATGCCAAAAGACTTTCACACACAACTGAGAGTAGCTGTCAGTGTGAAAGCAGAGGACAAAAAAGTTTTGTCTCTACTCATGCCTATCATGTCTCAAGCCCTAAATTTTGGTTTATAAGGAAAAGTGTGAGTGAAATTCTCGCTAAAACCCACCTTCCTTAGAGTAGTAGAGGATCTCCACCTTGCGCTCTTCTGACCCGAGCAGGGCCTGTGCCAGCTGTGCCAGGGCACTCTTCATAGTGCCCGGCCCCACCAGGAACTGACACGTGCAGGACTGCTGCATGATCTCTGCCCGCGAGAAACCAAACATCTGACAGAAGCCCTCATTGCAGTAGATAATCCCACAGTTCTTCACCTGGGCGTTAGCAATCAGGAATTTACGGTCTGGTCGGGTTAAGAAAGAGTTAAGAAAGAAAAATTTATTAAAACGAACATTTTCAATGTTATCAGGGGGAAAAAGTGCATTTAAAGGGTTAGTTCACCCAAAAATGAAATTTTTTCCATGATTTACTCACCCTCAAGCCATCCTAGGTGTATATGACTCTCTTCTTTCAGATAAACACAATCAGAGATATATTTAAAAATATTCTTAGTCCTCCAAGGTTTATAATGGTTGTGAATGGGGGGCCATGTTTTGAAGCCAAAAATAATGCATCAATCCATTAAAAAAGTAATCCATATGACTCCAGGGGGTTAATAAAGGCCTTCTGAAGTGAAGCGATGCGTTTTTTTAAGAAAAATATCCATATTTAAAACTTTATAAATTCAAACAACTAGCTTCCGGCGGACGACCGTACGCAGAATGCACAAGTCGATTTGCGGCGGAAGAGTATCCTTTGACCTGACACACAACGTAATGATGAACACGGAGGCTCAGAGGATAGAGCAAAACAAATCACCAGTCACGGATTATAAGTCTAAAACGATGATTTTAAAGAGAAATTTCAGAGGATTTTGATATAAGAGAAGAGGAGCTTGAGCTTGTTGCCCAGCCCCTACCGCGAGAGGCGCCTAAGTTTACGATACTCCTACATCCCGCGTCACACATCGCGTCAGAGGATTACTCATTTGGTGCAAGTCGACTTGCACATTCTGCGTACGGTCGCCTGCCGGAAGCTAGTTAATTAAATTTATAAAATATTAAATATGGATATTTTTCTTACAAAAACACATCACTTCGCTTCAGAATAGGGCTGGGCGATATGGCTGAAAACTGTATCACGATATCAGTGTTTCATATCGGTCGATATCGATAATTATTGATATTTTTTATGACCCATTTTAAAATAAGGACCAGGAGAAAAATATATTACATTTAAACATTTTTATTTTAAACTTATCCTTCCTCTGATCATAATCCCCTCAGTTGTTAAGACAGAAATGTCAACAAACATGGAAAACTCAAATAATTAAAATGTTGCAGCTACAGATGTTGTTGGTTATATACGGCTGTGCTCCAAAGGGTGAGCGCGGCTAAGGTGGTACATCAAGTTCGTGGTATTACCAGTCTTGGCAGGGACGACGGTCTTGCATAATTTGCAGACGACATTGGTCTGACTATGGTCAGACTTATAATATCCAAAAAACTGCCATACTAACGAGCTGACTTTTCCTCTTTTATTTACAATTACCTCGCTCGCTGCGGCACTCATTTTCTGCTTATCAGTCGCCGGTTACTGAAGAGGAATCCAGCAGACCAGCACGAGACAACGATATGGCGCAACCAAATATGATACTGTTACATGATTAGCTGTTGCTAGGTTACCAGAGAGCGAGTGCCTTTGTTAATGCAACCAAACTTGCTTCGCAACCTCTGTTTTCTTCCGACGAAGAATAAAAAATATCGAAGGTTTTATCGAACACATTTTTTATTGATATCGATCACGTGTCTATCGCGATACATATCGTTATCGTTTTATCGCCCAGCCCTACTTCAGAAGGCCTTTATTAACCCCCTGGAGTCGTATGGATTACTTTTTTAATGGATGGATGCATTATTTTTGGCTTCAAAACGCAGCCCCCCATTCACAACCATTATAAACCTTGGAGGACTAAGGATATTTTTAAATATATCTCCGATTGTGTTCATCTGAATGAAGATAGTCATATACACCTAGGATGGCTTGAGGGTGAGTAAATCATGGGATAATTTTTGGGTGAACTATCCCTTTAACACACACTGAACTTTTGTGGTTGTCAAATTATAGGCCTACGGGGTAAGTTGTCACAATGGACATTATTATTATTATTATTATTACAACATTAAAATAACTTTTGTGTAACTGGACTTTCTTACTGAGAGTTACTAGCTTTCTTCCATTTGTCTTAACTAGCTCTTCTCCTCAATACAGGATATAAATTGTTGGAATCAATTTAAAAGTGAGATAATTGGTGAAAATGCTTCTAAATTTTTACAATCATTAGTGACCTAAAAATAGTTTTAACTAATAACATTTTTAAATCCATAGCTATGTTTTTTTTTGGTTTAGTCTATCAAAAAAAACAAAAAAGTTATAAAAAAAAAATTGAATACATATCCCCACACTTGATTTTAGGGTTGCTTTTTATTTGGTTATTATTTTGTCTGTTTTATATCTCTCTTTTTTCTTTGTTCTTCCTCTTCCTGTATTATACTACTGATCATTATCTGCATTTCCGATGGCTGCATTGATATGAACAGGAAATCTGCTGACAGCAGTGCTATTTTTGCAGCAAGAGCTGAATCACACATCAGCTTCAACAGGTGGGAGAGCAACACAGTTCATCTTAAGACGGTTAAGATGGAATGGAAAGGAAATATTTCTTTGCTCCTTTTAGCAAATTAAAATTCTATATATTCAAGGGTATTTCACATGTGCCTCTGAGGACACACACTGCCTGCTTTTCTCTCTGAATCTTGTTTCTCCATCTCTGAATGGTAATTGTGTTTGGTGACAGGAACTTTAATGCCCCTCAGCATCAAACTCATTATCGCCTTTTTACTTCAGGAATAGAACACAACGCACTGAGATGGTTGCCTAGCAGCCGCAAAATGACACTTAGCCCTAACTGATAGTGAAGGGAGGAGCTTATATGCACCGGCACACATATATACATGCTTGTATACTTAAAAGATGAGGTATTAGCAATACACACATAGGATAACTGATGCATCCTGTAAAGGGAGAAGAAATTATAACTGAATGATTTGCTCAAAAATAATCTAGCTAACATAAAGCAAAAGCAGGCCAAAGTTATGAAACAGAAGAATTCAAAACAAAGTCTCTTTTACATGTTTTTGAGGGTTCAAAAGTAGTATACAACTACTGTAAACCATGAATAGTGTACACAAAGCAATGGTGATTAAAAGGTATATTGGAATAATAGCTATATAAGGCCTATAATTTATTGTTCAATATATAATTTTTTTTTGTTAGCATCTGTTTGCCTGAATGCAGACTCTGGCTAACTTATAACATTTATCATTACTGAAATGCTTGAAACCCCTGCAGAAACTTATATTTTCACCTGTATAAAAAAAGAAAAACTTTTACTAGGTACTGTAACCTTTTTTATTTTGACCTGTGGGGAAGAAGCCTCATTAAGGGCCTTACAGAACAGGCATAGGTCAAGCTTTTGGTTTACCATGGGGTAAGACTATAGATTTAAGGAAATTGGGGCATATGGACAGAGATTAAGGTTATGATTTGGATTTCAAATTTCAAAGGGCTCTTCATAAAGATAAAACTTGGAAACCTGTTAAAAAATGCTGCTCCCTCTTTTAGACTTTGAAACAAGAGAGTGGAAGGGGCAAACATTACAGGACAACTGTGGTAAAACAGGACATTGTTAAATAACTAATGGTAGCCTATATTATGCAAATGTAATTCCCTAGTGTAATGACACATCTGTCCAAAATCAGGAAACATGATTGAATGAACAAAGCAGGTGCACGACATAAATAAACACATGCATATACAGAGAAGAATTGAATAACAAAGGGGCAGATGGTTGTTAGCAATTTTCCATATTAGTCATAGATTAATTTTTCTTTTGCATTTACATAATGTATATAAAATAAGCCGGGTCTGTTGATTTGCTCTCGATTGATGATCAACTGCCATGCAAATCAAATCACAAACTGATACCCATGACTGACCTGCACACTTCCAATGGCCGCTCGCTCTCTGACAGTTTCTCACGGAGTGCGTATACGACCCCAATTGATCAATAAACAATAACATTGCTATATCTATATTTTAGACTACAATAACACATTTCTGGGCTATAAAATACCTTCTAACCCAACGAAAGGAAATAAAAAGTTTTTAAACTCACTTTGCCCGTCGAATTTCTTGATGATGGTGTCCAGATAGGTGTTCTGAAGAGCGACGTGTCCCCGGCGCACAGGCATTTTCACGCGTGGACAGATTCAAGAGCCCTCTTATTCTGGTTCTCTCTGTCTCTTTCAAGGACGACCGAGCAAGACAAAAGAAGATAATCTAGAACTCGAACACATTGTACAGGAAGCAAGTGTTTATAGCCTCAGCATTAAACAAAAAGGACACGTGAATGCCTATGGGATCCTCGCGAAAGTGAAAAGTCGCCAAGTCTAAATGCAAAATAAAAGAAAGCCGGTTTGAATGAAAGCAAATGTCTTGCAGTTTTGGGACTCGAAACTCTCGCGCCGTCACATGAAATGTCGCTCCGAGCTGTGGCAACGCATGGATATGCTCCCTGAAACCAGACGAAACATAAATAGAAGAACAACGCGAGACAGCAGAACTGACGCCGACACCTCAGAGGCAGCGTGCGGCTTGGCTGATGAAGCTCGTTGTGGAATAATGGTACGTTGCGTTCACAGGGGAGGCAGTGGACACAGCTGTCACTTTTGACAGAAGGCAGATGCGCGCTCATGCTCCTCTCTCTCTTTCTCCCTCTCTCAGAGAGCGTTTATCTATGTCCTAGTGGGATGCAGTCCACCAACGAGCACAACATTTCCACCAAACACCATAACAGCACACTACCTTTCACTACTGTCGTATACATTTAAGGCATTTAGCAGACGCTCATTTAAATGTTTGTGATAAAATGTTTGTGATTTTTTTTTTTCTTAGTAACTTAATTTTTTGTGAATTCATGAATCTTTCATGTCAGGTTGGGTCAAGTTGTCATGTTTTAAGTGTTGTAAATGTAACAACAACAATAATAATAACGGCAAATTTCTTGATATTTTACTATATACAAACAAGCAAAATATCAAGTAATTGGCGTTTCAGACCAAATATGGACAATTAGTTCATAGGACTATTTTCTGACAACCAAAATAGTTCCAAACAAAGCCAAAGTGTGGAGCTTTGACTGTCGCCAAGCAACGCTCAGGCTTAAAGAGGTACTTCACTGTTGGCAAAATGGGCTTTCAATAAAACATGGCTGCCTATGTAGTAGAAAGGCGAAGCAACTTATTTTGAAATCGCTGCCACCTGACTAGAGGAAACAAAGAAAAAGGCTGTTGTTGTCCCTTTTGCCAATGTAGAAAAACTGCAACACCCATAATGCACTGGGCCTGTTGCCGTCCAAGGCCACTCCCACACCAGGCTGCTATGGATACACTCACCGGAGTCAAATAACGCTTGCTTTAGTAGGAAATACTACTTAGCAAACTTTTAGTCATACTGGTGTCGACTTGAATTGTTCCCGGGTGCAAGAATTCAAAGAGTAAACATTTAACGGGAGTGAGTTACTTTTGCTTGGAAGGATCCAGCACGTTGTAGGCTGTGGCTAAAGTCCGCAAAGAATCGTAAATACGGAAAATCTGAAAAACCTCCGTGTAGTCAACATTTCAAACTGGATGACTACGAACACAGTGTTTTATGCCAAACCGAGAGGAAAAAAGAAAAGAAACTGATGTCCTGTCAATTCCACTCAACCACCGAAGCAAAACGCTGTGTTATATTTTCACCATGATGCTGTTTAAAGAGTAGACAAAGTATGATTCAAAGTACAATTTTCAGCGATGCACTCCTATTACTTATGAATAGGAGAAACTGCAACGTGCAATATGTTGGAATATGTCCCACATTCTAGATTGTGGCTAGAAGGGATACAGAAAGGTTTTCACAACAAAACCCGCCCAATTGCTACTCAAAACTACCGTTTCAGGGGGGAACCCCCACGTTCTGGGGAAAAAAATCCACTTTTTGGCAGGGTTCCCCAGGTAAAATTCGCATCCCAGGGGTTAAATATCATGTTAATTGGGGTTGCTTCAGCCTGAGGACATGGAAAACAACTGTGTTAGTGGTGTTAAAGTAGCTCAATTCCACGGGAAAACCGCAGACTTGGCAATACTGGATGCAGCTATGGCCAGAAGTGACGCAAAATCTGGCCATAAAAGAACAATAAATTAAATTGTCTACTTATCAGATTGTGTGTATCAGATTGTTTATTAATGTCTACACCTACCCCAATCCTAAAATCCTACCCTTACAATAATGCAAATACAGTAATTAATTGTTGTTCAGTGTGACAAAAATGACGCAATATTAATGTGTGCATGCCCAGTAGGACAGTCTTATCTTAGCTGTATCCCTATAGCTCCAACCCTGTAAATTAATTGTGTCACTGTAGCTGCCGTTAGAAGCTCCGGTTCCCATAGAAACCTGAGACTAGCACTTAGGACTGCACATGCACAGGGTATTTGAGCGTAAGAAACAACATTTATGGGACAGTTCATGTCAGATTTTGTTGCAGATTTGAAATATGTTAGTTCGGCAAGCACTTTTTGAGATTTCAGGATTTCCCCAATTCAAATAGATAGGACTTGGGGCCGGTTGCATAAACTGCTAAGACTAGTCTTACAAGTTAGACATCACATTTTTTTTTTTTTTTTAATACTGTTCATGACTGTTTTAAGTCTGTTACATAAAAACGTAGATTGGTCTAATTTGATACTTAAAAAGTAAGACTGATTGCCCCTTGACTAACTGCTAGTTGGTCATACTAGTACTAGTACAGTCTTAACATAATGGCTATGTTTATGCAACTGGCACTTGGATGCCCAAAATAGCCGGTTGCAAATATGGCCGCCGAGTGAACAGACTTTCCTTGAAAGGGACTTTGGTTAATAACCTTCTTACGATCAGACTGTCCGTGGGCAGGGATACAGACTGAACATGTAATACGCATGCAAATTACTTCACCATTTTCACAAATTCACATTTTTGTAGTTTACACGAGGACAAAAATGGTATCGTTTTCAAAAACTTGCACTTTTAAACCCGTTTTCAAAAATTTGCGTTTTCAGTTCCAAAAACGCTGCCGTTGTGTAAATGCGTGGCCAAAATGGATAAAAAGTTTTCAGTTTTTAAGTTGAAAATGGTGTTGTGTAAATGGCCCCTAAGTTAAATTGCTCTGCATTGCTGTATGAAGAATGATAGAAACGCAGCAATAGTCTCTTCATCAGCCTAAATAACAGTGTGATCTCTCTCTGTCACCTCTCTAGTGGTTTCAGTAAGATTCCAGAATGGAAAATCCCACATCGGTGTCTAGCCAAATGAGAGCACCACTACTGAAGTGTTTTATCTGTCCCACATACTTCCAGTATCCCAGAACTGATTGCTTCCTAACCATATACAAACACATCGGAGAGGACAGACTCTGAGAAAAACATCTGATCTCCCATACAGTATTATCCTATTAAAGTTCAAAATCTGTTTGATCATAATGACTGCTACGTCTTGTCTCACATGAAAATTGTTCTAAAAAAATACTGATATCAAATATGTCCAGTAATATCCTGTCCCTCTCACCTTCCACACTAAGCTCACTTAAGTGATTCTCATTTTTAACAGGAGATAAATGTTTCACTGCTGAAAGCAGTCTTAACCTGTGTGTGAATGAACCGTCAGAAATGCAGTGGTCGTGGATTGATCTGACACAGTATGACATGCTTAGCTGATTGTGACGTACTTTGCACAGATTCTCCGGGTGCCTGAGTAAAGACGTGGTGGCGCTGGGGGGTCAGACTAAGGTTAAATAGGAGGAGATGTTTGATTAGAGCCTGAACAACCTCTCTGATATCCGTCTATAGCTTTCAGTGGTGCTGTTGGTGTCTGCTGGACACAGAAGAGATGTGTCTTCCAACACATCTTAAATCACATCTCTTCATTAATCGTGGGAAATTCATTTTTATCTTGCTCTCTCACAGGCCTGCAGAGCCCCTAAAGCAGGGCTGCGCAACTCAAGATCAATTTTCCTGCAGATTTTAGCTCCAATCCTGATCAAGCTCACCTGCCTGTAGCTTTCTAGTAATCCTGAAGACCTTCTCTTGTTCAGAGAGAGGCTGCTCACTGCAGCCTCTCTTAATGGGTGGAGCTTGAGGGTCCAGCCACACCATAACCCTACCCATAACCCTATACCTAAACCTAAATGAGGTCAAGCTTCACCCATTAGGTCCACAGAGGAGGAACTGGATGCTGGACCTCTCGTGTTCAGGTGTGTTTGATTAGGGTTGGAGATAAAATCTGCAGGAAAGTGGACCTCGAGGGCCAGAGCTGCCCATCCCTGCACTAAAAGAAATGGGATGGGTGGAAAAAAATTATATTTCAATGATTTTGCTTTCTCTCAGAAAAGTATTGAGTTCCCCTGAGAAACTTTGTTTGCACGCATGGATGGAAATAATATGAGGTGGGAGGGGGATAAAAAACTATTTTAGTGCTTTTGCGAGTGAAGGCAAAGTTTCTTGGGGGAACACAATAGTTTTGTGAGAGAACAGCAATGTTTTGCGAGCAAAAGCAAAGTTTCTCAGGGGAACGCAATTTTGCAAGAGAACGCAAAAGCTTCGAAATATAGTTTTCCCTTTTTATATCATATTTTTTTTCCATCACCATATCCCGTTAGTGGCTCTGTACTGATCAGATTCAAGCTGGCATGTTGTAAAAAGTTGTGAACAGATATTTTGACGATTATTCTAAATCACTGGGATTTTGATATTATTGGGATATTAATATTGATCTTACTGCAGGGACTTTCTTCTGTGTTTCTCATGCCCATATTACCCACAGATCCAGAAATAAGCTGCCTATAATGATTTTTCTTAGTGCAATATTTAACTTGGAACCAGAAGCCCATCCAGATGCTATCAGACTATGCGTCATACATTGTTCTAAGTATTCCCTTTCTGATACCTTAAATGTTGTTAGCCTTTAATACTCCTTTAAAGTACATCAGCAAGGACAGCATGTAATTATGGCTCTCAGTTGCCCTTGTTGCCACACTACAAATGACTCATCTAATATGGCCCAATTTCTTTACATAGGACTCAACTCAAGCCAAATTCTGGCAACTCGATGCCCCTCTCTGTGAATATCTAGCATTGCTGTGAAATGTTTTGGTGAACTCAAAGCTGGCTGATCTGAAATGACATTTTAATTCATGAGTTTTGATTTTGACATTTGTTAGCTAAGTGTTTTTTGAGGAAATCTACCCAGCTGGCAAAATGTTCCCAGATTGGGCATTACAAGTAACTTGAGTTACGTAATCAGATTACTTTTTCAAGTAACTAGTATAGTAACACATTACATTTTCAATTTACAACACAATATCTAATTTTTGTTCACATTTATTGAGTGACTGCTCTCTTGTCCCCATGTTGAGAGAAATAAAATTCAGAGGTGTTGTGTGCGTTGATGTGGTTCTAAGATGGATATTGTAGTTCTAGACTAAACGTGAACATGCATTTACTCATCTCACTTGCACGAAAACATTCAGTATTCCTCAAAATGAATAAAAACAGTGAAATGCAATTTCAAAATTTTACACAAACCTGTAATAATTAACTATATTAAATTTCACAAATATACTTCATGTTCTTAATCTCACTTTATTAACCAATGTCTTTGCTGCTGACCTTCAATGATCTAGTTCAATCATACTAATAGGTAAAAATTACATTAGATTAGACTTAGAAATTTAGATTTAGACTGTTGAACTTCCTTTTCCTGTATCCTATTCTTCTTTAATCCAGAACGGCAGCACAGCTGAAAGGTTTATTTGAGCTGCGCCCTCTACTGTACAGGTGTAAATATGCATTTCCTGCTTATTCATTTACTTTTGGTGTGAAAGGGCCTTAACATTTGTCAGAAATAGAACTTTTTTTGTTGTTATTAAAAAACAAACAAGCAAGCCCAGTTCAGGTGAGAAAAAGTAACGCAAAAGTAATGTAACACAATTAGTTGCTTTTTTTAGGGAGTAAGGCAATATTGTAATGCATTGTAACTTTCCCCAACACTGTTTACAAGCTTGGAATGCAGACTTTTTTTTTTTTTTTTTTTTAGATTTAGTAATTATCAAATATTAACAATACGATTTGTAACAAGTAGATTAACCACCAAAATATCAACATTAAACAATGACAAAATATGACATGAAATCACACAGAGATAGAAAAAGGGAGAATAAAAAAACACAACTGCATTTCCACGACCTTCCAAACAAACGTGCGCAGCATGCAAAATCAAAGATACAGCGCACCCCATGCAGGCTGGTTAATGAACAAATGACTCTTTTGAGTTGGTACTTTTAATGTTCAACTGACAAACTCACATTACCGATTTGAATCAGTCTGAATCCATCAGAGCAGCTACTGAATCAATATACCAATGACTCACTTATTAAATTTAAGTTTCATGTTGATGCATCTTCAGCTCAATATAACCATTAGGCTGCTTTTATTTGCTATGCCACTAAGAAAGCAAAAATAAATTTTTCTAGCATGTTATATGTTTGGCAACGGTTCTTTTAACCCTAAAAGATGGAGTTTGTAGCTTTTCATTTCTTAAACAGGAAGACACATCATGGCCATATTCCAGGATGACAATGTCAAGATTCATCAGGCTCAAATTGTGAAAGAATTGTTGGGAGGGATCATGAAGAATCATTTTCACACATGAATTGGCACTGACCTTAACCTCAGTGTAAGTTTTTGGGATGTGCTGGCGGAGACTTTACAGAGTGCTCACCTCTTGCATTGTCAATACAAGATCTTGACTAAAAAATGATGCACCTCTCAATGGAAATAAATGTTGTGAATGTTGTTTTGGTCCAGATCTTGTATTGACAATGCAAGAGGTGAGCACTCTGTAAAGTCTACTCCAGCACATCCCAAAGACTTTCAATGAAATTAAGGTCTGGACTCAGAGGTGCCAATTCATGTGTGAAAATGATTCTTCATGCTCTCTGAACCATTCTTTCACAATTTTAACCCTGGTGAGTCTTGACATTGTCATCCTGGAATATGGCCACGATGTGTCTTCCTACATGGTTGTTTAAGAAATGAAAAGCTACACACTCTATCTTTAAGGGTTAAAAGAACCATTGCCAAACATATAACATGCTAGAAACATAATAATCACTGTAATAATGATCCATTCATAGATTCTTAAGTATTTGCCTGGGCAGTGTATATTCTCTCTTTATCTGTATAGCTTACAGTTTTTATTCATGACATGTTTATCCTCATTTTTGTAGGTTACTATTAGATAATGCAATGAAATTTCTTAAGTTAGCCTACCCAATGCAATTTGACAAGAAAGAAAATACAAAACATTAATGGGTTAGAAGACCATTTTTGTTCAGAATGCTGTCACCTTTAATTTGACCCTAAATTATTCACTGATATTGCAAGTAATGAAATGAGTGCTGTTTATAATATAATTCTTACTTCTGCCAATGAATACTGAATATTATTGACATCATACTGCCCTTTGTAGACCCAGAGTATGAGTATGTCACTTCATATGGTCTCTAAATAAGATGCTGTTACGTACTTGTAAGTGAGATATTTCACTTTGTAAACCTGTGAGAAGATTTCAGGTTGAGAATGTTCTTTGGTTTTAAATTTCATTACACCTCCTCTTCCTGGGAAGGATTCATTATCTTGATATCCAGGACATCAAAATCTTAAATAAGAGCAAACCTAGTTCTGCAGTAACTTAGCTATTGTCTGTCAGCATACCCTGACAAAGACGTGTAATCCCCTCTAACCAAGCGTGGAATCCATTCTCTGTCAGTGACCCTGTCAAACACACCTGTCACTCAAACTTTCTGCCCCCTTGATATGCTCACATGTGACAGATCACTGTCACTTCCTATTTCATTCACTTTTAAGTCATTATTAAACAAGCAGAATGCATCAGTTGCAATGATGACATAGTATTTCTTCTATAAGCTTAAAAACAGAACAGACACCACCGAATATTTTTTTTAATTTTTTTATTACTATTAATGTTAGCCACCACAATACAGTGACGTCCATTTCAGTATGCAAGAGTAATGTGAAAGTTAGTCCTCTTCATTTGAAAACATAGTTCAGTGTTACTTAGCAGTATTATCTCACAGTAAAGGTGCGATCAGACTGCGGCTAGATTTTGCATGCAAAAAAAAAAGGTCCATTATCAATAAATGTTACACAGAAGTCAAACCGAGCAGCTTTTTGTTGGTCAGAGCAGCTAATTCACAAACATGAACATAATATGCATGGGAAACTTTTTCGCCCTCATTCGAATCTCCCAATCACGTGTATTCCTATTGGAATGACTGGATTTTGCCTGCAAAATTTTACAGAGTAATGGTAAATATGGCTGCATCTTAAAACAATAGAAAAGGCATCAGTAGCAAAATTCCATTAATTCATCTGTTTATATGATGGGTAACACTATGTCAGATGTTTATAATGAGTTCAGTAAGATGATGTTTTTTTGTTGTTGTTGTTGTTGTTGATTAAAATGTACAATTAATATGTTTTCTATAGGTCAGTCAAGTCAAAAAGCAATTTTATCCTGGGTTCAAAGAGATGAGTTAGCGACTGTGCAAAAACATTGTGCACACACAGTGAAGGAGGAAAAATGTTCATAGCACCGCTGACACAATCCATCATCCATTTAAAACTCTCACAAAGATCTTGCTGTTATAGTTCCCTTCTGCCTTACTTTAACACTGACCATTCAGATTAAAAAACTACCGGTTCCAAACCTGCTCTTCTTCATTCTTAATGACTACAATACATTTCAGAATTAAATCTCTACAGTTTGTGCTTGACAAAAAACTACAATCCCCATGTACTCGCTCTGACCACTAGAAACATTTTGTTCTACTTTCTACTTTCATCTTTCCAACCATGACTATTTATGGCACAATCGGCGATAAACTAGTCTAATGTCATGCTAATACTCTTCGCCACAAAAGAGACAGATACTGTAAAGAGAGAAGCCCAGGAAGAGACAGAGATCAAAACGTAGTTATGTATCGCTTATTGTTGCTAATGTAATTGAATATAGTTCCCAGGAACTATATACACTAGGAGAAAATAAGCGGGGAAAGTTGACAAGAAATCACATTTGATCGCAGCATTAGTGAAGGAGCTCTTCAGTTGCAGCCGATCCAGTGTCCAGTGACTAATTACGGCAGATCCTTCCTCTCCGTAGTGGACTCTTTAATGATCTGTGAAAGAGAGATTGCAAAGGTTAGTTTTAGTTGGGAAATTAAATTTTTTGTTTGTTTTATTTTTGCATTTACATATACAGAATATTAATGAATTTGATTTAAAAATAAATAGTTACACTTTACAATAAGATTCCATTTGTTAACATTAGTTAACTGTGTTAGTTAACATGAACTAACCATTAAAAATACTTCTAAAGCATTTATTAATTTTACATAATGTTCATTTCAAAATTTTCAACAATTTCATATGTTGTATCTGTTAATATTATTTAGTGGATTTTACTGTCCATTGGAGCTGTCGTTATCAAAGATTAATGAATACTGTAACAAATGTTTTGTTCATTTACAGGGCCCTTATTGTAAAGTGTTACCAAAAATATAAACTTTTAACATAAATATTGCATGTAATGCAATGATGTAATGTGATGCATTTACTTTTGGGCTATGACCCTCAATCTGGCTGGATTTTTGGCCCTTCATTGTAAAAAGTTTGGGGACCTCTTTTAAAGGATTAGTTCACTTTAAAATGAAAATAATCCCATGATTTACTCATCCTCAAGCCATCCTAGGTGTATATGACTATCTTCGTTCAGACGAACACAATCAAAGTTATATTAAAAAATATCCTGATGCTCCTAAGCTTTATAATGGCAGTGCATGGAAACCACCTGTTTAAAGCTCAAAAAAGTCTATCATCCATCATAAACGTACTCCACGAGGCTCCAGGGGGTTAATAAAGGCCTTCTGAAGTGAAGCGATGCGTTTGTGTAAAAAAAAAAAATCCATATTTAACACGTTATAAAGTAAAATAGCAAACCGCCAGACCGCCTTCCATATTCAACTTACGAACAAAGCGTAACTAACGCACTTTTTTCATAAGTTGAATACAGAAGGTGTAGGACGTAGCGTAGCGTTAACTGCGAGAGGCGTTACACTTACTTCGTAAATTGAAAACGGAAGGCGGTCTGGCAGAAGCTAGTTATTCAACTTTATAACGTGTTAAATATGGATATTTTTTCTACGCAAACGCATCGCTTCACTTTAGAAGGCCTTTATTTACCCCCTGGAGCCGTGTGGAGTACGTTTATGATGGAGAGATGCACTTTCTTGAGCTCAGGTGGTTTCCGTACACTGCCATTATAAAGCTTGGGAGCATCAGGATATTTATTAATATAACTCTAATTGTGTTCATCTGAAAGAAGATAGTCATATACACCTAGGATGGCTTGAGGGTGAGTAAATTTTCATTTTAAAGTGAAATTTTTTTATTTTAAAGTGAACTAATCCTTTAAAAATTTGGGGAAATCATTTTATTCTGTTGTGAGAGAGATTGTTGAAAAAGAAAATGTTGCCATCTGCTGATGATTACGTAAAAGTGCATTCATGTGAAATGGATGTCAAAAACTTTAAATGGGTATTTTTGTATGGTTGATGAACAGCGTTTACCTCCCCGTCACGAGTCTCCACAGTTCGCACAACTATACTCCTCTTCACATGTGCCTCAGGAGTCAGCCTAGTATCCATGCTGGTGTCTAGAAAAACACACACACACACACACACACACACACACACACACACACACACAAAATGATTAAATAGAGACATTTAAATCAAGCTGTAATCAACAACTGGATGATGAATTACTCACCTCTAAACTGTAAGTTGGTGAAGTTCTGCACCGGAACAGTGATTCTAGAGGAGGTGGGAGAATATTAATTGAATCATATCTGAATTTAGTCGGTGTGGTTCATGCTGTTTCTCTTCCTTCCTCACCTGCTTTCTTCTCCTTCGAGTAGCTTCCTGTAGGTGGCAATTTCAATGTCCAGGGCCAGTTTTACATTGAGAAGGTCCTGGTACTCCTGCAAGTGTCTGGCCATCTCTTCCTTCAGCATCTGGATCTCATCCTCCAGACGAGCCACAGTGTCCTGGTAACCGGCCGTCTCTATGGCGAAACGTTCCTCCAGCTCTCGCAGCTGACGCTCCAGGGACTCGTTCTTAAAGACAGTGTGAGATTTGAGAGGATTTTATCCATTATTTCTCTGCAGTCAAGTACTGTGGTCTACAGTGAAATTATTGTTGTTCTTAAGTTTGGTGACAGGTGAAGTGAAATACTTACAGACCCACGAAGAGATTCCAGGTCACAGGTCAGGCCCTGAATCTGCCGACGATACTCATTGGCCTCCTGCTTAGCTTGCCTCAGAGCCTCTCCATTTCGATTGGCTGCATCAGTCAGATCAGCAAACTAATAAAATACATAATACATTTTTTAAGTATCATGACAACTCTTTGAAGATTGTTAGCATTAGCATGGTAATGGATATGACAATGTTAATGTATTTGGTCTTGGCGGAATAGTACAGGAACTTGCTACTGCCAACACATACGCCGATACGCCGCTGCGAGTAAGACACAGTGCTACTGCACAAATAGCAAATATATCATTAACCTGTAGCAGATCTATACAGGTGGAGCTGGGGAAGGTGAAGTGATTTAGAGGAACTCTGAAGCATGCTGCAAACTGCTATAGTGAATGTAATCAGCCATTTAAATGTGTGAGCAACAAGCTCATTGGCTGCAGAAGTGACATTGACCAATCAGCTTGTGCCAAGTAGTTAACGGTATAATTATCATTAGCTTGTGTTAAGACCCACCAGCCTGTGCCATCTAGAGTTTCATGACAGAACTTTGTGTATATATATATATATATATATATATATTGTGAAGAGCAGGGGCTTTGTACTACAACATATTTTTCATGTAGAAACAATTTTCATTCAGAAATTGCAAGTAAATTTCAAAATTAATTACAAAGAAATAAAACATTGAATTGAACATGAAATTTTGAAGAAAGACTGAAAGAGTATTTTCTTGTAAAACACACTCCAATAATCTGTTTTATTCAAAAATAAATTTGATATTCAATTTTTATACAGTGAAGGGTAATTTTATAATATAATTTGTATTGTGTGTATATTTATAATTATTATATTATACTACTTGTTCATGTAACCTTTGAGCGATACCACTCCTCAGTCTCCTGCATATTGGAGGTGGCCATGGCCTCAAACTGAGCTCTGATCTCCTTCAGGGCAGTGGTTAAGTCTGGCTTAGACACATCCAGATCCACATGAACCTGTTGGGCCATCAGCTGCTCCTGCAGCTCCCTCATCTCCTACACAGAGGAATAAAAAGAGTAGAAAGAGTTTCCAGGTGAATATAATGGTTTGGTACAACACAGTGTCAGATCAAATCCGATCTTTACTGTTCATACTGTGATTTTGCAAACGAAGAAATTGTGAAACTGTTCAGTCAAAGTCATCAAAATCCAATATAGCTACAAATAGCCAGATTAAATCAGCAGATATGAGACAGATATGCCAGTTGAAGTAAAATCAAAGAGACAGGGATGAACTGAACAGATGGAGGTAATGAGGAGATAGAGGGAGAGATAACACACCTCCTCATGGACCTTCTTCAGGAAATTGATCTCATCCTGCAGAGCATCAATCTTCCTCTCCAGCTGTACGCGGTTCAGAGCCGCTTCATCCACTTCCTGGAATCAAAAGTGAAATGCATGACAGCAATGCTAACTCTTTCATGATATGTATGAATGAGATGGGAATGGAGTGTTCCTTACTTGTCTGAAGGTGTTAAGGTTATTTTCTGCGTCTTGCCGTAGGGCAGTTTCATCTTGAAGTCTGGAAGACAAATAAAAAACAGTTACTATTACTAAAGCTTTCTCACAACCTAAAAAGGATTCTACCCAAAGTTCAACAAATGACTATAAACACATATTCAAGATTTGTGACCAAAATAACCCCCAGAGACCCAAGTATTGATACTAATGCTGTATTTTCTTATTTTCCCTCTTTCCGCCCCTTTTTCTTTTTTATTTCTAAATATAAATTTTTTTCAAAAGGTTGGGTTCTAGTTATAAAAATCATGTTGTTTATTCACTTTTTTTGAAGCTTTCACTTAAGAAGCATTCCCAGCAAGCCATAGGAGTCTGAAATTTGGATATATTTATCTCACAGTGCCAATGACTCACTTATAAAGGCAGTCACTTGTCACCAGCTACTAACATAACAATAACCTGCAGAAAGATTGAATTATTCCTACATGAAAACTGACAGTCTGGAATGGTGCAGACATGGACAAGCGGAATTATACAAACGGTTAAACGTTGAAAAATATATGAAAAATATAAAATATATGAAACTTTAAAGGTATACTACTGTTTAAAAGTTACAGCAAAAATATTTACATTGTTACAGAAAATGTACATTTCAAATAAATGTTACTATGTATTTATTTATTTAAAAAATTACAATAAATTTCAGAAAATCTGCTGAAAATTCAGCTTTGCCATCACAGGAATTAATTACATTTTAAAATATATTCAAATAGAAAATAGTTAGTTGTACTTTCAATAAATAAATAAATGAATGCAGTCTTGCTGAGCTTTTTTTTTTTTTTTTTTTTTACTTATTTAAAAACACACACACACACACACACACACACACACACACACACACACTTTTGAATGGTATATAGGACATGTCCATAATGGTTACAGCCCTGACTAAAAGAATCCCATAACAACAAAATATATGCTTTGTTATCTGTGATGCATAAATATAATTTCTCCATGCCTTAAATTGTATCCTAAATAGCTATTTATGATAAATCAGTCATGACAGCTGTAATGAAAGGCTCCCAGTGGAGGTGACCTATCATGGTGCGCTGAGACCTGCAGGAGGGGGCAGGACAGGGTTCAATGGATCACTCATGCATCACTAACTGCTCATACACACACTGCAACAACCGCTCTTTCCCACGGGGTGGAGTACATGCACACCCTTTCATAAACTTCTAAACTGAGCAGCTACACCTGACACAAGCAGTCCAATATACACCAATCCAAACTATTCCAAATAAACAGTGTCTAGTCTGACCATACAAATAAATATGTACATCAAAAATAATCTATTTTATAAGATTCTTATAAATGTTTTTTTAAGATTCATATCTTGAATAAAATTTGCTCTCTGGATTATCTGGTATGGGAGACACACCAGTCACCATTGATTCCAATGAGTTTAAAGTTGAGGGTTTAGAATTTGGTTTAAAAAATGTGGTTCTTCTCTCTCATACCTAACAACAGGACATCTGCACTGGGTGCGTTCAGCCTTTGTGGAAGCTGTGCTGAGGTATTGTGCCCCTCCCTGCCCCCATAGCACCAGGGTCAGGCTTTAGTTTGAAAAGAGAGGCAGTGTGGGTTTGAATGGGAGCAAGAAATGGAGAGCCTCTCATTGAAAACAGACTTTGGATGTTATAAATAACTAGTAACATTGTAGTTTTGGCAGTTTAGTGATGTGGAAAAATGCTTAAGGTGCTGCTCTTGTTAAATCTTAAGAGATTCTCTACCAGTAAGACAGCTGTTCTTAAGGGCAGGTTAATAGATGGCGTTTCTTTGACATGGCTATTGAACTTTTTTGTGACATTGTTCTCCTGTTGCTCTTAGCATTCTTCTTGGCATGTCCTGGAATGCGTGATACCAGACACATCTACTCATACACAAGTACACCCTTTTTAGGGTGTATTTTACTTTGACAAGTTGGTTAGAGTGATTTTAACTTTGTAGTGTCAATTGTTTTCATCATGACACCAGTAAATCAAGGCTGGGTTCCCATTTCTTTTCATTTTACAAAGTGACCTGATAAAGGAGCTGAATTATTGTATCACTTAAAAGTGTTTGTCAATAGCATACATGTGAAGGTAATGTCAATAGAAGACAACTGCCATAATCAGATGTTACCTTGAAGATGAAAGTTTGTAAATGATGAAAGTTTTGAAATGTAAAAAAAAAAAAATATTATTCCTTCAATTTTATATTAATTCACATAATATTGCTCTGTATGTTCTTCTTTCACAGATAAAAAAAACTTCCTTTATATATATATATATATATATATATATATATTTATAACTATATATATGTTTATAAAATATATAAAAGAAATGTAACCTTTTTGAGAAAATTGTGAAATAAAAGGTTTTAAATATATATTTTTGTCTTTTTAATATCTATCTATCTATCTATCTATACTTACTATATATTCACAATATATATTAAAATATTTGTGAAAAATATATTTTACAATTTTCATATTTGGTGTATATATATATATATATATATCAAACTCTAGCACATATATATATATATATATATATATATATACTCTTAAAAATGTTGGGTTACATATAGACAAACCCAGCAGTTGGGTTAAATGTTTGACCCAACCCACTGGGTAGTTTTATTTAACTATTGTTTAAAAATACTTTATTGCTCACCTAAATTAAACTTAAAAAAGGGTGTAAATGAACATTTATTAATATGTTTTATAAATTAACATGTATTAATATATTCAATAAATAATAATTCAAGTCCCTCTGTGGTGAAAATCAAGTTTTTAAAGTTGTTTAATGTATGTCTATCTGGTGTTTTTAACATGCTTTCAGACAAACCATGTGCAAATTCACGAGTCAACACTATTGCTGAGTATTTTTAGGTCTATTTGAAACTGCAGTGATCTACAGACAGTCTCAAACACCCGCGGGTTGAAATCACGGGCGTCTCTGACGTCACAAACTACCTTGTAACCAATCACGTCATTGTGCCGGCGGGCTTTAGCATATCATTAAGTGACCGCGCAAGAGTCTCAGAAGAAGGTTATCCCGGTAGGCTATATTTTTCTGTCGATATAAAAAATCGGGTAGATTTAGCAGTATGGCCAGTGTATGATGCATATTACGATGTTATGATGAACTATATGCCTTTCTCCACTGATGTTCTGAGTCGTTCAAAGCGTTTCTAAGGATACTGATTGTTTGAAGGCAGCTGTCTGACTAGTGAATGTGAACATGGTTTGTGTAACATTAGCAACACATTATTAGCTGTTTGATAATGTAGTTAAGAAAAGGCTAATCATATTAATTACCGTTACGTGTCCGACGTTGTAAATAGCGATACCATTGTGCAGCGTCCACTCGCTCACGCTCAACTTACTGAGCTAAACGCTGAGCTCGTGCGAGTGAGCGGAGGTGGGGCTAATTAGCATATTCATAGATCCTTGTATATTGAATGAGGCAAGAGTGTAGTTACATTCAAGCTATTCTAAGGCATTAAGATTTTTTTTCACAGGAGAAAACGTTTAAATATGTAATTTTGGTGATTAAAGATGAGTTTTAAAGGACAAAATTATTGACTAAAGGGAAGATTTAAATAATAAACATCTAGTAATTATGTGTCTAATTTTTAATCAATAGTTGAGTTAAATAAAACTACCCAGCAGGTTGGGTCAAACATTTAACAACTCACTGAGTTTGTCCATATTTTTCCCAACTTGGGTTGTTTTTAACCCAGTATATAAGTATGTGTGTGTGTGTGTGTGTGTGTGTGTTTGATTCTTACTGTTAAAATACAATTAGTTAGATTTTTCCTCTCATAATTATTACTATTATTATTATTAGGAAAGTTGCATTCAAAATCCACTTTGCTTAAAAGTCTGGGAGAGGACCGTGAATGGGCATAACACATCTGTCCTTACCTCTGTTTAAGAGTGGCCAGGTCTGAGGCCAGGTTGTCTCTTTCTATCTCCATTCTGGCCTTCCCAGCGTTGAGGCCGTCCACCTGTCTGCGGAGCTCCCTCAGCTCCTCCTGGTAGATGTCCCCCAGACGGCTGGGCTCCTTCCCCCTCAGCTGGTTCAGCTCTGCCACCAGCATCTTGTTCTGCTGCTCCAGGAAGCGCACTTTCTCGATGTAGCTGGCGAAGCGGTCGTTCAGCCCCATCATCTCCACCTTCTCATTGGTGCGTGTCTCCCGGTACTGGGCCTTCAGCAGGGAGTCCGCCGAGAAGTCCAGCCGCTCCCCGCCCAGGGACAAGCGTGAGGTGGACAGGGTGGCTGGGCTGGAGGTGAGGTGGCGCGGGCTGCTGTGGAGGGACAGGCGGCCCGTGCTGTGGCGGCTGCTGATCCCCACGGACGGGGAGCCGCCCGGTGTCCCAAAACGCTTTCGGTAGGATGAGAAAGCACGCTGGGGTTCCATGGCAGAGGAAAATGAGATCGGGTGTGGGTGAACTTTGGGTTTTTATAGAGAAGGCGGGGGAGAGAGAGGGGGTCCAACGGGGAGGGCAAAGGCCAGGGGGTGTGTATGTGAGCCCGGAATTGTTTGTGCTTGTCCACCCAGTCTCCTGACTGCCTCTTTTCACTCTATTCTGTCTGTGTCTCTGGTGTGGGGTGCACCGTGTGTGGGGAGGGGACACAGTCAGTCAGAGAAAATCCTATTCATGCCACTGCTGGAACACATACACACACAGAGACAGACTCTAATGGCACTGATATTTGACTATCACTTCAGTTCTCCCTCACCCCATGATAAAATGCTGCTTTGTACCTCTTCTGAGTTAATTTGGAGTTCCTCTCCTTCTTGGTCACAGTTTTTTCTGCCGTTCCAAGAGGGATTTTAATGATGTCACACAACACTGGGGTGATTACGTAATTCTTCATTATAAAAAGAGTCTAACACTCTCTTTTGTGCTGATCTTGGAACATCACACACACACACACACACACACACACACACACACACACACACACACACACACTTCTCAGCACCACTGATTCATATCTGTTTACCAGAAAAAGTATTTCGCTTTATTATTCAGCATTATACAACTCTAGAACACTAGAAAGGTTTGTTTACTCAGCAATGAACATTCTGTGAATATTTTTTTACCCTCATGTTGTTCTTGTATGACCTTCTTCTTTTGTGGAACATGAAAGAAGACATTTTGAAAAATTCCTGAGCTGTTCTCAGCCATACAAGGAAAGTAAATGGAAACCGGTAGGCACTGCCAAAACCACTGTTGTTATTGTTAACTAAAACTAAAACTATTAACAAAAATCCTTTTTTGTAAATAGAAATAAAGCTGAAATAAATTAAAATATAGATTATTAGATAGATTATATATAGATTATTAGATAAAAACTTGCTTCCTTGGCAACTAACTGAAATAAATATGTTTTGAAGTACTAAACTTGAAGTACTAAAATTATAAATCTTCATACGATAACAGTGATAACTCAAAGAAATCTGAGGCAATATTTAAAGTACTTACTTGACTAATGTTTAAATAAAATGTAGCTTCACTCTAAAAAAAAAAATGGTGCTATATAGTACTAAAAGTGGTTCTTTGGCTCGTAATCATAGGGGAACCACTTCAAGTGCTGTAAAGCACCAAATCTTGGTGCTTCAGTGGTTCTTCACTAGTTCTTTGGGATGACTGAGGTGCTATATAGTACCACTACTGTATACAGAACCTGTTAAGCCCTTTTAAAGCCAAAAGAACCACTGTTGGTGCTGTTTAGCACTATTTTTGTTGAAGAAATAAAATGTGATATGGCACCTCTTATAGGTTCTACATAGCACCATTTTGACAAAGGTGCTGTAGAGCACCTTTAAATATTTGGTGCTACATAGCACCAAAAGTGGTTCCCCTATATGATTACGAGTCAAGAACCACTTTTAGTGCTATATAGCACTTTTTTTTTTGTGTTGGACATTGTGCTAATAAATTTATTATATATATATATATATATATATATTTATTAAATATGAATGTAGCCTAATTGTAAATTAATATATGTAAAAGATATAGAACACAAATGGTTTGGCTTATGCCCTCGTCAGCAGTCTACAAAACAGTATTGGAGTGTATCAGTGGCAGAGAGACACTGGGGCACTAGACTCACAGCCAGACAGAACACAACACATCCACCAAAACAGATTTCTAGGGGATGAGCTCATCAGCAGCCAACACTGATGACCTGCAGAGTGCAGGATTGTTATGGGTGGACGGTCAGGTCTAGTGAGTGTCGGGTATGTATGGGTGTTGGTTGATTAGGAAGATAATGTTTCTGTACTCTAACATCACATAAAGAAAAGTGGAGTAAGATGTGTCAGTGGGGAAATTGTGTGTCCCCTTAATCTAAGGAACTGTGCACAATTTTTGTCATGTGACCATGTAGAAATCACCTGTTATATCTAACAGTCTGTGATGTGAGACGAAGTATGCTGTTTTTTGTACACTACAAAAGATTTTAAAATATTTTCGAAAGAAGTCTCTTCTGGCCACCAAGGCTGCATTTATTTGATCAAAAATACAGTAAAAAACATTTATATTGTGAAAAATTATAACATTTTAAAATAACTGTTTTCTACTTTAATATATTTTATTCCTGTGATGTCAAAGCTGAATTTTCAGCATAATTTCTCCAGTCTTCAGTGTCACATGATCCTTCAGAAATCATTCTAATATGATGATGGTTTGATGAAACATTTCTTATTATTATCAATGTTGAAAACAGTTGTGATGATTATTATTATTATTATTTTGGAAACAGAATTTTTGGATGAAATAGGAATATAAAATGTAAAATATTAATTTCTTCCAAAAACAAAAAAAATCTTACTAACCCAAAACTTGTAAATGGTATTGTCAATTTACAAAAATAAAAAATAGGCCTATTTAATATAAGTATCTTTAAAATATATAAAATATTTTACATATTAAGAAAAAATAAATAAAAATGACAGCGTTGGGGAAACTGAAAGAAGACAGTAACATATTCCCTGCAACATTAAGAATTGTAATTGCAAGCCAAACCTGTTTTCCTGAAATACCTGAATTCATCAACAGGTCAACTTGAAAGCTTACATTTTTTACATATTTATTTTCTGCTGCTAGTTAAGGTTAATACTGTAAGAACATTATAATATTGAATGTTAAATTAATAATGTAGATGCCCAGTTTTTATCAACTAAAATTCGAGTTCAATTCGATTTTAAGTGACTTTTGTTAATAGCAGACGCTCAGATATCACTGTGGTTGGATTGGAAGTATTTCCTGTTAGGCGACTGTTTTTAAGAGTGTTTCTCATTATTTATTTATTTTTCAGATATCGATTAAAAAATTCAATCTTTGGAAATGTTGAGTTTAGGCATCAGAAGTTTATTGCAATTTCTAGCCAATAGCAATATTTTAGCCCCAAGGTCCCTATAATAATCCTGTACTGCAGCATACCTATCATGCCGTACTCTCAGCAAAACCGGTTTCAATTTAGCAAGCAGACTATATAATCGAACACACACTTGCAGTTTACCAGACACACTGACACCACGTATATTTTTGCTTCAAAAGGAGTTTGCTAAAGCTGAAACCATGAAGGCTCTGGTTTGCACTCTTGTTCTGATGCTCGTGTGCAGCACTACTGGTGAGTTTATCATCTATAACTGCTGAATAACAGATACTGAATAGGTCTATATGAGATTTATCACTGTACTGGTGATTGGATTAGAATTCAGTATTATGAAATAAGGCTTGTCTGAAATGATTGTGCTAAACATAGTGTAATTGTACTGAAATAGTTAGGAAACATCAACATTAACCATGAATATCTTGCTTGCTTCTGGTCTTTATACATATACAGTTCCACAGTAGCTCATGATCTGTTTGTGGTCATGTCTCTTTCATTCTCTGTGCAGTGCACTCTCTGCAGTGCTATACCTGTGTGGGTGACGACTGCAAGGTCAGAACTGAATGCCCTCCATCTGCCAACTTCTGCAGGACCGAGGCCACCGGTACGTGCTGAGATATGTATTTTTTACCCTGTCACCTTTGCACTGCTATGCAAAACTACAGCTCTGTGCCTCTGTAAAATAAGGGATGTTTGTTAAAGGGATAGTTCACCCAAAAATGAAAACTGTGTCATCATTTATTCACCCTTAAGTTGTTCCAAACCTGTACGAGTTTCTTTGTTCTGCTGAACACAAAGGAAGATATTTGGAAGAATGTCAGTAACCAAACAGATCTTGCCCCCCATTGGCTTCCATAGTATTTTTTTTCCTACTATGATAGTCAATGGGGGCGAGATCTGCTTGGTTACAAACATTCTTTCAAATATTTTCTTTTGTGTTCAGCAGAACAAAGAAATTCATACAGATTTGGAACAACTTGAGGGTGAATAAATGATGACAGAATTGTCATCGTTGGGTGAACTATACCTTTAAGATGCAGATACAGAGGTAGATTGATTGTTGTAAAAAAAAAAAAAAAAAAAAAAAAAGCAAAGGTCACATATAAACCATCAATAATGTCAAGTACACTGTAAAAAATCAAAAGTTGAGAAAACTTAAAAGTTTAAGGCAACAAACTTCAGCAGATTTTTGAGTTTTCTCAACTTATTGTATTCAGTTTATGCAACAAAAAAGTTGAGAAAACTCAAAAATCTCCTACAAAAACAAGTTGAGAAAACAAAAATCTGCGTTCTCAAAAAACTTTTGATTTTTTACAGTGTAATCTAAAAAAGTGCTTAAAGTATTAAATATAATACTTATTAAATGTTATATTAAATAGTATTTAATGTGGCAGAGTCACCCTGGCTACATTAGATCGCAGTATATGGCATTTTTGAATATTAGGGCATTTAGAAAAGGCTGCTTATAACAACAACTGTACATTATATAATTTAAACAGTTTATTTAAAATATGAATGTCTTTTTTTCAGCTACTTTTTTGTCTCGTACATGTGAGGAGTTCTGCACACCTGGGGACAATGTCCACTGCTGCGACCAAGACTTGTGCGGCTGAACGTCTCGGGCCAGTTTTTGAAAAGTCTTGCGTTGCATGACGTATCATTTATTAATTACTAATCAACCAATTTAAAATGAGATCACTCACCATTATAACCAAAATGTGATGAGCATGAGCAATGCAAAAATTCAATAAAGCCTCTTTGAATATGTGTCTGTATAAATGATTTCCACTTAATGTGTTGCTTATTGTGCGTATTGCTGCAGGGATGTGAAACAAAAAAAAAGTCAGCAATGAAAAAAAATACACCAGAAAAATTCAGACTAGAAAGTTTTTATATTAAAGGATTAGTTCACTTTCAAATGAAAATTAGCCCAAGCTTTACTCACCCTCAAGACATCCTAGGTATATATGACTTTCTTCTTTCTGATGAACATAATTGGAGAAATATTAATAAATATCTTGACGCATCCGAGCTTTATAATGGCAGTGAACAGGATTTACAAGTATGAGCTGAAGAAAGTGCTTCCATCCACATCCATCCATCATAAACGTACTCCACCCGGCTCCGGAGGGATAATAAAGGCCTTCTGAAGTGAAACGATGCATTCGTGTAAAAAAAAATATCCATATTTAATAAGTTATGAAGTAAAATATCTAGCTTCCGCCAGACCGCCTTCCGTATTCAATTTATGAAGAAAGTGTAAAACTCTTGCAGTTCAAAAAGCTTACGCTACGTCCTACGCCTTCCCTATTCAACTTACGGAAAAAGTTTAACTAGTAACTTCAATACGGAAGGCGGTCTGGCGAAAGCTAGATATTTTACTTCATAACTTATTAAATATGGATTTTTTTTTTTACACAAATGCATCGTTTCACTTCAGAAGGCCTTTATTAACCCCCTGGAGTCGTGCGCAATATGTTTATGATGGATGGATGTGGATGGAAGCACTTTCTTCAGCTCATACTCGTGAACCCTGTTCACTGCCATTATAAAGCTCGGATGCATCAGGATATTTATTAAAATATCTTCGATTATGTTCATTAGAAAGAAGAAAGTCATACACACCTGGGATGGCTTGACGGTGAGTAAAGCTTGGGGTAATTTTCATTCGAAAAATAACTAATCCTTGGTATCTCATAAAAATCATTTGAAATCTCACTTAAATTATCGACAAAGTTGCTGGTTGGACTTTACAGAGCGACTAGAATACGAATTACCCTTTTATCGCATGAAAGAGTGTTTTTACTACAAGGCCAGCTTTAATTTATGCTGTTTGGTGTGTTTAGTGTCAGGACTAACATGGAGGGGCCGTCATTACGATCCACTAATAAATATCTGTGGGGGTGACTGTGGTTGCCTCAGCCCCGGTAACTGGGGGAATGTCTGTCTGAGACGAAACATTCATGAGAGGTGAAAAGTTCAAAGAGGAAAGTCAGTTACTGTACGAAAAGCATTTCCATAGAAATGTCCAGTTGTTAAATCTTTAATTCCGTCTCATTTTTTGTTAGTCAATCTCTTCTTTTTATCGTTGCGGCTTGGTTTTGGTCTCTTGGGTTTGTGAGCGTCAAACAGCTGATTCATTTCTCCTGTGTAATGAGGCAGGAGCGAACAGCAGAATCCTAATGATTTTTTCACTGACTGATCTTCAGCCAAGACAAAGCCACAACCAGACTCTGAGACTGCCAAACTCTGTCTGTGTGCATTTATGTTTGTTTATGTGTGTTCATTTCGATTGTGAATCGTACTGAGTGTAGAAGAATCTGAGGAATACAAATTTAAATTATGTGGCAATCATACATAATACAACAAATAACAAGTCCAGGGCACAGTGAAAATTTTGCCAAAAATTCCAGTCAGTGTGCTCCGCTTAGAAAAAGACAAGGGACATCTGTTGTGCTTTAAACGCTGCAGTGTTTTTAACAACTGAATTTGGGTTAAATGAAATGAAAAAACTAAATTACAACATTTTCAATTCACTTACAAAAATAATAACTAAAACTAAAATACATAGAAATGTTTTATGATTTTATTTTATTAAATAAAATTGTACTAAAAAATGAAACTAAACATTTTTTATTGTAAACTGTCTAGCCTGCCTTCATTATGCATGAAAATGCCAGCAGATATCAAAATCCTGAAAATTTTGAATGATTTCAGTATCATTACGCATCAACTTTGGCAGCCCTAAAATACTGAAATTACATACATTGGAAAAACTAAACTGAAACCGTGTTACTGAAAGGACAAATTAAATGTAAAAAATAAAACAAATACACATGCCCAACACTACTAATATGTTAATCTTGAGAAGGGTATGAAAAAAACTAATGAAGAAATATGAAGTATAACATGTCATTCCATTTAACACATGTGTGTGTCATCACCTGCAGCATGAAGATACTAAAAGTAGACATTTGTCAGATTAATTCCAAAGAAATGCATTCTTTCTCGGACAACAACTGGTCTAACAACATGAACAAGATACACCTACACTTTTCTCAGTGTCAAAAGACCCAAGGAAAACCATGACTGACAAATGAAGGCTTAAAAAAAGGCAGTGAACGCAGAAAAAAAAATGCAGTTAAGAAATAGACTTCACATAAGTCACTTCTTTACATGGGCCTCATTCCTGCCTGAGCATAATGTTTCTCTTCGCACAATATTTCACTGAACAGAGAGAAGAGGGGGAGGAAGCTCTATAAATTCAGTCACTCCTTTCCTTGATGCCACAATGGTGTGTATTCACAGAGAAAAGCAGTTAGTACTGTGACTGGCTTAGACTGACTCCAAATAGACAAAGACAGATGCTGAGAAACACTGTTAGCAAGAATCATGGACAAACACACATAATAAGTATTAGAGAACACTGAAAATGATACTATATATATATTCAAGATTAAAAACAAGTTTGATTTGTGCATATTATTTTATTGGAAAATATTTGATACACTGGACTTTGCACTGCAAGTCTCACGTCAAGATACATAACCATAATCATATACTGTGTATCTAACCTATTGGTTTGTATTCTTTTGCTTATCCCAGGGTTCTCAACTAGACTTACTGTGACATTTGGTACAATATCTGATTCTTTGGTACAATACTGATTCTTAGCTGCCTAAACAAAAACTAGCAGCTATTTGAGATCATATTTGAGCCATTCAACTCTTTTGAGGAGGCCAAAATACTTTCAAAACAATATAAAAGGAGGACAATTGGTCCTGTGGTCAGTGTTGGTGTGCCCGTATGATGGACACCTGTCACTCAAACCCTGAGCTAAACAAAGTCGTCAAGCTGAGTGGAATTTTGCCCCTGACATTGACCTACCTCTTTATTTAAGCAACACCCCCCTAATACATTTCCAAAGAAAGCTTGGTGCCCTTTCATACACTTTTCTCAGTTCTTCACAAACATGCCAAGTCCCATGTTCTTACTTTCCAAGTACAATAACACTGCATTCCGAACAAATCTGAAATACACTACTAGTCTGTGATATTATATGTATGTATATATAAAAGAAGTCTCTTATGTTCACCACGGCTGCATTTATCTGATCAAAAACAGTAAAAAAATGTAATATTATTGCAATTTAAATTAATGGTTTTCTATTTTAATATATTTAAAAACTTAATTTATTCCTGTGAAGTCAAAGCTGAATTTTCAGCATCATTATTCCAGTCTTCAGTGTCACATGATCCTTCAGAAATCATTCTAAATATGATGATTTGATGACCAAGAAATCAATGTTGAATTAATATTTTTTATGGAAACTTACATTTTTTTCCGCATTTATTTGAAATAGAAACCATTTGTAACATTATTAATGTTTTACTGTTACTTTTGATCAATGTAATGCATCCTTGCTGAATATTAACTTATTTTACAAAACACTTACTGACCCCAAACTTTTAACAGTAGTGTACATCAACCTTTAATCCATTCTTTCTTTCTAAAATCTTTCTTTTACGCCTTTAACACGGCAACTCTGAATACATAAAGGTAAATACATATCTGTGCAAGTCATTCCTAAGTGGCAGCAAATGTGAATATCTGTGTGTACATGTATTTCTGAGAATGATTCAAGGCACTGGTCACTTCCTGTAACAACCTGCATTAAAATCCTTTCTGCATGAGATTCTCTCCAATATCCTTAGGAAAAAAAAGCAGACGGATAAACAGAAATAGACACACACACACACACACACACAATAAACACTTAAAAAAACATGAGTACAGAGGACTTGTGACTTGCACAGATCAGGCGCGGCATAAATCGCCAGAGCTCAATTTCCAGCCAGAAATAAACACATGTAAAATCATGTTGTAGTCTCTGCAAAACCAGCTGCTTTTACAATTCTTGTTTCTAACTCATCTTCTGTTCCTAAAAGCATAACTCAGTTCAGAGTCACTATATAAAAATAGATTTATACATATACATATATATACTCGTATATAAAATGGCAGAACAATGGGATATAAATAAAAGTGAAAAAGACTTCACATTCTGTGTAACAAATGAACAATTTGGTAAATTCAACATTCATTTAATAAAAGTGCATCTGATCCAAATGAGTCCGATATACTGCCATACGACACTTTCTTGATACGTTTTCTTTGGCTGGGCTGGAGAGAAAACTAATATACATCTTAATGTGCTCTCGATATCTCGCCACACCCAAAATAACCGATAAAACACCTTACGAGATTCCCAATTTAACATCTCATCACTATGGGAAGACTACTGGTGAGATTAGCTGCATCTTAAGTACTGTACTGCTGCTCTCTACAGGACACAATAAGGCACTACGGCGGTATAAAACTACGTATTACGCTTTGTCCAAAGAGCATATAACACTATAACCTCATGCCCTGACCCTCAAGACAAAAAAAGAGAGTAACAGCTTTCTGTAACAGACTTAAACGCTCCTTACAAACGACAAATCAAGGAAGTGCAATTCTATAAAGATTAATCAAAATATAAGATTAACCACAAAATCAAAGCGTTCGAGACTGACGTGCGCAAGACCCTCATTCGTCTGAGGCAGGAACAAAATGAGACACAATTATTACGTTTCCTTTAACACTAAGTGCCTGTAGTCAGAGACAATAGGCGCACATGGAGATCCCAGGAAAATGGCTTGTAAAACACTGACTTCACAACTCTGCTGTGGACTATATGAAACATTCATTACTAGGAGACATTCTTGATGTCTGAAAACCTCATTCAAGGAGATTCAGACCCTGTTGGCTTCAGAAGGCACATTTGGCAGTTGTTGTAATAAAACGTCCAGTTTGAAGCAGCTCAAACAGTATCATGTTTGTTGCATCTGCTCATCCTGTGTCAACCTGTTTATTCCTGAAGTAAAGAGTGTGTGCAGCATGATTGTCCTGTAGCGCCCCCTGCTGTCAAAAAGACATCACATTTGAAACCGATACAGAATGAACCAGTTTTATGACCTAATCCAGGCAACAGCTGATTGGGTGCTGGCAGGTCACATGCTCTGGAAACCTAGATTGCCTTTGAAACTGAGCTTATCGCACTCTTAAATGTTTTTGAAAAGGGAACCTGGTTCCTCTGGGGGGTTTTAACCAGTTGAAGCAGCTCGATGGGCCTCCTCAGCACAAGATCTGAGAGAAGGGATGTCTGAGCAGCTCCTCCGCACTCGGTCGGTATTTGGCCTCCACGAAGATGCAGCGGAGGAAGTCCCGCGTGTGCTCGGAGATGTGGGAGGGCAGCTGGGGGTTGGTGGGCTGAGTGGCGATCTTAAATATGGCCGCCATGGCCTCGTATTCAGCCCAAGGGGGCTTTTCTGTCAACATCTCCACCACAGTGCAGCCAAGACTCCTGTTCACACAACATACAGTTTAAGATTAATGACCCCCATTAGGTCACATGATATATTGTTTATTTAACATACCACATGTTTTCAAGTACTGTTTGTTAATTGTTCAGTAAAGTTATAGATTCCAGGTGTTTCAGAGTATATATCTTGAATTTATCTCATACATTTTGATTGATTGTTATTTAAATTATAATAATATTCTAAAAAAATAACTCTTAATGTCATTTTAATTTAGCTTCAAGCTTCAAATTTATTAAACCTAACAAGTTTTATGGATATTTAAAGACATTTTTGATCGCAAAATAAGATGAAAATACTTATCAAGAATGTTTTTCTTTTTCTTTGTTATATGCTAGAGTGGACTATCTGGAGACCCAGACAACCACAAACTTTCTGAGCTGACTTTCAGCCAATCATAATGCTCCCCTGACCTGACGGGAAACTGTCCAATCAGTTTATGTCGGGGAATCCCTGAGCAGCAGCAACTAAGCCACTCCCACTGAATGAGAATATGTGCAATTCTTAAGGATGTAAAAATAGGCCTGTTCTTTTTTCTCCCATTTCAAATTGTTTTTCTTTGGCATGTTAAAAACAGGTTCTTAATAATTATAGAATGTTGCTTTTTTTAAACTCTCCACAACACAGATCACAATCATGTCTGCTTAATAAACAATTTACAGTAAAAAGTGACTTGAACTAGATGAGCTCATCTAAATGGTGCAAATTTGTTGCCGTTTATATAACTACAAGCATCACACTAACATTCTCTTCCATAAATCCCAGCTGCTTTTCTCACTCTTGTAAGATGAGATTTTGAAAATATGCAGCTTTTAGGTTCCCATGATTGAAGATGGAAAATGCTGTTCCAAAGCATGCACATTTTTCTCTAAAGCAAAGCCAGAATCTTATACTCTCTGGCCTGGGTTCATAGACAGAGATTAGATTAAGCCAGGATTAGAACTTAGTTCAAGTATCTTTTATAAACGTGCATTACGAAAGATAGCATTACTGTTGTGCATCTTGAGACATTTTAAGATATGTCAATGCAAGTTTCTTTCAGTTAAAACAGCTCAAACATGCATTTTAGTCGTGGACTAAGCTTAAGCTTTGTCTGGGGACTATGTCTTAAAATTTCACCTCATAAAGATCAAGTTTTTATTTATAAACAAACAATAAAAAAAAGCAGCTCTCACCAAACGTCTGCCTTCCGGCCATACCCCTCTCCACTGATGACCTCTGGGCTCATCCAGTACGGTGTCCCGGTAACAGAACGGACCCCAGTGCTGGACATGCAGATGGTCTGAAGCCGCTTACTGGCGCCAAAATCTCCCAGCTTCACATTGCCGGCTGAATCTCGCAGGATGTTGGCACCTGAATGCATCGGAGGAAATGACCAGGGAGAGAAGTTAACATGCAATGGACCAAAAGATTTTTGATCCGGTTTTGCTCTTGTTATATGTCTATTTTATAGATTTGCTATACATTACTATTCAAATATGTGACCCTGGACCACAAAACCAGTCATAAGTTACATGGGTATATTTGTAGCAATAGCCAACAATACATTGTATGGGTCAAAATTATCGATTTTTCTTTTATGCCAAAAATCATTAGGATATTAAGTAAAGATCATGTTCCATGAAGACATTTTGAAAATTTCCTACCATAAATATATCAAAAATGTATTTTTATGAGTGGATATACATTGCTAAGGACTTCATTTGGACAACTTTATAGGTGATTTTCTCAATATTTAGATTTTTTTGCACCCTCAGATTCCAGATTTTCAATAGTTGTATCTCGGCCAAATATTGTCCTATCCTAACAAAACATACATCAACGGAAAACTTATTTATTCAGCTTTCAGATGTGTGATGTATAAATCTCAGTTTCAAAAAATGTACCCTTATGACTGGTTTTGTGGTCCATGGTCACATTTGACACATTTCCTGCAGAATAAATTTCCCCAATGGTCAGCAGTGTGAATTTACCAACAAATTGAACTTTGACATGATACACTTGTTTCAAATAGCTGATTGTTACAAAAAATTTATTAGTTTTTGACTATGTGAGGTCTAATATGTGAGGCTGTACCTTTGATGTCCCTGTGGACGATCATGTTGCTGTGCAGGTAGGACATGCCCTCCAGAATCTGTCTCGTATACTTGCGCGTCACATTCTCTGTCAAAGCCCCATAGGCCTTTAGCTGGTCTTTGACTGAACCCTAAGGGGGCAAAAACCACAGCACCAGTGAGTCACGCTGAACTCTACATCATGACCGCGGTGTGTGATGACACATTACAACCCTTACAATAAAAAAAAAAACATTAGAGCGATAATAAAAATTGAAATGAAAAGGTCATCGATTACTCACCCTCAAGCCATTCCAACCCTGTTTACTGTTCATTTTTTACTTGTTTTAATAAAGTAGTTGTTTCCATAGTTCTTTTCTCATATCATATTTGATTCGAGAGTTGCAGCAGGTGCGCATAAGCCTCAGTAAATAAGACTCTGATCAATGAATAATACTTTTGGTTCATTTCTCACAAAAAGCCATCATATGGATTCAGAAAATGTATATAGATAATATAAAAATGTATAAACGCATATATATATATATATATATATATAAACAGTTTAAATATAAATATACACAATTAGTTAAGTTTGGGGTTTTTTAAATATTCAAATAGAAAACAGTTATTTTAAATTGTAATAATTTTTCACAATATTACCGTTTTTACTGTAATTTTGATTAAATAAATGGGTGGACACTAGAGACTACATTCAAAACATTAAAAAAATCTTGCCACCCAAACCTTTGAATGGTAGTATATAGAGCAGAAGTCATGTGGACTTTTTTTTTCATTCATTTTAGAGCATGACACCCCGTGGTCACTATGAACTGTCAAGATCTAGGAAAAAGATTTATGAAAAAGATTATTTTGATGGGTTCCATGGAAAAAATAACAGCATAGAGGTTTGGAACAACATGAGGTAAATGGATTTTCCATTAACAAGTCTAATCCTTGTTTCTTTCCCAACAATTGATGTCCCAATGCTCTTTCAAACTCACCCCGGGCATATATTCCATGAAAATGGTGAGGGTCTTCTCATTGTGGTCTCTAAGGCAACCATAGTATTGGACGATTCGTTCATGGTGCAGGTTCTTCAACAGCTGTATCTCACACTCTAAAGCGCTCACCTCCTGCAGAAAGGGGGGCAAGAGTCATGACACAACCACAGCTGAGCTGTGACCAGAGGGAGTATGAGTGAGATGACTGAGCATGTAGGTGGAAGATCAACTGAAAGAATATAAAACCACAAAACACTAAAGCTGAACAGTGCTTAAGAAAGCACAAACATACTGGAAGCACTTAGTTTTTCATTGTGTGAACAATTGTGTGTTTGTGTCAAGTGAGGGCATGATCAACGAGAAATGCGTTGTTAGACTACCCCACTTCCCCTCGCCTCAAAACCCCCCTCTGGCCAACACACACAATCACACACAGATACAGGAAGCGACAGTGCATGTTTTTGCAATGGCAGACAGGAAAGGATTTAAAGAGTGGGGGGAAAGTTTGAGAAAGAAAGATAGAGACATAAATCAAGAGAAAAGAAAAAAACATGAAGAGAAAAAAGAGAAAGAAAAAAGGCAACATAAAATAAAATAACTATGTGCCGTGTACCTTACTGGTCTCTGGACTGGCAGGGTCAAAATGAACCTGTTTTGCTGCAAGTTCTCTGCCTGTGTCCACATCATAGCACAGATAAACCCTTCCAAAAGCACCCTGACCCAGCAACTTCCCCCTGCGCCATGTCACTGGAGCTGTAGGGGCTGCATACATGCACATGACACATATGAAAGTACAATAATGACTGGCTGAATGAAACAAACAAATTGACAATTTCACACAAATTCATACATTTTAAAGGGGTCCTATTATGCTTTTTCACTTTTTCAACTTTAGTTAGCATGTAATGATGCTGTTTGAGTACAAAAAAAGATCTGCAAGTTTACAATCACTCCAAAGGAAGATATTTTATTTAACAGAAAACCCTTTTCAAGAACTAATGGCTTGTTTGGACTACAATGCTCTTTTCCTAGGTTTTGTGAAGTCACAATGTTTGCAATCACGTGGTTCTGGTGACGCACAAAATTAATGTGGAGGGCAAGCAGTGAAAATTAGAATGGAAGAGATGGGGGAAAAGTCCATACTGTGCTGGTTTAGAAAGGTATAAACAGAAAATCACAACATATTTTGGATGTGACCCTTATGTTATGAAGAGGAGCGATTTTTCTACTGAATTGAAAAACTTGACCGCCATCGAGGAGGTAGATATACAGAATGTGAAGCTGCCGTCACGCCGCGTTCAGGTCTGGGTTAGTTTATATCGCGCTGCCTTTCTACTAGTGATGTTAAGGGCAGTATTTTTGATTTTCTGTCGTGATTGTGAAAAATGTCACCATTGTAGGTCATTTATGCTGAATCAAGAATTGCAACAGGAGCTCATCGTTCAGGGAAGAAACTGGACGGTGTAATACAATTTTCACCTTTTCTACGTGTAAAAACCATGGTAAAAACACTAAGGGAAGCAAGTTGAGGTGGTGACGGGGAGACGCCGTATATCAAATCTAATAATGTCACTGACTGAACCCACTGCCTATCACTCAATGAAATAATAACATAGCTGAGTGTTTTTGAAAGTGTTGTATTTTGTTTGGTTAATAATTAACATTACATTTGCGAGTATGAATCTCACTCGGCTTGTGAATGAGTATAACTTGCACGCAGCCACTTAAAAACTGTTCACAAGCTTCTATGGGTTTGATTTTAATTGTCATTTGTTGAAATAAATAAAAAAATAAAAAATAAAAAATACAGTGTGTCGGTGTCTGTCATAGACTGTAAAAAAGGGTGTCTGTCCGCTGAATGCCCCTCCGATTCTCCTCCGTGGTCATATGGTAAAGTGAATATTTACAAAGAAAACATTAAAACTACAGTTACATTTACACCCTTCCAACAAAGAAATGGATCGACTTTTGTCAGCTTGTTGAACACATTTTTTTTATTTGGACATTTTCTACCATATGATGGCTGAAGCAGCAGCGCGTGACACTGTTTTCACGGTAACCAGATCAACATTGTGAACGGAATTCTACAAAACTGAAGTGAAAACACCTAATGATCATGGGATAAAATATCTTCTCTTCCCTGCAAAAGTCAAAAACAAAAAAGGTAAGCAGGTATCAATATTCATTTCAGTATCAGCAGACGCAAAACGTTATAGAAGGTGACAACTTTTAAAGTTAAAAAGTGATATAAGTTACGTAAACTATAAAAGCTCATTGTGGTTTCTCGGTTTGATAGATTTGAGCAACCATAAACGACGCAAAACAGGAATTTTGAGTTTGTGATAGGATTCCTACATAGAAAAATCACTCCTTGCATTTCGCGTGCAGCAATGACGTCATGTGCAAACAACCTATTTAAATAATCCCCACCCACGGAATATGCAAAAAATGGGGCGAGGCCTAGAGAAGACGAAAAACCCCTTTCTTAGGTGGACAAACTTAAAAAATAATTTTTAACACTGTTCCTGAACATTACAACCCCAACGTTCATGTATGTGCTGCACATTTTACGTAGGACAGCTTTCAGAACCTAAAAGACTATAATGCCGACTACGCACAAAAAGACGAAGCAGTTCCCACTTTGTCGGGACAATTGGTTGTTTATGGATCACAACCTGTAAGTATGTTTTATTATTTGCTATTGTGTTTTCTATTAACAGTTCCAACTTTATGTTGTTACTACGATGTAAACAAATGGCAAAGCTGTTTGGCTCTGCTAGCCTGCTAACTAACATTATAGTGCTGATGTAGTGTTTACTATAGCTTTGGTAAACTCTTGCTTTTGTAAGATTCTTCACCGCCCCTTTGGAAAATTAACAATGGTTTTGTGATTGATTACTGTTTGTATTACCATAGTTTTCAGACAAATTTCATGATAAATTGATGTATAACATCTTAACTATAATGTATAAGACAATTACAAAACAAAAATCAAACCACTCTCAAACTCAAAAAATCTGTGCTTGAAATTCGTTCTGCATGATCCTCTTTTTCGTTAAGATTCTCAGGCTCAGAATGCAACTTGAATTGGTTTGAAATTGAATTCATCCATTAATATTTATATAAACTGGCGGTTATGGTAAAGGGCGTGACATTTCCGGAACACACTCTTAGCGGTTCGCCAATCACAACACACTGGGCCAGCTGACCGATCAGAGTACATTTCATATTTCGGAAGGAGGGCCTTCATTGAAGCAGGAACTACACAAACTGGGAAGTGATGCTGTAATAATGAAAATATGTGAAAAATAATGTGTTTTTTGAACAATCAAGCATGAAACCCTATTCTAGTACGCCCTAAAAACAAAATCAAGACTTCATAAAAGGGCATAATAGGACCCCTTAAAATGAATCAAAGCAGTTTTAAAATGCTTATAAACACTACCATAATCTACAACATCACAAACAATATCCCACTTACACTTATGAGGGACTGGGCGGTCCTGTGGGCGGAGTCTGGACTGAGTATCCACCAGCTGCCAGCTCCCCAAACTCTCCTCACTGCCGTTCAGCGATCGCCGTGATGGCACCAATGTGAACAAGTTTCCTTGGGGACGACGGATCCGTGGAAATGTCCGTCGACCTGGGGAGCAGCATTATTTGTTTAAAATATGACATGGTAGGACCTGAAGTGTGTGAGTATCCTTAATAAATCTGAGTGTATCGTACCTTCACTGTGGTCTTTATGATGGAGGGACACATGATACCTGCGAGGGTACGTCCCTCCCTTACCCACAATCTTATCATATACATGGTTTTCCCGGTCTAAAAGAGAAGAACGGACAATTGTGTCAATGTAATAGCAGATTTGTAGAGCTTTATTAACTGATTTACTGATTGCAGCAGCATCTTTATTGACACACACCTGCACAGTCTTGTCGGTTGTCAGGGTAACTCTTGACCCTGTGTGTACGAGGTTTCCTGAGTGAGGGGCTACGAAACAAGAGACACCAATAAAAGCAAAATAACAGTGACAGGCGCTTACAATTACAGTATCATTCAAATACATTTCTGATTGCATCCTTCTCCTCACCTGTCAGAGTTGCTGTCCAGTGACTGACAGCTGCCAGACACTGAGTTTTCTGCACTGCTCCAAGGATCCAGCACCTTTAAATACAAGTGAATTATAAGTTAAATGGACTCAGATGGCACACTAGATTAGGTGTCTATGTAATTTCCACAGTGGTATATAATGTGGTATATATACTTGAGTTCTCTCATAGAGCTCCTACGCTAATTGCAGAATGTGTCATTTCAAAGAGAACATCTCACCGTTTCAAGGTAACCCTCACACCTTTTCTATACAGTACTTTAAATCTATGCTGCACATGTGGCTCCTTTTAAACACATACTGACTGCAAGAATATGCAAGATACCAATGTATATACAGAGGTGGGTAGTAAGGAAGTACATTTACTTGAGTATTTTTTGGAAAATTTGTACTTTTAAGGGTAGATTTAAATGTGGCTACTTTTACTTTAACTTGAGTACATTTCTAATGAAAAATCTGTACTTTTACTTCGCTACGCTGGCCGACGTTCCTCTCATTACTTTATTTTAATGCAATACTGTACATGTTAAGAAATGCGTAGTTTATTCGTTCATGAACGATGCCCCATTCACAAATGAATCACTCTTTTGAGTCGATTCTGTTCAAAGACTTGATCAAACAAGTTGGCAAAACTGTCTAAATTGGTTCGCAAATCAGTTTGAATGATTTGTTCAGTTCCCTGCACGCACTGAATCGTCTGAAGCGGGTTCTCACTCGGAGCGTTGGATGAAGTGGCAGTGGACTACAGTCAATTAAAAGCAAATGCATCCTATTGTTTGCCAGCGATGAAGATCTTTATTAGTTGACCTGCGTATGCTGTCTGTGAACAATTCCACATGTATTGATTTCATTTGATTTTAATTCATACAGACTAGCCTACATTTTACAACCAAAGATTATTATTACACCACGATAACACCACTATAAACTATGTAGCATTTCTTTACTTGTTTTTTGGACATATATCTCTTAATTTATACATTAAGCTACCATTGTTCAGAGAGTATGAAATGAACACCCGCCATCCCACGGTCATTTGTGGGCAGTCTACCTAATGTGCAGTGGCGGCACCGGTGACCTGTTCGTCTTGAAAATTAACGCCTTTGCGTAAACACAGTTAACCAGTTTACACGCGCCTGCAGAAATATGATTACATTTTGGAGAACAGATAGAAGAAGATCCATCAATGTGCATTTGATCATTGTTTGTATTCAGATGTTCAGCGGTTATGAGCACGAGCACTCACTTTTGCTTTGAGTTTTCTCTCTTCTTTCAAATGTAGCTGTATGCGTTATTATTATACAAAGCAAAGGACATGCAATGATAGTCGGGCTACAGATGCCAGAAAAAATGCTTGTCTCTTTTGTGTTTGCTGCAAAGATATCTAATTATGATAATAATAATTTAAATATCTATCTAAATAATAACATACTATTGTATTGTTGTGTGTGTGAGTGTGTGTATATACATATATATATATATATACACACACACATGCATATAATGTGTATATATACACAAAGTAACTAGTAACTAGCTACTTGAGTAGTTTTTTCATTAGATACTTTTTTACTCTTACTCAAGTAACTATTAAGATTATTACTTTCACTTTTACTTTGAGTAAATATTTCTAAGTACTTGTATAAGTACTAGTACTTTTACTTGAGTACAGTTTTTGGATACTCTACCCACCTCTGTGTATATATGACTTTTGGGGTCATGGATTGTTTTATTTATTTATTATATATATATATATATATATATATATATATTATTATTATTTATATATATATATATTATTATTATTATTATTATTATTATTATAATTCAGCAAGGACACATTAAACTAAACAATAGTGACAGTAAAGGCATTTATAATGTTACAAAAACATATTTCAAATAAATGCTGTTCTTTTGAACTTTCTATTCAATCAAAGAATCCTGAAAAAATTTATTTTCAAATGTGATATTAAAATGTTTCTTGAGCAGCAAATCATCATATTAGAATGATTTCTGAAGGATCATGTGACACTCAAGACTGGAGTAATGATGCTGAAAATTCAGCTTTGACATCACAGGAATAAATTACATTTTAACGTGTTAAAATAGAAAAAATTCATTTTAAATTATAATAATATTTTTCAATATTTCTGTCCAAACAACTTCAAACTTTTGAATGGCAGTGTATATATTTCATAATTATATATATAATTTATAGTGCTTTACAGCACAATGAATACATCACAAACTCACAAAGCACTAAACCTGTTCTAGTTTTAAAGCAGCCTCTGACATATTTGTGCATGTGTCTTTGAACTCACACACTGGTCGCTGGTTTCAGGTATGAACTCCCCCTCGCTATTAATGCTGGTGTAAGATCCCTGACGTGCGATTCGCTGTTGCCGCTCAGGAACGTAACCAGGGGGTGGAGAACTTCGCCCAGTGTTCTGAGAGCCTATGTAATGACAAGACAAAAGACATAAAATGTTAAAACTAATAATTCAACAATTGCAAGAAGATATTTATCTGGTCTTATTGTACGCATATCTCAGTCAATGCTGTGATGTGAGATTGAGAGTGCACACATGCAACTATTTGTACTCGTATCATGTTTAATTCACCGTTGTATTTTAGTTTCTTTCAGTCAGTACAGTGATTTAGTAAGAAAGAAAAAATACCATAATTACTTTGAATATTGACACCTTGCAATTCATACACATTAATATTTATATTATTTTCCTTCATATTTGCAAACTCATGAACGCAATTGTCAAATAAAGCATCTGAATAACTTTATTTCAGCTATGGCCTTCCTGTTAGACTTACATGCTCATACAGATTGCATGATGTAATCAGCCAGTAGGTTAAGCTGAGCTCAAAGAAAATATGGAATAAAAAAGTCCCATGTTACATGATACACTGTGACAAGGGCATGGTCTAAAAGCAGAACAGCTGAATCATGAGACTGAAGGAAAGTATAAACAAACGTCTTTTTCCTCCAGTCACAGAGACTCAAAGAGTTCACGCTTTTCTCCAGACACCCTTACAAGCTTTAACAACATCCCCTCCCCCTAAAATACACACTATCTCTACAACAGGCCATTGGCCCACCATGCTAATAGTGTCTCGCAATCTGATTGGCTAGAAGCCAGCAAGCCATTGTGGAGCAGCCAGTGATGGTGAACAGGAAAAGGAAGAGGACCCACTGCTCACAGAGGAAGTCAGAGAAACAACAGAGAGAGAGAGAGAGAGAGAGAGAATGAAAGTGTATGAGAGAGAAAAAGACCAGGGCAAGGAGATTGATAAGAAAGGCAAAGTGGTTTTTCATTATGCGCAGCAGTGTGTGTGCATGTGTGCGAGTGAACTCACTGGTGGAGTGGTGGCGTCCTCTGGATTCTGCGGACTGGTAGGCAGTGCTGACATCACCGGTGGACTGAGAAGTTTTGATACGAACCTGCTTACTGACTGTGTGATGAGATGGAGAGGAGGCCTGCACACACACACACACACACACACACACACAGATGTACATATTAAGCATCTGTCTTCTTTCCAAATTGAAGTGGTTTATATTAACATATATTAATATTAAGTCTCACATTGCTTTGTTCCTGTGTCAGCAGCATGATCTTGATGCTCTTCATGTTTGAGCTGCGGTCCAGCAGATCAATGGCTTTATCCAAGTCGCCCTGTTCACGCAGGGGGATGGACAGCTGTGTGCACAAACACGTGCAAACATACTTAATATATACAAATTTAGGAGAGCTGCCTGATTGCTAAAAGGGGGAAAAAAAAGTTTAAAACGTATTAACTGATGTTATCATCAGTTTCCTGTCTAACCGCTGCAGTGTAGTCCGATTCATGAGCAAATTACTCTTAGGCCACATACACACTGCAGCTATTCGGTTGTCAGTTCACCTTTTAGTGCTTAATCCTGTTATGTACACCAAGAGTTCAGTAATTTACAGGAGTGACAACCGCATTCTACAACAGAATTAACTCCCGAAAAATGCAGGTAGTGACAACCACATTTACAGAGATTCTACGCACTGCGTACAGAACCAAACTGAACAACTAGTTCTTAACGACGTACAACAAGAGATATGAGGGAGTATTTTAACGTGCATCAGGGATGTATCTCTCGTCTGTATGTGTGGTGCAAGAAATCACAGAGAAAGCGGTACGAGCCTGACTCATGTTGCCAGATCTGCAAGCAAATCAGCGAACAAGACCAAGCACAAGCCCATAAAAAACTAAATAAATGTAAATGCTTAATGCTGACAAACACCTGCTCTCTTTAATAACTCCATAAACTCCATGACTGTATGAGCCAAGCTTAAACAACAACCCCAAAAACGCTTATAATAAGTGGACATGGCAACACTGTTCTGTGAATCAGCCTTTAAGCATAAACAAACACAACGGCTCAGTCAACTGTGCTTTAGATAAAAACACAGCGAGTTTTTGGTCACTGTAATATTACTTTAGTCCGAAACATGCAAGACGACAGAATGTTGCTATGGTTTCCATGGTGTCAATCATCGCCGTTTCGGGAGTGAGTCGTGTTCCGTACACACATGGAACAATAATTTAGGGGACACACTCCCGCATTTAAATACAGTTGTCACTCCTGAAACTTTACAGTGTGTACGTAGCCCAGGTCGCCGATGCTTTAAATGAATTGTTAAAAAGACTTATACATTTAGGAGCGAATCAGTCTGCATTGCAGTGAATCAGTCTGATGAATCCTTAAAATTCAAACAATCATCTTAAGAAATAGGACTAAAAAAAGGGGATATTAAAGTATTGAGTATTGAGTTTTTGGTGACCAGACATAAGTGAGTGTCAGTGAGTGCATTTGAATCAATACCTCATTATTCATATAATGCAGGTCTAACTGCTGACCGAAGAATGTTTTGACTTTCTGCTGGACTTCCTCAAACTGCACAGGCCGCCCAAACATCAGAATCCTACACAAACATATATAAACATACACACACGCCACGCACACAGAGGGGGGGACATTAAACAGGAAGCTGAGATTTCTTTAGATGTATAATCTGAGCCAGCAAGTCAAGTCAAACACACAGTCGGATCTGCAGAGTGCACACATTCCTGCGAGCACACCTAGCATAGCTGTGGTCTGTCCTGGCAGCCATAGACAAACCACAGTCCTTTCCCTTTCCACTGCGTTACCAGTCTGAGAGCTGAGAGAGAGCTTGCCTGTGTGTAACTGTATGTAATCTCTCAAAATCAAAATGCCAGTGTACATGTTGTTTTATGTGTGTCTGCATTGCTATTTGATCATTACTATCATTTTAACACACACACATGCACATTCGAGTAGAAAGGAAACTTAAATTTACCTTCTTTCACCACAGAACTCAAACTTAATCCTGACATCCTCCTGAAGAGTGAGACAGAAAGAGAGAGAGAAAAAAAAAAAAAAAGAGGTGAGGTCATGTCAGGGTCATATAGGAGAAACAAGGTCACGGTTTCTCCTGTATGTATGTGTATTACCATTCTGTTGGAAGAACTGGCAGTGTTGACAGGTTTAGGTTTTGCCGTGTCGTAAGTTGACGCCGGCTGGCGCCTGGTCATCTGCAGGGCCACCAGATCCTTCATAATTGAATGGAGAGCCTGTCTCTCATCTGGGGAGAAAGACAGAGACACCGATTAGCAGATAATCATGTTATGGCAAAGGCTTTAGATATACAAAGACAGCACACTCATATTACTTATGAATGGGAGAAAGTGCAACGAGCAATGTGGTTCCGCCTTCTAAATAAAAGACCCAATCGCTGATTTGTAAAGTCATTGCGTCACTGCAGCTGCTGTTAAAAGCTCTGGATGCTTTAGAAACAGTTCTGAGATGCGTGCTTAGGACTGCACATGCACATTGGTGGATTTAGCCAAGCTTTTTTAACGCTATTTGAGCATAATAAACAACATTTATGGGACAGTTCATGTCAGATTTTGTTGCTGATTTGAAAATATGTTATTTAATTGGGAGTTCGGCAAGCAGTTCTTGAGATTTCAGGATTTCCATGTGCAAGTAGATAGGACTTGGTCTTGGATGCCCAAAATAGCTGCCTGGAGGCGGTGTATTACAAATATGGCCGCCAAGTGAATACTTTCTTTGAAAGGGACTTTGGTTGTGGCCGATACCAATAAATGCTCAATATTAAAATTCTATAGGGCTTTCGCACAGGAGGAACCTTTTCATAGTTCCTAGGACTATTGGCTGAAGTACCCGGATATTGCTGTGTTCGCACCGCAGGAACTAGGAATGATTTTAGTTCTAGGAACTCCTTTTGGGGAACTAAATTAGCTCCTACTTCAGAGTAGGGTCTAAACCGGCACTATAGGAACTATCAGTGACATAAGTGTACGTGGATTGGTCAAACGCATGTCAAACATCGGCACCCGGCATTTTTAAAAATCTGTGTAAACATAATTACTTCAAGAACATGGAAAACAGCGATAATGGCATTTACCTGTTGTCTGCAGGGTTGTGTTCTTTTCTCCGCCTAGATTATATGTAATACTGAAAGTTGTCATAAGAGATTTCGTCTCTTAGCCCCACTTTTTGCTCTCAGTCACGTAAATTATGCGTTTACATCCATCTCCGTTATCACGAAACCCACGACACACAACAAACAGCTTTGATCGCGGCATCCTCCATCCACCAGCTTTTAGCATTTGTAAATGCCGCGCTTAAAGATGCCGCTGTTGGCTGCTTCAGAGTTTCTATTCCGGTGCGAATGCAACCAGGAACATGGCCCAGAAGAGAAGTTAGTTCTCTGGGAACTATCCTAGTGGCTACTTCCTAGAACTGAGTTCCTAGAACTATTCAGTGCGAAAGCCCCTTTAGATGAAGGCAAATTGTATTTAAATTTAAAAATAGGGGAAATTATTATAAAAAAAAAATTGGTAACACTTTGGTAAGGGGAACACATAATCACTATTAATTACAACTTTTTCCTCAATAAACTTTTAATTTACTGCTTATTAATAGTTAGTAAGGTAGTTGTTGTAGCATTTAAGTTTAGGTAAGGGGTAGCATTTAGGGATGTAGAATATGGTCATGCAGAATATGGCATTAATATGAGCTTTATAAGTACTAATAAACAGCCAATATGCAAGATAATAAGCAACTAGTTAAAAGGCAGAATTGTTTCCCATACTAAAGTGTTGCCAAAAAATTATCAGTCAATACAGATTAAAAAAATCTCTCATACCAACAGTGTTTTCCATGAATTACCTAGACTCAGGCGGCCAGCCACTGTCTAATCTGTCCCACCACAGTTTCATAATGAACTGAGAATATTTTTTCTCTCCTCCTAACATTAAAGGTCTCTAACATTGTTTTATGCCATTGCTTTGGCAAAGTATCTATCAAACAAACTAAAATCGAAAGTGAAATCAATTTGTGGCTGACCCTTAACTGCGGTCACTCATTGTAATGAATGTCCTTGAGTGGCTTATTGCTTTATTTTAAACTAAACAGAGATTATATTGCAGAAACTATAAACTTGCTATACAGTTACAGCACAGGTGCAGAGGAACTGAGAGGATGTTCTGCTCTCCTTACTGAATAAACACACACAGAGTTAGACGACTAGACCTGCGTCAGTGCAGTGAAGCCTTAGAGAGGAAGATGACCGTGTTTTCGAGATCTCTGTTCTCATGTTTGATGTAAGAATGAGCCGTGTCTTGGCTAAGCTCACTCAAGAAGGGAAAATATTCGCAGTGTGTTGTTTGGATGGACTTCACACACCTCCTGAGAGGGGGAGAAACAGAGAAGCCTCGTCTACCCACTAATACTGGGAAACCTGGGTTAGAGCATGGCAGATCAATCCAAGCAACAGACTCAACCACTCAAATGGTTAATATCGGAGATTCATGTCACCAGTGAGGCCATAAGTATCGCTGTCAGTCTCCATGTTTCCCTCTTTCTCTCTTTAAACATCTCCCAACAGCCTTTTAATTCCAGACGTCCCAGTTGTTTCCAGCTCAACAGCAGCTTGTCTGTCATTTATGAAGGCCCTGATATACATTTTCGTTCTTCGCTTAGGGGTAAAGAGAAGTTTGAAAAACCTTTTCAGTGGTATACCATTAGCGAACATTACAACAGCATCCAATTAGATGAATATGTAAATATGTGCTACACACTTTCCTCTCAATAACAAAATAAACACACAACAAAAATGACAGTGGTGAGAAAACAGCAATTAAGAAAGCATCTGATCATAGCAATGTGGATATGTTTGCACGCGATCAAGTCAAGTCATGTCACATTTATTTATATAGCACTCTGTACAATTGATTGCTTTAAAGCAAGCAGCTTTACAGTATAAAAAAACTGTGTTAGTGCCACCTTTACAAAGTAAACTATTGTTTAAAAGTTTGGGGTCAGTAAGATTTTTTCAAAGAAATTAATACTTTTACTTACAAAAACTTCTATTCATTTGAGTCCCAAAAACAATGCACCACAGTTTTCACAAATTGATAATAAATGTTTCTTGAGCAGCAAATCAGGATATTAGAAAGATTTCTGAAGGATCATGTGACACTGAAGACTGGAGTATTGATGCTGAAAATTCAGTTTTGCCATCACAGGAATACATTACTTTAATTATTTTAAATTGTAATAATATTTGACAATATTACTGTTTCTACTGTATTTCTAATCAAATAAATGCAGTCCTGGTGAGAAAATAAGAGACTTGTTTCAAAAACATTACAAAATCTTACCAACCCCAAACTTTTGAACAGTTGTGCACATTTTAAACGATTAAACATCTAGCCAGGCTTTAGCTTTTTAACTTTATCTTTGGTTGAAATTATCCTACTATTGTATATATTTTTAATTTTCTCTATTTTTCATAAAAAAATGTTTGGAGTTCAAGCAATAACTGAAGACTTGTTGGCTATTCCTGACATACGATAAAAAAAAACAAAAAAAAAACATGAGGACTTACTCATTTTGCCGGTATGAATGTGAGTGCTATTGATTGAAGTTCAGGTTTGAAGGTCCTCACACACCCCGTCCTCTAGTGTCACCCATCAATGGCCTAGAAATGGAACAATATTCAGGTTACATAGAAACTCATCAGTCATCAGCTATAACTTACCTCCCTAACAAAATAAATGTAATCTGAGCCAACAAACAATGATATCAGTCAACACCACCACAACAACGACAATTACGCATTTCATCACCACACTTCGGGGCTTTTGATTTACAAGAATATTTTAATAGCATACTGTTTACGTCCTCTGTGTTTAACACATTTAACACATTAAAATTAACCCCCCTTGCCCATCTAAAATGCAAGAAAACGTGGAATGTTTTACGTGTGTAACGGGATGGTGAGAGTATGTGTTGTGCATGCATGTTAGTGTACGTGAGACCTGAAGGACTGTAACCTGATCCCTGCTGGCACTGAGGAACCTGGCACAAATCTTCCAGTCGAGGGGAAATAAGCAGAGGGAAATATTTACCATTTAAAAATGGCCAGATTTCAGCTCCACAGGCTTGATTCCAGCCATAAAAGCCCCTCTCAACAATGCCATACTTTCTATAAACACTATCACTGCAATATTTTCAAATTTCATTTGCTCATGAATACAGGTGGCTCACATTAAGAAAAAGAATGTGACTCAAAATGGCTGTGCTGTACATTGGATGTTCTGTATTTGACCTGAAGTTCTCTCTTATTTTTCAAGGCTAAACAATGAAACAGATCAATTGGTCCATAACAATATCATTGATTTTATTCCTAGAAGAAAAAAAACGCTTTACCACAAAGGTGTCCAAATTATAGTTTCACATAATAGGTTACTAATTTCTCTGAAGAAATCCATTTAACCAAAGGCTAACCTCTGTGTTATGCATGGAATCTATAGTGTCAGTATTCATTTACCAAGCAGTATGATTTTCAGCTTAATTTTTTCTAGATAAAAATGTTTGAGCATATTTCAATATTCATCTTTAGTATATTCTACAAATGCATTTGATGGACAATATCAGTGTTAATTCTACTGAAGTCTGGCAAAAATACTTATTTTTCTGATTAATCGCGATCTTCATTTAAACCATTCTTAAGATCGCAGGATTTATAATTTACTCCATTTTCAGTGGCTGCGTGAAAATGTGTTTGTACTGAGCTGACTATCCGGCAGGTGTTATTGCGTTCTACTGAACTCTCTCGCCTGAATCTTTAGTGCCACAACAAAATAAATAAAATTTTACCCAAGCTGTGAACACGAATTCACCATCTGTATTGGCTGTGATGCAATAAAAAGGTCATGTACTGCTATGTCAAGAAATTACTTTTTATTGAGTTGTCCTTTTTACTTTTTATGGAGTAATAGAATACATGTAACGGTGTTTTGTAATCCAGATACAGAAATCTGGTAACTGTAATTCGTTATGGTTATGTCAAAAAACACAAAAAGTAATTAGATTACAGTTACTTTTTGTAAAAAATGGGAAAACCATCAGGATTACAATGGTTTCACTTAAAATGAAATTATTTAGTATTTTGACATAATAACACTATATTGACAGTACTGATGCGCGGATTGCAGTTAGATCCATGGAGACTGTGGATAATATGAGGGTCGGCCCGAGTCAAGTAATAAAAAAATAACATTACAATTAATTGCGGGTGGGTCGCAGGTCGATGAGAGATAAATCATTCATGTGTTGATTTTAATAAAGACACGGAACTCTCATTTCAATGTAAAACGCAACAAACATGCGTCAATCTTTTACTTTTGTTTTCAACAAAAACGTATATCTCTTCAGGGAAAACATGTGCCTAGAGCATTACATTATTGCTTAATAATTTAAAGGCACAATATGTAAATTTTGCCGCTAGAGCTCGCTTATTCAAAACAAAGCGGTAGCTTGACGATTTAGCAGCCTGCTTCAGTGTAATACGTTACCATATCATCACGCTTAACACTGAGAATTTGAATAATGGTAATGTGATGATCAGGTGTGGATATCTAAATCAGAAAAAAAAAATAATAGGTTCGAGTGGGTGGCGGGTGAATGATTTATATTACCAGCGAATTCGGATAATGTTAGAACTGATCCGCGCATCTCTAATTGACGGCTGGTTCTGTTGCCAGTCATGATGAGCAATCATTCTCCTATATATTACTTTTTACTTGACTTTATTTACATACGTGGACTTGAAGGAATCCAAAAGTAATCACTTTCATATTGTGGTGCTTACGTTACTGAATGCTTTTTTTAAGAAGTCATTTGTAACTGTTCCCAACTCTGTCAGATTTGTTAGCAAATGACTCAGAACAGTTCTTTTTAGTGAATCAAGAACAAAGTGCAACCAGTATAGTCCAATTACTCAAAAAAATATTGTTATAAGTTGGTTCTTTTAATAAATATTTCAAAAAGACAAATTGAATCAGTTGAAAACACTGCATTTGCCTAGAGAAAATTTCTTTCTTATGCAAGTAAAATTATAACTGAAATATACACAAATGAATCAGAATCAAAATCAAATAATTGAATCAGAATCCACTCAGGACATCTGTATTAATACTCAAACCTTAGTTAATTCAGTTACTTTTACTTAAATACAGCACTAAATACATGTAAAAATGCCTTATCAAATCTATACAATGTAAAGAAAATCAGTTTCACATCCTGAAGAACTCAGACCAGGTGAGCTGTTGAGGCAAAAGCTGGACAATGGTTGCACTAGAAAGTCAGCAGAGTCTCATTAGAATGCTTCTGTCAGCATATCCTGACCTTTAAAAGCAAAGCTCTGGATAGGACTGCATCATTCCTAATGACATTACCTGCCTGTGTTTCACTGCCAGACTTCATCAGACCTGCAAAACTCTTTTGATCCAATTACAGCAGACTGGAGGAGAGAGGACCAACTAGACAATGCTAAAAATTGCTCATCCTTCCATATTTATGGTTAGCGCTGAAATGATTAACCAAACGGATGAGGTAAGAAGCGTATGCACGCATGCGTGTGTTTGTTTCAGTGCCTCCAGTCATGCAGCTTCAACTGAACCGAGAGAAATTACAGAGGTCAGACATCATTCATTTGCACTCATTCAGTCAAATATCCTGAGTGGCACACAGGTGGCCTGACCAACTGCACCTATGAACACTCGACGAGCAGCTATATATATAAATCCAAGTCAAAGTTAAACAGACCTTCACCAGAATGCTCCACAGAGTGTTTGATGAGAGACTGCATGCTTTTTCCTTCATGAAAGGTCTGAATATATATATGGGTTCATGCCACACCACTGGAAATCTCAGTTTGTAAAACACCAACTCAATTTCCTACCTGACTTTAGATCGCCCTTCTGTCTTTTGTTCCTTTCCTATCAAACCAATTTCACTTTCTTTTCTATTCAAATTCTTAACCCTAACATGCTTTTCATTTATTAGAATTTATTTATTAGAATATATATAAAATTCTAATAAATGTTAGTGGGTGGACCCACTTGAATATATATGTGTGTTTATGGTATATTTTCAAATTAAATGCATTTTAAGCATTTACTGCAGTAGATTCAGTGCTTCACACAGGTTTGAAATATACTTGCGGTGGTAGCCGGGTGAAAAATCCTCCTATTACCCACGGCACAAAAAATGGTCTACTACATGTGACAAACAAATAATGTGTGATTTTTAACAGTATTTTTATTTATTGAAATTAATTTTAATTACATAGCATACTATTACATTTAATTACATACTAATATTATGTATTATTATGCATTGTAAATTATGCAAAATTACAACATTTAAATGGTTCTCCTTTTCCTATGTTCTCCTTGCTGTCATATAGTGTCTCTCTCAGTGAATGGGACACAGATTTTACTGGTAAAATTTATATAATGAATAATATACAGTACGTGTCAAATAATGTTCTTAGTCTTTTCTTCCTGTGGGGGAGACTACAATAATTTACTATGAATTAAATGGAAATCAAATTAAATACAATTTATTGTGTAACCAAAATACCAATAATGCCCAGAAGAAAAAAAAAAAAAAAAAAACTTAGCTTGTGACTTTTAATTATAAACAAGCCAACAATTCACCAGGACTCTTATTTTGAAATGTCTACACAATTGCGGGCTGATCCTTCATATTCTTACAATTGTCTAAAACATATTATATAAAGGCCATAAAGTAGACATTGTCATAATTCATCAACTTGAGTTCATTAGCAATTGCTTGGCATAAATCTGCGCTTTTCGTTGATTGAGATTCATGCTTTGAAGCAGTCTGAAGCGCTGTTGTGCGTCTGATGAACACGTAACGAGCAAGTATGAAACGCGTAGGGCGAGGGGAGATTTTCCACTAGTTAATCGATCGTGGATGGTTTCATTATCTTGGGCGGATACAAAAGTATACGAGGATAAAAATAATAAAAGCATGAATGTGTCTCCAAATATACCTGGGCGGCCCACCCAAGTAAAGTCTATGTGTGGGAAGCACTGAGATTAGATATGTGCTTTTCTTGTGCTCAAGAGTTAAGACACTACACAAAATGTAGGCTAAAACAGATGCAAAGGTAAACACAATGTAATGAGGAACTGTCACAAAGGCTGAATATACAGAAAAGGGACTAGCTGGGTTTCCATCCATGTATTTTTAAACAAATTGAGACTGCAAATATAAAATGCTGTATAGAAACACCAACATGCAAATTACATCCCTAAAACGAACAAAAAAGTATAGATTCTGTAAGATTTGTATATGATGGAAACACACATTTACCAAATAAAAGAATCACAGTGGTTTCCCCAGTGGCTACAACTTCCATTTCCATACCTATTTTTCACCAATTTCCTGAGAAATGACAATTTTGTTCTGTCAAAAATTGTTTAATTTTTTTGTGATATTGCGATTTTACGCAACATGGATGGATATTAGCTACTGACCAAGCACCCTAAAACTGTCTAGGGGAGCGCGGGGCACAAACTAACGCGGGGTTAGTTGTAACACACGTGGTTTAAATACTTCCACACATGCTAGCATGAAGAAACTTAACGTATTTACTAGTTGCCATATCGACAATGTATAGAGAAAAAAATTGCGCCAAAATTCAAAAATCTTAACAAGATATCACTGAACATTTATTTAACAATAGCAAAAGTAAATTACTTACTTAAGCTAATTTTTCATCTATATTTGTTGTTTTTATTTAAAATTAGACAAATCTGATATTATTTTAATCTCCAATCTCTTGTTTAGCAGTTTGGGTAGTTCTTTATTGCTTCACTAACTATCAGAAGACACTAACCAGGTTTAAATTTCAGTTGCGCAGATAGGGTTCGTTGTAACACTGCGTTACAATGTGCCCCGCTATTAGAACTATACTATTCTATACAGTTACGATATAACTGGCATAATTAACTTTTATGAATTTCTGTTGAGAAACCATGGGAAAAAAGGTGAATAAAGACTGAGAGGAAGAACCTGAACATCCAGAAAATATTATTTCAAGAAATGTTCAGCATTTGTACTGGCTCATCTATTTATCTCATGTTCTGTGAGAGCCTTGAGTGGAGGGAGAGGAGTGTTTTTGTTCAGCTCTGTGTTTTTCTGAATGTCTGGATATGTTTCTTCATCTGTTTGGGTGTATTGTTTTGACCAGTGCTGTACAGCTGTGTTTTGCAGAGTGTTCAATGTCAAACTACAATATTATATAAATTTGAATGTAAAAAAAAAAAAAAAAAAAAAAAAAGCTATTATTTTATATGAAAAAAATAATAATTGTCTTTTATTGACAAAATGTTTTAGTTTGTCATGTATATATTTTTAATTAAATCAGATAACATTTTTAGCTGTCATATGGTCATGTTACAACATGCCCCATCACATGTTACAATGTGTCCCACCTATAGGGCATGTTGTCACATTTAATTTCCCTTCTTTTGGTGTAAATAAAGAAAAAAATATACACTGTATTTATGAAACAAAGCCAAATATTTGTACCAGACATGTGTGAAATTAATGTGAAACAAAAGAAATTCTCTGAACCCAAAGTAGATTTACACAAACTAAGGAAGTCAAAAAGCGTTAGGTTGTGCCCCGCTCTCCCCTACTTGTCTGCTGTTGAAAACTTAAAATGGGTCATGGAGCAAAAAAATGATTGAGAACCCTTGAATTAAGGTTTTGAAAACTTTCCTTCTCATCCAGTCTCTAATCTCCTCTCTGTCTCATTTTCCCTCCTGCTCTTAAAGGTGCAGTAAGTGGTATTTGAACTACGCTGTTGGACATTGTTGATATTTGAAATCAACCCAAACAAACACACTCCTCTCTTCATTGCTCCGCCTCCAAAACTCACACTCCCTGCTCTGAGTCGGACTCGAACCGCTGCATGATCGCTGCTGGCGTGCGAGGCGAATGCACTACCAATGACACTAAACACCTCATTCTCTAGCGGTTGTCAGTGCGCAGTGGTTTACCTGCTCAACTCTCACTATCTGGCCTCAGTTACACACGCAATGAGAGTGGATGTCTGTTCATCACAGCTGATGCGCAACAAAATGCTTCACGAAAAATAAAGCACAGTTGATGAACGAACGACAAGGAAGCACAAAAAATGAACATACAGTACACAAGAGTAAATACAAAGTGTTCGTTGTTAGTCGCTAACACCACAGCAGCTCCAGACAATCAAAACCCAGTATTACTCACATGAGAAGCGGGATCAAAGCAGTTTTCAGGCCTTCCCTCTTAGCTCTCTACAGTGCTGGAAGGCTTTTCAAATATAACCGGGTCCTAAAGCGCTTGCCCAGGCATAAACCTTCATTCCAGTGAAATTCTTTTGAGCTCTTTTGTATTGTGTCCCATTTCTTGTTCTGCAGTTTTTTTTTTTCCTTATATTTTTTTCTTTTATTTCTTATTTTCAAATCTCCCTCTTGCTCGTTCTCTCTCCTTGACCGTCATACGCACCCTGATGCTGATTGGTCAGATGTTTGTTGTTGGACTCAGCCCGACTAACTTCCAAACAGCGAATTTAAAATATTACTGAGTCCCCCTTTAATTACCTTGTGGTAAGTATGTGTGGAATCTGGAAAGGGGAGAAGGCCGTCCATGGGCCCTGTCAACTGGGCCTGCATTGTTTTGCTTGTATCCCTTTTCCAGTACTAGCCAGAATCTCAACCAATTTCTCTTACCATTCCCGCCTCCAACTACCTCTCGCCTGATTTTCGGCTGTTTAGTCTGTGGCTGGTTTTCCCAGCTGTAGCGCTGAGGCTGTTGGCTTTTGCTCATGGAGGGACTTACAGTACAAGAGACTCAGAGGCTTACAGCACAAATCCCCTCTAGCGTTCCCAACACTCTGGAGTGGCTAGACTAAAACTGTTCCGGACAGCTCTGGGGTACAGATGACAAGTTGTTCTAGATGGTGGAAAAGACAGTGTATTATCACTAGGTCATGAACTGGCTAAAACCCATGTTACATCATACATAAACAGATCTGACACCATCTGTGCAAGTTGTACCCCATGCAGTCAAAGTTGTGATGCAAAGGCACATTGACACTGGAGATGTGTCAAGGAATTTCTCAACACAGGCAAAGCACAAAAAACACATACACAAAGTTACCAAATACATCTAAATAGGAATAACTCTGCTGACTGTCAGTTCTGTACCATGTTCTGTTCTGGCAGTTCTGTACCACTATATATTTATTTATAACAGTGATTCCTGACCAGCTCCCCAGGTTACTCGGCATTGGAAATATTTCAATTTTGCTTAGTTAAACCTGTAAAATAGATTTAATCACTAGCGGTCAACTGAAACAGGTTTTTCAATGGATAATGCTGATATCTAGAATAAAATACAATTCAATAGTAGCAAACTTGCTTGAGAAACCAAAAATTTACACAAAATTTGCGTGCGTGGATATTCACTAAAGCTGTCAGTCACATCTGAAACTCACAAACTGGAGAGGTAAACACACATTAATCGGTCAAGTAAAGTGGACATGGTTTATTTATTGAACTAAAAATAAATCAAAATAACTTATCATGATTAATCTTCATTTTTGTGCATAAGTTTCATCATTTAGTTTTGGGCCACGTTCACACAGCAGCAGAATATGATAGTCAGTCCTGTATTTGAGTCCTTAAAGGTGCAATATGTAGGATTTTCTATCCGCTAGAGATCGCTAGAGGCCTATTCAAAACAAAGGCGTAGCTTGATGACGGCAAGTTTGAGCGCGGAATCTTGGGACCGAGTGTTGTGGGAGCTAAACGAGGCCGCTGGAGCGATTGTTAACGAGAGACAAATGCAACACATGCCGCAAGCAGCGGAACTTTTATTATACCACAGTCGCCGGCGCTGCTTCCGCTGTTCCGGTCATGAGTATGAGCTAACACAGCTCTGTTTATCATATTAGATACATTTGAATGTGTTGAAAATTATGTTATAACGTTACTCTGTGCGTTCGCTCGGCGGCTGCTGTGAGACACTGTTGCACACTGCAGTAAGCTAGATAGATTTCAGAATATCAAATTAAATGCTGGATGGCTTGTGTTGATAAATGGCATGCAATTAATTTTAACATATTGTATGACGGAGAAAATTCTGTATTACTGTTACTAAAAATAAAGCTGCATCTGATTATGCTATGTTAGCTACTTCACAAAATAGTGTTTTTCTCTGAGGCATGGTAAAAACATGATACTCGCAAAAAATCAAGAAAAATAGATTTAAACAATAAGACTAAATGTGTTGAGCTATATAACAATAATTAGTTTTCTGTCTATAAATATATCAAAACAGTTGTTCCCTTGTCTATTAAAACATGTAATATATTAAAGCGTCTTTGGTGTTTCCATGGTTTCTACAAAATAAAACCAGAAACCGAGGATAACGCGGGTATGACGCAACTGACAGCAATTGACCTCACACGTCCTGGAGCATTGGTTAAAATTACAATTTTCTCACGATTTACAAATAGTTGAAAACATTTCGGATATTGTAAGTACTCAAGTGAACAAAATATATAACACTGGCTTAGTGGTTTTTGGATATTTTACTGCAAAATTCTTACATGTTGCACCTTTAAAGGGATATTTCCGGCAAAACAGCCATATGCATACTACACAAGGCGAGTTCCGGCGAAAGAGTGAACTTTGACCAACGCATGACGTATTGACAAACGCGGAAGTTTAATATATGGATTTTTCTCACAAAAACCCATCACTTCACTTCAGAAGGCCTTTATTAACACTCTGGAGTCGTGTGGATTAGTTTTATGATGGATGGATGCACTTTTTTAAGCTTAAACGAATGGGGTGCGTAAAATACAGCGCCCCATTCACAACTATTATAAAGCTTGGAAGAGCAAGAATATTTTTTAATATAACTTTGATTGTGTTCATCTGAAAGAAGATAGTCATATACACCTAGGATGCCTTGAGGGTGAGTAAATCATGGGATAATTTTCATTTTTGGGTGAACTATCCCTTTAATACAGTTACGTTCACACACAGTACGGCTGTTTACGGGTGTGACAACCGCATTCTTGGAAAACCTGAGCACTGTTCTCCACCAGAGTTGCTCCTGTCAGTTTTGTGTTCTACATGCGACTCAAATGCTCCACTCTCCACCCAGATATAAAAGCTGCTGTCAGTTAATGAAGATTTGACGGATGAACTTGCGGTTCGACTGTACTCTTGTTGTGTCAAAAGTAATAAGGCTTTTCAGTTTTATGGATGTCGCCGTCTTTGATATTACTTTGGTCACTGTCGCTATTGTTACTGGTTAGAGGATGCGGGCTTGACTCCCACTGCAGGTTTATACAGACAGTATTTTAAGATGCTACTTTAAGTTGCTGTTTGAACGGGACATTTCGAGACTCACACCTGTAAGTAAATGCAGCTGTCAATCCCAAAAACTGACAGTGTCAATGTAGCCTTAGTGATATGAATCAAAATAAATGTGCTCTGAAAGTGTTACTTTTTTGTTTGACATGGCTTCAATAATATTATTGTCACTGCTAAATGGTATAACAAGTGCAATGATACACAGCATCATTCACGGCATAATGAATAATTTCTGGTTGCACGATGACCCCTTCATTAAACCTTCATTACTGATGGGGTCCATGAGAAAAAAAATGGTTGGGAAACACTGACCTTTAGCACTCACCCCCTACGAGTAACTGCATGCCATGCATATGATAGCGTGGATACCAAAGCATGTAGGCAGGGTAAAAGATAAAACTTTTGGGAACTGAGTTATGACTTTTTACCAAACATCATTTATAATTAATAAATTTTCCCACAACAGTGCTGAGATTTCAAATCAACACACATGAGCACGAAGAGCTCTGTATAAGTCCGTGACAAATAATAATTGTTGTCCAACAGCAGTGAATCAGTTTACACCTGCTACTCATCACAGGTATGCCATTTAGATACCAGTTATTAGTGTGCATATTTAGTGCACATTTTATGAATGACAAAAGGGGGAAAAACCTTTGGGCATGACAGTTTCATTAGTCAAGACTGTCATCCACCCAAAACACAATATCAAAACCTGTTGCAAAGCTTAACACACCTCGAAACTTTGCAAACACTCGAGCATGTTTATGCTTTACACATACTGCATTAATAACAAGAGTATCTATGCACCTCAAGTTAAAATACCCACCTGAGCTTGGGGTGAACTGCACGCAGTTGGAGAGGGACTCTTCACTCAGTCACTTTCTGCCCTGTCTTCGGAAACTCGATGTAAATCGTGAAGACAAACGTAATAGCTACAGTTAATGTAATATGACTGTCCAGAAGTATCCAGGCCGCTTCCATTGCTAACGCGCTTCTAGGCGCGCGGACCACTGAGGGTCTCCCATATCATCCATAAAACTTATTCCTCAGACCAGTCAAGCGATGAGACCTCTTAAACACACAAAAATACGTCTCTCGTTTATGTTGTGAGAAAGTAGCAGTTTAGTGACTACGAATAAAATATGGACGTTTCATGAAGCGTTGTGAAGACAGCATAACTACTGCATGGAGAGTTCAAAATAAATCTCAATAATAAGCTTCACGTCCAAAAGCTAAAGCTAGAATGTCTCATATGAACACTAATGGTGCAGCTATAAGCGAGTTCCTTACATAAAATCCATTTGTATTAGCAGACTGGAGGAAAAGAAAGGATTTCCGTAATTCTGATGGCTTCTTTTCCTGCTAGGTTTGCATATTTTTCCCTTCGTCGATGTGTCTGGCCAGCTCACTGCACGAACGTACAGTTTTCACTTTTCTAGTGAACGGTGAATCGGTAACAGTCCGTATATGTTCATTAATCCTGTGCGTAACAACTTTGTAAAGCCAAATAAACGAGAAAATGAGCCCTCAGCTCGATGATTGGACAATCTCCGCATTATAATGCGACAAATGATTATGAATGAAGGCATGTGACTGTGAAAGCAGCATTCATGTATCCACTTTACCGAAGTAAAAGCGAAAAACGTATGAGGATAACTGCACAGGAAAAACACTATCGAAGATCTGGACAAAAGAGCGTGCGCATTACAGTCAGCGGCTACTTGAACTTCGAGAACAAATTCCCCTTTCCGTTGATGACGGTTAAAACTCAGCGAAAGTTAAAACTCAGCGAAAGTGCGAAAAATACGCTCCCCGAGGGACGTTCAGGCGCTTTTGGCGATATTAAGCGTGAGATGAGCTCTTTAGGCGACATTAGTCCAAGCATTCTTGTGATGTTGATGATGATAAACAGCAGATGCTAGAATGAATCTTTAGCGCACTGAGTTTCCTGACAGCGAAAAAGCAGCTCGTCACCGGAACCCATATACGCGAGCTTCCTTCAAAACCAGCAGAAAGTTCGTCATGTTAATGCCCGTGCACGGATAAAACTGCTTTCACGATTTTTTTTTTACCCGTCGTCGGTGGAAAAATGCATTGTATAACTTTTGTAATTTCCGTAACACGTTCAAGATGACAACTGTGTTAAGCACTCGGACTTGGTGTACGCTCGGGGGCGCGCTTCTCCTCTCTTTAGTTCATGTTTGGTGACGTGAAGCGCACAGCATCACTGCCGCGCACACGTTTATGACGTAGGAGTCAGAAGTGGACTTTCAAAAGTGAGACCTTGGAGGAGACAATGGGGTATCAGTTTTTTGGAAGAATTGTGTTAACTAAAATAGAATTACTCTCTAGGTTTGTTTATCCAGCCTCCTCTTTAGCTATCCCACCTCACTTAGTAAAATAATGTAGCATTGCGATATTTAACTTTATTTGGAAAAATAAGCATCACTCTATTAACAAAAAATTGTTTTTTCATAGTTATGAAGAAGGAGAATTAAATGTTATTGACTTAGAGAATGAATAGTGTTTTAAAAACTCTTTAAATACAAACAACTTTTTGGTTTACTGTCTCTTCTTCAGTATTTGGGAAAGTAGGTGGCTTGGAGTTTTTGATTAGATGTGACTTTGAGTTGTCCAAATTACCTCTTAAATTGTCTGCATTCCATCAACAGGTTCTCCTGTAAGCTATTGGAAATTAGCTTTCTTCTCACAACTTTAGTCCACACAAAACTATTTGGAACAATCATTTTATTGTGCACCATCTTTTTGGGTTCAATGTAACATTTTTTCCCTACTAGACATGATGGATGACTATGGTAATGTTCTCAATTACAATGATTTTTGTTTAAAACATGGATTTGTATGTCACCCTAAAGAGTTTACAAAGTTGTAAATGCTTTACCAAAAAAAAAAAAAAAAAAAACATTGTACTATTGGTAAATGGGATTCTTTCACATTACTCTGTGACATTCTCTCTCCCATCTCCTTGTCTGGGTAAATTGTCTATTAGAGATCATAAATGTAACAACACATATTTCAGAAGTGTCTTCATTTATAGACTTCATCCAAATCGAATTAAACATCACTATATTTTCAAAGATTTTAACTTAATTCATTCTCATTTTCTTCACCTCTTTTATCTTACCTTTGGTCTCAACTGTACAGTAAAATGTCACGTATTATTACATGTGTAAATCTCTTTGAGTACAAACAAATTAAGTTTGTGTATTTAAGAAAGATTGTTCACAACATTGGTTAATAACTTTTCTTTTATCCTTGCCTTGCATGATTTTACATTTAAGACTTTGTCGCCGTTACGTTTTGTAATTTGCATCTGTCTGCCCTTTGCAAATTGTAAATTGTTAATATTGTTTGTTTAATGCCTATTTTGCATGTAAATTTGTTTATTTTTCGATTTAAAAAAAAAAAAAATGAGTGAGACCTTGGATTTATATCTGGTACCAGTATTTATTTTCAGTATTAAAGATACTTTTAGATAGAAATTGTTGAAAATGCTGATTATTGTGAATAAAAATTACAGCCATCTCATCATTATTTCCCCTCTGCTATCTGTTATTTGTTGTACTGTCTTTATTTAAAATATATTTTTATATTCATTTTAATATATTGTATAATTTAACACTATCACTCTTTATTTATGAAGATATTATATATAGTGTTTATATATAATATATATATATATATATATATGTTTTAAAAAAATTTACTAAACTTTTAAAAATAAATAAATAAAGCTGTTGAAAATAAGACATCAGGTCATGCACTTTAATGTGAGATTTTATATAATAAAACATCCATACTAAGGGTTGATCAACACCGGCATATCATTTATTTGTTTTCTCCAAAACAGTGTACAAAAATGAGGAGAAAAGGACAAAACAAGTCTGTGGGAAATTAAAGAAAGTATCACATTTTATTATGAATTGTTGTAGCAGTTCCTGATCAAAGGAGGGCTGATAAAAGTACCAAGACAAAAATAAACCTGATGGGGACAAAAGAGACAAGTAAAGAGCCAAGACCTCCTTCTGCTTTAAGGCCACCTTATTCCACTGATCAAGTTTTAGATCTAGAGTAATACACTTTGCGTACATTTATCTCCTCTCACTCAACGCATGCAGACAGAGTCAACAGCATTTAAAAATAATCTTTTGCAACCTTAAATATCCATACATTTACAAAGACACACTCACACATTTCAATAACTACAAATCCAAGAGCAAAAAGAAGAGTGTACCTTTTTCCTGTTTGTTCTGTAGTTTATAAAAGACAGTGAGTGTTTGCATGATATTGTGTCATTTGTACCTTGGCGCACTGCGTGCAAACACAACTAACAATTGGTGTAAACACAGTGATTTGTGTCTGTGGAAAGTTTGTTCCAAAAATAAAAGCACATTTGGACAGAAAAGAAAAATGACAACATTGTAAAGAAATTTGTTAGAGTGAGAAAGTTGATAATGACATTTAAAAAAAAAAAAAAAGCTGATGATTTTGAGGAAATAAACTCAAAAAGGAAGCTGAAAAGTAAATGTGTTCTTAATATGAAGGATTTGAAACAAAAACGCAACTAAAACGATAAGGCTTAATATGAAAATATTATTCGCGTTCATGCCAAGAGCTTTCAATAATTCCTCTAAACCTCGCAACGCATTTCAATTTCACAGTAATCTTAAATATATACATACACAGGGACTTTTGTGGCATTCAAGTTATTGAAAATATTTGGATGATTTTCAATGGCTTAGCAAGTCTAAAATGGAGCATCTCCTCAAACGTACAGACAAAAGGCCATTGCACTGGAAGGCAGACAAGACATTTGCAAACACAACAAGCCACTATCATGGACTAAAACTAAAGACAAAACTATCTACAGACGGCATTTAACATATACAGACAAATCAGAATAGCTTTACCGTTTGTTACACTATAAAACCAAAAAGCAATAGCATTAAAACTCAGAGGCATTTCATTTATTAAAAGAAACTACATGATGGCATCAATGAGGTTTGTACACAAATACATGAACGACTGGAGAGGTCACAGCTTATGGCCACAGTGACAATTCACAAGATGCAAAGTCACAGTTTCACGCTGACATCTGCATATAAAACCTGGGATGGAAGTGTTCATTTAGATGTACATCACCCCCCCTTCCTGCTTAAACCCCAACTGCGTAACAATTCTGACTGTAAAATGATTCGTTTAGTGAACAACAGCTTTTAACACTAGGGGTGATGCTGTTGGATCATTGCGACCCATCTATATTCCTGAGCAATACTTAGGAGCCACACGGTTACATGTGAACTCAAAGTCCTACTAAACCCCGTCACAGAGAAGCCTACAGGAAAAAGTTAAAAACTACATGATGACAGGAAGTGGTGGAAAGGGGGGGAAGGCAATGGTGCGAAGCATCATAAATGTCATTTCCTCTGAGACCTAGTTCCCTGTGAATATATCTTAATTTGTTGTACAAGCTTGGTCCCATGCAGCAAGGCATAAGTACAGTACAGTGCATCACAGTACATTCACTCTGCTTAGTGGTACTTATGTACAAATGCCTCTGCAAGAAATCACTGAGCAACAATAATTAAAAAAAAAATATTGTGCAGTCTGCAGAAAAATATGACTAAAATAAGAAATAAAAGGCCTATCTATGGTTGATATGATGAGCATAGATATCACTAGATGGCATTAAGTTTCTAAGAGAACAACTAGGTCAAACAAGGAAAAGCATCCAAAACACTAGAGGGCGCCAGAAAAGAGGCAATTTAAGACTGTCCAAGTCTAGACGTCAATTTATAATAAAATGAACTAAAATTGGTAGATATTCAGCAAAGTAAATGTCGTGTTTGTAATTACATTTGATAAACACGCTTAAGAATATGTTATTATTTGATGAGTTCACAGAGGCCTGTTTTACAGGATCTGTAAAGTACTACTAATTCTTAACGTCAAAAGAATATAAAATTTGGAAAAGGCAGGAAAGAGAAAAGGAATGAGGGATTGTAAACTCAAGCGAGTTCTTTACAGTACAGTGTACCCTGTAGATTCACACATAAAATATCCTGCACCAACCAAACAAAATAAAAGATAGTTTCTTATTGTAAGGAACATTGTTAGGCCATATAGTCTGGAAAAAAGTATGGATTGTTGTAACTAGAGGGACAAATATCAATCAAAAAACATTTAAGTCGACCTTGTACATAAAAGATTGCTGAATAATTTTGATGCAACACCCCAGAATCATTACCTGAGTGTATAATCGAAACCATCTTGAAACCACTCTTATGACAGAAATCAACCATAATAGTACTGCCAAACAGGATCGTAATGATGCTAATAAGTGAATCATCCCACCTAAAGGGATACAAACATTTTGGTCACAATCAACTAACTGTTAACTCCACAACACTAGACAAAAAAAAAAAAAAAAAAAGAAAAAAAAAAAAAAAAGATTAACACAAAATGATATTTGCTAAAGCTAAATAAAAATTAGAGATTAAAATTGGGGGACAAAGAAAACCAACACATGGTGGTCTATCTGTGATTGTGCTGATATATCATGAAAAGCCTGGTTCAGGAGTGTCTAAGTGTGGATGCATGTGTGTATTGTGTGTCAAGGATGTGGGCAGAGTATATAAAGGGTCATTATCATTGGCCAGTGGAGGAGAAAGGTAGGTTTTGGAAATCACTGAGGATTTATGCCGTCTTGGTGATGCTCTCTGCATCCTTGGAGGCCCAGAGCTCCTTATGCTGCTTGCGTCCGAAGCCCTCGTCGTAGTTCCCTTTACTCTTGAAGAGCTGCTGGAAGTGTGGTTTGCAGTAAAACTCCCCCTGCAGCGCTGCATAGGACCCCAGACTACAGAGCAAAGAGATCACATACATATAAATGCAAGCATACATACAAATATGGCGTCAGTAAGAATTTTTTTAAAGAAATTAACACTTATTTAGCAAGGATGCTAGCACTGTTAAAGGATTAATTCACTTTAAAATGAAGTGTCAGTTATGTTTTTTTTTTTCCATGAGTTGAATACGGAAGCTAGATATTTTACTTTATAACGTATTAAATATGGATATTTTTCTTACACAAACACATCGCTTCACTTCAGAAGGCCTTTATTAACCCCCCGGAGCCGTGTGGAGTACGTTTATGATGGATGTATGCACTTTTTGAGTTTCAGGTCGTTTCTGTACACTGCCATTGTAAAGCTTAAGAGCATCAGGGTGATTATTAATATAACTCCAATTGTATTCGTCGGAAAGATGATCTAGTGGACTGCTGTTTTTAAGTGCTCAAGTCACTCGCACATGCACTGTTGTACGCGGAACTGCCGCTAACGAGGCATCTATGTGTATATATCTATGGCCACAACTGCCCCTTTAATTTACATTGATAATGCTGAAACCCAAAGTATACTTTGGCCGTCCGCGTCCTCACACCGTCTGCATGATGTAATTTTCATCATCAAGAGGGTCCGCATAACGTAATTTGAGGACGCAGACAGCCGAAGTATACTTTGGGCTTTAGCATTATCAAAGTAAATAAAAAGGGCAGTCATGGCCATAGATATATACACATAGATGCCTCATTAGCGGCAGTTTCAATGGGCCGCTATACTTAAGCCGTCTGCCATATTGGAGCGGTTTGTGAACATTCGAGAGCAAGTTGACAGCATCTGTAACCATAGTTAGATGCATGTATGAATATCTATATATGAAATAGACTTCAGTAGATGATTGCGCTAAACTGAACAATACAAGATGAAGGGTCATATTAGAGTCATTTCTGAAGGATCATGTGGCATTGAAGACTGAATGGCTGCTTTGCAATCACAGGAATAAATTAAATTTTAAAATCAATTCAAATTGAAAAGAGCAATTTCATTTGCAAAAATATTTCACAAAAAAAAAAAATAATAATAATAATAATAATAATAATAATAATAGAGTATTTACTGTATTTTTGATCAAATAAATGCACCCATGGTGAGCAAAAGAGACTTCTTTCAAAAGAAGACTTTCAGTTTCCAGCATGTTTAACTGCTGCTGTTTGCCGTTTTTCTTAGGCTGGGCTGGTGAGGAAGTGTCTAACCTGAGTTTGGTGTTGCAGTGCTTGCAGCAGAAGCATGTGGCGTGGAAGATGAGGTTGTTAGCCACCAATCTCTCCATCGGATACACAGTCTTCTCACATGATGCACAGGTCTCCTTCTGTGTCTTGAAACTGAAAGACTGATAGGAAACAAAAGGCACTGCCATTTCTTTTCAGTCATTTAAAACAATAGTTCACTCAATGAATTTGCAAGGAACAGATCAAAATTTCATCACAATATAGACTTGAGATATAGTGCATGGCTCAAAGACAGAGAGATAGAGATTGACTGCACAATATTAAACCTAGAAACAGACAGAGAAAAGACAAGGATGTGAACATAAAGTGATGTACCTTAGAACGCTGAACGGGCTTGTCATCAGACGTGTTCCTGTTGTCCTGGAAAAAGAAAAAAAGAAAGAAAATTAAGCCAGTGGTCCTAAGACAGGTTACCCATGGCAACACTATTTCAGGCACTGCATTGTGAATGCCACAGCATAATCCTGAACATCATCCATCCACCATTACTGCCACCCTCCTAACCTGACATAACTCCAAAAATGTTCCCTTGCAACCACTTCATCCAGTCCCTCCTATATCCCTCCATCTGGTCGCATGCTTTTACAGGCACCTTTTGTCTGTGTACCCGCACACACACACAAATGCATGGAGAGGGATCAACGAAGACTAAGCCTGGTGAGTGTTTCTAACTCAATCACCCCTTGAAATAAAGATCCTGTGCACACATGCTTTCAGTTTGGGCCAAGCTAAAGCTATAATATGACATTACATAACACAGGCCGATGTCCCATGGTCAACTCTGCACCACATATTCTGTAGCGCTTAAAATCAAAACAGCTGCCAATCTGTACAGGCCACCAAATCACTCACAAAGGAGAATGGGAATTCAAGAACAAAGTGTTTATGATAGATTTCAGACAAAATGCTAATGATAGGGTCAGGGTTTGGGACACACCTGCATGATATTGAACCGGTAACAAAAGACCCACAGAGAATCTGTGAAATGTTAAACCAATTGGGAATAAGAATGATCTGCTTCATAAAATGCTGAACTGACAGGTTTTTATGTAACTGCTCAGGTCTGTCAGAAAGCCAGCAGTTCTCCACCTCCACTACAGCATCTATACTTGTCTCCTTCATATAAATCTAGAGCTTGATTCGCACACAGATCTGCTGGTATAACAGCTCACACACATTTCCACTGTTGTTGTACCTCTAGAAAAAAGGAGAGTTCATTTTCTCAGCTCAGAAAGGCAGTGTAAGTATCAATGATGACCATTATATCACATCAGACATTCAATAACACCACTTTTCACAAATTATAGCCATTATCGAGAGGGACTTTGCTCTCACACACACAAAGCCCTGAAATGAGATTACAACCACTCAGCCTGCTCAACATGATAATATTTGCTTAAAAACAGAATCAGACAAGAACGTCATCAGTATCAGACGCCAACAAATTCCCTTCAAAAATTTCATTAATCATTTCCTTCAGAATATCCACCTCATTTTTCAATGCGGAAGCAAGCCATTTCCTGTGAATGTGTGAGACTTCTGATTCATTAGCCGCTACAGGTAAATACTTAGAAGAATTACAAAGTGCAGTAAATGGTAAAACTATATAACGAAAAATCAATTAAAATATGATAAATACAAGTGTGCAACACTAGCTAAAATAACTGGAAGCGACAAGTTGTGTCAAGCGACAATGTCACATAATGTTACATTTACCTCACAAAAGCCATTCAATGACCATAAAGTCTTTAGTCAGCCAGAAAAGTTAACTCGGAGAGGAGCATTTTGTTAAATATGCGCTATATTATATGTTCATTATATATTTTACTGTTCTTGTTCATTTTTTAAATGTTTATATTTCAAAAACCAATTGGAGTAGAAACAATGTAATTATAAAGTTAGTATTACAATTCTATTATTATAAAAACTTACTTTTGTGTAATTTAAGCATTTGTACTTCAATATTACAGTAATGTATGTAGTACCAACTGACTCCCTGAATAGTTTACAGCATTATAGTCGGGAGATTTTTTTCCTTGAGAAAGTTGGCCATGTACTGTACCTGATATGTATCCAAATTAATCGATATCAAATCAAATAGTGAAGTTTGTCTCAATATATATTACTCCCATTAAGCCACTAAAACAAGTGCATTCTTTAGGATTGTATTTCTTTAAAATATTTTGTGTTTACAAAAAAAAAAAAAAAAAAAACACTTTTGCTAGAAAAAAATATGATAATGTAAAATCTTAAAATTTTCAACTTATGAACATGCAATTTGGGGTTCTGCATTTGTATTGAGACCTTGCAAAGCATGTGTTGCAAAAAGAAGACCAATGTGTGTCTGCACTGACTTGTGAAGTGTATTATTGTACAGCCTGTATAATGTGTTCATGCCTGGTCAATAAAGAAAGTATGTATTTGCAAATGTAAAACGAGAAGCCAACATGATTACACTTTATCTGATAAAGTCACAACACACCCTGAGTGCAAGACAACCCTCAGCCCACTTCCTGTTTCAGAGCATTTGTGTAACATGTTTGTTTCAGAGCTATTGCCACAGTCATTTACATATTCATGCTAAATGCACACAAATATCAAAAAGACCATTTACATTTTAAAGTAAGTCAAGATGGAAAATAAATACAGCAGTAGCAGTGAGGGTGTGGAGACTAACACTAAGGAGACTAAACAAGTACACAAAAGGAAAATAAAAAAGTTTTTGGGTATTTTCTGTCTTCTGGTTAGCAGAAGTGCAGTAAAATGATGCCACAAACTATTGAACCCAAAACAAAGATGCTCCGGTCAGTCACAGTTTAAATGGTGGCAAAAACAAGACTAGAGATGTGTGAGTGTTAATACTTGCACACAAGAGGAGCACAAAAACCAATGGAGCAGGGCACTATCTCAGCTGGTGCCATCTGTCCCTTTTTGCCTTATTTGTACATAGGACAGAGAAAAACAGGCTCTCTCTCCACACACACACACATGCAGATAGCACTGCCTCCCAACCGTCTGCACTGTGGCAGGAAGGAGTGATGACACATCTTCTTCCTGTGCTCTGCTCGGATGCACTTTATGATGATGGGGTCCAATCCGCCCTCCCTAGAGACCCTCAAAAATCAGCCATCAGCTGACCTGCACACAAAATCAAGCCTTAGTGCTGCATGTATGCCATTTGCAGTCATAAGACCCTGAAGATCACTACATTGCAGTTCACATCACCAGCTCCTCTGGGTTTCACAATGACACACAAAAAACACTATGTTCTCTCTAAAGTTCAGCCTTGTTTCAAAAATACTACCTTGTGTGTAAATGTCATTTACTAGAAAAAAAAATGCAATCAGGCCATTAGATATAAAGTGATAATTACAGTGTGAAATCTAACAATTTCACAGGGTTTTAAATATTTTTTCAGGCCCTGTTCAGATTTGACTCCAAAAAGGCATTTTCAAGCCATCCACTAACTTTAAAAATGTACCTCAAATAAGAGTAGTGCATACTGCATAGTACGGTGCATTAGTGATTATTTTGTTTCGAATCAGTGGTTCGGAGCGTGTATCAAACTGCCAAAGTCACGTGATTTCAGTAAACGAGGCTTCGTTTTAAGTCACAAGTGTTTCGAAATTTCAATGGTTCACCAATGGGGGGGGCATGACTTTGGCAGTTTGATACACGCTCCGAACCACTGATTTGAAACAAAAGATTTGTAAAGCTTCAACGCTTCATGAAGCAGTGTTTTGAAATCACCCATCGCTAGATATTGTTGAATAAAGTTGTTATTTTGTTTTTTTTTGGCACACAAAAAGTATTCTCGTCGCTTCATAACATTAAGGCTGAACCACTGTAGTCACATGAACTGTTTTAAATACATCTTTAGTAGCTTTCTGGGCATTGAAAGTGTAAATTATCTTGCTGGCAATGGAGGACTCACTGGAGCAATCGGATTTTATCAAAAATATCTTAATTTGTGTTCTGAAGATGAACGAAGGTCTTACGGGTGTGGAACGACATGAGGGTGAGTACTTAATGACAGAATTTTCATTTTTGGGTGAACTAACACTTTAAGATAATTAGCCATCATAACAGTTAAATAAATAAATAAATAAATAAATAAATAAATAAATAAAGTAATAAAGTAATAATTCTAAAGGATGACATTAAAACTTTTCTAATTAGTGACATTAGAGACATGACAGAAAACCTTGTGTTAGTTTCAGATTCAAATGTTCTGAGTAAAACAAAGCGGAGCAGAGAGAGTGTGCGAGACAGAACAAGCTAAATACCAACCTAAATTTAAAATGATAGCCAACCAGATGGGCTGCAGGCCATACTATGACCCAGGGCAGTGTGTGTACATATTTGAACCCTTGCTCCCCCTCAAACACTGACAGACCAGTATGATTTGTGATGCCCTGCCATTACCAAAGGTCAGTATTTTACTCTCTCCCACAGCCACACACTGTGTACACACAACATTCACTCTCTATTACTCTTCTTCTCCGGTACTAGACTGCAGACTCTCTTTTAATCTCATTAGCTAGACAAAATCCCATCAGCTGCTCCCCATGGGTCCAGACAGCCAGGGGAATAAGCAGGAGTTCAGTGGACTGAGGAGGCAACAACCATCTTGTGGTCACCATCAGCCAAGCCCTGTTCACCTTGTGTCTAATGCATCTTGTGATCATTCAAACAACTTTCAGATGTGACCTGGACAAATTGCATTTGTAATGCAACTGCAAATTCCCACACAATATTTTCAGTATGCCTGATCAACATGCAGTGACATGCATGTTAGACTGCAGTTAATACTAGGTACAAACAGGGACACAGACGTGGAGTGAATGGTTTGGCTGACGTCTCATTTGCCACATTCTGCCAAACTAATAATTCTTAAAGAACAAGAGCAATGAGTCAGATTTAGAAGACAAAACTCTATTGTCAAAATTCCTGGCAACACAGATATGAGGTTCATACAGCAGCCCTGAGGGAGTTTGGCTGGGCTCCATGAATGAGATGCAATGTACTGAAAGATGCTAGAGGGCCCATTTTTTGCAAAAGGCAAGTTATGTTTAATCTCCCTGTAACTAAAAAAACAAAATGAGCCTTTAGGCACCAATACAGATATATTAATTTACCAAATGACACATTAGGGTTAGTATTTTTCCACTGGTGCCTATCAGTAAGTCTGAAAGTTTCAGTCATTTTGTGTATTTCTCCACTGCAGTGCATACTCAAATGAGACGTAGAACAGAAAGGACAGAAATACTCAAAGACTTTAGTTGCCAATTACTAGATGTCTAGATGCATGACTGGTTGGTTTAAAATCAAACCTTGAGTTTGGCTTATTCAAATTTCTACTTCAAGTTTTGTTTCATACCATCGTTCCACCTATTTCCTGGGCTTTAACTGCTTCTCCAACCATTATAGTGCTCATTTTCATGAGCTGACTGAATTCTTGCTGAGAGCAGAAGCTCTGGGTCGGAATGAAGAAGGGAGTGATTGCGTGAAAGCAGTTGTACATGAGAAAATGCTGAGGCTCAAACACTTCTAAAGAAGAACGTGAGAGCCTTTGCCAATGTGTTGAGCCACAGACAGAAGCTGACGCTGGAGTCTACTCACGGATGTGAAACTTTAAATGTGTTGCGGCAGGAAAAAAAAAAAAAAAACCTTAATATGCCTGTACTGTACGTTTTAAAGAGAACACATGTGGGCAGGGTTAAAGAGGAACAGTCTAATGTTTCATTTGACTCCAGAGTACACCTTTGACCAAGAGAAAGTGCATGGTGTAAGATTTCACCTGTTAAAGCTGAAGTGGCGCCACTAGAACACAACTGCAAAAATAATGACTGTTTTCGAACACGCTTTCCGAAGAACGTCCCCATTTTCCTTAGGCTCAGGTATGTTTGCAACACTTCGCAAAACACTTTGTGTTTATACTTCAAAATGAGAAGAAAGCCAGTGGATCTTAAATGGTACTGCCAGGACACATCCTTTTTTTGAAGCTTTTCGAGCATGTTCAGACAGAGTACAAAACATGATCTAGGCCCTTTGCGGTACTTCACAAAACACAGCCGTCAGCATCTACCATACCATGATCTTATCACAAGTAAGGGAATGCATTTTGCAATCAGAAATCATGAAACATACTGACAGAATTGCCAAGAGACATTACTTCTTTTCATGGAATTTGACAAACATGGTAGAGATGTCAAACCTTTTCTCTTTTGCCCTTTCACAGGACACTTCACACACTCATTTTCACACAGGAAAGCAATTTAAAAAAAAAAAAAAAAAAAAAAAAAAAAACTGCTACAAAAGAGCCCCAAATAAAAAAAACAAAAAAAAAAAAAACACTTGACTCTCATAAACACCTGCATTAAAGTGATTAACAGTAAATTATATTATATACCACAAATTCATGCATGTACCGATATTGAGTTTATTAAAATGCTCAAGTCAAAGACATACCGCTGGGACACTTCAGATAACAACTGCATCAATTGCGGCGCTACAGCTAGCCACTCAGTGGAAAGTTCTATTTAGGCCTATGGAGCGAGCCTAATTTCTTCTCTTTCTCCATATAAGGACACATTTTTTGCAAAGAAAAAAAGGGTTCCATTATCACTCTGCAGAGGCTGTCCCAGAGTCCTTGTTGGCATAATTTCATTAGTATGGAGCTCTAAGAATAGTCAAGAGACTAAGAGTAGACCGTGGACTAGAACCTCAGTGTGTGACATTCAGCTCGAGCAGGAACGTTGCCGACGCACAGGGTTTACTGTACAAGACAAAACACTGCATTTCAGAGTAGACTTGAATGAACAAACATACCTAGATTCTCACGATTCCATTTTTATCTGATATTCCTATGAGTGAGAACTTCAGTTATCAACGTTTAAGTTGGGACATCACACCAAAACCTTTCAACTTCCTACAAGTTACAACATTCTGTTGGAACACCTGGAACGACATGCCTCCACGTTCGTTTCTGACAACTGGACAGTTGATGCCGCAGGCTGTCGTTTCCACATGAATAATCTGTGTACACAATCTTCAGGGCTTAGTTTCTGCCATCTGCTCTTAACTAATGTACAACAGAGACTGACACCTCTAATGAAAGAAGAAGACATCATTAAAAAGCAACACATGCTTCTGGAATAAACTGCACCCTAAAAGAGGTTACATATATTTGTACCATTTGCTTGGGCATTCACAGTCTCTAAAGCACATAATTTGCTAAAACCATTTTCCTTATGCTGCTGAATGCCCAATGGAGCCAATTTAACTGAGAATGTATGTTTGATCAGACAATACACTGCCAGATGATCTCTAATTGCCTAAACAAAGTGACACCATCAATAACCGCAAAGAACATTGCAAAAGAGGACAGGAAGCTTTAAAAAGAATAAAGATAACTTTAATTGGTTGCGTTTAATTGATAAATATAAACCATTATACAACAGTTAGCTAGCTCTGTTCCTCAAAATTGTTTCAGTACTGACATTAAGTATAAAACTGGGGCATTTCACTCTTTGTACCTGTTACTCTGGACCAGGGTATGCACAATAGAAGTGGGCAGAGTTTTGCAAAATGGAAGTTGAAGCACAATTTAAAAAATAATCTCTCATTAGTGTGTTGCTCATATGCTGTTCCATGCTAAACTTGATGGCACTTTTAGAACTATTTTCATTGGCAGAGAACAAATGTACAAAATAATTGGCAATTTTTTGCCTGCAACACAGACACTAGATATCATTTAGACTATAAGGAACTTGCATTCATGTTGTAATACTGAATATCATCATGACTCTGACTGCCTGCAGTCTTAGGTCTACACCCAAATCAGTCATACAGATGTTCAGTATAACAACATGAACGCAAGTGTAATATTGCTTATTTAATCAAAATGGTTAACCCTCTAAAACTGCTCAACATACATTCCCATTATTATCATATGCATACATGTTTTCAGCCAGCTCATGCTGGCTAGGAGTTAAACAAACATGTTGCTATGACAACATTAGCCTGAGACTCAATGTCAAAACATTTACATAAATTTCCACATTAAACCTGTGCTTACTCCTAGTTGCTGTTTTCCATGACAAAAGGAAAGCTTGTTGGTCTATGAAAGTAGTCAAACAGTTTATGGTCAATATGGGATGAGTAATGAATGTCAACATTTCAATTTACAGCGTTCAAATGTCACGCACACAGAGACAGACAAAATGTGAAGCTTGAATACACTGCAAGTCACTTTGGATAAACGCGTCCGCCAAATGCAGAAATGTGGACAGACAGGAGAAAGGATGCATTAGATAGAGAGGCTGGGCCACGTAATTTTATGTAACCAAGCATCATATAACGGTAAAAATGAACGGTAATGCTGAGAGAAGTACTATGAATTTATGGTTTTAAAATCAAATAAACCCTGCACGTTTATGATTGCATCAGTACGGAAGAACCAGTCCACCTTTCCGTGAACTAAACTGGGTCGACGAAAACCAGGTGTCAAAACATGAAGGCTCTGTATTCTGTATTTTTCTGTTTTAATCCATCTGGAAAGACGCATCTCCAGGAAGACACATGACAGCTTTGGACTCTGAAACATAGACCTCCACTACACAACAAGGTCTGATTAGTATTCATCTTCTGTTTCCAATCTAAACGCTCGCATAAATACATCCCTACAATAAGCAAAGCATCCGATTTGATGGATCATTGCAACACCAGTAAGTTTCAGCCCAGTACCCCACAGTTAGCTCTTGATAGCTCCCTAGCTAGCGTACTGCACCTCACCACAATAGAAGACGAGGGGGTCGTTGGGTTCACTCACTGGCTGCTGCTGCTGCTGCTGAATCAAAGCGGAGAAAAACTCACCATCTGGGTCTCCTTATCAGCCTGCTGAAGAGAAAGGGGATGATAGATCTGCTGTCCGGTCCGCTCACAGTGCACGAGAAGGTTGCAATCTCATTCGCTTTTTCTGCCGGTCTAAAACGATGTTCTTCTCCGGTTGAGCTAAATGAAATGTACCAGCACAAGCACTGATCGACCGAGCCGTCTAACTAGAGAGCTTGACGTGCTTTTCCCCCCCACCTCTCTCTTTTCAACGGACGTTTTTTTTTCTCTCCTCATCACGCCTTTTTTTATTCAGCAGGATGTCGCACGCGATTGGACGAAGCTCATGCCGCTGAAACCTCGCGCTCTCCTCCTACCTCAGAATTTAGCTATTTTTCTAAGAACACTTTTTGCACGAAATAGCCGTGTTACCTAATGGTTTCCTAATTTATCGCCTTTATTTCTTTCCAGTATTCTTTATTAAATCGTTAGTGACTAATATATGAGGTATGTAAGAGGTAATTTAACAGGGCTAATTCTTTTTAAGCCATCGTAATCTAGACAAACTGATTTAGCTTTAGTTCAGGCAAAAAATGAAACTTTTGTCATCATTTTCTCGTTCTTCCAAACCTAACTTTTCCTAACCTGTCTCTCTTTTTTGTACAATAACAGTTAATGGCAGAGACTGTCAATCTTCAAATGTGGCGAGAAGACACCATAAAGGCCATGCAACATAAGTCCTCTGAAGTCACACAGTAATATTGAGAACACAGAGGCCAGTTGCATAAACGTAGCCATTGTGTTAAGCAAGTACAGGTCTCTGCAGGACAGTAATAGGAGTTACCATATCAGTGGGTGAGGCCATAAACAGAGGGGCGTTTTTGAGAGTGTTACCTAATTTGCCGACGTCAGAGTGTGGGTAGGGTTTAGGGATGGGGTCGGGTGAAGGGGTTCATTTTCATTGCCAGTTTGAAAACACCTACACATTCAGAAACGCCCACTTTTGTTCTGCAGAGACCTCATACTCGTGTTAAGATATAATATGTCCCACTAGCAGTTAGTCAAGGGGCCGTTACTCTTAGTTTTAGGTATCAAATATTAGACCAATCTATGTTTTTAGGTAACTGACTCAAAAAAGTTATGAACAGTCTTAAAGATAAACATTTGATGATTAAGCTGTTAGTAAGTGGTGACTGTCTCACTGAAAAAATATTCAAGAGTCACCTTTCATAGCAAACAGCAAAGGTGATTCGGGTAATCTGGGACATTTTTTGCAATTTTGAGTTCTGCGGTTTATTTCAATATCTAACTAACATATTAGATCAACACATTAGACTTTTCTGAAATCCCTTATATGTTTTCTAACCACACAAGAAGAAAGAAAGTAGATATTATACCCAGAGGAGACATGCCACACCTATTAGTGTTTTTGTGCCAAAAAAAAAATTCTGCCTGAATTTGATAATCTGGGACAGGTCACTTTGTAATCTAGGACATATGTATAGGCCTAAAAAAGCCTATATTCACCATACTTTATGCATGCCAAACACAATATCACCAACTTTTAAAAAGCAATATGAAAAATGACAAGTACAGAAATCTCAATAAGAAAATGTATATTCATAGAAATTTCATTAATTCACATACACATATGGCTAGTCATATTTCTTTCATAAAGTCATGGATATTTTCATATATATATATATTTATATATTATTTTCAGACTAATGACTCACATTTGTGATGAGCAACTACAAAATACTCTGCTAGCTACTGTGAACTTATGCTAATGTTATAACCTCCAGTAGCCCACATTAACACCCATTTCTCATTATGGCATATATTAACATTATATTAAAGTTACTTTTAAAGTATATCAGTGGTCTACCCCTAAGTTGTAATGAGATCTACACCCTTGTCATTAGACTTATAAAGTCCCTAAATGCATATTTCCCCCATTTGAAGACTGTCCCAGATTACAAAAAGCATGCTGTCCCACATTCACAATCATTTTTTATAAAGTGGGACAGCCAAAAAATGTTTGAAAGAAAAAAACTAAAACACATTTTCAACACTTTAATACATATTTTGTTGCTTTAATAGATCAAAAACATAATTTGACAACAATTAGCAACATTGTCTTATTTATGACAGATTTATGTCCTTAACTTTAATCTAGTCAGAATCCTATGTCATTGACCTTGTCATGCAATTGCCAGGGGAGCTTCTTGATTGACAAGTGCCCTGCCTCTTTCTGTGGCATCACCCCCATGAAGTCATGTAATTTCAGTTACATTACATCCATGCTAAACCTATAGTAAATGTCCTGTTGACTAAATTTTGTTTGAACAGGAAAGAAACACTAGAGCTTAGGTGTCCCATATTACACAATGTCCCAGATTACCCGAATTCACCCTACTTAAAGGGTTAATTCACCCAAAAATTAAAATTCTGTCATTAATTACTCTCCCTCATGTCGTTCCACACCTGTAAGACTTTCGTTCATCTTCGGAACACAAATGAAGAACTTTTGTTTATGAAATATGAGAGTTTTTTTGTCCCTCCATAGACAGCTACACAAATGACACTTCAAAAAGTACATAAAGAGACCTTAAAACTAATCCATATGCATTGAGTGGTTTAGTCCAAATTTTCTGAAGAGACTTGATCACTTTATATAATGAACAGATTTAATTTTATAACACTGATCAGCAACATAAACAGAAGCCGAACCTGCTTGACGCGTGAGAACAAACGTCTTGCGGAAGCTCAAACGTGCTGCGTAACACACGAGAATGAACCTTATTGGTTCTTGCATGCATCAAGCAACATGCTTGAGCTTTTGTTTATCACAACCGATGTGTGAGTTGATGAATATTTAGTTTAAGTTTTACGATTAGTTATATGATCTCTTTATGAACTCTTTGAAGTGTCAGTGGTAGTTGCATAGCTGTCTAGAGGGAGAGAAAGCTCTCAGATTTCACCAAAAGGATCTTCATTTGTGTTTCAAAAATGAACGCAAGTTAATGACAATTTTCATTTTTAGGTGAACTAACCCTTTAAGAGTTTGTGTAGCATGCAGGGAAATAATGGGGGAGGGGGGAAGTAAGCATCCACCACCTCGTGGGAAGATACCAAGATTGCATCTGGGAAGTAAGAAACACTACAGTTGCATTTTCTAAAGGAAATACCAGTGGCAATTAAAGTTTTAGGAAAGCTTATATTTTATGCTTTGCCTCAAAGCCGCCTTTGTTTGCCATTATCATTGTGTGTGGAATCCACACTTAAAATGGCATAGTTTGAACAGTGTAAAAGCTGTAGATGGATAAACATTAGTATGGCTAGTTCAGTATGTAAATAAGAACAGAGACATACTATAGTTGCAGTTTGATTTTATTTAAACTTTGGAAAAATGAGTGCATATCAAGCTTAACCTACAATTGTTCAGATCTTCTCTGGGCAGGAAAGTTAGAGACCGGACCTCACTGATGCTTCGTTTGAACGCTTCCATCTAGCCAGTTTACACTGTGAATTGCAGTTTAAGCAATTCTAAGCCCAATGTGCCTTTTTCCTGTACAATGCCGTAGCATCACCATGTGATGTAAAGAGCTTTGAAAACACTGAATATTCACACATTGAAACCAAGACAAGAGGCCTCATTGTCTGCACAAGTTACATTTGTTTAAGTTAATAACCATGGGAGCAACTATTGAAATTGCATGTCTAATCAAACCAACGGTTTGTCAAATGGTAATTTTGAGGGCCCACTTATGCAAAGTGACTTCCACTACACTAACATAGGGTTAAGTGCCTTGCTCCTGTAAAGACAGCTTACATGTGCTTCCTAGAACTCAAAAACAATGGGTGCTTCTCATTTCTAATTTGTGCATCCTTGTTTCCTTTCCTCGCATCTCATCTCCTGTGCATCCTCGCTCATAGCTCCTCTGAAAGCTTCCTCACGGTGCAATTAGAGAACTGATATTTCCTTCAAGATGGCTTTCTTTGACCTATTTCCAGGTCACAGGCTGGAGGACGGAGGAGTGAGGAAACAAGAAAGCATCAATTTGAGTATTGAAAAGCACCCGAAGTTCCAGTCATCAGCACTGAAATTTAGCCACCAACACTGACTGAAGATTTAGATAATCCAGTAACTCAACTATATGACCAGGAAGAATTTATTTTGCCGTTCTGCAGTTATTACACTACACTGGACCGAAACCATAGTCCTTGACTCTGATGGGTCCAACAGATGCCATGTCCCACCGTAGATCTGCAGAAGAAAGTGAGAACACTAAAGCACATGGCAACACACGTCTATACATTTTGTAAGCATAGATCACATACCTTTAAGAAGCTGATCACTTCCACTTCTAATGCCACAGGTTGCATCACAGCAGCCACACACCTGATCGTCCTCATCAGCAGACACCCACCTGTCAGACAAACCAAATAAGTCCTTACACACACACACACACACTAAAGTTTTAGATGGAATTCAAGTCAGTGGAAACATACCTATTAGCAGACCAAGAGCAAGCTTTCTGCTCAACATTAGTAGGGTTTGATGCTGCAGACACCTTGAGAACACAAGTGATGTAGACCTACAAAAAGGGCAGTTTATTCATGCACTTCATGCTAACATGCACCCAAACTGCTAAACCACATACATACAAATCCACTAATCTCTTGCTGGAATCTGAATGCCTCCAACTGAAACTGCAGCTTGTCAATTTGAGTCCGGGGCATAAAGCGAGAGGTGGAGCCTGTGAGCTTGGCATCAACAAGGCACCTAGGTTAGAGAAGTAAAAAATAAATTCAGATATTCCATGATACCTCATTGATAAGTGGTACTTGAAGGACCACTTCTCACCCATTATTCTCAATAAAGGAGTATCTGGGTACAGCACTGGTATCAGGGATTGAAGTAGCCACACAGCTATCCACAAACACACGAAGAGGAATGTGGTTGTACGACCTCACTGAAGCCTCGATGTTAATGAAATCACCCAGGAAGTACTGCTTAGAAGGTCTCTCAAATCTCCAGTCATCTGCAAAGAAAGCATTTTAACCCAGGCTCACAAGCACTGGCATGTTAAACATTTACATTATACCAACCAGTCATGAGCTTGAGGGAGAAGACCAAAAGTTCCTCTGCAACTATAGTAGAGGCATATGGGACCCAAGTGGGTATTAAGGCATTGCTGCTCACATTATGCACTCTGTCAAGGAATTAGAGGCAGTCACCTTTTAGTGCTTATGATATTAACACATCCTGCAATGCTGAATGAATTCAGCTCTTACCTTGGATAGTGACACTCAATACCAACTACCGCACCACTGCTCCTGACAATAGGAACACCATATGAAGCCTCTTGTGGGGTGTAGATAAGGGAGAATGTATAGACAAGCTCATCCTCACTCACCTAAACAGAAAGGTTTATAGAAGAACATTTATGTGGATGGTTCAAAATACCTATGATTATTTTGACAACAGAACCTTACTGTTGATGTGCTGCTACATCCATGCAGTTCAGACTCAAAGATGAGCACTTGAGCAGAAGGATCCTCTCCAGTTGCAGCACAGCCTCCCAATGTAAAAGCAGAGGACAACAGTGGGTGCCCCGTCCCAAAGAAGTCCTCCATCACTTCCACATACACTGAATTCTCTCCACACTGAGCTGCTACACTGTTGGGAGGGATAGGATGCGGGAGCTCAAAGGGAATGTCTGGCTGCTGTGGTTCCTCTGGTAGACTTGGAAAACTCCACGTCAGTTTCACCAATGGACCCTGTAACAGCTCTTTTGACTGAACACCCAAAAGATCTTGAGAAGGCTTTCCAAAGTCAGCCCTGGCTGGTGTTTGGACAGGAAATGGAGCGGGAAACCTTTGTGGTGCAAATACAGGATTATTGGGTTCATATCTCTGGGGAACCCTGGATTCACCCCGTTGAGAATCTTGCACTAATGGCTTTTGCCCAATTGGGTACTGATTATGTATTGACCTTCCTTGCCACTGTGCTTCACACAGGCCAAAAGCAAGCATAAACACCAATCCAAAGCCAAATTGCCTCCACCCCATATTTAGAAACTGCCAGATCCTTAATGCTGACTTTTAACTTTTCCTTTATTTATAGGAGTTTATAGTAGTAGTGAGCTTGGCTCCACCTCTCTAGCATCAAGCCTAATGGTTTCCTGGACTTGTTAACTTATGTATCACACCACAGGTGAAAATCATTGAGTCATCAGCGGTTTGAGGAAAATGTTAGTGTTTTGTGGTTTTAAATTACTTTAAGCAATTAAGTCAAAACTTTATACTCATCCAGCCTGAAGAAATGTTGCAAACTGATATTGTGGCCTTTCATTTACTCAGTGAAAGTCTAATAAAATATAAGCACATCATTAGGAACAATAATAGCAAGCATGGATGGAGAGCAGCTGATTCAAAGTAGTACATAGTCTATAGTAAAATGCAAAAAAAGTTGATTAAATAGTATATAAAAGTTACAAACCAGTAAACAAAAGCAAATGGTTAATGTTTCAGTAAAATTGTGCTGCATACTGTATTTCTAATTAATCATGTTAGACAATAGGATCACTAGAGGCAATTATATGAACACAGCACTGCCACAAGTGTTCAATGTTAGTGCTAAACACAAATGGACATCAGAAACTTAGCCAATGACACATTGCTGCTATAAAAAGGACACTGTAAAATGAAGATTTTAAACCATGAAAAAGTAGTCATGAAGTGTGTTTTTACAAGCCAAACATTAATCCACACCCAAACACTAACAGGCAGAATATAACCACATAAATTCTCTGGATTTACAGAATTAAAAGCAGTCATTTCATGTGGAACATCAAGCAGATGTCTGACAGTTAGTGTAAAATACGCTGTTAGTTTGTGGTTTCTTAGGGCTAGATTGCAAAAGAGTTAAGTTTCAGCATGTTTCCTGCAAAGTTAAAAAAAAAAAAAAAAAAAAAAACAACAAACAAACTGCAGAGGGTGTCCCTCTGCACAAAGCTACTACTAGTTTGGTGTAAATGCCTTTGCAACAATAACACCACTTACACATGGTGATGAGGGAAGCTTTCAGAGCCAAGTGTCTTTACTTAAGGCTAGAGAGCCAAGAGAATGGTTTATTATGGGGGGAGGAAAAAAAAAAAAAAATAATAATAAAGTCAGATAGGTTTAAAAAGTTTTATTTTCAACATCCACATGACCAAACAGCCATTTGGTTACTTTCCATATTCCTTAACACTGATGGGTCCAACAGAGGCTCTCTCCCACCGTAGATCTGAGGAACAAACAAATTGTAAGTCATATACATGACAACCAAATATTTGGGAGTAATGCTGCCTTCACATGCGCTCAGAATTATCGTATATACACTAGTTTCCTAGGTAAAAAGTTGCACATGAACGCCCTCCCATTTTGAAAATTGAATGCGATGAGCTCAAGTCATGACTTCAGAAGTGGGAATTATCAAATTTCCAATAGAAGGTGAAGGTAGCTTAGTTCATACCTCTAAGAAGCTGATCGCTTGCACTCCTCATGCTACAGGTTGTGTCACAGCAGCCACACACCTGATCAGATTCATCTGCTGACACCCACCTGCCAAACAAACATAATACCTTGCACAGCCTAATTTACCCTTGAGTCTTGATTTTCAGTCAACATACCCATTAGCAGAAAACGAACAAGCTTTCTGCTCAGGACTTGTTGGGGTGGATGATGCAGCCACCTTTACGAAGCATGTGACGTAGAGCTGCAAAGACAATATTGTTTGTACACCAAGGTAGCATATCATACAAAGTGTAGCACAACCGTCACATACCAGTCCACTGTCTGCTTGTTGAAACCTGAATGCCTCCAGCTGAAACTGCAGCTTATCACCTTGAGTCCGGGGCATAAAGTAAGACCTGGAGCCTGTGAGCTTGGCATCGACCATGCACCTAATGTAGAATCTAGTCAGACCTCTGCTATGTAGATATAACCCATAAGCACACTACACAAAAGGACTTCTTACCCATTGTTCTCAATAAAGGAGTATCTAGGGACAGCACTGACATCAGGGACTGTTGTAGCCACACAGCTATCCACAAAAAGACGGAGAGGAACATGGTTGTATGTCCTCACAGAGGCTTCAAAATGTATGATATCACCCAAGAAGTACTGATTAGAAGGCCTCTCAAATCTCCAGTCATCTGTTGGGAAATTATTGTTAAGTTCACACAAAGGTGACGCTAGTGAAAGTTGCACTCTACCAACCAGTCATGAGCTTGAGGGAGAAAACCAAAAGTTCCTCTGCAAATTTGGTGAAAGCATAAGGTATCCAAGTAGGCATTAAGGCATTGCTGCTCACGTCTTGTACTCTGTAGATGAGGAAGAAAGTGGCAGTCACCACAAGTTGGAAAATAAATAAAAACCACATGTTAATGGCAGAGGTAAATCCAACAACCCTTGATTTAGTCCTCACCTTGGATAGTGACACTCAATAAAAACCACAGCACCACTGCTCCTGACAATAGGACCACCATATGTAGCCTCTTGTGGAGTGTAGATGAGGGAAAATATATAGACCAGCTCATTTTCAGTCACCTAAAGGATCAGCATTGTAAATGTTACTCACAGAAACCTACAAAACCCCACTACCACAACAACAAAAACACAACATAATCACCATTGATGTGCTGCCACATCCATGCAGTTCAGACTCAAAGACAAGCACTTGAGCAGAAGGATCCTCTCCAGTCGCAGTACAACCTCCCAGTGTAAAAGCAGAGGACAACAGTGGGTGCCCAGTCCCAAAGAAGTCCTCCATCACTTCCACATACACTGAATTCTCTCCACACTGAGCCGCTACACTGTTGGGAGGGATAGGGTGCGGGAGCTCAAAGGGAATGTCTGGCTGCTGTGGTTCCTCTGGTAGACTTGGAAAGCTCCACATCAGTTTTGCCACTGGACCCTGTAACAGCTCTTTTGACTGAACACCCATAAGATCTTGAGGATATTTTGGGGCACTCTGAAACATCCTAAATTCAGGTTCCAGTGGACCTTGTGCTACCGGTTGAAGCTTAAGCACTGCAGGGCTTTGCATTGATCTACTTTGCCATTGTGCTTCAGACAAACAAACCACAAATGCCAACAATAGCCCAAAAACTACTTGCCTTAACCCCATAGCCAAAGATTTTTTGAACCACCAACACACTGATTTTTTTTTTGTTGTTGTTGTCTTTTTATAGAGGATTCTTTTTTATTTAACCCAGCTGAATTAACTTATCAGTTGATTAGTGGACTACTCCATGACTTGAGCTGATTGTGTCCAATAAATTAATTTACAGCTAGGGAGGCTCCAGGAACAGCTGTTGTCATTACCAGCTTTTTAACAAAATCCCTCATAATGAGTCTGTAAAATTTCATTAAGTGAACAAGGGACTACAGAGGGCAAAAAAATGAAATAATTTGCAACATTTTTTTTTTTTTAATTCTTGATTTAACAGCTATCCTTTCCTTAATCAAAGTTATGTATAAATAAATGTAAGTGCACAAAAACAATCCCACATAACAGCGTATAAATGCTGCAACGGTTTCTACACATGGTTTTACCGAAAACACCAAAACAAAAAGAGTGAAAGAGTTTTGGAATTCAAATTTTCATCTGTCCAAATGAAAAAGACTGATAACTTAAAGGGATAGTTCACCCAAAAATGAAAATTCTGTCATAATTTACTCAGCCTCAAGTTGTTCCAAATCTGTATGAGTTTCTTCTGCTAAAAACAGATATTTTAAAGAATGTTGGTAACCAAACGGGCCTCACTGACATTTCTTTTCATACTATAGAAGTCAGTGGTGCCCATCATCTGTTTAGTTACCCATATTTTTCAAAATATCTTGTGTTCAGCAGAAGCAAGAACATCATACAGGTTTGGAACAACTTAAATGTACGAGTAAATAACTTTCATTTTTGGGTGAACTATCACTTTAAAGCACTGATTTAGGAAGGGAAAAAAAAAAAAAAAAAAAAAAAAAAAAAAAAAAAAAGAGTTACTAACTCGGAAAACTACCAATTCTTCCTCAAAGGTGCGTGTTGGATCTAGTAACTTGTAAGCATAATTTCTTAGGCAGAGTGATAAAACCACCTTGTTTAGTAATGGCTTACTAAATTCATTTCTTGAAAAGAGCCTTGCAAATATCTAGTAGATCCAGTGACCATTTTGATCCAGTGCCTTGCAATTAATGGCAGCCAATTGGGTTTATGCATGGTTAACACTCAGGAGCTACTTTTTGTATACAGACCAGGGGGGGGGGGGGGGGGGGTTGGGGATTTAGAAAACAAATTGCCGCTGTACATAGATGCAGTGCTCAAGTCTTCCCAAAACATCCCCACCCATAGGCCAGCAGTAAAAGGTTTTGTGGTAGTGCATATCTGAACAGCATGTGAAATCAGATGGAAATGTTGAAGTGTAGTGTTTGTGCAAGTAAAGACAATTCACAAACAAGCCTATTAAGATCATTTTTTATTAAGTAACCAGAAGTCACATGGCATTTCCAGTTATTTTTGGCCATAGCCATATTCCTTAACATTGATGGGGCCAACAGATGCTCTTTCCCATCGTAGATCTGAGAAACAAATGAGTAGTGAGAACTAAAGCAGTGTACGACAACAACAAGTTATCAGAGTTAGTCCATACCTGTAAGCTGCTGATCACTTCCACTTCTGATGCTACAAGTGGAGTCACAGCAGCCACACACCTGGTCAGAATCATCTGCGGACACCCAACTGACAAGACAAACCCTCAATTAAAAACTAATAATTTATCTGTACACTTATCTAGTGGGCAACATACCCATTAGGAGAAAATGAACAAGCTTTCTGTTCGGGTCCTGTCGGAGCAGATGCTGCAGCCACCTTCAAAATGCAAGTAATGTAGACCTGCAAAGACAATATTGTTTGTACACCAAGGTAGCATTTCATACAAAGAGTTGCACAACTACAACATACATACCAGTCCACTGTCTGACTGCTGGAACCGGAACGCGTCCAGCTGAAACTGCAGCTTGTCAATTTGAGTCCGGGGCATAAAGTGAGACCTGGAGCCTGTGAGCTTGGCATCAACTAGGCACCTGGGGACAAAACAGTTAGACATCCTACAACACTTCTGGTGGGATACATGTTAGTGCCTCTCACCCATTATTCTCAATAAAGGAGTATCTGGGGATAGAAGTGACATCAGGGACTGCAGTAGCCACACAGCTGTCCACAAACACACGGACGGGAACATGGCTGTACATAAGCACTGATGCTTCAAGATTTATGACGTCGCCCAGGAAGTACTGGTTAGAAGGCCTCTCAAAAACCCAGTCATCTGCAAAGAAAGTCTTAGCACAGGTTCACAAGCACAGGCATGATACAAACATGATTGGGTTACACTAACCAGTCATGAGCTTGAGGGAGATGACAAAGACTTCCTCTGCAACTTTAGTTGAGGCATGTGGGATCCAAGTGGGTATCAAGGTATTGCTGCTCACATTATGCATTCTGTAGGAGTTAAACAAGCAGTCATCTTATGTCCATAAATGGTGGGATTAACATCCAGTGAGCCTGAATTAAACTAGTCCCCACCTTGGATAGTGACACTCAATACCAACCACCGCACCACTGCTCCTGACAATAGGAACACCATATGAAGCCTCTTGTGGGGTGTAGATAAGGTTGAACGTATAGACAAGCTCATCCTCAGTCACCTAAAAAGAACGAACGTTACTCACAGGGACAGTTCAAAACACCCATGATAACATCAAAATAGAGCCCTACTGTTGATGTGCTGCCACATCCATGCAGTTCAGACTCAAAGATGAGCACTTGAGCAGAAGGATCCTCTCCAGTCGCAGTACAGCCTCCCAGTGTAAAAGCTGTGGACATCAGTGGCTTCCCAGTCCCAAAGAAGTCCTCCATCACTTCCACATACACTGAATTCTCTCCACACTGAGCCGCTACACTGTTGGGAGGGATAGGATGCGGGAGCTCAAAGGGAATGTCTGGCTGCTGTGGTTCCTCTGGTAGACTTGGAAAGCTCCACGTCAGCTTCACCAATGGACCCTGTAACAGCTCTTTTGACTGAACACCCATAAGATCTTGAGAAGGCTTTCCAAAGTCAGTCATGGCTGGTGTCTGGACAGGAAACTGAGCAGGAAACCTTTGTGGTGCAAATACAGGATTATTGGGAACCAAAGACATCCTAGAATCAGCCTGTTGAGAAACTTGAGCTAATGCCCTAGGCCTAAGCTTGCTTGGATTCAGATTATGTGCTGCTCTTGCTCTCCATTGTGCTTCAGAAAATCCAAGCGCAAGAACAAACACCAATCCAAATCCAACCTGCCAAAACCCCATTATTGCTAAGCTTGTGTTTCAATGATACATTAAGGTGCTGCCATTCATATTTATACAGATGTAAATCAGCATGGCTCCACCTCACTCCACAAGCATGATTTGTCTTTGCACCTGCCAGTTTACTCAATCAGTATGTCACAGGTGAAAGCCATTGATTCTTTATTTATCAGAGTAAAATGAAGTAACATATAAGGGCATGTTGTATTAGTAGCTTAACCAAATGATTGTTTATTTTACATATCAAAATGACAGACATGACAAACAACCTTAAAGTCTTTTTGTGTCCTCCTTTTTTTATTGATTCAGAAACATAGCCACACACAGAATTGTACACTAGAGTATCCAAGATAATAAAGATTAGTATGTTTATAGCCAGGTTTAGATTGTAACAAACATTCTTCGCTCACATTAACAATAATCTTCAAGGGACTGAAACTGAGCAGTTTAGTTCAGAACCAAAGGAATGCAAGATCAAAGCATTGATTTAATTATAGATTCACTGATATGTTTTTCTCCCCATTACAACTGTTATGATCAGGTTGATCAGTGTGTGTGTGGATTTATTGTAGACGTCATTCCTTCTTGAACTATACTATATGCTACTCAGCACCAAAAGACAATAACCTGAACAGTCTACTAAAAAACTGAATTTAAAATATTAACAGGTATGAACAAAAGACAAGCTCATTAATGGACACTAAGAACTTAAAAAAAAAAAAGATGTTTGAAACATGACAGCACACATTAAAACACACAGTCTTAAAGAAAATATATAGTTCACAAATAGTTTGTGAATCAGCACACAGTAAAGTATTCAACTACTTGAAATCAGATTATTTTTCAACTACTTGAAATCAGATTATTTTTCATGTTACACAGTCAGAGTCAACATTTTCTCATCTTTTTAGTCTCTTCAGAAAGAAACAACTCGTCTGCCACCAAACAAGTATCTACTTTAACACAACGCTTGGGCTCAAGATGCATTTGGTTACTCATCCTGCCAATTCACAGCTCTAAATGGCTGAAACAGCCTGTCTTTATTAAAAAAAAAACAACAAAACAAACAAACACCAAATAAAGACACCGCTGGGGAGACTGGGTCAGCTGTGTGTTCTGATCTAAGAACAGTTGACTGCTTTTATCTTATACACTTTAATTGTCCCATCTGCTTTTCTTACGTTTGGGGGGATCAGGAACTGCAAAGCTGTCCTTATGAGTGCTTGACCTCTCACCCCCATCTCGTTCTGACTGTCCCTCTCTGTCCCTATGGCTCCCTTCACCGTTTCGGCTATCGCCATGACGATCTCTGTCACTATAGCGGTCCCTTTCCCCGTAGCGATCACGGTCTACCCCACTATGCCTATCACCATGACAATAATGGCTATTTCCATGACGACCCCTGTTGTCAGCATTCCTATCGTTACGGGACCCTTCTTTTGAAGAAGAGCTAGAGTATGGCTCAGTTTCACAGACAAGGATTAGACTAAACCAGGAGTAGGCCTTAGTTCAATTAGGGTATTTATGTAGCTTTTATAAACGTACCCTAGAAAAAAACATCACTGGTGTGCATCTTGAGACAAAACAATGGCACTGAGATATTTTAAGATATGTCAGTGCAAGGTACTTTCAGTTAAAGCAGTTCAAACATGCATTTTAGTCTGGGACTAGCTTAAGCCTTGTCTGTGAAACCGGGGGTAAGAGTCTGAAACTGAGCTCAGGGAGCCCGCTCTACTGAAGCCGCTCATTTTGGTGCCTGAGCTGAGGGCAGGGGGCGGCGCCATGGAGGAAAATGAGGAAGAGGACGCTGGAGAGTAGGGCAGATGGGGTCTGTCAGGCCCCTCAGGTGCTCCTGAAAGAGCTTAAGCCCGGAACACACTAAGCTGACGCCGACAAACTAGTGCCAATGAAAGCAGACTGCGGGGTTGGCTCACGTCGGCAGCATCTGGGTCCAAAGTTGCCCTGACACACCAAACCGACGTTCGACACCCGACCGCCAAGTAGCAAGTCCATTCTGCACCTGCGTAAGAAGAAATGCCTGCAGGTACTGCAGGTGACAGTAGCTGAACAGCCAATCAGAATGATCAGGTGGCCCGACGGACCGACGAGCTCCGACGGCGATTCAACATGTCGAATCGGCCGAAAAAAAGCAGACGATGACCAACTTCAGCTGATGGTGCGGAACACACTGAGAAAACTTAGTCGGCCAACGAGCAAAAACTGCCCGGCGGCCGACCGTTGGCTTGGTGTGTTCTGGGCTTTAGACTTCCTGCACTGGTCCACCCAGAAGAGCTGCTGGACTTTGTGGTAAGTGTAGGAGGAATGCCAGATGCTGCCACAAAGTGGTTTTTATACTGAGCCTGAAGGAATGCAAGAGCATGTTTAACAAACTCCATAGATTGATACATCCAACTATTTCTATACTGAAAAACTTGAGGGTGGCAAAGATCTTTTTTTTTTTTTTAACCTGAAACACTTGCTTTAGGGCAGACATGCGGTGCGTTCCAAATGGGATATATCGCCCTCCAAAGGGCACTTCCGAGTGAAAACATTCATGGCCACCATATTAAAGGGTCGTTCCAAACCGAAGTGCTCAAAACTGGCCACTTCAAAGGGCCCTTTGGAATTAAGGATTTCAAAGGGTACAACTGGACACTTTGGGCCCCCATGATTGTTTGCACAGGGAAGTTGTTTGGAGTCACAGAATGGGTACAGGAGGCTCAGAGTTTGATTTTACCTATAAATGTATAGTATTTTTCTATATTACTGTAATATTTATACAAGTTAAATTTGGTACATTATGGTCAAAATGACATTGTACTTTACAGCTACCCTTCCATTCAAATACTTAAACATGATACAAACCAAAAATAAACATTAAACAAAAGGCAGAGCTTACACAATTTACTCATCGTTCAGAGCGTGTTTTTTGGGGGGTCAACCAGCATACACAATGTGCGACTGAGACGCCCCCTTGATTGTCTCGTTAAGATGCAGAAGTGTGTTCCAAAAACAAAAAACCCAAACACACTACACCCCTCATCCTTTCGAAGCTCACTCTGGAGGGTAAACCCTTTGAAGGGATTAGGGCATAAAGATGAACCCTTCTGAATGGAACGGAGGGATGGTCTCCCATGGCTCCAGTTGAGGGTTTGTAGGTTTCAGAGCAGTACCACCACTGCACTCCTGATGTAGTAATAAGTGTACCAACTCTGGTTCCTGTTTGTAATCGTAAACAGGAATAACTTGTGCTTACTGGGGTGTTTTTTTTTTGTTTGTTTTGAACTGCTGACATGATAGCCATTGAAATGCCCTTTAGTGTTGTAACAGGCCTAGCTTAAGTGACAAGCAAAACATCCCCCCCCACAAGCCAGCAGTATAAGGCTTGTGGTATCTGAACAGCAGTGAAACCATGTAAACCGGATAGAAGTGTTGAAGTGTAGTGTTTGTGCAAGTAAAGAATTCACAAACAAGCCTATTAAGACCATTTTCTCTTTTTTTTTTTTTTCTTTTAATTAAGTCACTAGAAGTCACATGGCATTTAGTTATTTTTGGCCATAGCCATATTCCTTAACGTTGATGGGGCCAACAGACGCTCTTTCCCATCGTAGATCTGAGGAACAAATGAGTAGTGAGAACTAAAGCAGTGTACGACAACAACAAGTTATCAGAGTTAGTCCATACCTGTAAGCTGCTGATCACTTCCACTTCTGATGCTACAAGTGGAGTCACAGCAGCCACACACCTGGTCAGAATCATCTGCGGACACCCAACTGACAAGACAAACCCACAATTAAAAACTAATAATTTACCTGTACACTTATCTAGTGGGCAACATACCCATTAGGAGAAAGTGAACAAGCTTTCTGTTCGGGTCCTGTCGGAGCAGATGCTGCAGCCACCTTCAAAACGCAAGTAATGTAGACCTGCAAAGACAATATTGTTTGTACACCAAGGTAGCATTTCATACAAAGAGTTGCACAACTACAACATACATACCAGTCCACTGTCTGACTGCTGGAACCGGAACGCGTCCAGCTGAAACTGCAGCTTGTCAATTTGAGTCCGGGGCATAAAGTGAGACCTGGAGCCTGTGAGCTTGGCATCAACTAGGCACCTGGGGACAAAACAGTTAGACATCCTACAACACTTCTGGTGGGATACATGTTAGTGCCTCTCACCCATTATTCTCAATAAAGGAGTATCTGGGGATAGAAGTGACATCAGGGACTGCAGTAGCCACACAGCTGTCCACAAACACACGGACGGGAACATGGCTGTACATAAGCACTGATGCTTCAAGATTTATGACGTCGCCCAGGAAGTACTGGTTAGAAGGCCTCTCAAAAACCCAGTCATCTGCAAAGAAAGTCTTAGCACAGGTTCACAAGCACAGGCATGATACAAACATGATTGGGTTACACTAACCAGTCATGAGCTTGAGGGAGATGACAAAGACTTCCTCTGCAACTTTAGTTGAGGCATGTGGGATCCAAGTGGGTATCAAGGTATTGCTGCTCACATTATGCATTCTGTAGGAGTTAAACAAGCAGTCATCTTATGTCCATAAATGGTGGGATTAACATCCAGTGAGCCTGAATTAAATTAGTCCTCACCTTGGATAGTGACACTCAATACCAACCACCGCACCACTGCTCCTGACAATAGGAACACCATATGAAGCCTCTTGTGGCGTGTAGATAAGGTTGAACGTATAGACAAGCTCATCCTCAGTCACCTAAAAAGAACGAACATTACTCACAGGGACAGTTCAAAACACCCATGATAACATCAAAATAGAGCCCTACTGTTGATGTGCTGCCACATCCATGCAGTTCAGACTCAAAGACGAGCACTTGAGCAGAAGGATCCTCTCCAGTCGCAGTACAGCCTCCCAGTGTAAAAGCTGTGGACATCAGTGGCTTCCCAGTCCCAAAGAAGTCCTCCATCACTTCCACATACACTGAATTCTCTCCACACTGAGCTGCTACACTGTTGGGAGGGATAGGATGTGGGAGCTCAAAGGGAATGTCTGGCTGCTGTGGTTCCTCTGGTAGACTTGGAAAGCTCCACGTCAGCTTCACCAATGGACCCTGTAACAGCTCTTTTGACTGAACACCCATAAGATCTTGAGAAGGCTTTCCAAAGTCAGTCATGGCTGGTGTCTGGACAGGAAACTGAGCAGGAAACCTTTGTGGTGCAAATACAGGATTATTGGGAACCAAAGACATCCTAGAATCAGCCTGTTGAGAAACTTGAGCTAATGCCCTAGGCCTAAGCTTGCTTGGATTCAGATTATGTGCTGCTCTTGCTCTCCATTGTGCTTCAGAAAATCCAAGTGCAAGAACAAACACCAAGCCAAATCCAACCTGCCAAAACCCCATTATTGCTAAGCTTGTGTTTCAATGATACATTAAGGTGCTGCCATTCATATTTATACAGATGTAAATCAGCATGGCTCCACCTCACTCCACAAGCATGATTTGTCTTTGCACCTGCCAGTTTATTCAATCAGCATGTCACAGGTGAAAGCCATTGATTCTTTATTTATCAGAGTAAAATGAAGTAACATATAAGGGCATGTTGTATTAGTAGCTTAACCAAATGATTGTTTATTTTAAATATCAAACTGATAGACATGACAAACAACCTTAAAGTCTTTTTGTGTCCTCCTTTTTTTATTGATTCAGAAACATAGCCACACACAGAATTGTACACTAGAGTATCCAAGATAATAAAGATTAGTATGTTTATAGCCAGGTTTAGATTGTAACAAACATTCTTCGCTCACATTAACAATAATCTTCAAGGGACTGAAACTGAGCAGTTTAGTTCAGAACCAAAGGAATGCAAGATCAAAGCATTGATTTAATTATAGATTCACTGATATGTTTTTCTCCCCATTACAACTGTTATGATCAGGTTGATCAGTGTGTGTGTGGATTTATTGTAGACGTCATTCCTTCTTGAACTATACTATATGCTACTCAGCACCAAAAGACAATAACCTGAACAGTCTACTAAAAAACTGAATTTAAAATATTAACAGGTATGAACAAAAGACAAGCTCATTAATGGACACTAAGAACTTAAAAAAAAAAAGATGTTTGAAACATGACAGCACACATTAAAACACACTGCTGAGTCTTAAAGAAAATATATAGTTCACAAATAGTTTGTGAATCAGCACACAGTAAAGTATTCAACTACTTGAAATCAGATTATTTTTCAACTACTTGAAATCAGATTATTTTTCATGTTACACAGTCAGAGTCAACATTTTCTCATCTTTTTAGTCTCTTCAGAAAGAAACAACTCGTCTGCCACCGAACAAGTATCTACTTTAACACAACGCTTGGGCTCAAGATGCATTTGGTTACTCATCCTGCCAATTCACAGCTCTAAATGGCTGAAACAGCCTGTCTTTATTAAAAAAAAACAAAAAAACAAACAAACACCAAATAAAGACACCGCTGGGGAGACTGGGTCAGCTGTGTGTTCTGATCTAAGAACAGTTGACTGCTTTTATCTTATACACTTTAATTGTCCCATCTGCTTTTCTTACGTTTGGGGGGATCAGGAACTGCAAAGCTGTCCTTATGAGTGCTTGACCTCTCACCCCCATCTCGTTCTGACCGTCCCTCTCTGTCCCTATGGCTCCCTTCACCGTTTCGGCTATCGCCATGACGATCTCTGTCACTATAGCGGTCCCTTTCCCCGTAGCGATCACGGTCTACCCCACTATGCCTATCACCATGACAATAATGGCTATTTCCATGACGACCCCTGTTGTCAGCATTCCTATCGTTACGGGACCCTTCTTTTGAAGAAGAGCTAGAGTATGGCTCAGTTTCACAGACAAGGATTAGACTAAACCAGGAGTAGGCCTTAGTTCAATTAGGGTATTTATGTAGCTTTTATAAACGTACCCTAGAAAAAAACATCACTGGTGTGCATCTTGAGACAAAACAATGGCACTGAGATATTTTAAGATATGTCAGTGCAAGGTACTTTCAGTTAAAGCAGTTCAAACATGCATTTTAGTCTGGGACTAGCTTAAGCCTTGTCTGTGAAACCGGGGGTAAGAGTCTGAAACTGAGCTCAGGGAGCCCGCTCTACTGAAGCCGCTCATTTTGGTGCCTGAGCTGAGGGCAGGGGGCGGCGCCATGGAGGAAAATGAGGAAGAGGACGCTGGAGAGTAGGGCAGATGGGGTCTGTCAGGCCCCTCAGGTGCTCCTGAAAGAGCTTAAGCCCGGAACACACTAAGCTGACGCCGACAAACTAGTGCCAATGAAAGCAGACTGCGGGGTTGGCTCACGTCGGCAGCATCTGGGTCCAAAGTTGCCCTGACACACCAAACCGACGTTCGACACCCGACCGCCAAGTAGCAAGTCCATTCTGCACCTGCGTAAGAAGAAATGCCTGCAGGTACTGCAGGTGACAGTAGCTGAACAGCCAATCAGAATGATCAGGTGGCCCGACGGACCGACGAGCTCCGACGGCGATTCAACATGTCGAATCGGCCGAAAAAAAGCAGACGATGACCAACTTCAGCTGATGGTGCGGAACACACTGAGAAAACTTAGTCGGCCAACGAGCAAAAACTGCCCGGCGGCCGACCGTTGGCTTGGTGTGTTCTGGGCTTTAGACTTCCTGCACTGGTCCACCCAGAAGAGCTGCTGGACTTTGTGGTAAGTGTAGGAGGAATGCCAGATGCTGCCACAAAGTGGTTTTTATACTGAGCCTGAAGGAATGCAAGAGCATGTTTAACAAACTCCATAGATTGATACATCCAACTATTTCTATACTGAAAAACTTGAGGGTGGCAAAGATCTTTTTTTTTTTTTTAACCTGAAACACTTGCTTTAGGGCAGACATGCGGTGCGTTCCAAATGGGATATATCGCCCTCCAAAGGGCACTTCCGAGTGAAAACATTCATGGCCACCATATTAAAGGGTCGTTCCAAACCGAAGTGCTCAAAACTGGCCACTTCAAAGGGCCCTTTGGAATTAAGGATTTCAAAGGGTACAACTGGACACTTTGGGCCCCCATGATTGTTTGCACAGGGAAGTTGTTTGGAGTCACAGAATGGGTACAGGAGGCTCAGAGTTTGATTTTACCTATAAATGTATAGTATTTTTCTATATTACTGTAATATTTATACAAGTTAAATTTGGTACATTATGGTCAAAATGACATTGTACTTTACAGCTACCCTTCCATTCAAATACTTAAACATGATACAAACCAAAAATAAACATTAAACAAAAGGCAGAGCTTACACAATTTACTCATCGTTCAGAGCGTGTTTTTTGGGGGGTCAACCAGCATACACAATGTGCGACTGAGACGCCCCCTTGATTGTCTCGTTAAGATGCAGAAGTGTGTTCCAAAAACAAAAAACCCAAACACACTACACCCCTCATCCTTTCGAAGCTCACTCTGGAGGGTAAACCCTTTGAAGGGATTAGGGCATAAAGATGAACCCTTCTGAATGGAACGGAGGGATGGTCTCCCATGGCTCCAGTTGAGGGTTTGTAGGTTTCAGAGCAGTACCACCACTGCACTCCTGATGTAGTAATAAGTGTACCAACTCTGGTTCCTGTTTGTAATCGTAAACAGGAATAACTTGTGCTTACTGGGGTGTTTTTTTTTTTGTTTGTTTTTTTTGAACTGCTGACATGATAGCCATTGAAATGCCCTTTAGTGTTGTAACAGGCCTAGCTTAAGTGACAAGCAAAACATCCCCCCCCACAAGCCAGCAGTATAAGGCTTGTGGTATCTGAACAGCAGTGAAACCATGTAAACCGGATAGAAGTGTTGAAGTGTAGTGTTTGTGCAAGTAAAGAATTCACAAACAAGCCTATTAAGACCATTTTCTCTTTTTTTTTTTTCTTTTAATTAAGTCACTAGAAGTCACATGGCATTTAGTTATTTTTGGCCATAGCCATATTCCTTAACGTTGATGGGGCCAACAGACGCTCTTTCCCATCGTAGATCTGAGGAACAAATGAGTAGTGAGAACTAAAGCAGTGTACGACAACAACAAGTTATCAGAGTTAGTCCATACCTGTAAGCTGCTGATCACTTCCACTTCTGATGCTACAAGTGGAGTCACAGCAGCCACACACCTGGTCAGAATCATCTGCGGACACCCAACTGACAAGACAAACCCACAATTAAAAACTAATAATTTACCTGTACACTTATCTAGTGGGCAACATACCCATTAGGAGAAAGTGAACAAGCTTTCTGTTCGGGTCCTGTCGGAGCAGATGCTGCAGCCACCTTCAAAACGCAAGTAATGTAGACCTGCAAAGACAATATTGTTTGTACACCAAGGTAGCATTTCATACAAAGAGTTGCACAACTACAACATACATACCAGTCCACTGTCTGACTGCTGGAACCGGAACGCGTCCAGCTGAAACTGCAGCTTGTCAATTTGAGTCCGGGGCATAAAGTGAGACCTGGAGCCTGTGAGCTTGGCATCAACTAGGCACCTGGGGACAAAACAGTTAGACATCCTACAACACTTCTGGTGGGATACATGTTAGTGCCTCTCACCCATTATTCTCAATAAAGGAGTATCTGGGGATAGAAGTGACATCAGGGACTGCAGTAGCCACACAGCTGTCCACAAACACACGGACGGGAACATGGCTGTACATAAGCACTGATGCTTCAAGATTTATGACGTCGCCCAGGAAGTACTGGTTAGAAGGCCTCTCAAAAACCCAGTCATCTGCAAAGAAAGTCTTAGCACAGGTTCACAAGCACAGGCATGATACAAACATGATTGGGTTACACTAACCAGTCATGAGCTTGAGGGAGATGACAAAGACTTCCTCTGCAACTTTAGTTGAGGCATGTGGGATCCAAGTGGGTATCAAGGTATTGCTGCTCACATTATGCATTCTGTAGGAGTTAAACAAGCAGTCATCTTATGTCCATAAATGGTGGGATTAACATCCAGTGAGCCTGAATTAAATTAGTCCTCACCTTGGATAGTGACACTCAATACCAACCACCGCACCACTGCTCCTGACAATAGGAACACCATATGAAGCCTCTTGTGGCGTGTAGATAAGGTTGAACGTATAGACAAGCTCATCCTCAGTCACCTAAAAAGAACGAACATTACTCACAGGGACAGTTCAAAACACCCATGATAACATCAAAATAGAGCCCTACTGTTGATGTGCTGCCACATCCATGCAGTTCAGACTCAAAGACGAGCACTTGAGCAGAAGGATCCTCTCCAGTCGCAGTACAGCCTCCCAGTGTAAAAGCTGTGGACATCAGTGGCTTCCCAGTCCCAAAGAAGTCCTCCATCACTTCCACATACACTGAATTCTCTCCACACTGAGCTGCTACACTGTTGGGAGGGATAGGATGTGGGAGCTCAAAGGGAATGTCTGGCTGCTGTGGTTCCTCTGGTAGACTTGGAAAGCTCCACGTCAGCTTCACCAATGGACCCTGTAACAGCTCTTTTGACTGAACACCCATAAGATCTTGAGAAGGCTTTCCAAAGTCAGTCATGGCTGGTGTCTGGACAGGAAACTGAGCAGGAAACCTTTGTGGTGCAAATACAGGATTATTGGGAACCAAAGACATCCTAGAATCAGCCTGTTGAGAAACTTGAGCTAATGCCCTAGGCCTAAGCTTGCTTGGATTTAGATTATGTGCTGCTCTTGCTCTCCATTGTGCTTCAGAAAATCCAAGTGCAAGAACAAACACCAAGCCAAATCCAACCTGCCAAAACCCCATTATTGCTAAGCTTGTGTTTCAATGATACATTAAGGTGCTGCCATTCATATTTATACAGATGTAAATCAGCATGGCTCCACCTCACTCCACAAGCATGATTTGTCTTTGCACCTGCCAGTTTACTCAATCAGTATGTCACAGGTGAAAGCCATTGATTCTTTATTTATCAGAGTAAAATGAAGTAACATATAAGGGCATGTTGTATTAGTAGCTTAACCAAATGATTGTTTATTTTAAATATCAAAATAACAGACATGACAAACAACCCTAAAGTCTTTTTGTGTCCTCCTTTTTTTATTGATTCAGAAACATAGCCACACACAGAATTGTACACTAGAGTATCCAAGATAATAAAGATTAGTATGTTTATAGCCAGGTTTAGATTGTAACAAACATTCTTCGCTCACATTAACAACAATCTTCAAGGGACTGAAACTGAGCAGTTTAGTTCAGAACCAAAGGAATGCAAGATCAAAGCATTGATTTAATTATAGATTCACTGATATGTTTTTCTCCCCATTACAACTGTTATGATCAGGTTGATCAGTGTGTGTGTGGATTTATTGTAGACGTCATTCCTTCTTGAACTATACTATATGCTACTCAGCACCAAAAGACAATAACCTGAACAGTCTACTAAAAAATTGAATTTAAAATATTAACAGGTATGAACAAAAGACAAGCTCATTAATGGACACTAAGAACTTAAAAAAAAAAGATGTTTGAAACATGACAGCACACATTAAAACACACTGCTGAGTCTTAAAGAAAATATATAGTTCACAAATAGTTTGTGAATCAGCACACAGTAAAGTATTCAACTACTTGAAATCAGATTATTTTTCATGTTACAGTCAGAGTCAACATTTTCTCATCTTTTTAGTCTCTTCAGAAAGAAACAACTCGTCTGCCACCGAACAAGTATCTACTTTAACACAACGCTTGGGCTCAAGATGCATTTGGTTACTCATCCTGCCAATTCACAGCTCTAAATGGCTGAAACAGCCTGTCTTTATTAAAAAAAAAAAAAAACCAAAAAAACAAACACCAAATAAAGACACCGCTGGGGAGACTGGGTCAGCTGTGTGTTCTGATCTAAGAACAGTTGACTGCTTTTATCTTATACACTTTAATTGTCCCATCTGCTTTTCTTACGTTTGGGGGGATCAGGAACTGCAAAGCTGTCTTTATGAGTCCCTGACCTCTCACCCCCATCTCGTTCTGACCGTCCCTCTCTGTCCCTATGGCTCCCTTCACCGTTTCGGCTATCGCCATGACGATCTCTGTCACTATAGCGGTCCCTTTCCCCATAGCGATCACGGTCTACCCCACTATGCCTATCACCATGACGATAATGACTATCTCCATGACGACCCCTGTCATCAGCATTCCTATCGCTACGGGACCCTTCTTTTGAAGAAGAGCTAGAGTAAGAGTCTGAAACTGAGCTCAGGGAGCCCGCGCTACTGAAGCCGCTCATTTTGGTGCCTGAGCTGAGGGCAGGGGGCGGCGCCATGGAGGAAAATGAGGAAGAGGACGTTGGCAAGTAGGGCAGGTGGGGTCTGTCAGGCCCCTCAGGTGCTCCTGAAGGCAAAGAGCTGAGACTTCCTGCACTGGTCCACCCAGAAGAGCTGCTGGACTTTGTGGTAAGTTTAGGAGGAACACCAGATGCTGCCACAAAGTGGTTTTTATACTGAGCCTGAAGGAAAGCAAGAACATGTTTAACAAACTCCATAGATTGATACACCCAACAATATCTATACTGAAAAACTTGAGAGGGTGGCAAAGAATTTTTTGTTTGTTTTACCTGAAATGCTTGCTTCAGGGCAGACATACGGTCTCCCATGGCTCCAGTCGAGGGTTTGTAGGCCTCATAGTTACCAAGAGCAGCACCACCACTACTACTGCGCTCCTGATGTAAGATGTAATAATAAATTTATTAGCAATGAATTAGCTTTAGTTCCTGCTTGTAATTGCAAACACAGGAATAACTAGGTTCTATGGAAAATCAAGGGGGGGGGGGGAGATAAACACTAACATTTTTTTAAATATATTAAATAGTAATGTCAAACTAACAGTGGATTCAGATCCAAGGCCAGGTCTCTCCCTGTAACCCAGGCCTCCACCTCCAATATTTAGCTTCTTCCCTTTCCCTCCCTTAAAGCGGGATTTCCTGAACCAGGGATTCTAAAGAAGAAAAAAAAACAAAAAAAAAACAGTAAATGCAAAGTTAGTGAAAAAAAAAAGCAATGAAACATGTACTATGAAAAATGTATATTGTGCACAGGATGTTGTTTCACCTGCATTGCCAGGTCCATCAGGTCCTTTGAAACACTCTGATTGGCTCCCTCTAAATTGCGAACCAGGTCACCAGCAAATGAAGTGTCTTTAGTGGTGAGTAGGGTGTAAGCTACACCTTTCTCTCCTGCACGACCTGTTCTACCAATTCGATGTGTGTGTGTGTCAATATCTCGTGCTACGTCGTAGTTCACAACTGTACGGATAGATGGAATATCCAACCCGCGAGCTGAGAAATGAAAGAGAAAATGAATTTGAATGAAAACATATTTATAATAAAGAGAATAAGTAGACAAATTGAAATAGTTCCTCTACCCTGAACAGATGCAGGTAGATATACAAAACAAGTACCACTAACCAGCAACATCAGTAGCTACCAATATGGGCAGATTCTTCTTCTTAAAGTCAGCAATGACTTTGTTCCTCTCACTCTGATCCATGTCTCCATGGAGCAGTCCCAGGCTATAACCTTCCTGATTCAAATTTGTAGCTAGCTCCTCACAGTTAGCCTTTTTAGTGACAAAGACCAGCACTGAGCCAGCGGAGGTGAACTCCACCAGCCTGCGTGTCAGCCAACCCCATTTCTCTTTCCCAGACTGCAGCACCTCCACTATTTGAGTGACATCTTCATTAGCCTGGGAGGATGAGAAAACAAGTTTAAACAGACTTCTTCAAATACTAAGCACAATATCTTGTATAAGAAACAAGGGCTGCACCTCTCCTATGTCTCCCTGCACAACACGGATGGGGTCGATCAAAATATCTCGTGCCAGCTTTTCGATTTTCTTCCGAAATGTTGCACTGAATAACAGAGCTGTGAAAGATCAGAGGTCAAGAAAGGCTTGAGTACAATAAATGAACTGGATGGAGTCAAGCTGGAATCTAGTAGAAATGTTTTAAAGCAGCACAATAATATGAATATGAAAGACGCTTACTCTGTCGATCAGGTCTGACATGGCTGGCAATGGATCTCACTTGGTATTCTGTATAATGCAGATTAAATTTAAGACAAGGGCAGCACAATTGTACTTTTTTTCCTAAAGGGGATAGTTCACCCAAAAATGCCCAAATTCTATCATTATTTACTCACCCTCATTGTAGTGGCAAAATAAAAACCATCCAAAACCGCTAAGGAGCAGGAATAACTTCTGTGACACGCTAATCCTTGATGCCTGCATTATGTTTTATTTTGAACAGCTTTGCACAGTCAACAAAATATGCCCTTTTGGTCCAAACAGATTTAATTTAGGCTTTTATTCACATATAAACATTGCTCAACACACACACATAGAGCACATCGAATATGGTAAACGGAAGCTCAGCTGTACTCATTTCATGAGCGAGAGCCAATGAGGTTTGTTCTTACAAGCACATTTGAGCTTCCATTTACCATATTTGGAGTGCTCTATGTATGTGTGTTGATCAATGTTTATATGTGAATAAAAGCCTAAATTAAACCTGTTCACAATATAAGTGATAATGTCTCTTCAGAAGACTGAATTAAACAGGACATTTGGACACTTTTTGGACATTTTGAAGCTTGTTTTGGTGGAAGAGACTTTCAGTAGAAGGACCGGAATCTCGCAGAATTGATAAAAAAAAAAAATATATATATATATTCTGAATTTCTGTTTTGAAGATAAACGATAGTCTTATAGGTTTGGAACAACATGAGACAGAATTTGGGAGAACTATCCCTTTAATTCAATACTTTGTTGACCAAACAGTAATTCTGAAATGCACTACTGTTTTGACTGAGCTTTTAATAAAAAATAAAATAAAAAACAAGGGATAAAAATGAAAGATAAAACAAAACAAAAAGAAGTGACATTTCACACATACCAAAGCCCATATCAAACATGCGATCAGCTTCATCAAATACCAGGTAGGTCACTCGCTGCAGAGATGTAGCTTTCTTCTTCACATGATCGATCAGACGACCCTATGTGAGAAGAGCAAACATATGAATCAATCTTCATACAATATATTCACTTCAAAAGACAAACCAAGAAACACCTCTAGTAAACAGAAACAAGTTGAATGGGGATGTTTATCAAAAGATGAGAAGTTCTTACTGGGGTGCAGACAACAATTTCAGCCCCTTCCTGTAGAGCTTTGGCTTGTTCCCACATGCTGCCGCCTCCGTACACTGCCACTGAGCGGAGGCCGTATACCTTCCCGAAGCGCTTGCATTCGGCATGGATCTGAACCACAGAGATAAGCATTGCAAAAACCCAAAACACACTACAAAAATTTGATTCATGACTAAGATTACTTCATAAGAAAAACATATTTAATTCTTTTGCTCAGAAATTATTTTTCATCTCCTTCCACTCATTCATCTCTTACACATTCCCATAACATGAAGGAACCTTCTTTCTCACTGACCTGTTGACAGAGCTCTCTGGTGGGGCAGACAATCACAGCAATGGGTCCTTCTCCCGGCTCCAGCTCCTTCTGGTCCATGATGTGCACCAGCATTGGCCAAATAAAAGCTACCGTCTTTCCGCTACCGGTTTTGGCAATGCCAATCATGTCTCTACCACTCAAAGATATGGGAACACCCTAGTGAAACAACACATTATTGTAGAAAAATACCTAAAATTACTACTTTGATGACAGCATAAACAAACAAAGGGTCATTTGTGGGTGGGTTTGACAGCTCACCTGGCACTGGATGGGTGTAGGTTGAGTGTACTCGGATTTACGGATCTGGTGCATAAGCTGCTCATCAAATCCAAAGTGGGCAAAACTCGTGGCTGGTTTAGGAGGGGCTGCACCTGAAACCTGTTCATTTGGAATATGGTTTAATGTTGGTTGAAAAAAAGGGAATGACCATTTGTGTATGTACTTGTGTGTGCTGCCATTGACCTTCAGGTTGAGTTTCTGTCTCAGTTCCACCACTCCAGCCCCAGTCAGACTGCTGAGTTCCTCATGCTCAATATAGAAGTTCTTCTCAAAGGGAGGATAGTCAATCTACAGACAGAAGAGAGGTAAAAAGTCATTGTTTACATCTCATACTTTTCTTTTAAAGTATATACAGAGGCTTTTTGATATGAGAGATCTAATTACCTACAATGTATAAGTAATAGAGTACTGCAGGAATGAATATGAAAACCTGGAAACAAGTTTTTTGAATTAATTTTTGCTAAATGCCTGAAATTCGATTTTATTCTGTGACATAAAATACATCAGCAATAACCCTTTGTGATTTTTAAAGCTTTTACTTGTCTTGAAAACGGTGGTTGCTATCAAGTGGCTAAATGGGCTAAAGAGACTCTTTCTGCAATAATCTAAAAGATAATGAAAAAATTCTTAAATTGCTTTTGGTTGAGGGAACAAGGGTGATGCAAACTTCCAGCCTACAAAATTACATCATTCCAACAGCACTCTATTTAGTGACATTTATGCAACAACTACTGTAGGGAGATGCAGTAACAGTACCTCTGAGTGGTCTATGGGGGGCAGGGGCAAGATAATCTTTTTGGTAGTAGGAGCAATGGGATTCCCATCGCTGTCATAGTCCACTTCTTCCTCCTCTTCCTCTTGGGTCAACCCAGCTGTTGGGTTCTCCGCCATGTAACGGAAATATGCTTCCTGCAAAGAACACAAAACCATGCTTTAGATCAAGACAAAGAGCCGCAGGCCTTTATATCTGGAATATCAAGAAGTCATCCAAATATTAAATAGCAAGTTCTCGCCAACAACTCAAAATCACATATCTGACAGCACTGATGTGGTGTCAATGACATTACATTTTAATTGGTCACTGATATTTTCTCAAATCTCATGTTTCAGTGAATCGCTCTACCTGTAAACATTTAAAGAAAATAGATAATGACTGAGAACCTTTGAATCTTTAAAAATCAAATCTGATTAGTGCATTTAAAGCCTTAAAAACAAGCTACAGACCTACTCTGCACCTACTCTATCACCAAAGGCACATTTTAATGCCTCAGTCCGTAAACTGATGTAGATCTATACATTATATATATATATATATATATATATATATATATATATATATATATATATATATATATATATATATATATATATAAAGAGTGTAAGAGAGAAAGATAGAAAGAGGGGTGGGGCACAGCCATTGCTGTGGCAAAGATACGATGGCGGAAGTAACGTCAAGAGGGTCACTCACTTGGTCATCTTCTTCTTCAATGTCATCCCGTATACCCCTGGAAGAAACAAGCGGAGAAAAAAAAAACTTCCCTGCGACTCGCTCAATCACCCATGGAAACCCATATTCTACCCATAAACCCCCATTTTCTATTCCCATCCTCTCTGCTATAAATATTATCTGGATGAATGGTCTTAAAAGTATTATTATTATTTTTTTTTTCTGTGATAATTGCAGAATCTTACTTGGCCATATTTTTCTCTTTTTCCTTTTCCTCAAGTTTCTTCATGTCTTTTGCTGCTTGGTCCTGAAAGAAGTCAAAAACATTTAAAAGAACAAAAATTAAAGCAAAAGAGCCGCAATGTTCACTGCCGGCTCTAATAGAGATCAATTCAGGAACGCAGCTCTCACCTCCACCTCAGCCATAAAGGCATCAAGGGGGTCATCCTCACTGTCTGAGCCTCCTCCCCCTCCCCCTCCAGACTGGAACTGCTTTCTAGTGGGAGAGTTCTCGGCAGGTATATATGGCAGATCTGCACTGCTAGACTCCTCTTCATCATCCTCAAAATAACTAAAAATACATTTCAAGCATTAAATGTAATTGCCTCTTTCGTTCACCGAACACCAATTCATTTACTCCACCTCAAAAGGAGAAATTAGTCATAATGACAGTCACCTAAAAGGTGCATCAAAAGCAATGAAAGTGAATGATGACTAAAATCTCCTTTTGTGTTCTACATAAAAAATGAAAACATACAATTTATGAACAACATGAGGGTGGGTACATAAAGAGAGATGTTCCTCTGGGGTTGAACTGGGTTTTTCAATTTTAATTTTGGGGTGCAATGTCTTCATTTTAAAAGTGGTCACATTTTAAGTACTTACGCATTCTCCTCGTCGAAATTGGCTCGTTTTGTTCCTATTTTGTAAAAAGACGAAAGCTGCTGATTCTTGCCATATCCACCTGATGGTCCTGAACTTCCAAATGCGGAGTGGGCCTTCTGAGAAACAGGAGGCTCCTCTTTCTTCCCACTCGCAAGAGAGAATCCCCCGAATCCAAAGCCTCGCTTGGCACTCGGGCCTCCCTTGTTCCAGTTCATTGCTGCAACAAAATAGCGTCAGACTGGGTGTTAAAAACGGGTTTTACACACACAAAAACCCATTAGGCTACTGTAGCCTAACAATTAAAAAGTCTGCTTGTAAATGTCGCTTAGCTTTTCTGTTGTTGCCATAACTCACACATTTTCAGTGTTCTCTCAGTATTTTGTTGTCAAACAGCAAGTAGGCGAGACTGCCTCGTTATGCTGTGCTGATGGCCGTGGAGAGGCCTTGAGCTGTGTGTATACGGATTATGCTTGCTTCGATTACTTTCACTATGCGTGCGTCAAACAGTAATAGATATATTTCTTCGCTTTCTTTTTATTTACCTGTCACTGATACGACGAAAAGAGCGATCTTCTAAAGTGGGTGGACACCTTATTTATCCACAGCGTATTTACCACTTCAAGCTATCTTTGCACACTTCTCGGAGATTGTGTTTTACGTCATTTACAATGGACGCGTTTTGTGTTGGGTAAAATTTACGCGACGCGTTTTGTGTAGAACGTAGAATGCAATGTTGCCAGATCCCCATCTTATTTCAGTGTATGATACTTTTACTTTCACCTGATATTACAATGTATGATAATGATATTATAATATCGGCATTTATTTATTTATTTTCGTTTAATTTATTTAAAATCTGTTTTAGATCTGGTTGTAATGTGTTGAATCTTTCACGCCAGTTTATTGTTGTAAATTGAGTGTTTATGCCATTCATATGTTGTTTTAAAATAAACGAATAAATAAATAAATAAATCTTAGTGTATTAATCACTGAGAAATGTTTCATCATTTCATTGATGTAATTTTTTGCTTAAAAGAAGCTAAATTATCTGCCAATGGGGTAAGAAAATAATCTTGTTTCTGTTTGGGACAGTAACAAGAAACAAGATTTCAAACAGAAACAATATTATTTTTCTTACCCCATTGGCAGATAATTTTGTTTGTTTTAAGCAAAAACTCACTTCATTTTGATTTTATTTTCCAGAAAACAAGAAAATATATCTTATGTCATTTTACTTATCTAGTAAAAGCATCTTGATTTAAGAATTCTTAGTTATTTAGGCTGGAAACAAGACAAAATACTAAATAAGAAAAGCATTTTTGCAGTGTAGAGTTTCCTTGGTTACCTCTGTAAACAAAGCGGCACCAGCGCCTCACTTAAACACTACTTTAATAGGCATCATACGGAGGTAAGATTAAAAGAAAATCTCGCGTCTTTTGCGGCATAAAAATGCGACCGGTTTATGTGATCGGCAAGCTGAGAGACCACGTATAGAATCAAAGGAAGTAATTGACAACATTTTCGGATAAGTGGCCGATTATTTGGAGCATTCCTAGAAACTATACAAAAAGGTTTTTCGTATCCATGTTTGACCTCAGAGCAGGTTGGGAACCACTGGATTAAACGATCACACTGTTGCAAAATAATGCAAATATATGATTTCACGAAGATAATTAAAATAGTTTATATATTCTAAAGACCATCTAGATAAATTAATAAATCTTTCCTTATTTTTACTATGACAGTGGTGGGATATTTGACATTTGCGATTAGTCGTTGGACCCTAAAACTGCAACCCGCAACAGCTCATACTTATAAAACGATAAAACGAAGATATGGCAACACAGAACGCAGAATATTTAATTTGCTCACGAATTTAGACCAATAGGATGACACGCATCCAACCTTTGATCCAATAGGAACACGAGGACGCCGAGTCGTCAACGGCACTTGTCCAATTACCTAACGTTCTTTAACACGACCCAGCCCACTGCGAGGGAAGAAATGCGTTTCATCCTCCAGTTTTGTTTATAACTGAACAAAACATTTGACTATTTGCTCAATAAGACGAACGCAAGTTATTAACAGAAGGTGAGTTTAACGATTATACTGTATTACTTACACAAGCACATTGGACCTCCGAGCTCTGTTTATCATAATTGAGAGAAATTCTTGTCGCTGCTTGGCTAACTGAAAGATACTGACCTATAAACTTGCATGCTACATTTGTTTATAAACGATTAACCCTGCTTTTAATAAAATAGCGGATTTGTGTGAGTAAATACATATTTCTCATGCTGCTCACGAACTGAGCAAACCCAAAGTCATCTTATTTACAAACACATGTAGCCAATAAATCCCATTTGATGTCGACCACTGTTCTTTAATAATTTCTTTGCATAATTCAGAAAGTTTCAGAGCAGGAGAAAATAATCAGTTGAATCTTAGCAACTTCTGCTATGTTCTTGCAGATCTTTACTCTTTATGTGTTTGTGAAAGTACTTCTACCTGTCATCACCATCTCCAGGATCCATGTCTTTTTTGGTGAGTGAGCTTGATTGAGTTGAAATACATGATTGTCAAAGTGACTGATTTTGTTTGAATGTACATTAATCTCTCACTTTCTCTCAGCGCTGGGTGTCAGAGAAACTTAGTGTGGAAAGCCTGAGGGATCTAGAGTTATTTGGAGGTGAGTTCAATAGTCCAGCACCTCATGTCGCTGTGCTTCTCGTACCTCTTTCAGCTAACCCCACCGCCTGAGCTTATTCCGCTGTAGCCAGGGTGAGTGTGAAGGGGAGCCCTAGAACATCAAACATTTAGTTCCTATAATACACTCATATTTAAAGTTACTTCTGCAACATTCAAAGGGTAAATTGGCCCACCTTGAACTCATCAAGGAGATACACATTTTTGGACACAAATCCCCCTCATAGTCAGCTATGCAGGCAATAGCAAAAGAGAAGCTCTACATATGCAGTTTACCCATGATCGCAACCTTTGCAAAAGCAGCAATACAGCTTTTGGTTCGCTGTTTGTTTTGCGTGCGCTTCATTAAAGGTTTTGTGAATTTAATATTGCCAATCTTTGTGGGTTTTTGTTGTAATTGTGTTATACGGTGTGGTGTGATACTGCTCTGTAATGAAAGTGCAGCGTTTGTGTCATGGTGACTGATGATGGTGGTAACAGCAGATTGTGTGTGTCCTTGTATCTGTGAGGCTTTTTAATCTTCTTTCTGTGGTGATGTATCTGTATGTATGTAGGCTGACTCTGATGTAGTGTAATTGCTAGGTGTTGATGGATTGCTTCTGTGGTGCAACTGACAGCTGAGTCACTGCAACTGATCTGTAGGGGAGGTCTAAGGTGAAGCCGAATGAAATCTCTTACAGGAACACTATATGTATCGGTAGATTGTGAGCTTTTACTTACAGACTAGTTTACAGAGAAATCCAGATATAAGAAATGCTTCATATATTTTTACTTTTTGATGCATGTGCCTTTTGACAGCATTGTGCTTACATCAGTATAAACGTTTATATTCTCTCCTAGTTCAAAAGTTTGGGGTCCTTAAAAGATGTTGCTATTATTTTTAAATAAATTATTACCGTTATTCGGATAGGATGCGCTAAACTGATTAAAAAGTGCCTGTCTATTAATCAAAGAATCCTTAAAATAGGTATCACTGTTTCCACAAAAATATTAAGCAGCACAACTGTTTTCACCTTTGATAATAATAATTGTTTTTCAAGCAGCAAATCATCATATTAGAATGATTTCTGAAGGATCATGTGACACTGAAGACTGGAGTAATGATGCTGAAAATTCAGCTTTGACATCAAAGGAATGAATTACATTTAAAAATATATCCGACAGGAATTTTAATTATAACTTATAGCTGTTTTAAATACTATTTCACAAAATTAGTCTAATCAAATTAACAGCCTTGGAATTCTTTTAAGAACATTAAAAGCTTTTACTGACCCCAAACTTTTGAACGGTAGTTTACATTATAAACTGAACAAATATGTTAGACTGTAGTGGTACAAACAATAACTGTCTTGTAAAAATGGAAAGCATTATTTCAGACTTGTGTGGTGTATAATTCTCTAGTTCGTATGCTTTTGCTGACAGGTGTCTTGTTCAAGAGGTTTATTTTAATGCCAAGTAGCTTTGAAATATATATAAACTGTACAGCCACAGTGTCTTGAATGCTATATTGTAGCTAATATCAATTAGTTTTTAAAGTTGCCTGTTTCTAAGATGGTGTGTAATTCATGGACAATGAAGAGATTTTCTAGATGTTGCTGCTTTTTCTATGTCTGCTTCTATTCATTTTGTTGTAGTCCATAATTGCTGCTTCATGTCTGCTTTAAAGACGCTAAATTTAATTTGCTTTTGGCTGTTACGTGTTCAATGGCAATGCGTAAATAAAAAGGGATGATAACCAAGATTGTTCAATTTAAAAAAAAAAATAAAAAAAAAGAAAGTAGATATTAAAGAATGTTTTTTTTTTTTTTTTTTGATGGTTTATCCTTTTTTGTTGAATTGAATGCTCAAGTAATATAAATAGAATTGTTGCTTGCTTAAATGATTTAGATCATTTAGTATATGCAATGCGATTAAATATCTGTGTCAGCTGCGATATAGATCATAATATATGTGGTATCAACAGGGCTTGACATTAACACCCGCCAACCCACCAAATGCGGGTGGATTTCAGCAGTGGCGTGCAAAGCAGTCACTCCTACTAGCCACTTTGATATACATTTTTCAATTGTAGTCTTTTAAAAAGGCATCTGAAATAATAAACTAAGTGCGATACAGTGTTATCAAAAATATTGATACATATTGACACTGAAATATCTGAAATGCTTCCAATACTCATTTTCCATAGAATAGGTACAAGAATACATGATACCAGCTGCGCTTTCTCGCTCTTTCATCTATCTGACAAACCCGCCTCCCCTCACTCTTTTCATTTCATTTGCTCCGGATGAATATTGTTGGTGTTACAGGGCTTGAATTTTGCCATGGGATTTTGTGCTCACACCCAAAGTGCGCACACATAAAGCCACCTCTAAGTGCTAAATCGAGTTCTTTTTTGCTGCATATTGCGCTTAAACAGTCAAATACACAAAAAATAATGTCAAAATGCCAGTCTTGGCGAGTATTCACGTAAGCACAGTTAGTTATGTTTTAAGGCAATTGAGAAAGAAACCGCATGTGTAACGGTATAATAGATCCGTGTGTCAGGTCTTAAAGTGACAGCAGCCTAACATACCTGCTGCCAAATTATGAGATAATATTAAAAATACCTATATGGCAGTTTTTCCCCCCATGGTATCGATGTCAAAATTGTAGCCAGTGAAAATGCTGAGTGGCTAGTAACTTTGGAAAACCACTAGCCACTGTGGATGAAGAGCAAAAAAGTTAATTTCAAGCCCTGTGTAGCAATTTAGACTAGACAATAAAAAATTTGACAGATACTGTGTTTCTTATATTTATTTATGTTAGAATCTTTCTTATGTAATGTTTCATTGTTTGTTTGTTAGGAGAAAGGGGAAAAACTAATAATTGGGTGTCAATATATATTACTTTTTTTTTTTTTTTTTTTTTTTTTTTTTTTACATTTTATACAAAATATCTTTTTGAATTGATTCATTCGCATGAAGGATGTAGAGAGTTTCGATTGAAAGGATGTTGATAATAAGCTAAGAGGGGCTCTCAGAAAACTAAAGATGTTCTAGGTGTTTCTTAAATTTGTGAGAACCACTTTAAAGGCAGATTGTTTGTTTGTATGTGTGTCTTTTGCGTCATTTACATGGTTTCTCTACACCAGAGCAAACTCAGGCAAGCCCACTAAGGAAAGTAAGTGCGGAATATCTTCCAGCTTTTCCATTCGCCTGTTGGTATGGGTGTGCGATAGTTGTGCGTGTATGAGCACGTGAACTGGTGTGCGTTTGTGTAAATTAGCAAATGCAATATTAATTGTGTGTGTGTGTGTGTGTGTGTGTGTGTGTGTGTGTGTGTGTGCTCGAATGAATACACCCCCCTGTGCTCCTGTGTTTGCGTGCATGCACTCATCGTGCTGCTGTGACACTCATACCTCCACACCCACTCAGACTGAGGGTCCAGAAGAGGGAAGTGTTCAAACTTTAATGAGGAAAAGAAACTCACTGGGTAAAGTGGTTTATTATTGTAAGTAGTGCTTACAATAATACCAAAGGGAAATGACAGCTTGGGGTTTAGTTACCCAGTAATGTAATACTTGAATCATAATTAAGAGCCTGAATTAAAGAGCAAACAGCAATTCAACACATTTATGTTGAAGATCAGATACAATAGGGATAGTTCACCCAAAAATTCACTAGAAGATTTGACCATCATGTTTCTGAAGGAATGTAGCGTTTTTGTAATTTTTCTTCGACTTGTAAATTGCAAGCATGAGTGTAAGACACACTAATAATAGTCTTATTAACTTATTTAATAGTGTGATTATATCTAATAGCAAAAATGTTTTTAGCTAGAGTCACACTGTATTTTGCAATACACATGTTAAGTCTCAATGAGAGTTTGGTTGAAATGATGGCTCACCCTTTTAAAAAAATTTAGAGCAAATACATAAATATTGATAGATTCACTACTGGGGCCGGTAAGATTTTCTTAAAATGTTTTTACTTTTTAAAAGAAGAGTATTATATTCACCGAGGCTGCTTTTATTTGATCAGAAACACAGTAATACAGTAAAATTGTTAAATTGTATTGTTACAGTTTAAAATCACGTTTTTCTATTTTAATTTATTTTAAATTGTAACTTTAATTCTTTTGATTGCAATTTTCAGCATCGTCTTTCTAGTCTTCATGATACTTCATAAATCATTCTAAAATTATGATTTGGTGCTCAAGAAACATTTCTTATTATTATCAATGCTGAAGACAGTTGTTTTTTTGGATATATTATTGGAAACCTTGATTTTTTTTTTTTTTTCATGCTTTGAAGAATAGAAAGTTCCAAAGAGCTGCATTTTTTTTTTTTAACCATTATAAACACCTTTACTGACACTTTTGACCAATTTAATGTAGTCTTGCTGAATAAAAGTAATTACTTTAAAAAACAAAAACAAAAAATACTTTTAATAGGTTTCTAAAGCCATATGGTAGCCTAAGGGAGGAGTACATACTGTTTGCGCTTTTGGGTGAGCTGTCCCTTTAATGAAGGAGGACATAAACTTTGAGTGAATTTAATTAATTGCTTCTTTATCTAATTATCAGTCCAATTCAACAGATAATTAAGAATGTAAATGGTTAGTCTGTGATTTGTGTATTGTTGTTTACTGCTACTACCCTTTCACCTCATAAATTGACACATTGTGAATCAGTCAGACTAATTCTGCATTACCCCTCATTAATGCAATTTAAGACATCTATCTTATGAAATTCACTCATAAGAGTTGTCACAAAGAACGAACCAACACCAGGAATAGTGATGTTGTCGTCATTGGTCACCTAAGCATGTGAAGTGGGATGATGCTCATTGTGTTAATGCAACACATGGAGTCATCCTGTCAAAGCCTGGGCTTGCTGCACTGTTCACTGAAATACTCCTGCAAACACATCAAAGGGCGAAAAATGATTTGTTACATGAATTGCCATAGACCTGCATGATCTCCACTGACAAATACTCTCAAATATTTGAGAGTTATTGTTAATATTATCTATGAGTTCCATGGTAGCACTAATGGAAACTAATGTAAGTAAAAAAAAAAAAAAAAAAAAAAGGTACTTGGTCTTAATGGGATCATGTATATCTATGGCCAAATGCAACATAGTGTATTGTACAGTTTATTTGATGCTTATAACATGCTTTTGCAAATATGCAGAGTTTTGTGAAGCCATTCCTGCTGCAGTTTCAACTTCTTGGTCTCGTACTGAGTTTCAGAACAGTTGGACTGAATCTTTAATTAGCTATAATCTGCCGTTTCTCAGTACTTGATCTGTATGATTCTCTGAAGAGCTTTGCAATGGCTGGGATTTATCAGTGTATGCGCAAAAAAAACCCTTCCCCTCTTCAAAACCAGGTTGGTTTGTGCTGTTATCTGTGATTGTATATGTGTGTACTTGAAATGTTTCCTAATTCACTGAAACTGACATTGATTGTCATAATATATTTGATCGATATCCCAAAATACTATGATGCTTTTTGAAGGAAAGCTAACATGCACTTAGAATGTTTGCTGCTTGCACGGTGACACAAATCAGAAGGTCAGAAATTAGAAGCACTAAAGGTTGATGCTGGAACACAATCAAAAGACTTTTTTTTGTTTTTGTTTCACTATATTATCTTCCAAACTCCCTACAACATCTGTGAATGTGCAGTGAGTCAAAAAATACTTAAAATGTCTTTGCATTAGAAACAAAATATCAAACAAAGTGGCATCTGCAAACAACCTTTATCTAGAGATCTTTGCTGTGACTTTCAACCAACTGGTAGTGGATTTAAGAAATTCACACAGGCACAAAAATAGTGAAAACAGTAGTATTGTGAAATTCTATTAATTTAATGTAATAATTTTATTAATTAAAAAACTGTTTTCTATTTGAATATATTTTAAAATGTAATTTATTCCTGTGATGTTAAATCTGAATTTTCAGTATCATTACTCCAGTCTTCAGAGTCACATGATCCTTCAGAAATCACTCAAATATGATTAGATAATTTGTTGTTCAAGAAACATTTATTTTTCAAAATAAAAGGTCTAAGTACAGCATTTATTCTAAATAAAATGTTGTAAATTTACATTTCTTTACTGTCACCCCAATTTAATGTATCCTTGCTGAATAAAAGTATTTATTTCTTTAAAAAATATATTACTGACCCAAACTTTTGAATGCTAGTATAGTTCATCCACTATAGATCAGCAAGTTCATCACATTCAACACATTTCGCTAATGTTTACCACCAGAAAGTGTCAGACTCGAGCATGTTTTTTCTTAATTTTGTACAGTAAATCTATTATTTTATCTGTTAAAACCTAACAAGCTTGTTTTGTGAAATGCTTTGCTTGGAAAGGAGAACGAGAACATTACTTTAAGGTAGATGCCATTTGATTTGGTATTTGATCATCTAATGTAATGACATTCATACATTTGTAAGTGTGAATTAAAGGGGTAGTTCACACAAAAATGAAAATTCTGTAATTAATTACTCACCCTCATGTTGTTCCACACCCGTAAGATCTTCATTCATCTTCAGCTCATATTTAAAACGGTTCATGTGACTACAGTGGTTCAACTTTAATATTATAAAGCAACGAGAATACTTTTTGTGCGCCAAAAAAACAAAATAATGACTTTATTCAACAATATCTAGTGATGGGCGATTTCAAAACACTGCTTCATGAAGCTTCGAAGCTTTACGAATCATTTGTTTCAAATCAGTGTTCGGAGCACCAAAATCCCATGATTTCAGTAAACGAGGCTTCGTTACGTCATAAGTGTTTTGAAACTTCAATAGTTCACGTGACTTTGGCAGTTTGATACGCGCTCTGAATCACTGAAACAAAAGATTTGTAAAGCTTCGAAGCTTCATGAAGCAGTGTTTTGAAATCGTCCATCACTAGATATTGTTCAATAAAGTCTCTATTTTGTTATTTTTGGTGCACAAAAAGTATTCTAGTCACTTTATAATATTAAGGTTGAACCACTGTAATCACATGAACTGTTTTAAATATGTTTTTATTAGCTTTCTGGGCATTGAAAAAGGAAAAGATCTTGCTGGCGATGCAGGCCTCACTGAGCCATCAGATTTTATCAAAAATATCTTAATTTGTGTTCTGAAGATGAACCAAGGTTTTACGGGTGTGGAACGACATGAGGGTGAGTAATTAATGACAGAATTTTCATTTTTGGGTGAACTAACCCTTTAAGTGTTGAAATACTTTATTGGGTCACTGTATGACTGCATACCCACAAGCCACTATCACAAATGCACCTCCAGTAAAATCACATGGTTCACAATCTAGTAATTCAAGTATGTTAAAAGGATTTGGTTGTGTTGAATGGGCCGGGAATGCTCTTGGGATCTGAAGTGTGTCTCAATCTGCTCCCTAGTGTCTCAATATTTAGTGGATCAAGGCCCATTCTAATGCCCGAGTTTATGTTTACAATAAACTGTCTGACATCAGGAAGGTGATCGAGACACAGCCGCATTCAGTTGGCACTTTGTTTATTCAGCCCCAGTGGCATCACACTTTTGTGGGCCACAGTGTGTTTCCTTATTTGACTAATGACTCTTCATTGACTCAGGCCCATGAGGACAGTCAAGAGTCTCTGAGCCCTATCCCACGCAGGGACACGATGGGAAGCTTTCTTCCAGACAACAACGCCTATGAGCTGCGCACTGTCATAGGTGAGGCCAAGACTGCACAGCACTAGTACAGATATCTCTGTGAGGTTCTCTGCGATCGTCTGTGATTCCTACAGCTGATGAGTGTGTGTTTGTCTGTGCTTGTGTAGGTCGAGGTTTGGAGGATTTGATGACAGTGAATCTGGCCAGGTACAGACCTACAGGGGAGCATGTGGCCATCCGCCGCATTGACCTGGATTCCTGTACTAATGACATGGTCAATTACTTACAGGTCAGTAGAAAGTTTTATAATTTTTTTAAACAATAGTAAATGTGAAATAGCAAAATATGCAAAATAACTGAAATTAATATTTTGTTGTATTCCCAAATCACATCACAGATAACTGTTTCAAAATAAGCTATTTTTAACAACGTGTCTTTCTTTTGAAAAAAACAATATATACATATACAATAAAATACATTAATAAGAACATATCCTCAGTCAATGCAGTGTTTTTTGGGGGGGGATTATTTAGTATTATTCTTGAATCTTTAGTATTATATATTATTATAGAATTTATTAATATTTTCATTTTAATTAGTTTTAGTAATTTTGTGCTTTTGTAATTCTAATTAGTTTGTGATTGTAAGTAGTTGGTGCAGCTAAAACAAATGCTTAACTAGTCAATTAGTCATCGTTTGTATATATACATAAGCCTTGCAACCACTTTCTGTTTGCTTTTTCCAAAGGGAGAACTCCATGTGTCTAAGCTGTTCCACCACCCCTGTATCCTCCCATACAAGAGCGTCTTCATTGCTGAGAATGAACTGTGGGTGATCACACCCTTCATGGCCTACGGTTAGCTGAGACATTCTGCATCAACCATATCAAGTTTGAACTGCTCAAAATATTTTTTGCTTACCATTTTTTTGTGTTTCTTTTCTTTATAAGGTTCAGCTCGAGACTTGATCAGTACACATTTTGCTGATGGTTTGAGTGAGCAGACAATTGCCTACATCCTGCTGGGTGTACTGAGAGCGCTGGAGTATATACATCAGATGGGCTACGTTCACCGGTGAGGAACACATGTACACTCACATGATTAGTTATTGTTGTTATTAGACAAACAGGTTAAAGGGTTTGTTAACCCAAAAATGAAAATTCAGTCATTAATTACTCACCCTCATGTCGTTCTACACCCGTAAGACCTTCATTCATCTTCAGAACACAAATTAAGATATTTTTGATGAAATCCGATGGATCAGTGAGGCCTCCATTGACAGCAAGATAATTTACACTTTCAGATGCCCAGAAAGCTAATAAAGACATATTTAAAACAGTTCATGTGACTGCAGTGGTTCAACCTTAATATTATGAAGCGACGAGAATACTTTTTGTGCGCCAAAAAAAACCAAAATAACGACTTTTTAGCAATATCTAGTTATGGCCGATTTCAAAACACTGCTTCGAAGCTTTACGAATCTTTTGTTTCGAATCAGTGGTTAAGAGTGCCAAAGTCACGTGATTTCAGCAGTTTGACATGCGATCCGAATCACGGCCATAACTAGATATTGAAAAGTCAGATGCTGAAAAGTTGTTATTTTGGGTTTTTTTGGCATACAAAAAGTATTCTCATCACTTCATAACATTAAGGTTGAACCACTGTAGTCACATGAACTGTTTTAAATATGTCTTTTGTAGCTTTCTGGGCATCTAAAAGTGTTAATTATCTTGCTGTCAATAGAGGCCTCACTGAGCCTTCGGATTTTAACAAAAGTATCTTAATTTGTGTTCCGAAGATGAATGAAGGTCTTACGGGTGTGGAACGACATGAGGGTGAGTAATTAATGACAGGATTTTCATTTTTGGGTGAACTAACCCTTTAAGATATATCCACCATCAAACCAGACTGTCAATCTCATGTTTTTAATGTATTTGCTACAAGAATACTTTTTAATCATCTTAATCTGTGTCTGTAGGAGTGTGAAGGCAAGCCACATCCTGATTTCAGCAGATGGGCAGGTGTATTTGTCCGGTCTTAGGAGTATCTTCAGCTTGATTCGTCACGGTCAGAGAGCACGTGTTGTACATGATTTTCCCCAGTACAGTGTTAAAGTGCTACCTTGGCTCAGTCCAGAGGTTCTGCAGCAGGTATGTTTGATATACACTACCAATCTAAATTTTGGGGTCAGTAATATAAAGAAATGAATAGTTTTATGCAGCAGGCCTACATTAAATTGATTAAAAGGGACTGTAAAGACATTTACATTGATAGAAAAGATTTCTATTTCTACAAACCCGATTCCAAAAAAGTTGAGACACTGTACAAATTGTGAATAAAAAAGGAATGCAATAATTTACAAATCTCATAAACTTATATTTTATTCACAATAGAATATAGATAACATATAAAATGTTGAAAGTGAGACATTTTGAAATGTCATGCCAAATATTGGCTCATTTTGGATTTCATGAGAGCTACACATTCCAAAAAAGTTGGGACAGGTAGCAATAAGAGGCCGGAAAAGTTAAATGTACATATAAGGAACAGCTGGAGGACCAATTTGCAACTTATTAGGTCAATTGGCAACATGATTGGGTATAAAAAGAGCCTCTCAGAGTGGCAGTGTCTCTCAGAAGTCAAGATGGGCAGAGAATCACCAATTCCCCCAATGCTGCGGCGAAAAATAGCAGAGCAATATCAGAAAGGAGTTTCTCAGAGAAAAATTGCAAAGAGTTTGAAGTTATCATCATCTACAGTGCATAATATCATCCAAAGATTCAGAGAATCTGGAACAATCTCTGTGCGTAAGGGTCAAGGCCGGAAAACCATACCGGATGCCCGTGATCTTCGGGCCCTTAGACGGCACTGCATCACATACAGGAATGCTACTGTAATGGAAATCACAACATGGGCTCAGGAATACTTCCAGAAAACATTGTCAGTGAACGCAATCCACCGTGCCATTCGCCGTTGGCAAATGTACGTTGCTATAGGTCAAAATGTACGTTGCTATAGGTCAAAAAAGAAGCCATATCTAAACATGATCCAGAAGCGCAGGTGTTTTCTCTGGGCCAAGGCTCATTTAAAATGGACTGTGGCAAAGTGGAAAACTGTTCTGTGGTCAGACGAATCAAAATTTGAAGTTCTTTTTGGAAAACTGGGACGCCATGTCATCCGGACTAAAGAGGACAAGGACAACCCAAGTTGTTATCAGCGCTCAGTTCAGTAGCCTGCATCTCTGATGGTATGGGGTTGCATGAGTGCGTGTGGCATGGGCAGCTTACACATCTGGAAAGGCACCATCAGTGCTGAAAGGTATATTCAAGTTCTAGAACAACATATGCTCCCATCCAGACGTCGTCTCTTTCAGGGAAGACCTTGCATTTTCCAACATGACAATGCCAGACCACATACTGCATCAATTACAACATCATGGCTGCGTAGAAGAAGGATCCGGGTACTGAAATGGCCAGCCTGCAGTCCAGATCTTTCACCCATAGAAAACATTTGGCGCATCATAAAGAGGAAGATGCGACAAAGAAGACCTAAGACAGTTGAGCAACTAGAAGCCTGTATTAGACAAGAATGGGACAACATTCCTATTCCTAAACTTGAGCAACTTGTCTCCTCAGTCCCCAGACGTTTGCAGACTGTTATAAAAAGAAGAGGGGATGCCACGCAGTGGTAAACATGGCCTTGTCCCAACTTTTTTGAGATGTGTTGATGCCATGAAATTTAAAATCAACTTATTTTTCCCTTAAAATGATAAATTTTCTCAGTTTAAACATTTGATATGTCATCTATGTTGTATTCTGAATAAAATATTGAAATTTGAAACTTCCACATCATTGCATCCCTTTTTTATTCACAATTTATACAGTGTCCCAACTTTTTTGGAATCGGGTTTGTAATAAATGCTATTCTTTTGAGCTTTTTATTCAAAGAATCTTGAAAAAACGTATCAAGGTCTCCTCAAAAATATTAAGAAGCACAGCAACACATTAGAATGCATTGAAATACACACTACTACTTTTTTATTACTGTAATATTGATTAAATAAATGCAGGTGAGCATAAGAAACTTCTTTAAAAAAAATAAAAAAACTTATTGAAAAGCCCCAAACTTTTGAACAGTAGTGTATACTATACTTATAATACATCAGAAATGAGCAAATTACATTTGATTGCATCTGTATTCATCTCTGCATATGACAGAATCTTCAGGGATATGACTTCCGCTCAGACATTTACAGTTTGGGCATCACTGCATGTGAGCTAGCTAATGGACACGTGCCCTTTAAAGACATGCCTGCTACGCAGGTAAGGCACACTCTTGCATTTTATCCATCCCTTTTTGCTTTCACTCCTTTTTAACTTACATTTAGCTTCATAAACTGTCTCTTTGCCTGCGTCAGATGTTGTTAGAGAAGTTGAATGGTACAGTCCCCTGCCTTCTGGACACCACCACCATCCCCCCTGAAGAACTGAGCATGAAACCGTCTCGCTCGGGGGCCGACTCTGGGATCTGCGAGGGCCCCGGTGCCGGTGGAGCTCGCCACACCAACGGAGAGCCCTCATCCTCCTCCGCGGGAAACCCATACAGCCGGACCTTCAGTCCTCACTTTCATGCCTTTGTGGAACTTTGTCTGCAGAGAGATCCTGAGAAAAGGTCAATATAACACTCCACTGCTTCTGATTTGTATTTATTTTTAAAGGAATAATTTGAAATTCTGTCATGATTCACTCACCATCATATCCCACTAATTATATTTAACTAATGTTAAGAAATGAAACCGTATTGTAAAGTGTTACCAAATAGGTTATAATTTTGTGGTGCATTATGTCTTACCACAGACCTTCTGCCAGCTCTCTGATAGGTCATTCCTTCTTCAAACAAGTGAGTTTTACCATCTTCTGAGCAAATTCCTGATGTATTCGTAAGAATTTAAACAGAAAGTGGTTGCATACTCTCCTCAGTGTTTCACTGTGGTCAATGTAACGTTTCAGATAAAGCGCAGACCATCCGAGGCTCTTCCTGAACTCCTGTGTCCAGTTTCTCCAATCAGCAGCCTAGACTGCATGCAGCCTCAGGATTCGCCCACTGGACTGGCCAGTCTGGAGTCTGATCTCAGTCAGCTGGAGGTGGATGACTGGGACTTTTGACATGAAACGGATGAGAGATGGAGGGACGATGGAAATGGAAAGGGCTGATTTACCATAGGGCTCTTAATGAGAAATGTGGAAGATCTCGTTTTGTGTCTTTTTGCTTTTTAGTTTTAGGGGAGAAAAAGGGAAGGCCTGTGCTATGTGAATGTGATATAGACATTACAAAGAGCTTCAAAGAAGCTACAAAAGACTCTGGAATGTTTCTTGGTTGTCTTTGTTATTTGTGTATGTCACTAAAACTACAAAGAGATAAGAAGAGAAATGAAAAGCCAGCAGCCACATAGCCTTGCTAATGCATTCAGAAGCATGAACTGAAGCCTGAGGCATGCACTGTGCACCCTCGCCTACATTTTAGTTACTTATACAGACTGGCCATGTGACAATGGTGATCACTTCAGGCTACTGAAACGTTCTGTCTGTGTTTCAACTGAACTAATGACACTCTATGAATGTCTACCAGCTTACAGCAACACAGGTTCGCAATCGAATTACCATATTTGTCCAGTGAAGCATAAAGAGCTGTCAGTAAAGTCAAACTCGACATAGCACTGTCTAATATATGGATAGATTGTGGGAATGGTGCTCAATAGTGACGGCACAAGAAATATGCTAGAGGACAAGTTTTCTGCTATCTGGTGCAGTTATTAGTTTAAAACGATTAGTTCTGTTGAATTTTTGCTACGGTTAATTTCTGTTCTTGGCATGTGTTACAAAAGGAAATACTTCAATGGACCTTCTGTGTATTTTCAGCATATTTACATCTTGGTCAAATGTAATAAATGTTGCCGTTGATGTTGTTTGCTGTTATAGAGTTTTTTTTATGTTTAGAATGTTGTTTGTTACATTACTACTTACAAACCTATTTTGAAAAACAGCTTCTGCATTAGTGATTACTCCACATACTATACAGTTGATAATAGGGATGCACTGATATTAAAATTTTACAGGTAAGCTTGTAATTATTTTCATGTTTTGGCTGACAACTGATAAATGCTATTTTGATAAATGATAAATGCAATAATCAGAACAAAAAGCAGTTGAAGGATGACATGCATAATTTAAGTATTTATCTGACTCCATTAAAGATGTTGTTATTCTTTAACTTCTTATTCTTTAAAGGTAAAAAGTCTTCCTTAGAACGGATTGAAAGATGTAGGATTTAGCCTGAGTGCTTAGATAACGAAAGTTACAACCGGTGTGTGAGAGTGGCAGGATTAAAGCATTCTCCCAGATTAACAGTTACCTTTCCTTCTTATACCCTGAGCAAAGCATTGTTAAACATGAGTGGAATACCAACACCAAAACTGACCGACAGGAAACAAAAAGACAAATGGGTGGTGATCGAGAGGGGGAGAAACACATTAAAGGTGCAATATGTAAAAATTTTGGACTCGGGAAGAAATCATGTTCATGGATGCGATTATTAACGTTACTGTAGTATGAAGCAGAGCAGGACCAAGTGTTGTGGGAGCTGAACGAGGTCGCTGGAGCGATTGCGCAACACACGCCTCGCGAGCAGCGGAACTTTTATTATGCCACAGTCGCCGGTGCCGCTTCCGCTTTTCCGGTCATGAGTATGAGCTAACACAGCTCTGTTTATCATATTTGATACATTTGAGAGTGTTGAAAATGATGTTATAACGAGACACTTGTTTGAGGCACACTGCAGTAAGATAGATCGATTTTGAATATATTAAATGCTGGATGGCTTGTGTTGATAAATGGCATGTAATTCATTTTAAAACGTATTGTATGATGGAGTAAATGCTGTATTACTGCTACTAAAAATAAAGCTGCATCTGATTATGCTATGTTAGCTACTTCACAAAATAGTGTTTTTCTCTGAGGCATGGTAAAGCATGGTGCTCGCAAAAAATCAAGAAAATTAGATTTAAACAATAAGACTAAACGTGTTGAGCTATATAACAACAATTAATTTTCTGTCTATAAATATATCAAAACAGTTGTTGCCTTGTCTATTAAAAATTGTAATATATTAAAGCGTCTTTTCTGCAATATCTTTGGTTTCTACAATATTAAACCGGAAACCGAGGAAGACCGACACGGGTATGACGCAATTGACAGGCGACTCCTCACACGTCCCGGAGTCTTGGTTAAAATTGCAATTTTCTCACGATTTAAAAATAGTTGGAAACATTTGGGATATTGTAAGTACTCAAGTGAACAAAATATATAACACTGGCCTAGTGGTTTTTGGATATTTTTACTGCAAAAATGTTACATATTGCACCTTTAACATATTCTCCTCAATGCATGTTTAAGCACCTAGATTGTACATTAGGATACTTTAATATCTCTATTAAGTTCAGCACCTTTGAGTTCAGTTTATAAGCTGTCAGATGAGACCAAACATGACATAGTAGTAGATAAATAGTATATAGTGGAAAGCACGTGTCCTGTGAAGCAAATGGTACAGATGTGTCATTGACTCGTCTTCCCAGAACAAACCATCCTGTGTCTGGAGTGTCCTAACGGTCCTTCAATCAGCAATGTACAGCATGAAAAATGGATATTCATTTTGAGATTTGTAGTAAAAATTAACTTTACCTTTGTCATTATCGAAAAAACACTTACTCACATGGGCATGAATATTGGCTGTTTTTTATCATTCATCAGCTGGAAAACAATTGTATTGAAAGTAATTACAATGATATTGTTCCTCTGCATCATTATCATTATAGTCGTGGTGTGGATTTCACTATTCTCATAGAATTAGAACAATTATTAAAACTTCAGTTATAGTTATCTTACTTGGTGTGAAAGTGCCTTAATATTGGCCAAAAATATAATCTCTAGTGAATGATGTACAGATTGCTAAATTCTCATCCTGGGAGATTTCTGAGAATGAAGAAAAGAATCAAGAAAATGAAAAAACATTCTACAAAAGAGTGCATGTTTATTTCAGAGGTTCTGAAAATTTACAACGCAGATGGAATCTGAATGACTGAAGTAGAATACAGAAGAGGAGGCTGTGTGGTGCTAATCATCTTCATCTGAGGGAGGCTGGTCAGCAGCTGCCTGCTGTTTCTGCATCTTAGCCATGAGCTCTGAGGAAAAAATACGCCAAAAATGAGTTCCTTATTCTTCATTTCATTCTATATATGACATTAGAGAGTTAATTTATAAGGGCTTCAAGAGTTTCTGACCAATTGACCAAACCATGTCTGTGATTAATGGAAAAGATAAGCACCTTTAGCCGGGTTGAAGACGCCATTGGTCTGCTCATTACAAACATAGCAGCGCTTAGACTTGCGGTAGTGCTGGAGAGCACAGGTCTCGCAGAAGTAGTGCCGACACCTGGAGAAAACAAAGTAATTATACTTATAAATTGAGAATGACATACTAGGTCTGCAGTCAAATATGTGGCTAAAACATGCAAAAAAAAAAGTCAAACTTTAGATATGATGTACACTGGCTAAAGCATCATAATGTGGATTTGTGTTGTTTGTAAAAGTGGAGAACAGCATTTGCAAACAAACTGGCCATGGTTTGATGTAGCACTTACTTTGTAATAATAGGGTTCTTAAAGGACTCTCTACAAATGAAACACTTGAAAGGAAGATCTTCATCGTCGCTGCTCACTTCATAGTTTTCATCATCTGTGAGATAAACAATACATTAGAAAGCAGGACAAAAGAAGTGAAATGTTTTCAAAGACCTCTACCTAAAGATGGCTCACCGTTTGCCCCATATCTTCCTTCTTCAAGCTCTCGCTCAATCTGCCAGCCATGCTTGTAGTCTGAACGGTCATGCAGAAACTTACAGCTGTCTGAGGATTAAAAAAAAGACAGGTTTGTTCCTGCAATGATATTTGCCATGAACATCAAAAGAAAGGCAAAAATAGAGTGGAAACCTGTGGCTTACTAACCTCCGAACCCGCAGAAGCCCGTCTCTTTATAGTCTTTACAAATGTCAGGCTGGTAATCCCACCGGACTGTGGCCCTGAGGTGCTCAGGGGCTCTAATTGGTCCTTTCCTATCACATTGTGACATTGTGGAGCAGTTAAAAGTTGTGTGTCTTCAAAAGCATATTTAGTCACAGAAAACAGGACCAGCTGCTTGCTTGAACAGCATTTCTTCTGACTCACCTGACCATACCAGAGGAGGCATTGCCCATGGTGGAATCTTTGGGTTTAATGAATTTGTGGTAGTTGTTGATGCCACGATAAATCTTATCGTCTTCTTTACCAGTCAACTCCTATAAATAAAATACAGACATGCCACTGAATTAAGAAATTGTGCTTATTGTGGCCACCCTAACAATATCAACAATCATGCATCTTAAAAAAATGAAATGGAAATTCACCGTCTATTTTCTAAAAGCATCTTAATGATCTTACAGTGAATGATTCACCCATGCATGTTTCATTTTTGACCTCATAATTTTTAATTAAAATGTCATAACTCAATCTTTCTGTGAAACGACAGACTTCTCTCTGTTGATATTTGCTTGACTTCTCTAATCATTAAACCCCGCCCCTTCCTTACAATCAACCGCAAGCTTGCATTCAGATCTGCTTTCAATCAATCAACCAACACATTTTTTCTTTGTTTCATTCAGTCGTACATCACAATACAGAAGAAATTATCTGTTGCTACTTCCATTTCATCACTGTGAAGAAACGGTTCACCCAAAAATGACAATTGTGCCACTATATGCATCAAATTTGAATATGCACATATTTAAAATCACACAAATGAGATTCGAGAGCTGAGGCTGAGAGGAAGAGTTTCTGAGCATACAGACTTTTTGTTCCTCTCACAAAGCTACTGTTTAGTTTTTGAGGACTTAGAACATAACACACAAGTTGTGTATATTTATAATACTTTTATTGAAAATTGTCTTTATATGTTCATTTCAGTTTTAGAGTCAAGTCATGTCAAGTCACCTTTATTTATATAGCGCTTTTTACAATGTAGATTGTGTCAAAGCAGCTTTACATTGATAACTGGTACATTGTTTGGCTGCACAGCAGCTCTTAAAGAATAGTGTCAATGCATTGAATATCAAATGTCAAGTCAAGTGAGTATTGAAATTATTTAGAGAAACGTACATTCTACCTTTTGTGTTCAATACGAGAACGTTTTGACACAACATTAGGGTGAACAGATGACGACAATGTTATTTTGGAAAAATATCCCTTTAAAAACAAGTTCATCATAATATCTGTTTATTGAGAGTTGTTATAGGCCATAGAATCTCATGTTCTAATATATTTAGACAATTATAAATTTAGACAATTACTATTCAGTAAAATGCATCAACTCTGCTGTGCTCCAAAATATTGAATGAGGTCACTAAAAAAACTTAACTAATTTGACCTGAATAACGCTACTGGGTCATTGACGAATAAGGTTTTAAAAGTGCAAAAAAAAAAAAAAAAAGGAGATATAATTAATTTCGAAGTTTTATTAAGTGTTAATAATGACATTATGTGGTTTTTATAATCAATTAACATTTTTTTTTTTTTTTGACATTTTTTACAAGATGTACAAAATTTGTCACCAAAAAAGTCATTTGGTTTAACTACAATTTCAGTTTTACAGAATGACACATTTGGTTATACCAAATGACGATATTTTCAAACAATGCTAACAGACTGATATCTATCTAGCTAGCTAGTTAGCTAGCAAAAAGACAATCAAACATTTTATATTTAGTACAAGTTTTTAAAATATTACAACATTTTCCATGTTTTATAGCGGTTGTACCGAATTACCTGATGTTTCGGGACATGTGTATGAGCAAGTGAAAACATGAATTTTTCAAATATTTAAGAGAATTAGTTACTTTGCTTCATGACCATGTGGTCCTTTGCAGGTGTCTGAATGATGTCACATCCTGTCACATGATACTGACCACATGACTTGATCCAAAATGGTCCTTTTATATTGGTTACTCCGAATGACATTAATGAAATTCATTTTTCCAGACATTCTTTCTCATAACAAAGCAACAACTTCTACACATAATTTTAATACCATGTTGCACTATGCTAATACATGATGTTATAAAATTATGCCAGAATAGAAAAATATGTACATTTATTATATTTTAAAATATTTTAATCACAAATGAAATGGCTGTATTGGCCTTTGAACGGTTAAACCGAATGAACTTTTGACACTTCAGAATCTTTAAATACCTTTATATGTAGCAAAATATAATTAAAACCTGGATTCAACAAAAGAGATCTAGTTGTACTACCTTACATACTTTGGATGTCTTATCTTTGTTTTTTATTATTATTAAGGCCTTTGGACAAAAAAATGACCCGTCACGTCATTGACCCTACTATATTATCTTCTGTAGAGCTGCTTTACAGTTTAAATAGGTATAATAATAACTGAAAGTAATGAATTCTGATAGAACACTTTTGCAATGTAGATGCTGTTTTTCTGTTTACTATTTTAAAGCTGCTTTGAAGAAATCTGTAATGTAAAAAGCACTGTACAAATAAACTTGACATTACTTTACAATGTTGGTGCCAGTTATTGTATTATTCCCCCGTACCTCTTGAATCTTCTGGCTGCGCTCAAATATGGCCTGAGCATCTTTGTCCCTCTCTGTGTCCAACTCATAAACAGCAGTGGCCCCCATGTCATCCGGTCCCTCTGGTTTCTGCAACACACACACACACACACACAGTAATACACTGAATTACAAGAATCAAATGTTTGGAATGAAATCAAATGAATCTGCATTCTTTAATGCTTGCCATAATAAAAATCATAGGAAAACACGACCGCCACACTGTAAACATCTGACAGACTCACCGCTGACCGAGTCGACTTGTAAGCGACAGTGACACTCTTGTCTTGTTTCTCCTCTTCACTTTCACTTGATGAGACTACTTCCTTCTCCACTTTCTTTGTCTATACAGTGGGATGTGCAGTATAAAACTTGCGGTTATGGCTTCAGAGTAAACAACAGCTTCGTAAAAGACTAAAACAATGCAGACTTCATGAAACATTTAAAATACCGACATACTTTCTGAATCATGGGGTTCGTAATAGCAGCTTTCTTCTTTCTGACCACAGCACTGCCCTCCTCGCCGCTACTCCTGTCTGACGAACACACAAAAATACCGATTTAATACATCAGTTCGTCGGTTGTTGTGATCAGAAATACGTTGAGCACAAACACTGACTGACCGAATACAGACGGGAAAATAAGTACAAAATACCTTTATCGCTATCACTTGCATTTCTTTTCCGTGCAGAAAATTTCTTGTTTGATTTCTTAAAAAGAAACTTGCAGGTTGTTTTAGGCTCTTCTGACTCCGCCATCTTTAACTACATATGAAAACAAACCATAGAGTAAATATGAGGAACTTCCGTAATAGTGCCTCTTGTGTTTGGGATGAATACAGTGCAAGTGCGTGGGGTGTACTGTTTTCAGAGATGGTCTTTTTTATATATATTCACATTTTAATTAATAATATTCATATTTTACAGTTATTAAAAGTCTATTATTAGACTCACGGTCAGACATAATTTGGAAACATATATAACACAAAATTAATGGCAGCTAGCTTTTCTGATACAAAACAATAATATTTACTGTACTTAACTGCACAATACTTTACACCAGAGCTTTCAGACCTTCTCAATGCCAAGGACCAACAAATGCAAAATCTGTATTTATGAGATAAATACATTAGTTTTATTTTCTTATTTTGATCATTACATAATGATGTACTGCCTTATATTATATGGGAGTATATGCCTTCATATTCAAGACATTTTTTTTTATTTCCTTTTGTTTTTTTTACTTGAATGAAATACAAAACATGCCCCATTAAACACAAACCAAATTCAACAAACTCAAATAGCAGCAAAGCATTAATATTAAAAAGACTGCACAACTTAAGTGCTCTTTATGCATACATTTTAAGGTTTTAAAGAAGACCACAAAGTTCTCCAAGAAGCGTCATAGCATATATTTTGCAATACTTAACCACACCCCTATCGTAAAGTACCACTAGACGAGGAAAAGCGTCGTAAAATACCACACTGGTTTACGGCCTCGCGCCATTTTAAGAAAGGAACGACTCGTTCAGCTTGGTGAGAGTACACGTTGGGTATTGTGTGGACCGAAATACACACAAAAATACTAAAGGGATTTAAGAAATTCATCGACGAAGATTTCCCACAGAAACACGCAGAGATTATTGGGCTAAAATCGGAGGTTTCGTCGGAACCGAATGAGAAGTTGAGGTAATTCGCTATTAGAGGCCGCCCGTGGAAATGTTAGCGATCTCTGATCTGATCAGTAGACTTGAATTAGTAGAGCTAAGCCTAACCAGGATTGAGCTTTGGTTTACACGCTTGTAACAGAACGTGCACTACCAGTACTTGTGTGATTCTTCCGGTTAGTTTATGTAATACTTAGCAGATTATTCAATCATTTATGTAATGCAAATATAGTGATGTTTGTTTGCCCGAAGCTAGCCGAGTTAGCTAGTACTGCTAGCTGCTAACTTTTGGAACCTCGATTAGGGGGTGTTTCACTATTGATACAGACACTGAAAGATACTTACACGCCACATTTTCAGTTAAAGTTTACCAACGTCGAATTTGTCCATGCTGGGATTTCGACCGATCTTGGAGTAGCTGAAATCTCCTGTAACTTATAAATCATTTACCCACCGTAAATGCTTAGATCTGGTATTTAATATTCTCTTAAGGGTTGGTCTGAATTTTAATTGAATCGGTTTTAATTTCTCTCTTCTAGGTGAACAATGACTCAGTTTCTTCCGCCGAACCTGCTGGCATTGTTTGCCCCGCGGGACCCGATACCGTTCCTGCCTCAGCTGGAGAAGCTTCCCCACGAGAAACACCACAACCAGCCGTACTGCGGAATTGCCCCTTTCATCCGGCATTTTGAGGTACTTTATTATATAAGATTATTTTTTTATACTGCTAGTAAAGATAAAGTATTTTAATAAGATGATTGTTGTATGCATGATGCAAATTACTTAAGATTTTTAAAGTATTGTGATATTATATAATGCTGTTTTTCTTACGCACTGTTGGTTAGGACCCCAGAGATGCGCCGCCACCCACAAGAGCAGAGACGCGGGAGGAGAGGTTGGAGAGAAAGGTTAGGAAGTTTTAACATTTTAGTTACTGTGGGAAGTTCACTGATGTTGTTTACTCGTGCTGAATGGCTTTTAGATTTTCAGACTTCATTCATGGCAATAAAAAGGTTATTAGTCAGTTATTGAAATGCCTTATTTTCAAAAATGTCACTTTTGTCAATTCATTGGTATTTAACAAATTCGACTCTCTTGCTGTAAAACCAGCTAAGTCTGTGTGCTTTTTTTTTTTTTTTTTGCAAAAACCTCTAAGTCCACCTCTTTGGACAAGACGACATAGTAAAATGTCAGTTTCACAGCTGCAAAAGGAACACTGTTGTGTTTACTTGCTAATTGTGAAATCCTGTCATTGCCACTGTAACGATGGATAAAACATTATAACTTGCAGCTCGGCAATTGAAAGCCGGCTCGTACGCACACCGTTATTCATCTGGAAATCATATTATTTGACTCGTGTAATTCTGATTGGTTCTTCTGTGGACTTGGAGGCTTTTGCTGACAAAGGGAAGTGGCATTTAGCGGTTTTTGCCAAGGAACTGGGATTTAGCGGATTTGAAGCAAAAGTATTTGAACGTATACTATGTGCGGAGAGCTTTCGCTCAATATCATTCTCATTTTTGACGGAGGTGTTGTTTTGAATGTAATGTGGTCCATTGTGATTTCAATTTCAGAGAAGAGAGAAGATGGAAAGGAGGCAAGTAGTGGTGGAAACAGAACTGAAGCTATGTAAGTATCTGAACTTAATAACAAGTGAACGGCTGCAACACTCTATTATAAAACCTTATCAATTGTTTCTTGTATCTCCACAGGGGACCCACATAACGATACTAATGCTCAAGGAGATGCGTTTAAGACCTTGTTTGTTGCTCGAATTGTGAGTATTTTTGTTTTATGTATGGGCTAGTGAACAAGAATTAAAAAAAAAAAAAAAAATTGCCCTAAAAAAAAAAAAGAATCTTATGCATTGTATTCTCTTCATACAGAATTATGACACCACAGAATCCAAACTACGGCGCGAGTTTGAAGTCTATGGTCCTATCAAACGGGTAAGTTGTGTTGAATGTTAAGTACATTTCTCCACTATCTTTTTTTTTTTTTTTTTTTTAATCCCCACAGTCTCATCCCTTAATTATGTGCTTTTATTAGATCTACATTGTCTACAACAAGAAAACTGGAAAACCAAGAGGCTATGCGTTCATTGAATATGAACACGAGAGAGACATGCACTGTGAGTAAACGAGACATCTCGTTCTGCTTTAAATCCCTTAAATGACTTGGAAATACTACACCATCTCTTACTGCAATGAAAAAGAGGCATTCATTGTCTTCTCATGAAAACTATTTTTATTTGAAACAAATGATGTTGGACGTAGTCCATCTATTTAGCTTTTCTTTTTTTTTCTTTTTCTTTTTTTTTTGCAGTCACCACAAATTTAGGTGTAGCGAACCTATCAAATGTAAAAACATATGAGATTGTGTAACTCTGTCATGTTATAAAACTCCATTTGTGTGTGCGTGTGCTTGTATGACCGCTTGTCAACCCTATCATACCTGTGTTCGTAGAATATTCCTGTTTTTTACCCCGTGTGTGTGTTGCATCTGTGTGAGTGTGACGGTGCAGCACATGTGGGTGAAGAGCGGAGTGTGGCTGTGCGTTAGCCCAACACACATTCTGATGAATGTTGCCACTCTATGGCATCTCTGTAATGTTTAGGCAGTGTGACATAGCAGTGTGTTTCCGGACGGAGCGGTGATGGTAAGCTAAAGGCTAAGGCCGTCTGTAGTGAAAAAAGGTGACCCATATACTTACACACCTGTTTATGTCTGGTGCACAAACAGCCGTTAATATCCAGGCTTTTTATACCTAAGTTCAAACAGGGGCGTTTATAATTGAAGTGTTGTGGAGCGAGTCAATGCTTTCTATTAATTGTGTGTTGTTCTCATTGCTACTGCAGCCGCCTATCTCTGATGGCTATTGGCCAGAGCTGGCTTGCAGATCATGATGATGGTTTTGATACATCTACACCCTACTACCACAGCTCAGTATATGGTTGGTATGATGGGTTTGTATGATGGGTAAGATTTCTTTACACCCCTCATCTAATTTTAGTTGATAGGTGATAGGTGTACCAAATCACTTCTCATCTGCCCCATTTTAGGGCTAAACATAGCCAGTTGTCATTGAACGTGGCTTGGGCCAGTTATAGTGAGTGCGAGCCTGTCATTAATCTCTTCTATTAAAGCCATTGTACTATTCGTGGTTGTACCCTGCAAGGTTTAGACCGTGCGGTTTAGTGACATTTGAAACCGAACTGTGTTGTAAACAACCTGTTTTTTGTGTTGCAACACACAATTGCCATATCGTAGTGGATGGTTATCTCGTTAAAATATGCAGAATAGATTTTTATTAACACTTATTACACAAAGTTAAGTGTGCCCCCCCCCCCCCCTCCACAAGGTTGTCATCCCTGCCATAAAAGTGCAGTTACACTTAGTTTTTCAGTGAATTTTTGCAGAGGAAATCCAGTCATTTCAATAGTAATCCACATGATGTAGAATTTTGTGTTTTGGTTGGGTAGATTTACCCACGCAGATTTCGCTATGGGTTCAAGTTGGTCACGCAGATTTGGCATGTTGATAGACAGAAAGCTGCTTGTTTTGAAAGTGACTTAGCTACACTATTAACAATTTGACAGTGGATCTTTTTTCCTTCAAAATTTTGTGCTAATGTGATTGCACCTTAATACTGTTGCTATGCAACAACTAGAAGAAAAGTATCTGCTTGTGTTGTGCAGAGACGATGTGAATGTTTCTTATTACTATAACTGTTACTATACTGGTAAGTGTTACTATAATCAAATAAGCCACAGAACCGTAACTGTTTTGTAATGTAAATAATGGCACAAAAGACTTATTTGGTAATGTATTTTTATTAAAATCAAAATTCTTAGTGTGTAGGCACTATATTCGCTGAAATGGTGGTGTTGGCTTTAATAGAATTGGTTAACCAAAGGCTTTGGATATTCAAATCATCGCACGGAACCTAAATACATTTAAAGATTCTTATTGCCATGGATTCACCTTGTACAGCATCAATGGTTCAAATTCAGTCCCAGAGTTCCTCTGAGAGACACGTGATCCATAGGCCTAAGAAATGTCTATTTAGGTCGAGCGAGGAGCTGCAAACTTTGTTTCTGAACTGGCTATTTAAATCCTTATCTGTAAAGCTCGTAATGGGCTAAGAAAATGACATGGATAGAACCAATAAAATATGAATTATCTTTACTTTTCTTAACACATGTTAAGGGTTTATACCATTTCGTTTCATGATACTCATATTTCTGAATTTGAATTCTAGGTTTAAAAAAAATTCTAGATCTTTTAAAATGTCACTTGCAAGGCCCTGTAGAATCGTAAAGAAATTTAAATTGAATGGAAAAACTGATCTGAGAGATTTTGTTATGGATATAAGGGTGGTTGGTAAGCCCCTCTTGTTGGTTAGTTAGGTGAGGGTTGTGGTAAGGCCCTCTGTTAACTGTTAAAAATGAGGGTGGATGGTAAGGCCCTCTTGTTGGGTAGGTGCGCTGAGGGTGTTTGGTAAGCCCCTCTAGTTTGGTATGGTAGTCTGAGGGTTGTTGGTAAGGCCCTCTGGATGAGATGTCAGGACAGGTGTGTGCAAAATAACTTGAGGGTTTGATGGTAACGCCCTCATGATGGGTTTCAACTGAACGCCATCGACAGTGCAGACCAGAGTAGCTTCGTGGATTTCATCGTATCCCTTGTTGAAGGATTGGATCCCTAATTCCTTGGTTCAAGGTTGTCCAGTTTTGTTTAAAAAAAAAAAAAAGGGGAAGAAAAAAAAATAAAAAATTATCAAATGTACTGAAAGACATTGATTCGAAGCTGCTGGAATCGCCAGGCTACGTTTCCGTGGGGTTTTCCATCAAGGACTTCATCCTTGGCCAGGTGTTATGGTAAGATAGCATCTCCAGGTAATGTGGTAAGACTGAGATAATGAATAAATACTTAAGGGCTTAGACTTAGACCAGCAGAAGGAAAAGACCCAAGGGAATTGGCCATATTGAAGTGTGTGGGAATTGTGTAACTTATTTAAAAGTACTTCTAGCATACCCATTATTTATAATATATAAAAGCTAAAATCTGCAACTTTTTTCCCCCCTTTGGTCTGTCGTGATGTGAGTAAGGTGCTTTAATGCTCATAGAAATTCTGTATGAGTGTGAATGAATGTTTCTGAGAGAATTCGGAGAATGGAAAGGATGGCTTTTTGCTTAACTGTATTCACTAAGTGCCTTTTTTTTTCCTTATTGTGGCTTTCTATCAAGGTTTAATGAGAATAAAATGGCATTAATGGGCAGTTTAATGTGGATCACACTTAATTTGGAGATGACTTTAGTGGTCCAAGCTGTTGAGTACAATACTGCTTTGTTTTTGTGATCCACCTTGCACTGTGTTAGAAGAACTGCCTCAAATTTTATTTGTGCCAGTTTCGAGGTCTACCGTAGCACCTTATTTCTTTCTGAATTCCAGAAAGATGGCATTTTCCCTGAATATTACGTAGTTTTTCGAAAGCACGTTTTAGTGTCTAAACTAAACTCTAAAGGCGGGTGTACACTGTGCGAATCTGGGAGGTTGGGAGTCATTGTATATGTTACGGGTAAATCAGATAATCCCATCAAAGCAGCTGGTACATGGCACGACTGTATTGCATGGCGAGCCAGCAGCAATTGCATGAGCTTTCACGCTTAACACGGAGACTGGACCGTGTTCCTGCTGTAGCCTCCGATAGAAAAACCAAAGAGAATAAAAAGATGGGTGTGCAAATGATTTGGTGAAAAGCAGAGAACAGCACAGCCATTCCTTTCAACAAAGAAAGAACCAGAGAGTGTATTTGTGTCCGTGTATGTGCACGCTGTAGGGTTGCAGCCACTGGGCTGCTATAATGTTCATAGATCTAGCCTATGTGACATGGTTATGTATGATTTGGCAATAGGGACAGCATATAGACTGGTAAAAATCGGGCCGACTTCTCAAATTTAAAAAAAAAAAAAAAAAAAGTTTATGAATTACTGGGATGTTGGGAGGTGCTCCTGACGTGCTCGGCCCATAATTCCTCTCACACAAAGCAAGCCACGACCATACGAGCAACAACGATTTCCAATCGATTTCTACCGAGAGAAGAGAAATCGCCTGCAAGCTCATACGACAAAAGAAAACGTACAGTGTATGCCCGGCTTAAGTGGTATCTGGAGTTTGAATCTTCATACTGAGAATTTGGATGCCACTGCAATGTTTTAACATTCCCTGATCCATTATCCTTAAATGTAAGGTATTTGGCATATTTTTCAGCAACTTGCAATATTCAGTTTAGGTTTTATTTGTCAAGTGCTGAAATTAGCATATGGATCATGAATTCATAACAGGCTGTTTCTTAAGCATTGAAATTATTTTATGGAATGCAGTCTGGAAAATCTGCTTAAATCCATAATCCAAATCATGAACATCAGTAATTGGTAAATGTTTTTTTTTTTTTTCTTTTTTTTTTTTTTTTTTTTTAAATGTTGTTTTTGTGATTTATTAATGTGTGCCTCAATCCATGCAGGTAATCATTAACTAAAACTGTAGAAGATATTTTTTTTTTTTTTTTAGAATTACTTTATTTATTTATTTATTTATTTATTTAAGTTTTTTAAGCTCATGACAGCATTGTCAGTTTATCTCATTCCTGGTGTCTTATCCATTCGGAGGTAAGCGCGTGTCTTCAAATAGCTTAAAATGTTTTGAATGGAGTTCCTCCCAAATTCAAGGTATGTAGTAGGAAATACTGTTGTGTGTATTCTTGTTTTCTCATTGTCCACCTCTTTCTTTCTTTTACTCCTTATTCCCTTCATCCCTCAATCTCCGCTTTTCTATTGCTCATCTATCAACTCTACTAGCTGCCTACAAGCATGCGGATGGCAAAAAGATTGATGGACGTAGAGTACTTGTTGATGTTGAAAGAGGACGAACGGTCAAAGGTTGGCGCCCCCGACGACTTGGTGAGCATTTTTCTAATCAAGTGTTCTTTTCTTGGCCAGGGGTGTCCAATGATGTTCCTGGAGGGCCAATGTCCTATAGCCTGTCCCAGCATACTTGCCTGGAAGTTTCTAGTAATCCACAAGACCTTGATTAGCTTGTTCAGGAGTGTTTAATTAAAGTTGAAAAAAAAACAAAACTCTGTGTGACAGTGAATCTCGAGTGCCACAGTTGCCCACCCCTGGTAAAGATAGTACGGTTGGGATAGTATGTGTTCATACTTAACGTCTTCAATATACATGTATTTCACTATCCAGGTGGAGGTCTTGGCGGTACAAGGCGAGGAGGGGCAGATGTCAACATCAAGCACTCTGGCAGAGATGACACCTCCCGCTATGATGACCGACCAATTGGCAGGCAAGTTGCCTGGAGCATAATTGTGTTTTTAGATGGGTAACTTTCAGTCTTCCAAGCACAACCTTATTTCTGTTGTCTGTTATCCTGCAGTGACCGAGATCGGGATCGCGGCGAACGCAGGGAGCGCAGTCGCGAACGTGACCGAGACAAGGAGCGTGGAGAGCGCCGCCGCTCTCGGTCCCGGGAGAGACGCAGACGCACCAGATCTCGTGAGCGTGAGAGGGCCATTGCGGTTCCGGGGGAGGAGGCTGGGGGCAGCAGCCGACGTCGAGACAGAGAAAGAGACAGAGGTGTTGCCGGAGACAGCCGAGAGAGGAGTAGAGACCGGGATAGAGAAAGAGACCGCAAGAGGAGAAGCAGGAGCAGGGATAGAAAGAGAGACAGGGAAAGAGGCAAAGGTGCAGATGGAGGGGAGGAAGGCATGGGTGGGCTAGGTGACGGAATGATGCCAGAAGGGGGAGAAAGGGGTATGGAGGACCCATTGGGGGGTGAACCAGGACGAGGTGAGGATGGAGGGCCTGAAGGAGAGGAGAGAGGAAGGGATCGAGACAAGGACAGGGAAAGAGACCGTGACAGGAAGCGCAGCCATAGAGACAAAGATAGAGACCGGGATCGGGAGAGAAGGCGAGATAGGGATAGAGATCGTGAACACAAGCGGGACCGGGGTGATCGGGACCGTGGGGACCGGAGGGAAGATAGACACGTATCCTCCTCAGGAGATCAAGAGGGTTTGGGTAACGGCGGTGAAGGGGGTGACGGGCCAGTGCCGCCACAATCAGAAGAAGGTTCACAGGATGGGATGAGGATGATGATGATGGATCAGGATTCCATACAGTCAGGAGAGGGCTATGCCTCCAATGAGAACGGGTACAGGCTAGAGGGCCAGGGTGATGAGTACTGAAAGTGCCACAGTTGTGTGAATAATCCAAGGTCATTCAGTTGTAATGTTGTTTTGATTTACAAATATCCTAAACCATTATTTAATGCCTCCACCCTTTGCTTGCACTATGTCCACAGTGTGTGAGTATTATACTGTACTACCAACAGCTATCACTGAGAGAGCTTAGTATCTCCCTGGTAAGAATCGTCCTTTTGTTAAATAAAAAGATTATGTAGCTGAACTGTGAGCATTTTTGTTTTTTTTTTTTGTTTTTATTTTGAGCCTGGTTAAATTTATATCTGGGGTTTTATTCACAAATCTTCACTGAAATAGCCTTATGATGCATTTGAATTCCCTGTTATAACATCAACTCAATTGACTGCATTGCTGGGAAGAGGTCTCTTGACTGAAGTGCTGTATTTTTTTACAGTGTAATTTATTCAGTAAGGGATGGGTAATTGTCAGATGATTGGCGTTATTTAGTAACGCTATATCCATTTTCATATATGATGGACTACAAGAGTAATTACTTGGTTTGTTATCTGTACAATGTTCCTTTTACACTGGTCTTCCTCACCCCCCAGTTTCCCTGCAATGGTTTTTTTTTTTTTTTTTTTGTCTTGTACATTTTGTTTTATATTTAGTTCAGTATGTGGATCGTTTGCATACCGTACAGTGGCCCCTAATTTTACTGAAGGAACAAAGGCAGGAAACATTGATACAGATGTGTTTTTAAATATGAATGTTTGCCATGGGTTCACTAAAATTGCTCTTAATTTTCTTTTTTTTTTCTTTTTGCTTGTATCTCTGGTCGTATTGGTTCTGCCTTTCATTCTTGAATAAATACTTTTTTTATTGACACATCTGAGTCCTTTTATAATTCCTTGTCTAAAGGTTTTGAACTTGCTCCTCTGACGTGTAGTATTGCGTCATTCACTAAGCGGCTGTTTGGGACGGGTGCGCGCACTCTTCGCGCATCTCGCCACATTAGCTGAAGCATCTACGCTTTCGCTGTGGAGCTGCAGCAGACGGTTGATTTTTACAATTGAAAATCCGCTCCTTCTGGTCCAAAACGATATCTTGTATCTTACAAGTCTACCTCTGGTAAAACGGCGTTGAGACCCGCTCAGTCCTCCACTGCAGCAGATTGCCTTCATGATGTCATCGTATTATCATACGGGGAAAGAGGTGGATATGGCGGCGATGACGGAACCGCTCTGCTTGGAAAGAGGTATTTTACTTAGTCGTGTTTATTATATCCCAACAGACCTGTAGTATTTGGAAAATGCTATGGCAGATGGCTTAACCAATGAACGGACAGGTTTTTGTGCCTGTTAATCAGGCAGCATTAGTGGCCACTGAGTAGTGCCCATAATGTGAATGAGTCAATGTGGTAGTGTTTGATTTATGCTTGAAATGTATTAAAATCGATTCATTTACAAGTAAATGTCATATCTGTGCATATGGAAGCACATGGCAGGAAGTATTTTTGCCTATGTTCCCCGCTTTAATTGGCATCCGTGATCATATTTACGTTGTATAGGGGTGTATGGTCTCTTCTATACTGGATCTTCCAGCATTAATTTGTGCCTCTTTTTTGATTAACAAAAAAATACAGTGAGTTATCGACGGCGGGCGTCTTTAGTCATTTTATTAAAAAGTGCCCTTAAAGCATCATTCTAAAATATGGTGCTTTAAAAATAAAAAGTCAGCAGATTTATAGTTTCATAACCAGAAATGTCAATGACTGGTTGGCATTCCATCCCAGGATAACTTTGTTAGCAAGTCAGTTTTTTTAAATGTGTATTTCTATAATGTTTTATTTTTCTCCAGATGTTTGCAGGGTGATAGAACTGTTGGACAGGCTTCAAAGAAGCGGTGAGCTTCCTCCTCCCAAACTTCAGGCTCTACAGAGAGTTCTACAGAGCAAGTTCTGTGCTGCCATCAGAGAGGTAAAGCTACTTCAGTCTTTCAAACATGAGGTTGCTTGGCTTATTTGCTTCTATTAATAACTATTTCCTGGCTTCCCTTGCTTTCAGTTGGAACAAATTGCCTTCATAAAAAAAGACAGTGAGAAATATTTACTAATTTTTACCTTTTTCTTGTGCTGAATTCACAGAACACTAATGCAACATAAATAGCTAGGTATAAAATTAAGGTTAGACAGAATTTTGTCCTTTTCCACCTCCTCACGTATATGGTCGTTTCTCATAGAAAGAATTGTGCTGCACTGTTCCTCCTCCTGAATGACTCACTTTCCTGTCTCTTTGAGACTGCATCTCACTTCAGCCTCCATATCTCACTCCTTGACTTGTGGTAATTGGTTCCTATGGCAGGAAGCCAGTCTGTTCACAATCTATGCACGACAATAAAACGGATTTACTAATGTCAGACTTATTTAGTTTTCACATGTCCTTCAGGTGTCCTGCTCTTTGCGTATCTGAGAGAGAAATGTTATAAGACAAGGTTTTGATCAGTATATCTGCATTGCTTGATTTCTCCCACTAAAATTTGCCTACTAATTCACAAATTTTACATAGTATTTACTGATAAAACTTAGCAATTTCATTATTACATGGCTCTTGATTCTGGTTGTTCATTAATAGTATTCAGCTGTCAAATATTCTTCTGTCAGCACTAAACTGTGTAACTGACTATTGTTTCAAGAAACTGATTTCCTACATACTCAAAAATAAAGGTTCTTTATTGGCATCAATGGTTCCATGAACATTTAACAATTATGGAATCTTTCCGTTCCACAAAAGGTTCTTTATAGTGAGAAAAAATATTCTTCAGATTATTAAAATGTTCTTAACGCTAAGCAAAAAAATGGTTCCTTTAAGAACTGTTCACTGAATGATTCTTCTATGGCGTCGCTGTGAAAACCCTCTTTAGGAACCTTTATTTTTATGTCTCTCATATCACCCTGATGTCATTTTCCTAAAAAAAAATTAAATAAAGCTAAAATCAATTTGTCCATTTATTTATTTGGTAATCATCAGCCATGTAATAAGCTAAATAATGGACAGTCACATGGTCATTGTCACAAAATAAACCCCCACTGGATGATCAGGATCCTGTTGTGAAGCAGAAAGGTTTGTGGGATACTTTGGGGGTTTATTTTGCCATTGTGACCAGCTTGATTGTACATTATCACCTCTAATAAAGTCATTAACAATCATTATTTAATCTTTAACCACACCAGTAGTTTGTGTACGTTCCACTATGTATGCACATGAAAATATGAATCGAAGTTTCAGGACATTTTTGGTTTTTTTTTTATTGTACATTAAAGGATTAGTTCACTTTCAAATGAAAATTAGCCCAAGCTTTACTCACCCTCAAGCCATTCTAGGTGTATATGACTTTCTTCTTTCTGATGAACACAGTCAGAGAAATATTAATAAATATCCTGATGCATCCGAGCTTTATAATAGCAGTGAACGATACCAACGAGTATGAGCTGAAGAAAGTGCATCCATCCACATCCATCCATCATAAACATACTCCACATGGCTCCGAGGGGTTAATAAAGGCCTTCTGAAGCGATGTGTTTGTGTGTTAAAAAAAAAAAAAAAAATCCATATTTAACAAGTTATGAAGTAAAATATCTAGCTTCTGCCAGACCGCCTTCCATATTCAAATTATAAAGAAAGTGTAGAACTCTTGAAGTTCCAAAAGCTTACGCTGCGTCCTACGCCTTCCCTATTCAACTTACGGAAAAAACTCACGCAATGCTAGTTTACACTTTCTTTGTAAGTTGAATACGGAAGGCGGTCTGGCAGAAGCTAGATATTTTACTTCATAACTTGTTAAATATGGATATTTTTTTTTTACACAAACGCATCGCTTCACTTCAGAAGAACTTTATTAACTCCACGGAGCCGTGCGGAGAATGTTTATAATGGACGAATGTGGATGGAAGCACTTTCTTCAGCTCATACTCGTTGATCCCACTCAATGCCATTATAAACTCGTTGATCCCACTCACTGCCTTGGATGCGCCAGGATATTTATTAATATTTCTCTGATTGTGTTCATCAGAAAGAATAAAGTCATATACACCTAGGATGGCTTGAGGGTGAGTAAAGCTTGGGCTAATTTTCATTTGAAAGTGAACTAATCCTTTAATGATCTACAAAGCAAGCTACAGTACAAATACTTTCTCACTATGTAGTTGAAATGTCATGATTGGCCCTCTCTTAGGTCTACGAGCAGCTTTATGATACATTGGATATTGTAGGTGGGCCTGAGGTCCGAGCACAAGCCACTGCCAAGGTAACTTTTTTTTTTTTTTTTTTTTCTGCCACTATGTTAATCAAGAATGATCATACACTGAAGGAAACGCTTATTTGATCTCTTTTTCCAGGCCACAGTAGCAGCATTTGCTGCCAGTGAAGGTCACGCACACCCAAGAGTGGTTGAACTCCCTAAAACAGACGAGGGGCTCGGGTTCAACATCATGGGGGGGAAAGAACAAAACTCTCCCATCTACATATCCAGGGTCATCCCAGGAGGTGTTGCTGACCGACAGGGTGGTCTGAAGAGAGGAGATCAACTGCTCTCTGTTAATGGAGTGGTATGTTTGGACAGTATGTTTTTGAGATGGATAATTTAGTAGTTATATTTCTGTATGTGACCATGACCTTGACTTCAAAAGCTGTGGTTTGCCACAATTACATGTTAATATGCTTGCAGTTGCAGACTTTAAAATGTCCTTTATTTCTTCATTGTGTGTAGAGTGTGGAGGGAGAACACCATGAGAAAGCTGTAGAGCTGCTAAAGGCAGCTCAGGGTTCAGTGAAACTGGTGGTGCGTTACACCCCTAAAGTCCTCGAAGAGATGGAAGCCAGGTTTGAGAAGATGAGAAGCGCCAGGAGACGCCAGCAACATACCAGCTACTCGTGAGTGTGACTTTATCACTTTCTTTTCCTTCACCCTCCTATTTCTTTGGTTCTTTACCTTTTTTTCATCTTCTCTCAGCCGATTAGTAATCACAAGACATTTTTGTTTCCTTTAAAAAATTGTAAACTACTGTTCAAAAGTTTGGGATTGGTAAGACTTTTAAATGTTTTTTGAAAGGAATCTCTGAGGCTCACCAAGGCTGCATTTATTCAATCAAAAATAGAGTAAAAAACGTAATATTGTCAAATATTATAATAATTTAAAATAACCTTTTTATTTTCATATATTTTAAAATGTAATTTATTCCTGTGATATTCCTTTGTTTTAACACCACGTTTTAAAATGAAAACGATCCTTGTCCATATTGGCTTTTCCACTTTGTTTCAGGAAAGATTTCCATCCACACTACATGACTGAAATGACTATTCATGCACATTGGGCATGCATGTAATGTAAACAGTTGCCGATTGCTCTAATAATAGCTTGCCTCTTGCGCATGTAGGCAGCTGCAGTATTATAAAATGCAGAGTTTAACTGCACACAGTGGCTGCTAAAAAGACAACAAAGCTTCTAGTTCCATCTCCATGTTATCGTTGAGGCTGGTCTGTTAATGAGCCGTTGTGAGAGACGGCTCTGGTCTGTTATTTTCATGTTCCAGTAGTGTAATGTGGGCTGCCACGCCTTGTCCTTTTGGTCCGTTTACACTGAAATGCAACCCTGGAGTTTTCCAACTAAAACGAGATCTGCAGCGTTTCCAAAGGTTCGAAAAATCAGGAGTAGTGTAGACGCCAGGCGTAACCATAGCAAAAGTTATGTGTTTTAAAACGAAAACGCACAAGTGTAAACGGGGCCTCAGTCTTCAGTGTCAAATGTTCCTTCTAATATTCTAATCCTAATCCTAATATTCTAATATATATAATGTGCTCAACATTTCTTATTATTATCATTGTTGAAAACAGTTGTGCTGCTTAAAGGGGTGGGGTATCACACACAGTTTCTGCTAATCTCATGTTAATCTTGAGTACCTATAGAGTAGTAGTGCATCCTTCATATCTCCGCAAAAAAGTCTTTAGTTTTATCATATTTATAAAAGATAGATACGCTGTACCGAGTCTTTTCGAAAAAAGCCGAGCTCTTGGAGGCGTGCTGATGCAGCTTTACTCACCACCCCTGCGATCTGCAAATCCAGCGCCGAACTGGGACTTGTTTACAAAGCATTCAACACCGAAAGTCCGGGAACAAACATACGTGTGCAACTCCGTTGCTGCCCCGGGAAAAACAAACTTCTTCCACTGTTCCCGTAACACTGGGTTCTTTGGGAAGCTGAAAAAAATAATCTTTAATTTTTTAAGTAATCTTTAAGTAATCTTTACCTCGCAACCAAAAACACACTCCTTTGGTGACAGGAGCTGCGTCTCATTTCGAAGGCTGCATCCTCCGGAGGTTGCATTTGAAGGCTGCATACATCAAGGATGTCTTGTTTAAGAAAAATAACCATAATAAAATTGACTGATATTCATTGTGAAGTGAAAAATACTGTAATTTCTTTCTTACTTTGCAATCTAATGTTTATTTTTCTTAAATGAGACTGATGTATGCAGCCTTCGAAGGGTGCAGCCCCTGAATTGGGACACAGCCATTGTTGAAAAATCTCTCGGCTTCCGTAACCCGAATGAAACGCGTTGATGGGCGTGCTCTTGCTCTTGCTCTGGGTGATGTGTGTGTGCACGCTTATCAGGGAGAAGTGCCTATACAAGGAATTCTGCACTTTATTACGTGATAAAGGACCATACTCTGAAAAAATTAGGCGAAACATGTCCACAACCAGAAGTAGTATATTTGGCGTCATACGTCCAACTTGTTTTGAAACTTTTGCCATGTTTAGCATGAGAATGCAACTCTTTAACAGTGTAAATAAGTCAGAATGCATGAAATAGCATTACATTCCCCCTTTAATATTTTTGTGGAGACTGTGATACTTTTTCCTCTGGATTCTTTGGTGAATAGAAAGTTCAAAAGAATGTCATTTATTTGAAATGGAAATCTTTTGTAACATTATAAACATAAAAATGTAATGCATCCTTGGTGAATGAAATTATTACCTTCTTTTAAAAAAAAAAAAAGTATTACTGACCCCAGACTTTTTAATGGTGGTGAATATCACATCACCATCAGTTTATTTATTTTTTATATTACAGTAGAGTAGACAATATGTATACAATAGACTGCTAAAATTAATACATTAAATAAAAAAATGTCTCGTCATCTGGCATGTTAAATGTTTTTAGTTAAATATGGGATATGCTATTGAACGTACAAGTAGCCTATCTGTATTTTGACATTTCCCCATCATTGTCTTTTCACCGACAGGTCTTTGGAGTCCAGGGGTTAACCAATCTTAACCTCTGACTTGGCTGCTGATCCATTCTCCCACCCTTTCTGCTCCTGTAGGATGACAGAAGACCCTGGGGAGATCAGTGTAGACTACCCTTAGATATTTATGTTAGTGGAACGATCTCAAAACATGTAGACCTCAAATATACTATTTTCCCTGGCCATGCAGAGGGAGAGACTGCATAGTGCATCTGGTCTGTCTTGAGTCTGATTTTCTATTGTATTCTTCTGTGGAACCTGCACCCTGTGATATGCTGGGTGGTTGTGTGTGTGTGTGTGTGTGTGTGTGTGTGTGTGTCTGTTAGCACAGAAGAGAGCTTTAACAATTGCCTGGAGAGTGCAAATAGCACGCAGTATGTGTACTTGTAGGACAAAATGTGTGTCTTTTGCTGTAGGTTTATTGAACTGAATGGCATGATGGTTCCTACTTAGACCATTATTCATTCACTCACTTATTGAGTCTGTTTCAGAAAACATGCATTGACAATAGAGTTAAAGCTATGCATCCCATTTACAGTATAAGTATTCTTGTATCATGTGTTCTGCTCTGAGAACTACATAACGAGGACAAACACTGTTATTGCAAAAGACACTTCCTGATTAAACTGATTGCTCTGTACTAAGCACGCCATACTCAAATAGGGTCATGAAAGTGTGCTGCTATGAGTGGCTTTGTGCTGCCAGTCATAGTGCCTATGTTCAATGCTTGAATTTTTGAGTTTATTTATATATTTATTCATACATTAAAATCAACAATGTAATTTAATAGTCTGGTGAGTTAATTTATGCCCACTGTCGGTTGTTTATAAGCATTAACTATGGTAATCACAATTTTGACAAAATATCATAGTTGGTTCAGGTTAAATTCAGGATTGCGGAGATCAAATGCAGCATAAGCTGAAAATATATTGGGGAGGAATTTTTCATATGGTAATGGGTAACTAATGAAAAAGATTAAAAATAATACTGCATCGTGACATTTTTATGACAATTAAGCAAATTTCCCTCAATTTCTCATCGTAGGCTCTATTCAGATGTTTTATTTTGGAGGTTTTTGCTCTATAAATACATAATTTAAATAATATACCATTTATTTTTTATTATTAAGAGTGAGCATTTGTTTTGCATGGTTTATGAAAATTGAACTAATTGTTGTGAAAAAAAGAAAAAACTTAATGGTCACAAAGTTTTTTTTTTTTTTTTTTTTTTTTTTTTTTGATTTTGGAGATGAAATTTGACTGGGACAGAACTTGTTTTAATATTTTATTAAATTCACCTCTGACGTTGTGAATGGCCCTACTGCAACCACTGTCAAAAAAAGAAAAGAAATATAAAATCTTCTTGCACCGCTCACCGTAGTAGCCTAATAATGACATAAATTACCATGGAATTTTACTAAAGTATTTTTTACTTTATTTTTATTGTTTCAGCTTTTTAACTATTTAGGTTAATGTTTCTTCGCACAATAATTTCTCTGACCTCTAGTGGCCGCGCGTTCGTTTCCATAGCAGCAGATAAACTAAACGGTCTCCATTCCTATGGATGGAAGCAGCATTATCTCTGACTAAACACATTTTCAGTAATATGTCACTTGTCTAATTTTCGACGGATAGGAGTTCCTGCATCTATTTGGTTGTTTATTTTCACTTTTGCGAAGGAGTGGATGAAGCAAATGGATAACCACAGACGAAAGGTCCAAACAAGCACAACCACTGGACATGTGTATTTGCAGCCTTCTCCGTTTTATTTAAAAACATGCAAGGTATGGTCACCAACTGTCGATATATTAAGATATACGAAAATGATTATGGTAACTAACCATAGTTACAGCAGTTGTTACAACAACTTATTTTAGAAACTTCTTTCACCAAAAACGAAACTGAACCAATGAATAACAAAGAAGTTCGTCTGTTTTTAATGACGCATAAATTAACTATATTTTTACGTTTAAAAACAATAATTATAAAGATACACTGTCAAAAACTATTAGAATGGTATTTTATGTACTGTATATGTGAAGTAACTAAAGAAACAAGATGTGTTACTAACAAATAAAGATACTTTCGACCATCTTCTTGTCACTGTCCCAGAATGCCCCTCTTCCTCCAGTCCTCCAGCGTCAGAACAGAGTCCCGGCCTCTGCTCACTTCTCTCTCACCTCACACTCTGAGCATGACAGAAAGCCACTAAATGGACCTCTGTATAATGAAATCCACTCTAAAGCCCCTCCACACTGGACCACACACTTCCTCAGTGAGCTGGCCCAGAGGTTGAGATATGTGTGTGTAAAAGAGAGTTTTTCTTTGGAGAATGTCCTTTTTGTTTTTGGAGCTGTATGTACAAGTCATTCATATGTGTTTGATCCTTCACAGCTCAGAGACCATCCAACAGTGCGAATGGTCTCTAACCCCATCAGTGAAATGCAGGACCAGTACAGAGGTCAGTTAGCAGCATGTGAACCTCTTGGTGAACACTATAGCAAGATACAGGTGAGATAAAGAAGCTGAACTTTATAGGCCCAGGTTAAGTTTCCACTTGTCCATCCCTATCTTTTAAAAAAAAAAAAAAAAAGACAAAATCTGGGTTACAGCAAAGCACTTAGTGATTTCTGTCAATCTGTAAACATTAAAATATTCACCATTTCAAAAGTATAGTCACAAGATGTAAACAATATGCATTGTAACATGATGTTAGTATAAAAACAATCACTTACTTACCTTTTCTGTGTAAAGTTGTATCCAATTTAACGCAAGGACTAAAATGCCTGTAAAAATGTCTCTTAGAACTGTACAGCTTAAATAATATGCAGGATATTAAATAATATAAACAGGAAACTTCTTTTATAAAATTTTGAAGCTTTTTTGCTTTTAATTCCTCCAAAATTTACCCCATTCACTTCCATTGTAAGTGCCCCATGAAATCGCAATTTTTGCTTTAAAGAAAACGAGTGATGATTTTTTGCTGTTTTTTTTTTTTTTTGTTAACACTTTACAATAAGGTTTCATTTGTTAACATTAGTTAACGTATCAACTAACATGAACTAACATTGAGCCAATACATTTTTTACTGTATTTACTAATCTTTGTTAATGTTAGTTAATAAAAATAGTCGTTCATTGTTTGTTCATGTTAGTTCACAGTGCATTAACTAATGTTAACAAATACAATTCTGTTTTTAATAATGTATTAGAAAATGTTGAAATGAACATTAACTAAGATTAATAAATGTAGTAAAAGTATTGTTCATTCTTAGTTCATGGTAACTGAAGTAGTTAACTAACGAAACCTTATGTGAAGTGTTATCGTTTTTTTTTGTTTTTGTTTTTTTTGATAATCAACATAAAAAATGCTGTTGAGTGAGCTTAAAGGGATAGTTCACCCAAAAATGGTAATTCTGGCATCATTTACTCCCCTTCATATTTTTCCAAACCTGTATGACTTCTTTCTTCTGCGAAACACAAAATAAATTTTTAAGAACCTTGGTAACCATTTTTGGTAATCTTTGATTTGATTGTATGGAGATAAAACACTGAAACATTTTTCAAAACATCATCTTCTGTGTTCCAATGAAGAAAGAAAGTCATATAGTTTTGGAACAAGATGACAAAATGTTGATTTCTGTCAGGACCACTATCGTCAAATATGACTGATAACTGCATAGAGTTTGTATTGGCAGTACGGTTGTGTTCTGGGCAAGAACTCCCTGCGCATCCATGCAGCCTAGCATGGATAAGAGCAGGGAGAGCAGCAATAACCCCCCCTAGGGTAAACAGAACTAACATATGCAGATATAATTAATGTCAATAATTTAACATGTACACATATTTCAAGAATTAGTCTGATTCAGGGGAATCATAAGGCCAATCCTGACTGAAGAGAGGAGGAGCTGGGGATGGAGGAGGGTAATTAGCTCCTGAGAAATGCAATAGCTGCTGATAATACTGAGAAGCTTATATATGAATGCCGTGATAGGCGCCGTATTCCTATAGGTAGACGTAAGTCACCTGGGAGTCAGCTGATGTGAGCTTGACTGACGTGATCTGCCAGAACTGACGCTAACACTTGATTTTTGGGTGAACTTTCCCTTTAACTTGTATTAAACCTAAGTGGAAAATAGGAATGTTTTTTTTTAAATGGTGTGGATAAGGGAATATCAAACATCAATATTAAAAAATGCTAATTCATGCAAAGTATATTAATAGATGACTCCCACAGCTCTCAGCACACCGCCAGCTGTTTTATCTCCGCCGGAGCTTCTGGGCTGATGGAATGAATCACACTTCTCTTGATTTTACTCAGGCACTGTACAGACAGCTGGAAACGACTCAGGCGTTCATGCAAGAACCAGTCCGCAGCACAACCAAGACCGACTTCAAGCGCTTTCACAGGTAACTCTCCACCACCAGAGGGCAGTGTGAATGTACTGGTGGATTAAATGCTAATTCCGAGATCTGAGGTCAGCAGTGGTGGCTTCTCAAAACTGATGATGGAGATCAAAGGGTTTGCAGATCTGATTCAATCTCAAGATGTAAGTGGAGGATAATGTACTATCTGAGTAATCTGCTTTCAGGATACCATTAGAGCAAAGCATCCATCGCAAGAACATCAGGGGTGATGTAAATCTTGTGATCTGGCCCATAGTGAATTAGTTAGAATTGTGGTGCACATAATACACTTTCGGTTTTCTAACTGATCAAAAATGCCTTCAAACATGGTCAGCTTAGCAAACCACATCTTCAGGGTCAGAACCGATCACAACACAGGTAAAATTCTGTCTTCTTTTACTCTCATGCTACATCAGATAGATGCTTTATTTTTCATGTTGGCTTGCTGCAGGGCAGATTGAAATGATTTAGTGAAGCATAGCTCATCTCACCTTCTGGCCTGGCCTCCTGAACCTTGTCAGCTCTTGATTGGTGGGCTGCACTCAAGGTCACAAACACATATTGACACTAATTCACACACCTCTTCACAGCAGGTTTATGTATGACAGTCTAACATCTGTGGAATGTCTCTGTTTGTGCATATTTTTTAGAACTGGTACATCTACTTTGCTGACTTCATAACTAAGAACAAATTGTTTTAAGAGCTCTTAAAGCTTCCTGTGTTTTAGGTTTTTTTTATTGAGGGAGCAGATATGGAGCATATACGAAGATGTTTCCTATGCTAAGGAATGAAGAGCTTTAGTCTCAGAGGACCCACAATCTCCCAAAAGTGTTTCTATTGACAAAGTAATATATGGGCTAAGTGAATGGTCAGCATAGTGATATGGCAAGAAGATAATGGACCTCAAAGCACTAGTGTGTGCATGCAATGTATTAATACTCTTCTGTGAGCCTTGTGCCTCCACTTTACCCACTAAATCATTTTCTCTTTCTTTTTCTTAGTCATTGATAATCCCCTTTTTCAGGTCAGATTTGTCTTCTCGCTCTGTCCTGGATGCTGCTACCTTTAATGGAAAACTTACCAAGAGCGGGGCTCACAGCCGACTTCCTGCTCACAAAGCTCCATCCACTTTATCATGTCAACCCCGGCTGCCTCGCCCACCTCTGCCTTTGCCCCACAGGGGCAAAAGCAGTCTGTATATGGACAGTTTTACGGTACCTGTGCCTCCCCCAACATCGCAAGCTGCTGATATTGCACAAAGCGGGATGAAATGGGAAGAAAATGGTGGTAGAGGTCTGTTACTGGACGTTTTAGGTGTTCCTAAAATGTATAGTACTGAAAATCAGACTTATGGAACAAATAAGATGTCTTTGGTATAAGAAAAGAGTTTGATTTCAGTTCGGCTGTAATTGATCTGAACTTCAAAAATGGTGTCATCAATATTTCTGTTCTTTTGTCATTCAGAGGGTCTGTAATAAATGGAGAATGAAACATGTTAGAAGTGATTGGTGGAAACATTATTGATTTATTGATCTGGAGTGTGTGGCTTTTGTGGGTATGTATTCTTTATCCTTAAAGGGATCATTCGCTCAAAAATGAAAATTCAAGATTATAGGAAGTATGCTAAAAATCCTGGAGGAAAAAAAAATGCAAGTAAAGAGGGAAGACCAGGGAGAGGCATAAATATTGCTGAGGAGGCAGCTGGCTGCACACCCAGACAACCCAAGAGGGTTGAACAGTAATGCATGCTTAAACACTCTCATGAAGAGAGACAAAAACAAAACAGAGAGTGTGGTAATGGGAAAAATATGTAGAATTGAGAAGAATATCGCAATTTAGTCCAAATTTTGTCCCACCCAGTTTCTTCCACCTACTTGCTCTTGCGACATCTCACTCTCCTCCCCCAGCTCTGCCTCCGGCAATGTGCCAGAGAGAGAGAGAGAGAGAGAGCATGACTGATTTAAGGCCATATATGGCAGCTAGATGAATAGAAAAATTAAGGAACAGGTGAAGGCAAAGATTATGAAGCGGAGGAGGCTAGATTTATCTTTTAGAGAACTATTAAAAGCAGATAAAATGGGTGAGGGATATTTAATGGTCATTAATAACATAAACATTATTGACCATGTCTAGACACCTATGACCTCTTATTGTCCTCAGGTAGTATTTTGATTTGAATATTCTAATCTAGCCTATAATATTTGATGCAAGCTATGTCAGAAGTTTCCGAATGTTAGTGTGTCCCTTCAGGATATATATATATATATATATTCAGTATCTGCCTACTTTGCCCTGCTTGCATTATTTGATTTTCTTGGATGTTGAATCTGTTTATGCAGAATTCTGAGACCTGGCCTGGTGCTTGTCCTAATTGGTGTAGCTTTGTTGTCTCTCTCACACAGAGACACAAATTGCACCATACTGTATTTTGGAACATCCATAAGAAGGAGACATATTTGTACAGAGTGACTGGAGATCAGGGTTACAGATTTATACCGGTAATTTACTTGTGTAATATTTCACATAAGCGCATTTTTAAACATTTTAAGTGCTCTAAGTAGCTAGCTAGCTAGCAACATGGATTGTAAACTTAATCGATTAATCTTCATTAATAACCCTTTTTTTTAATAATTCTACATGAAGTGGATTTTGTAATGTGTTCAATATTTTTAGTTTTTAAGGACTTAAAAAATCTTGTAAAAACGTAATTGGAATGCTGGAAATAGCGACAGGTTTGTTTCTTGGCGTGTATATGGTTAAATGGCACAGGGTGGGGTTTGGGGAGGGGGCACCAGCTGCCACCTTTCCCTTTAAAGAGCTGAAGGGAGGGAACAACGCAGAGGGATCCCATGTCACCATTAGATTAAGGACTAAATTGCATGGAAATACAGATTTACAAAACAAAAACATCGACAGAGAAAGAAGGGAGGGAAAAACGGACGGAAGAGATAAGGGAGGCAGCTTAAGGAATAACATTTCTAGTCGTGCCCGGCATGCTGCCTGTTCGGCATAAATAAATTCACACAGACCTCTCAGTCTGCAACTACAGACCTGGTTACGGTCTCTTTGACCCTGGACAACGGGAACAGGTGAAGATACGGAAGAAAGGATGATAAAACTAAGAAGAAAGGGATAGACTGTTGATGGAGTGAGTGCATGAAAATTAAAGAAATAGAGAGAGGTGTTTCCCCGCTGCTCGTTTCGCTTGGTTGGATAGGCTGTTTCGTTTAGGGGATAAAAGTAATTGGTTAATACAAGCTTTGTTAAATCATAGAAATGCTTATTTATCAGGTTGAAAAAATTGGATATTAGACCTGTAACACCCGTGTATATAACGGGAATAATTAATTTGAGGAGCAAGGGCAGCAGAGGTGCAACATAGGCGATATAGCCTATAATAAATAAATATATATATATATATTCAGAGGCTAGTCTTTTATATCACTAAAGGAACTGAACTACGCAGTATAGCACATTTTAAACTGGCAGGTGTTGTAGCAAGAATATATATTACATTATTCATAACTGTAGCCATTTTATAGAAAACAAAATCTTATGTTTAAGTATTCTGCACTGTCATTCGGACCCCATGCCAAGAGGATCCTACCGTTCAATCAGAAAACAGTCAATTCCACGTAGCATTTTTGTGCAGTTTGTGTGTTCATGTGTGTGTGTTTAGTAACACGCACACTGCACGCACGCGAACAGAGCCAGATCCAAAGCGAGTAAGTATGTAATATAGGTGTTTGTGCTGTGTCTGTGTCGTGATCTTGTGTACAAGTGACTAAATATCACCTCTGTTCTGAGTATTTCTGTCTGTGTGCCCGGTGTACCCATGCAAAGCAGGCCTGCCTACCCTCTCAGCCTCTGCCAGTCAACGGACTCAACAAGTAGTAGTCAGGTCTACTTTGTTTTTGTCACTTACTTAAACCAGCGTGCGAATTATGGAAGGATTTGGTAACCATAAAAGTCACATTACAACTTAGAATGCGTCACATTCTATTCGTAATAACGAATAGAATTCCCGTTCGCCTGAGTAGGTAGCCATAAACAATCAATCCATGGTAGTCAATCTATTAGCCTACTTGTCACGTAATCATAGATTTACACAATTTTAAATATTTCACGAGGACCTTTAGTTATTTGTTAAAAAATGTCTATAAGGCTTATTTGACAGTTAGCTTTAAAGTAGCAGACGAATATTACTGACAGAAAAAAAGTAGGTTCCCTGAAAGTCACTCAATAATTCGCACACTGACTTAAACCCCTTTATATATATTTTTTATTTACTTATGATTTTTAAGGTATTTCTGATATGTTACATTTTGAGTTGTCAGTCCACCAAATATATGGACGTTTCATGTCCCACAATGAATGGTGTCTGATGTTTTTTTTTTTCACAGTCATGTCACCTTGATAGCTGATGGTAGGCTATGTAGGTGTCTTTTCACTGTGTTAACATAAACGTCAAATCTTCTTTATACCTGTCTGTCCACTCTTTTCTTATCCCCTGAAGCAGATCCCTAATTCTGTTTTAGTTGAAAGAGAGTAGCCAAGTATATGCCTTTCTGTATGTTCTCATTCCATCCACTGCATTAGCAGTTTGTGTGTGTGGCTTCATGACTCCCTACCCAATGGCAACAGCAAACAATACTCAGTTAAAAGTTTATTTTGGCTGTGGATGGAGCTCTCCTCATCCTCCCATTTCCCCCATGTCTCTTGCTAATACTTTAACAAAGATTTTTAACTGGAGGGTCCTGAAAAAATAGGTTCTGATAAAGTTGTAGATAATAACAATGCTAAATACAGATAATAAAAATGCATTGTTTAAATAACAAAATACATTACCAGTCAAAAGTTTGGAAACATTACTATTTTTAATGTTTTTGAATGAAGTCTCTTACGCTCATTAAGGCTACATTTATTTCATAATAAATACAGAAAAAACAATAATATTGTGAAATATTATTACAATTTAAAATTATGGTTTTCTATTTTAATATACTTTAAAATATATATTATTTATGTGATGCAAAGCTGAATTGTCAGCATCATTACTCCAGTCGTCAGTGTCACATGATCCTTCAGAAATCATTGTAATATGCTGATTTATTATCAATGTTGGAAACAGTTGTGCTGCTTAATATTATTTTATAACCTGTGATACTTTGTCAGGATTCTTTGATGAATAAAAAGTTAAAAAATCTCAGCATTTATTTAAAATAGAAATCTTTTGTAACAATATACACTACCGTTCAAAAGTTTGGGGTCAGTAATTTTTATTCTTTCTTTTTTTTTGAAAGAAATTAATACTTTTATTCAGCACGGATGTGTTAAATTGCTAAAAAGTGATAGTAAAGATTTCTATTTTGAATAAATGCTGTTCTTTTTAACCTTTTATTCATCAATGAATCCTGAAAAAAGTATCACAGGTTCCAAAAACATATTAAGCAGCACAACTGTTTTCAACATTGATAATAACTGAGTATCAAATCAGCATATTATTATGATTTCTAAAGGATCATGTGACACTGAAGACTGGAGTAATGATGCTGAAAATTCAGCTTTGCATCACAGAAATAAATTATATTTTAAAGTATATTAAAATAGAAAACCATAATTTTAAATTGTAATAATATTTCACAATATTATTGTTTTTTCTGTATTTATTATGAAATAAATGCAGCCTTAATGAGCATAAGAGACTTCGTTCAAAAACATTAAAAACAGTATTGTTTCCAAACTTTTCACTGGTAGTGTACATAGGCTAAATCAGCTGTTAAAATGAAGGATAATTTCCCTTTGTCTTTTGTGGTTGAAATCTTTGTGAAATCTTCTAATTTTGTTATTTTATTATATTAACATATGTTTATTGTTTGAAAATAGGGGCGTTTTTGTTTATTTTTTTACTGTCTAATGTAAAATCTAAGCCCTGAACCTGTTGAAACAACACTTTCATTCCAACTTGTTTTCATCTTCCTCTCCACGCTCTCATCTTATCACACACCCGTTAAACTTTTTTGGTTTGTTTCTCTCAGCCTCTGGTCCCTCCCTTTCTCCCTCCCTCCTTCACCCACTCACATCCTATTGGCAGCGCCTTATTTCAAATCATTTACTCTCCCTCCTGCTGATGCCTTTCCATGATTTCGCATCCTCACATATACACTTCTTCCTGACAGTGTGACCCTTACCGATCACCTGAGATGACCTTCTCTGTCCTCCGTCTGGATTTCAAGTCCTTTTTCCTTATTTTTTTTTTGTCACCCTACTCCATTCTTTCCCACCGCTAAGAATAGTTTCCATCAAGTTCATGTGTGATTTGGCTTAACACAATTATATCCCATCTCTCTCCGGCTTCATTCCCTGAGTACTTAATGGGGGACTATAAAGGGATGGTAATTAACCGGAGAGGGCACTTTTATTAATTAGGTTTTAACGAGAGCTGAGGCTGTGGGGTGGGGGGAGTGGGGTTATAACTATCTTAAGAACACTGTTAGTGTTAGATATGGGAATATAGTCATGCACGTCTCAATGCTGTCACTGTAAGATGAGTCTTCTAAGCTCCTTTCTGTATCTCTTTCTCTCTCTCTTGACTGAAAAAGAGTGGGCCTTTTGAAAAGGGCTCAGTCAGAGCGCTGCGATTAGTTTCAAAGCGGAGGTCAAAGTCTGACTGATGACCTTCTGAGGATATATCGTATTATGCATGTGTGCCAGTTCTGTGTAGTTTGTCTTTGCACAGCACAATTTCATTTTAAGCTAATTAATTGTGCTGCAACACGGCTTTTTTTTTGCGAATGTGACCATGTTTGTATACGTAAGCTTCCTTGCTCTGTTAATTTATTTTCTTTTAGTGCTATTCCACAGGAGACGTCGATATGAGCAACTCGGCTGAGAGTAGCTTAGTGCACACAAATAAGAGAGAGAGAAGGAGGGAGGGATTGCAAAAAGCCTCAACAGTCACTGGGCTCAAGCAGCAGGCTGAGGCTGAGATAATACCTGCTCGCCAGTTCATATAAATCAGCTATTATACTGCATTTGTTAAGTGATTTCAGTTACGTAAAAGAGTGTAAGGGCTAAAAAGGGACACAAACCTGTATGCAATGCATCGACAGATGGTTTGCATAAGGCATTCATACCTCAGTCGGGGAGAAAGCTTGAAGAGGAGGGGGTACTGCAGTATTTTGTGCTGTGCAGTTCCCCGACGAGTCCTCTAGGTGGCCTTTGAGCACCGCTGAGCTTCAACTGCAGTGGGATAGCAAGTAGAAAAAGCCAAAGAACCAACACTGCACCAGACAGAGAGAAAGGAAGTTAGAGTGAAGGTATAATGCAGACGCACTACAGCATACTGTAAGACAGAAGAAAAGTAGTGTAGATATGGGTCAGTTCTACTTCCTTCTCATAGTAGTGCATGTATTTATTACTTCTCTTTCATGTTGTTTCTCTAAATTGAATAATTTATGAATGAAGCCTCATTTACCTTTACTGCAGTCATTCCTTCGCATTCCCCTCAGTGGTCGTAACCTGTTCTCTTCGTTTTTCCTCTCTCTTCGCTCTCTGTCGATATAGTGCTGTTGTCTTTTATAGGCGTATCTGTCCTTACAACCAACCCCCATCCCAATGGACATGCACACTTTAATGTACTTCCCCCTTATCCAGGCACACACACTTAACAATGATTTCCCTTTTTAGTGGGAGCCTTTTTTTTTTTTTGCTTTGTCAGCAGAACTTTTTTTCCCCCCTAGTTTCCTCTCAGTTTCAGTTTTTCCTATTCATCATTTTATTTTATTTACGCATTTGTGTTCCCGTATAGTTATTTATTTCACCAACATAAGCTTGTCATATTTAAACGCCTTACAAAAACGCCATTGGTTTAGCCAATGTTGAATGCTGGGCTGCAGAGCCAAAGTGTTTACACTTTTGTGGATTTAGTTACATATAATTAAATACTATAGATTGTAACAGCAATGTGATGCCTGCACAGTTGTGAGTTCATTTTTTTTTGTTTTTTTTGTGAGATTTATTTTAGTTCGTTATTTATTTATGACTCTCCGTTGGATGTCTGGTGTGTGTGTGTGTGTATATATATATATATATATATATATATATATGTATATATATATATATATATATATGTATATATACACACACACACACACGCGCGCGCACACACACACGCTGTCCATGGTGCTGAAAGGAGAAACCAACTTAACTATCTTCATTTAAATAAGAAGCGAATCCGTTTACCTTGTTCCATATTATTAAGCCTCTGCTTCCTATGGTTCTCACTCTCCTGTGATCTTTGTTGTTTCAACAGTTAATCACAGAGGGACATAAGGGAAAGCAAGAGAAAGAGTGAGCTGAGGAGAATGGATAAGAGTGGTTAAGTAATGAGGGAAGACAGTTTGACAGATATGTATGGAGCAGCCGTGCAGCACAGCCAAACAAGACAACAGATATAGGAGAGTTATTGGGAAAGCAAGAAAAGACAGCACAGCAAAACATGGGAGGAGGACACACATTTGTCGGTGAAATCTGACCCTTTTCCACTGTTTTGCTAGGCAATCTAAAAAATTGCTTCATGTAGTAACTTCTAAATTAACTAAATGATCTGGTTTAACATGACTGAATCATTTTGACTACATTAGGTTACACTAACAAAAGTCATTTTTGAAGTTTAAATCAGGTACAAATAGATTACCACTTTTTACAGTGTATAACCCCAAGAGAAAAAGATAATAGCTTCCCTGCTCCATATTTCCAAAATGGGACATTTTGATTGGAAAAAAGAGTGGCAATAGTCATTTAACTACAGCTAAGAAGTAAAAACATTCAGTTTTTAAAGCACCTTCTTGGTGTAATGCCATAAAAATATGAATGCGTGTTTGTGCGTATATAAGAGGTTACGTGAATCTAACCCTTTTTAACAGAATATTGTAAATCATACTCAAACAATTATGAGTGCAACAAAGGTTAATACTGTACACTGACTGTACTGAACGGTCTGCATAACATTAGCACTGCCCAAAGAGAGACAGCGAGAGATAGTGTAAGAGTTAATGCTCTGCAGTCTTTTCTCCCTATTTTGTGTAGCTCAGCAAATAATCGTTCTGCCTTTAGCTTTTCTCCCTCTTCCTCCCACCCTTCCTCTCGCTCTCATTCTCTTCCTCTCCCTCTTTCTATTGGATACGCTGAGAGCATGGTGTGGGGAGGGGGGTGGCTGTGAAACATTCAGTCATTTTCATCTCCCTTCGCTGTAATTGAGCAGAGTGTTTTAGTGAATTGAGGGACATGAGAGTTGAGTGATGGTAAAAGATGGAAATGGAGAGATGGGTGGGCATTTCAAAAGAGGAGGGGTCTCGTTCCTGTTTATTATGTGACACTTGAATGTATATTGAACTCACTCCTTCATTAAAATGCTTATCCCATACACCTGCATCAACATTCATCTAATTTTGTATGCTTGGCAGGGTCATCACTAAAATTATACAATTTTTATGGACGGGTCCTTTATTTTTCAGGCCCAATGAGTAGACTGTACCATAAAAGACCTTAGTATTGCCTTATATTTGCACTTTCTCCAGAATTTTAATAGGAATTTGACCATTGCCGTTGTATTGCACCACCTATACAGAGCTACATTAGTGACTGGTGCAAGAACTAATGATGTGATGAGTTAAAAGCAGGTTACTTTTACCAGCTTGATGATGTATAAAAGTATGAGCATCACTAATTTTCTTTTCTCTTCTGCTCTTCCACCGCAGGCTCCTCCTCCCCCCCTCCCCTCTCGGTTCTCTCTCCTCCTCTCCCTCCCCCTGCTCCTCTATGCTCAGTTCGGTGTGTGTCTCCTCTTTCAAAGGGCGCAAGGGTGGGAACAAGTCGTCCAACAAAGCATGTTACAGCGCAGACATGACTTGTCCTTCAGACAGCGAGAAAATAGTGATAAACTGCGGGGGGGTTCGGCACGAGACTTACCGCAGCACACTGAAGACGCTGCCTGGGACCCGCTTGTCCTGGCTCACGGAGCCAGATGCGTTCAGTAACTTTGACTATGACCCCAAATCCGACGAGTTTTTCTTTGACCGTCACCCCAACACCTTTGCTTTCATCCTCAACTATTACCGCACAGGGAAGTTGCATTGTCCCAACGATGTCTGCGGTCCTCTCTTCGAGGAGGAGCTCGCCTTCTGGGGTATCGACGAGACGGACGTGGAGGCTTGCTGCTGGATGAACTACCGACAGCATCGGGACGCCGAGGAAGCGCTGGACAGCTTCGAGACGCCCGAGCCGGACCTCCCAGAGGACGACCCTGCGCTAACGGGTGGTGCGGACGGGGACTTGAAGAGGTTGTGTCTACAGGAGGATGGTCGCAACACCAGCTGGTGGAGTATCTGGCGGCCCCGCATCTGGGCGCTGTTTGAGGACCCCTACTCCTCGAAATACGCCAGGGTGAGTGAGTGTATCGGCATTTTTCGAAATATACTTTATTAAACGTGTCTGTATCCGTTTGTGAGCGCTTCATGTGAACTTGTAGTATGACATTATCGTCCCTGTGATACCTGTTCAGCTACTACTCGACACTCGGGCTATTTCTAGTATACACGGAATCACAAGCTGGTTTGCAACAATAGGACTGTCGTACTTAGCATGAGCTGGTAAGTTGTAAACTTCTGGAAAGTTTGTTAGCTAAGTTTGAAGAGAAAAGGACTCAGGTGACTCTTTCTCAATCACTCTCTCTGAAAATGCAGTATTTTTGTCTGGCTGTCACGCTCTCCACGCGCATTATTTGGCGGTGAGAGCACGGCGTCTCGAGCTCTCTGCATGCGCACCTTTTTAAAACTTACCTTTTTGGTTCTGCTGTTAATGTAGCTAAATTATGAAATGTTGAAAAAAAAAAGTTACTTTAATGGTTTGAAGAACGTTGTTATTCAGTTACTCAGTTTCATACTCGGATTTCTAGTCAAGAATACTTTATTCTGGTTGCTCAGTTACTGCATTCAGCAAATATTTCTGAATAATAATGAGTGGCAACGCTGGACTACTTGCTGGTTTCCTACGTAGATAGTCGTGTTCAATCTTTCCGCTGTCGCTACAAGCTAATAAAACATTTTCCCTCCCAAATCAATATATTTAATGTCCATTTATTTACTAAGTATGCGTGTTGCGAGCCAAATAATCTACAGCCAATCTACACGCATTCATATCACAACCGCCAGTCATTGCGCATGCGCAAAGACGATGCACATTTCGCTGTTGTCCATACTGCAGAACGGTACCTGGCAGACCTCTACGATATTGAACGTCAGGATATTTACCCTGAGGTGTACACTATTGAGTTTTGGCTATAAACATTGTATTATTTTGCAGGTCTTGAATGTTGTTTTATGTTAGAAGAATGTTCCATCAAAGCAGGAACAAGCGGGAAAATAACTGCTTATGCCTGAATGGGTGCATCTCATTCAGCTCCCTTGCTCCCTAGGTCGTGAATCAGTATATCATGTACATGAATTCGGGCACTGGTAAGGACCCTGACTCACTACACATTGGGACCGGGCCATAGCTGGGGTATCTGGGACCCCGGTGCAGGTTGTGGCCGTGGGTCCCCCTTGGTTGAAATCACGGGGGCCTCTAGAATCGTCACCATCTTTTGCCCCACTAGCGATGGCTCTTTCCGGCGACATGGCAATGTCCTCGTTGTACACCATCTCTACCGGCAGTTATGAACAGCAGCAGCAGCAGCACGGATATCTTTTTGACATTTATGTTATTTAAAAGTACATTATGATAAACACTTGGATTTTTGCAACGTTTCAGCCATAAATAAATTATAAATGTTAGCTAGATTATGTTCATTACCTGTTAGCCTTGTATGTTTATGCTGATACATATTTAAATAACTGTTTGTTTTTTAAAACATCTATCGCTTGTCATTATGTGTAGTGATTTGGCTCACGTGATTTATGTTTCGTGCTTCAGAACTTCCATTAAGGAAACATAGTGAGCATCGATGCTCCCTGGTTTTCACGGTGCATTATGGGAGTTTTTAGGTAGCGAACGTTTCAGGGCACTGGAAGGATTTTGCGATTGAGTAAGCCCTTAAAATGGCCGACTCCCTGATCAGTGCCCTGACTACTGAACTAGGGAGCTGATTAAAACGCACCCTATGATAGTAAACATGTTGTCATGCTTGCAAACCATTTAGTCATTTTGTCCATTTTGTACCTTTTATTAGGTAAATGACCCATACCAATGGCCTGTATGTTTAACCAAAAAATTCTAGCTTATCAAAGCAAGTTACTGGTATCAGGTTGTGCTTAGGTATGTATCCACATAGGATATTCACGGTATCCCAGGAACTAGAGATTCCCGTGAGTCTTGCTTTTAACTGAATCCGTTTCCTGCTTACTCAGCAGAAGCCCCGTATGTCACTGCCACCACAATCACCTGATAATCACTACATCCTACCTCTCACACCCAGAACTGAAGCTTAAATTAGATTTTTTTTCTGGGTGCCACCACGCTTGTGATCCCAATTTTGGGATAATGAGCATAATAAGGTCATATGAATTCATAAGCTTTACACAGCCCAGTTAGATTCACCAAACTATTTGCTTGCCATTTTAAGTGAGTAATCATATCATTTTTTCCCTGTCAGACAATAATCGCTATCATTAGATACAAATCTGTAACGATTTTAGAAAAACAAAGTCACTTACTGACCCCTGTGCATTAAGAGATGTTTCAGCTGGAGCACATGAAAGGTAATTCACCCTTTGGCTCTCAGAACGTCATTCACAAGCTAGTGAACAGCAACCATTTATCTCCTTTATCAGCGCAGGCTGGTTATTTAAGATATTTATCTCCCTCGTCACATCTGGGTCAATAGATCATAGTCATAAGCAGTCGATACATACTTGCTTTCTTGAAATCCCCAGGGTTCCATTTAACTGATCAGTTTTCCTTTGCATTGTTGGCTGCATTTAATTGTAGAATTGCTCTTAATGCATTTGAAGGGTCTGCGATTGTAAGTTACCCAGCTCTTCTCACAGTTCTCAAGGGGAGGGAGAGATGCCGTCATCGTTTTACTGCGTCGTCATTGAACGGAGGTCTTTTATCAACCGTGACACGCATAGTGTTTTATTAGCGGGCTGCTGTATGGGTGCAGGGCCTCGTGCCGGATTGCTAATCATCACTTACAACCTCCATGTCCCTTTCTCTGGCTGTGCTATAGCGTAACACTGCGGCGTCTCATACTAGCTGACTGCGCGCTGATTTCTGCTGCAGAGCAACAGAGGCAGAGCCTGTGCATTTGTGTATGTGCGTGGAGGCAATGCTGTCACTTTTTTTTTAATTTAAAAATATGCAAATGCATGCAAGATGTGTATTATCTTTTGGCTACATTTAACTGATTCAGTTTTCATTTCAAGCACTTATGAAGGTAGAAGTTGTCTTCAAAGTAAATGCTGACTTTTAAAGGACTGTAGTGTCGGGCACCATAATATAAATAGCATGAGTATCTGAGTTGATCTATGGAGTCTGGACTAGGACTCTGTGCTCTCTCTCTCTCTGGTTAAATCCCTGGTTTAAATCGGATGATCCAGTGAGCCCATACATAAGTGAAGAGTTGCAGCAAACCCTGGCTCCTTATTGGCCAGATTAGAGGATTCAGATAACAGTTAACTACAGTATCATTTAATTCAAGGTTTAACTTTTTGATGCAATGAACTCCAAATATGATGATGAGACACCTTTCATAAACTATAAAGGGCAAATATATTTTCATGTCTCATAATTTATATTGTGAAAAAGTATTATAAATCTGTCTAAAATATTACCTGGAAAAAATATTTACTTTAATTTGACGCTGTATTTTTTTTTTCCTTCCCTCCTTTAAAGTACTGTTTATTTTATTTTATTACCATTTTAATTGTGGAAAAAAATATAATAAATATGTTTTTTTGTCTGGAAACTATTTACTTTCTATTAAGCAGACTCTGTATTTTTTCTACCTACTATTAGAGTTATTTTATTTTATACTTTGTTTAATTTTACAATTTATATTGTCAAAAATATTACAAATATGTGTAAGATATTATCTGGAAATATTTAGTTTCTTTCAAGTTGACACAGTTTTTTTTTTCTACCCAGTATTCTAGTTATTATTTTATTTTATTTTATTTTACGATTTATATTGTGAAACAAATATGATAAATATGTGTAAAATATTATCTAGAAGATATTTTGTTTCTATTACATTGACACTGTATTTTATTCTTCTCACCATTCGAGTTATTTTATTTTATTTTTTATTTTTCTACACACTTTTGTGGCCCCAAACTCCAGTTTGAGAACCACTGATCTAATTGACAATTGTCACTATCACGTGATTTGTAATTTATGTGTGATGAGCTACTAGAGCAAAAGGTGCATCACATGGAGAGAAGACACAAAAGACACTTTCACACTGGAGTTAGGGCAGATTAAAACAGGAAGAAGTAATAGAGATCACACAATAAAACATCCTCAATGACCGTTACCTAAGAAGCAAATGCACAGTATGCAGAAATATCAAATGTCTTTACTGTTGTTCAGTATATCAAGCTTGAAGTCGAGCACATGTTGTATGGATGAATAACAACCTGCGGGTGCATAGTCATTCACGTGCAAAATCCTATTCGATAAGGATGAACAACTATTAAATGAACTACAGAGCAGTGTTTCTTAGCAACAGCCCGTAGTCAAAATAATCCCGCTTTGCAGTGCTCTGTGTATTTTGTTCCCACACGTAAAAATATATATGCAGAAAGCCGTTAATTAACGTCACAATTCACCTTGCTTCAGGTAGATGATCCGGCATGTATTTAGAAATGTATGTTTGTTTTATCGCTTTGCATTTGTCATGACATTCATTACTAAATTACTGTTTTTACATGCGTTATGTCAGTAGATCAACCACGGAGTGCCCCAAACCTTAGTGAGCTCCCTAACTAGACAGCAACTGTGGGCGTCATATCGGCATGCGCACCTATGTTTGATTGTACTGTCACCAGAAAAAGTATAACGTCACTGCTGGAGCTGTCCAGTGCTGAAAGGCACAATGATTCTCTGGAGGTTAACGCTGATATAAATAAAAGAAAAAGTGCACTGATAATTTACATTGCCAGTGCTTTCATTCTAATCTAATTCTATTCTAATCAAAGTAAGTGGCTTAACAAAATATTTAGTTTACCTTACCAATATTTCATTTCCACAAATAATATCCCATCTAGCATACGAGCAAACAATAACCATTTCTAAATCATTTTCTAAAAGACAACGAATCTAAATAAATTAAAAATAATCACTAAATAAATAAATTAAGGGAAAACTAGAGAAAAAAGTCTGCATTGCCAATACTACTTATTCTAATCACAAGTGGCTTGACAAAAACTGTTCACTTTACCAATATTTAATATGAATAATATCTCATTTTTAGGTGTAGCATATGGCAAATATTTGACCGACCTTTATCTAAATGACCAATAATTTAAATAAATAAAAAATAATCACTTAATAAATAATTAAATAAGTATATTGGGGGAAGATTTTGTGGGAAAACTGGAGAAAAAAAAAGAGTCTGCATTCCCAGTACTTCTATTCTAATCTAATAATATCCCATTTTTAGGTGTAGCATAACGCAAACATTTGATCAACCTTTATCTAAAAGACAAATAAATTAAATAAACTGGGAAAAGATTGTGTGGGAAAACGAAAAAAAAAAAAAAAATGATTGGAATAGGTTTTTCTCAGTGCTGGATTGGATTGCAAGTTGGATTTCCCAATAGCACAAATGTCCCAAAACCATCATATAGTGCTGTCTCCCCACCAGGTGTTTGTAAACAGTTAGCGACACTGAATGTGCCAAAAATAACCTTAAATGTCGGGACTCCAGGGACCTGAAACTATTTGAAAAGTGTGTCGCTCCTTGCGTGCAATGGAAAATGAATATTACTTCTTGCTTCTTTTGCAAAGTTTGATTTATTCATTGCAAACACGTTTGAAGTGCATCCTCAAGGGCCGCATAGACCACAGCAGCCCTCTGTGTACAACACATTGAAAATGATTGGATTCCTTCAGATACTTTCCTTTTAACCACAAGCTTTTTCTTCTAAAATGGGCTTGTTTATCACTTCCTTAAAAGTATCAATTACCTTTGGGTTCCCTGTAATGATCATGATCATTTGTAACCCGAGTTTGTCTGCCTGCAAATCCTTCTTTTCAGTTGAGACCTCTTTTGGCACCCGTGCTCACACCTCCAGTCTTCCCCCACTGTTATTCTTCTACTTTTACTACATCTCTAAAAATAGTAAGAAAATGAGGAGATATGTGGGACAAGATCTCGCTTCTTCCTGCTCTCAGTAACAAGCAGGCCTCCTCTCCTCCTCCTGTACTGTTCATTTACTCAATACTGGCAGCAAAAGCTTAACCGAGCCACCAAGGCAACCTGGTTTTATGCGGTATCTGTGCCGCACATGTCTTCTAGCCACACATTGCAGCAGCAAAATGCATGATAATAAAGCTTATTAAACCAGTCACTCTGAGACCAATAAATCGGTGAATAAGATGTAGAGCGCGAGATGAGCTTGAATCTACAGTCGCAGTGTGTGTGTTTTTTTTTTTTTTTTTTTTTTTTTCCCTCAGTGGTTGCGGTCCAGCTCGCCGGTGAATGATTCTGTTCGAGTTGCAGCGTATTTGCTTTTACAAGGCATATTCTCTTGGCTCAAGTGATTTTGCTTTGGTCTTTTCTAAACATCCCCCCCCCCCCAACTAGACTACAGTGAGCCGGTCATCCACCCTGAAGTCTAGTCAGCCAGTGAACTCGTATATGCAGGCATATGCGCCCCTACTTTGAATTTTAAATAGGTGTTGAAGACCAGCCAATGCCAGAGCCAACAAGTTATCAGTGTGAAACCACCTACATTAGGAGTTTTTCATTGCAAGACAATTACACTGCCAAAATAAGCATTGGATGGCCAGCAATGTCCAGAAACCCTGCTCATTTTGGTTCACCTCTGCACCACTTCAGCATTTTGTTCCCAGGGCAAATGGAAAACCCTGTTCCCTCGAGCACTCGGTGGTCACAGGGGAACAACCGGGTAAAAACAGAAAAGAAAAGCCTTGTATTCCAGCCCTATACACCTCCCAGAGGTCCATGTGGGCCTAATGGGACTTTATCTCTTTTGACCTACGGACATAATTTTTATTTTGTATATTAGCAGCCTGCTGCAAGTTTGCAGGTGAAGTGTTGATATATTATAACTTAAAGGCACAATATCCAAAAAACACTAGAACAGTGTTATATATTTTGTTGACTTGTGTACTTACATTATCCCAGATGTTTCTAAGAATGTTTAATTCCTGAGAAATAAGCAATTTTAACCAGGACAAGGACTGTGTGTCACCTATCAGTGACGTCATACCTGCGTTTCCACAGATTTCCGGTTGTTTTATTTTGTAGAAACCATGGAAACACCAAAGACGCTTTAATATATGACATGTTTTATTAGACAAAGGAACAACTGTTTGGTTACATTTTTAGACAGAAAACTAATCATTGTTATATAGCTCAACACGTTTAGTCTTATTGTTTGAATCTTGTTTTCTTGTTTTTACCATGCCTCAGAGAAAACATTATTTTGTCAAGTAGCTAACATAGCATAATCAGATGCAGCTTTATTTTTAGTAACAGTAATACAGCATTTTCTCCATCATACAATATGTTTTAAAATGAATTGCATGCCATTTATCAACACAAGCAATCCAGCATTTATTAATATGATATTCTAATATCAATCTAGCTTACTGCAGTGTGCAACAAGTGTCTCGTAGCAGCCCCCGAGTGAACACTCAGAGTTACCCCACATATGCTTGACCGGAAGAAGCGGAAGTGGCGACTGCGGCATAATAAAAGTTCTGCTGCTCTCAAGGCATGTGTTGCACTCGTCTCTCAATAGCAATCGCTCCAGCGGCCTCGTTCAGCTCCAACATCACTCGGCTGTGAGGTGAAGACAACAACTCCCAAGATTCCACATTCAATCTTGGGGTCATCAAGCTATGCCTTTGTTTTGAATAGGCGACCTCTAGCGGTGAAAATTTACGTAGTATGCCTTTAACAAATACCAGGTTGTAACATCATTTAAAATAACTGGAACCAGCTTTTACCAGAAGCCTTGCACATTCAGGTTAAAAATGGCTGCAGACTTTTTTTTTTTTTTTTTTTTTTTTGTGGCCAATACTAGACTGGACCCCATTGTCTCTCATTGTATGGTTCCACGAAAGAAAGAAAGTCATATAGGATTGGAACAGCATGAAAGTGAGTAAATGATTTTCATTCGTTAAAGTATCCTTTTAATGCTGTTAGGGATACTGACAGCAACAAAAACTGACACACATTCCCAAACGGGAGTGAAAACATCTATTTGGATGTCTGTGCTCATGGCACATGAAAATATATTCAAAACAGTCACAAGAGGGACTCTGCGGTCTCTGATGGAAACGGCATATATGACACACACTCTTTATCTCTCTTTTTCCACCCCCACCCCTCCATTTCCCACCAAATCCCTTGCATTTTCTCAGGCACACTCCCACAAGACTTCATTTTTGCACAGGGCAGAAGAAACTGATCTATGACTACAAATGAGAAGGAGAGTTAGAAAGGGAAAGAGAAAGAGAGGGTTGGTGAAAACAGAAAGAAAGAAAGAATGAATGAATGGGGGAAGGGAATAAGCATGGTACTGTAATGTATCATGTCACTTTTACTTTATATATAGTATATCCTTGTTCTGTCATGCTAATCCTAATAAGACACTGCCATTCCATTACACACACACACACACACACACACACACCCACCAGACTATTACTATGAAACAGGATTTCTTTTTTTGCCTGCCAGTTTAAGATAATACTTTTCCCCATGGATGTGGCTAGATTACATGTTCGTATATGTCTGTGTGAGCGCACTGGAACCGAGGAGAGAAAGAGCAGTGCTCATAAGATGCTGATGGTGGTAATACTGCAGCATGCTGGATGGAGGAGCAAGAAAGGGAGAGGGGAATTGCAAATGAGAAATGAGGGAGTAAGACTGAATGAGAGCAAAGATAAGGTGGTAAATGGAGAGATGACGCCCTCGTTGGAGATATAGAGAAAAAAAAAAAACAGGAGCATTGGGCAATGAAAGAGTAAAGATGGCTGACATACTGTAATGTTAGCTGATTGGCATCAAAGATTTGGGGTGCGTCTCAATCAGCTCCCTAGTTCAGTAGTCAGGGTACTGATCAGGGAGTCGGCCATTTAAGGGCTGTCCCAATCACAAAATCCAACCAGTGCACTGAAACATTCGCTCCCTAAAAAGTCCCACAATGCACCGTTAAAACCAGGGAGCATTGATGCTCACTATGTTCCCTTAAAGGATTAGATCACTTTAAAATGAAAATTACCCCAAGATTTACTCACCCTCAAGCCATCATTTGACTTTCTTCTTTCTGATGAACACAATCGGAGTTATATTAATAAATATCCTGACACGTCCAAGCTTTATAATGGCAGTGAGCGATACTGTTACAACCTGCGTTGCTGTATTTGGTATGTGTTGTTTGTTTTCTTTTCCCTCTTGCTCTGTCAGTGTTCTAATAGGTTGTCCAGTGATGGTGTACACTCTCTCTATTGGCGGTTCAGAAGAGGCGTGGTCTTTATAAGGACGCTGCCGGCATTCAACATGGAGCTCATTGTTGGTTCGGCCGCGTTTGGGTTGAGAGCTCCTGGAACCCTCCTCCGGCCGATGATCAAACTTGTTACTTCCAAGTGAAAAGTGTACCGACTGTACAACCTGTTGGTCATGTTCAACTGTTCCTAAAGTTATGTTTCAAGAACGTGGAGCATAGGGGTGTCCTGCCTATTTATTTTGGTAACTTGGTTTATGCTTTGTTTTTCATTAGGGAAGGTAAATGTATTTTATTTTTATATTTACTTTGGTTATTTAATCCCTCCCTCTTTTCCTTTCTAGATTTGTTTTGTTTGTTATTTTGGCATTTGGACACCCTGAAGAGATGCTCTCTTTCACTTGTTATATAAATTTTTAATAAATTCAGTCATTTTCCTTAAGTAGTTTTGTGCATTTGTTTGATTATCGACCGGAGTGATTTGTAACTGGGATTCCACTACCACGACCCAGTTTCTTTATTATGCCTGTTTGGAGTTTTTCGATTTTCCCTAGACGCGGGGCGTAATAGATACCAACGAGTATGAAGCTCCATTGTGGTCGATATGCACCATCGATGCGCAGTTTTGCCGACCCCGCACTGAAGCGAGCTCCGCAGAAATCTTCTTCCTGACAATCAGAGTGGCATTTACAGAAAGTGTTTAGGGTACCATTTGGGACAGGGCCTAAGATAAAGTAAGTAGCATTCAGCTGGTCATATGATCAGATCTCAACATGTCGACCCCCATGAAGCGACCCGCTAACTGTAAAATAAAACATCTTTTATTAGTCTACTGTTATGGCTGACTGGCTGTGCATGATTTTAAACATGTTTTGAACAGTACTATTACTTTCTTTATGTGCAGAACTTTTTAATAAGGTTAAAATGACCAAGACAGCTTGCTAATGCTTACAAAAACTTAAGAAAGATGACCAGAGTATGAATGAAAGATAAAGGTTAATATGATAACAGGCTCTTTTTTCTGAGAATTTTTACGCACACAGACTGCAACTGGACGTTTTCTCGAAAAAGTGCATGTGCAAATGCTTTTTAAAGTAAATTAATCTTGTTTTAATGATGTTTACATTTTTACTGAGAAACAGTTTACTCAAGTTTTACTGAGAAACAAGACAAAAATACTGATTACCTTCTTGAAAAAAAAAAAAAAAAACTGGTTTGCAGGTCTTAGTTGATTTAAGCTCTAAAACCAGCCAACAGAGATGGAAGACCAGGAAACCAGTTTTAGTGGGTAGGAAAATAATTGTTTCGCAGTGTGTTAAAGGGAACTTATTGTGCAAAATTCACTTTTGTGTGTAAACAACCAGCCTGTAATGGTAAAAATCCCCATAAATCATAAACAGTCTCTCCAAACAAGCAGGTAAGAGTAGGGGGGAAATCTGAAACTGCTTGTTTGGAGCCCCGCCCATGACTGGCGACGAAATCTGCCCAATTATTAGCCTAGCTCCTCCCCTGAGTGAGCTGTACACAGTCCACCATGTTTATCTCCTCACCAGAGCTTTAACAGCAGCATTTAAGTAAGAAATGTATTCTTATTAAAGCTACTAAAGTTATTTAATCAAGAGCAGTGAGTGATTTTCTGTTTTTTTGTTGTTTGGTTCATATTAACAGCATGTACAGCAGTAAGTATTGTAGATTCTGCTGCTATCACTTTAATACACATATCTAATACACACATGCGATTACTTTCCCTGCTGTTTACGTTCACAGACATAGCTGACTGTTTATGTGAACTTTGTATGTTTTTGACATACAGTTTAAGTGCAATAAGACCTGTAAGAGAAATCATTTTAATACTCACCGGACACCTCTGACAGCCAGCTTTCTGTGTGCGTGCTTTGGATGTGTGCGCTCAGGAAACCATATATCATAAGTTTAAACTGTTATGATTTTAAAACGCATGCAAATAATTAACTTTCATGATGGCGAAGAGCTGCAATGCCACATGAGCATGACCACGATAGAGATGATAATGAAAACTAAACAGTTTTGTTTGTTTTTGGCAGAGTATTCGAGACACAAGTTGTACAGGCTCCGCCCTCTTCTGGAAAGTGGGGTGGGGAGCAGCAGCTCATTTGCATTTAAAGGCACATGCACGAAAACAGCATGTTTTTCCTTCCACTCAAAAATGTGATTTACAACATGGTATAATAAATGATCTGTGGGGTATTTTGAGCTGAAACTTCACTGACACGTTCTGGGGACACTTGAGACTTATATTACGTCTTGTTAAAAAGGGCATAATAGGTCCCCTTTAAAGAGATAATAACCATTGACTCTTTGGTTAAATTGCTGTGTATAAATCGTAGGTGAATGTATGTGCACTTCCACATCTGGGTGTTTTTCTTCTTCAATAGTGAATGCGTACATAGTGCGTCTCTGTGCATTTGGCACTAGCTACTGCATGCTAGCTTTTAGCATTTTCTCAGAGTAGGGCTCTCACTTGGATTAAGGACAAAGGCAAAGGCACTCTATCATCCCAGCTAATGGCATAGAGTACAGAGAGAAAGAGAACACTGCCAAACTATGGCCCAGGCCGGGAGAGAGAAGTGACATGCAAGGAGGAGAGACTGTTAGAGCGATAGGAAGAGACTGGGAAAGAGTGATTAAAAGGAGCACAATGATGAAGAGAGGAAGGGAGGTGGAAAATTTGCAAGGACAAATGTGTGTAGTGTACTGCAGTTATCAGGATCGAATACTAAGCAGAAAAAAATGCTGTGCTACTTATTTCCTCTGTTTCACCTCGATGGAGCGAGCGTGTGTGGTTTTGTTTATGTCAGGGAGTTAGATGGTTTTTGCATGCGTGTTTGTCAATACTTCAAATGTGCGGTACATGAGCAGTTTTGGACAAAGAGTTAGATAATTTGTCGGTTCGATAGTTTATGCTAAACACAAGTGGACAAAGAAAATAAAGCAATATAGTATATAATAAATATGTCAATATATTTACTATATAATTTTATAAACTATATAATAATAATAATAAATATATTGAATTTTATTATTACTAATATTGTGCAGATATTACACACCTTAAAAAGTAAATTAATCATAATGAATATTGAGACTGTAATTAAATACATGAATACATTAATTTCAAATTATTTATTTATTATTATTATTTGTTTGTTTACATTTTTTTTGTGTGTGCAGAAATTACACACTTTATTTTTAACACACAAACCTAACATGGGATCTTATATTTATTGAGAATGATAATATAAATATTTTTATATATTCTTTGAGTGAACGGGCCTCTTTGTTGTAGCCTCAACATTTCCAAAGTGTCTTAGGAAATGTATATGTGGATTTGAGAAAGAGAACGTTAGAATCTGGTGGAAATGTGAGTCACTCTCTTGTCCTCTATTAGGCAGAGACCCTCCGTGTTTTTATCAATGAGAACCAATGCGTCCCCCCCCCCCCCCACACACATACACACACAATAAAAAAACACTTAAACTCAACAGTAGATTTTCTCTCTTTCACTCTCTTTGTCTATATCCCCGAGCTACTTCGATCACTCTACATCAACTACTGTTATGCAATATACTCATCTTCAGTCTCAAAGGTTCATCTTTTGCTCTCCCTGAGCTGTCAATCACCACACCACAATCCACACTCGCACCACAGACATGAGGATGTTTTCTCACACATATGCAGTCTGTACTGCACCAATGCAACTCTTTTGTACAAACGGTTAGAGGTTAGAGAAGATGCTCTTTGGATAATCTCAAATAATGCTGGAGAACATGAGAACATCAGGTGGTTTTACTCAAACTTGTGGAGTTCATGCAGCTCAAGTGTTGTGTTAATGCAAAATGCATTTTCAGTAGTTCTCTCAGACTTTTTGGACATCACTGTAGGAAAGAAGTAATCAGATGGATTGTTTGTGTATGTCTGTGTTTGTAAGAGCCGCTGTGTCTGCTGATTTGAGAGGGTTCATTCCATCCTGTCAGTCAGTGACTGTAATTAATCTGTTAAAGTGCTGAGCTGTTTGTGTGTATGAGAGAGAGAGAGAGAGAGAGAGAGAAAGCTCTGCTTCAGTGGCACAACTGACCTCTGCCTGTGAGTGAGTGTTTATGTGTAAGACATAATAACATCTGGCTGTATAGGATATTGTTCCTTTGCTGAATGAAGCATGTTTGCTATGATACATGTTGATGTAACATGAGAGTGTTGAATTGTAGGGATTGGTGTTGAAATGAATATCATATTGGTTTTGCCCTGTAAACACTTTGAACATCAATTCAGTATTTGCTTTAAATCATACAAGAAGAATACAGCTTGTAAATTTATAGATATGTATAACATAAATATTAGTACTATGTGAATAAAAAAGGCCTAAACATTACTAATGACTGAAAATTATTATGTTCACATTTTACTTAAATTTTTCTTCTTGTTTCTGTGCAGCAAGCATGCGTTTTGAGTGAAAGACTTGTATTCTGGCCTTAGTTTGTTTGTTTTTCTCTTCTCTTGGACAATGGGCTCCCCTTTATCCTTCATTTATTCCAAATGATATATACTTACCAAGTCACTGTATGCTGCCATTAACGTCTTGTTAAATTTACTTTAGCCTCTGGCCTCTATCATTATTTGTGTCCATGTGGTGGTTATCAGGAGGATCCAGAGAACACATGCCGCATAACTTTGGTGCTTGAGTTTGCTTTTCCAGTTACAGTGTGTCTGTAACTGGATTCATGGAGACCTGGACTAACACTCAACGTCCTGCACTCAGAAGGCATGTTAGTTGCCGTTTACAAGTCTACTCTTCTTGATTCTGTTAACACTTTTTGTGTTTTGGCAGAGGTAGTAGAGAGCACAGGAAGTTATTGGTGAAAAAAGAGGAATAAAAGGGGAAATCAGACATGTATCACCTGCATTAGTACCAAGACGTAGTGTGTCTGAAGCACATGCACTAATCGCTAGGACACGGCTACATGAAGCTTGATTTTGTTGACTTTGATAAAGGGGTAATTTCACAAGCAATCAAATTTTGCTTGTAATGTACAGTGAAAACCCACTGTAACTTGTAGTTTGGCCTACAAGTCAGAAATAAGATCAGTGTTATTTTTGTATTATTTATATATTATTGTAGTATTTATTTTAACTTTTAATTAGTTTTTGATTTCTGTTTAGCTTTATTTTTTTTTAAATTTCAGTTTTAGTTTTACTAATTTTAGTACTTCAACTCATTTTATTTCAGTTAGTTGCCAATGCAACATTTCCAATTTCCATTTTCTTTTAAAGTTTTTAATGTTTAACTTTCTAAGTTTTTGTAATGTGTAAAACTTTATGCTGTTCCTGGTACATGCACATTCTTCGGAAGAATCCCAATGTTAGAAACACATTATGGAAATGTATTTTTAATATGCTAATCAGACCCTTAGATTTGGCAGAGAAAATGTCAAGTAGGGTTCGCTGCAGCCTGGTTGGTGGACATCCAACCCCGCCCACATCCAAGTGTGACGTCAGAAGTCACGCCGTTCTCAAGACTTCACACTAAACCACTTCACCAGAAATCCCGCCCTGCAGGTAATTTCATTGGTTACAGTGACGGGTAGGTTTAGGGATCAGTGTTTGGTGTAGGCAGTCAATACTGTGATTGACATGACTAATAAAATCTTAAGAATCAGCTGCATGGCGGTGTGGGCCTGGCTTCTGATGTCACACTTGGATGTGGGCCGGGTTAGATGTTGAAAAAGTGCATGTACTCATTTAATATGCGATGGGGTCATGCCTTAAAGACACAACAACAAAAAATTGGACAATTCAGGTGAGATGGTGGAAAATGGTTGTGAAGAACCGTTTTTGCTGGGGAAAAGGCCAAATTGACACTGCACTGACAGATGTCTACCAACGTGAACAATCACCAGATTACAGTACATCACTTCTCAGACATTCCACGAGCCGACAAATGCTGTTTGAACATGTTCGATCGGCGAAAACAAGTGCCAACAGACACTGACAGCCAGGGGTAGCAAACAGATCTGACAAAAACCAACAAAGTGTCTGTTGTCGTTGGTCAGCATCTGTTGGTGCGTTAAGTGGATCTCAGGGGAAAAATAACAATAAAAATATATTTTTGAGACCCCCTAAAATGTGAAAGGATTGATGTAGTATAAAAGTATTTAGGACACAACTACTTTTTCGCTCACTTTCTTTCATATGTATTTTCTCTCACTTTTTCTCTCTTTCTCTGGGTGGTGGAGGTACCAGATGCTGATCCACTGGGGTTCCAGGGCTCTGGCCTTCTCCCCACCCTGGTGTCCTGCCAAATCTTGAGAGAGAGGGACATGGAGATGGGTTGAGGGTGGAGCACAGCTTGTCCTGCTCTCTTCCCAGATGGCTGTTGCGGCAGATCTCCCTCTCTCTCACTGTCCACTTTTTCTCTTATCTTGTTTCATTCATCTACTGTTTTTTTCTCATTCAATCATATTATGCTTCTAATCAAACGCTATCACGCATACACACACTCTAGCGCAGCCTCGTTCATGTAAACTCAGCAGTTCAGCTGACAGCAGGAGATCAATATGAAAAGTGTAATGAGAATGGCCTCCGTAGAGGATGACATCACACACATACACCTCACAGCAAGAGGCAATCCTGCATGTTTTATGCTAAGAAGTGATGCCTAATAGCGTTTTACCCTACATCTACTTCTGAATTTCTCTCAAGTAAAGCTTAATGCACTGTAAAAAGTGAATACAGATTAAGATATTTTTCTACCAGATCTGACTTTTAAAAAAGTATGTTTATTGCTGTAACCTAAAGCAATTAATTTGATTCAGTCATATTAAAATTGATTTTATTTAGATGTTACCACATGAAGTGTGTTTTTTTTTTTTTTTTTTTTTAAATAGGGTGAATTCAGGTTGATTGGGACACTATTTTCCAAGTCATCTCAATGGCAAAATCTGTCCCAATCACACTGAATTCACCCTATAATTTGACAAAACATTTTGGGTAAATGCACTTTATAATAAGGGTCTGCACATTAACATTAGTTAATGCATTAGGTCTCATTAACTTATGGTGGCCAATTAAGTTGTTGAAACGTGATATACAGTATCTCACAGAAGTGAGTACATCCATCACCTTTACCCTCAGCTTCTTTAGCAAGGCAGTGGTCGTCTTGGAGGTGTGTTTGGGGTCGTTATCATGTTGGAATACTGCCCTGCGGCCCGGTCTCCGAAGGGAGAGGATCATGCTCTGCTCATTCATAGTTCCCTTAATGAACTGTAGCTCCCCAGTGCCGGCAGCACTCATGCAGTCCCAGACCATGACACTCCCACCACCATGCTTGACTGTCGGCAAGACACACTTGTCTTTGTACTCCTCACCTGGTTGCCGCCACACACGTTTGACACCATCTGAACCAAATAAGTCTATCTTGGTCTTATCAGACCACAGGACATGGTTCCAGTAATCCATGTCCTTAGTCTGCTTGTCTTCAGCAAACTGTTTGTGGGTTTTCTTGTGCATCATCCACCCCTTTAACCTCTGCAGCAATCATATGTCTATTTCCCAAACACAACCTCTGGATATGACGCTGAGCACGTGCACTCAACTTCTTTGGTCGACCGTGGCAAGGCCTGTTCTGAGTGTAACCTGTCCTGTTAAACCACTGTATGGTCTTGGCCACCGTGCTGCAGCTCAGTTTCAGGGTCTTATAGCCTACGCCATCTTTATGTAGAGCAACAATTCTTTTTTTCAGATCCTCAGAGAGTTCTTTACCATGAGGTGCCATGTTGAACTTCCAGTGACCAATATGAGAGAGTGAGAGCGATAACACCAAACTTAACACACCTGCTCCCCATTCACACCTGAGACCTTGTAACACTAACGAGTCACATGACACCAGCATATATTTTTTTTAAATATATTATATTACTAAAGCTACACCATATATTTTTTTTTTAATAAAAAATAAGAAAACATTATTAATGAGAGAGTGAAAATACAAAATATATCTTCCAAACCATGTTTTTACTTCACCCAAATACACTTTCATAAACCTAAAATAATGATTTATATTTTAGAGCTGTCAGGATGGATTTCACTGGAAATTGTATATATATGTGTTTGTGTCATTCACCTGTGTGTGTCATGTCATATTCATACACAGAGAAAAGGATCTTTGGTAGTGGGAAGCATGAAGATGAAAGTGGTTTTTAGATTTTAGAACGGCTAAGGGGTGTTGTTATAGACCAATTTGGAGCAGACGTCACAGTTATGTCACTTGCAGCTTCGCGCGCATAGTGGTGGCAGAAAAACAGCAGTAACAAGTGAAGGAAAATGGGCAAAATCCACAAAATAAGAGATGTTTTGTTGTGCCTTTGGATGTCAGAATGAGAATGCAAAAAATATAGTCTTCGTTTTTATAGAATACCGTCATTGAAGATGCTCTTTGAAGCTAAACACAGACATTTATGTTGCAAGTCACAGGCTGGACTAAAGAAACCTGCAATGATTAGTCTACTATTAAAGCATGAATTTGATGTAAACAGTAAGTCTACATAATATTCACATATCCAGTTCATAGGAGACATACATACATAACAGTTACAAATAATATTTAAACCTATAACATTTTACATAGATAACTTTTAAACATGTAACATTTTTATCTCACAAATTTGTCTTTTTTCTTGCATTTGCATGTTTATATCTCCCAGTTTCCCCCAGTTTTTGTGAGTTTATACCACAATTCTGAGGAGAAAAAAGTCAAAATTGTGAGATAGAAACTTGAAATTAACTTTTTTTATTCTTTTATTCCATGGCTTCCACAGACTGCTACTGCAGAACTGTCATTTTCTGCCACCAGGCAGGCTCCCCCCACAAAAACGTCGTCACTGTTTGCAAACACAAAATGGCCCAACGCGGAACCTATGGCCCCCCCATTGTTTCAAAATTTCTACCTATAATATTGTATATTCATAAAATGTATAAGAGAAGAGATGAGAACCACTGGTTTAGATTAATTAAGGCTATATAGTATAATATTGTTCATTGTTAGTTCATATACCTTCATTTTAACAAATTGAACCTTTTAGTTACCTTATTTTTTTACAGTATGGCTTTATTACTTGATGTAGCCATAAGTTCTCATGGTTAGCTGAAGCAACATTGTAGCGCAGACATTACAATAATACAGTATGAATCCATAGTACAGCCTCACGCTTGCCAGTTATTTCCCTAAACCCTCTTTCTCATCCCTCCCGTTGTAGCTGTTATATCGCTGTGCCGTGTAGGTGTGTGTGAGACGGCGCTCCCAGCATCCCTGCACCAGAGCCTCTCGCTGACGATATCGGGGGGATCTCAGCTTGGCAGCCTAGTGCTATACGGCCTTGGCTGTGTGCTGCAGGAAAGAGGAGGAGGAGGAACTGGCAGGTGTCCGTGTCATTTTTACAAAGCTCCGCACCAGCCACTGCACAGAATCCCCAACCAATCAGTGCTTGTCGCACAGAGCTGCTTCTTACACAGCAGAACGAGCCGCCACTCGCTTCTCCCCCTCCTCCCGTATCGCTGTTCCCTCCTCTGCATTTCACAGCCCTCCGTCTCCCCCTCGACATTCATTTGATGTCTTTTCATCAGCGGTGTGCTCTTCTGTTGTTTCCATCATCATACCCGCTAACCCCTTTATGCATCTCCACACACACTCAAAGTGGGTTTGATGCCGGTTATAGGTTGTTTTTGCATTATGGATGGGTTCTCTTTAGCAAACGACCGTTTCAGCATCCCACTCTCCCATCTCTTTTACTTTCTCCCACCCATTTCTCTTCTTGGACCCCTCCTCCATCTGTTTTCCACCTTGGGTATCCGTTGGTTCATGTCATTATGGTGCAGTAAGGCAAAAGAGGGAGAGGGCTTGAGGCGATACATTACTGTGACGCTCCAGAATGCTTCCCCCTCCCTCTCTACCTTTCCCTTTCCGTCTCACTAACATGCTTGCTTAGCAGATTGCATTAGTGGACAAGTATGATATTTTGTCCGGTAAGCCCCTGTGTGTCCTCTGGTATGCGTATAGCAGAAGGCTGCACATTTTCGACATATTAAATGAGATGCTTTTAGTCGATGGATTTATCAATTGATTTATAATGAAATCCTCTCCACCACTCTTTGTTTTTCATTTAAATTATCCTATTGATTTTTTTCGTGCTGATTCAGTACAGTGATCAGCCGCAAAGCACTGAGTGGTACCAAGAATTACCCCCCCGAGAGGCGTGTGTGTGTGCGTGTTTATGATGTGCATGTGCTTGATTAGATCAGTGATTCTCAACTGGTTTTGCTTAAGGATCCAGATTTTATATTGGATGAGCCAACACAATACCAAAAGTGTTTATTGTACAGAGGTAAACAAAGCTGTCTTTACAATCATATACCGTCAGAGCCATAGCCTTGTGGGCAGTGTGTCGACATATAGCGCAACAGCGCTTCAGACAACACGCTATTGCTTTCTGTCTATCCTTGACTGTCCTATCCAATAAAGGCAAAAATGCCAAAAAACATACCAAAATGTATTACTGCATATTAGACCCAATAACATGCAACAATATTAACAAGCAATTCGTCACAGAGCCAGCATTATTCGTAATATACAATGCCAGGTTTATTAGATGGCTAGATTAGAAAGCAAGCAATAGTGAAGCCCAGACCACATACAAGTCAAACCAAGCAACTTTATGTTGGTCAGTGCAGCAAATTTGCATGAAAAAACTTGAAGCGAAAGCTGATGCGAAATCTTTTGCCCTTGTACAAAATTCCAGATTGTGCAGATTCCTACTGCAATGACCAGATTTCACATGCTAAATTTCACAGAGCAGCAGTAGATGTGACTGCACCTTTAGGCTAAATAGCAAAATGAAGTTAACCTTTTGTAAATGCATGAACAAAGGCAGAAGTGTGATTTTCCAACCACTAAGATAAACACTCTGTTTGCTTTATCAAGTGACAGTGATTTTTATTGGGTCACACATTATATTAGGTGTCCTTAACTACTATGTACTTTCATCAGAAATAAGTACATGAAATAAGAAATAAGCCCATGTTGTATTTCAAAACACTTGTGCTGCGATACAGGTAAGATTAGGGACAGGATATATATAAGGTGTATGGGATGGGTCAACAGTGTAATTATGTAATTACAGAAATTAATTACATATGTAATTATATGCAGGTATTTTTAAAAAAAATAAGTACAATGTAAAAACATGTACACAGTAAGTGCATTGTATCAAATGATTAATTTAAATGTTAGTACATAGTAGTTAAGGACACCTAATATAAAGTGGGACCTTTTATTGGATGGACAGTCTTTGACATCAACAACAAAACACATGAAGCATTTTCTCCTCTTTTGAAAAGTTTACAAGCTTGTTTTTACTATCCAAACTATGCATGATTACATGTTTGAATTTTATTAGTTGTATTGTTTTTTTTGTTTTTGTTTTCCCCATATGGTTTCATGATCTTGAGCCCCCTCTAGTAAAGATGGCATGCAGAAATGCCCTCTTTGTGTCGTTGGCCTCTTTTTACTGAATGGAGTGAATAGTTGGAACAGTTTTTGAAAGGCCAGTTTTGTAGGTGAAGAATGAATTTCTAAAAGTAAGTGCCTTTTTCGGTCACATTAAAGAGTGTAATATAAAAGACATCAAGTCCATTAAACCTGAAACAAGTTTATTTAGAGGTCCCTTGATACAGTACATAGTTTTGATTTCCGTTATGGTATGCTATTTGTCCATTTTAATGTCAGTCTAAATTATTTTATGCATTAAAATCATCTTTTTTTTTTAAGTGACATTTTTAGAAGCTTCTAAGACCATATTAGCCTACCAGTTATGTGTTTTAATTATACTTTCTGCTTTAGCCTATACTTTTTTCTTATACTTCTGCTTAGATTATAAAATATTTTTGCCTGACATAGCCATAAGATTTAATCATTTTTCTGAAACAGCAACTTGAGTCCACATATATGCTGTGATGTTTACTGTGATGTTTGTTTTGGGAATTTTGAATAGACAATGAATAGACAAATATAAATAGACACCAAGTCCATTAAACAACTTTAAAGTACATTTTTATGCTAATATAAACAATTTAATGTTATAAATTTCATGTTGAGGTACCAATATATCTTCATATGTGGAAATATATATATATATATATATAATATATACACGATTTTACCTGTAATCTATTTGAGGTCTAAACTTTTTATCATCTTGCTATGAGAATGTTGCACAACCGTTGCCATTGTTATATCTGCCACCAGCACAGTGTTGTGATGTTGCCGGACATGACCCTGCGTGACAGAGGTGACTGTTTTTCTGTGTTCTCTCACTGTGTTCTGCTCTCCGTAATGATTCCTAATATGTCTTCACCTGTGTGTGTGCTTTTTTATTTTGCATATGTGATTCATAACATTCTTGTCCGTATGTGCAGTTGCATCAGGCAAATGCTGCAGTGCACTGGCATATAGCAGATTAGGTTAGCGCAGGATTTCTCTCTTTCTTTCTCTCGCTCTCTCTCACACACAGCGCTGCTGGATATGAATAGAACAGACCTGGGGTGCAGGGAGCAACAACAGGCAGAAACATGAGCACTGTATGGGGAGAACAGCAGGGCCTCAGTTTTCCCATGCCAGACCTTGGAGACCTGCACTTCCACCTCTGACAATAAGAGGGCGCTTTTTTATATGACCCCTATAAACATCCTCTGCATTCCCAGTATCTAGTTCCACTCCACCTTTCTCTCTCTCTCTGATATTCTTATATCTCTGCTGTGAACGCAGAATTTGTGGCTCGCAGCAACATGTACACGCACAATGGACACTAACCAGTCACTGCTGAAACCGAGCAGAAACAGACAACTGCTATGTGACCTGAGGGAGCTACACATCATTACACACTGCGATTATATTCACACTTACTTACATGCTATTCACTGTATGGTGTGCAGGAGAAAGCAGATTCTGTTTTACGTCAAACAGATGTTTGAGATCATAAAAGCCTAATTTACTTATTGGGGGAAAAAAGCCTAAATTAAGCTCTTTAAGAAAACTCAAGTAAATGTAAAGTATCTGCTTTTGTTCGTATTAAATGATCTACTAGTGTACTGAATGCTACAGTTTTAATGCATAAAGCCTATTCATCGTCTCATATTACATATCCATACAAGGTGTCGCATTCATATAACTGCAAACAACATCTATGTAGTTAAACGTTTCTTAGAGCTTGATTGAGTCAAATTTAAAGGATTAGTTCACTTTCAAATGAAAATTACCCCTTTACTCACCCTCAAGCCATCCTAGGTGTGTATGACTTTCTTCTTTCTGATGAACACAATCGGAGATATATTAATAAGTATCCTGACGCATCCAAGCTTTGTAATGGCAGTGAGCGATACCACCGAGTATGAGCTGAAGAAAGTGCTTCCATCCATATCCATCCATCATAAACCGCCTTCCGTATTCAACTTACGAAGAAAGTGTAAAACTCTCGCAGTTCAAAAAGCTTACACTATGTCCTACGTCTTCCCTATTCAACTTACGGAAAAAGCTTAACTGATGCAATGCCAGTGTACACTTTCTTTGTAAGTTGAATACGGAAGGCGGTCTGGCGGAAGCTAGATATTTTACTTTAAACTTGTTAAATATGGATATTTTTCTTACACAAATACATCGTTTCGCTTCAGAAGGCCTTTATTAATCCCCCGGAGCCGTGTGGAGTATGTTTATGATGGATGGATGTGGATGGAGACACCTTCTTCAGCTCATACTCGTTGGTATCGTTCACTGCCATTATAAAGCTTGGATCTCCGCTTGTGTTCATCAGAAAGAAGATAGTCATATACACCTATGGCATGAGGGTGAGTAAAGCTTGGGGTAATTTTCATTTTAAAGTGAACTAATCCTTTAATTCAGTAAGAGTTAAGAATGTTTTTACTGTGTCTCTCTGTTCTCTTGTAAATACCTTCCTTTGTTTACTGTGTGAGGCAGGAAGGTACATCACAGTATATGGACAATTGTTATGTGATGCGAATTGGCCCTGTTCTGTGTAAAATAACTCCTCTCATGACTGGTGTCTTCATGAATGTACCTAATTTTAAACATTTTTCAAAATTATTTATTTCATTTCTTCAGTGGTGACATTTTTAATGAGTGTTCCTTTAAACAATCACTGTACAGAATTGCTTATTTCTGAAAAATACACTGGGGACTTGCCTCCATGTGCATTAAATCTAAAATAGCAATGTTGCCTGAAAATTTAACAATGACATTGTTTTTATGGCTGCTAGAGCATTCCTTTGTATGCAGTGTAGAGAAAGAGCAGGTGAGCTGACTCAATAGTGTGCTGTACATTTGGGATCTGAATGCTGCTTTTTATGAAGGCAGGGTTTCTCCTTTCTGAATTAACATTCTTGTTAATTCAGATATTCAAATGTTCTGTTCTGATCTATTCCTTATGAATTCTGATGTACTGTCCTGCTTTTGCTAGTTTCTTTCTCTCACATTCTCTCTTTCTCTTTTCCTGTCTCAGTATCACTATCTCTGTAGCAGTTAGGTCACGTATACATCACCGAGCTCTGATTAGTATAGACCTGTCTGTAGGGCTTTATACATCCCAGTTAATTGATGCTAATAGTCTGTTGTAATCTTCTGTCGGAAATGCTGCTTCTCCTTCCCTTAATCCTACTGTACTTCTCTCGACTCTTCCATCATGCTTGCACTTTTTTTGTTAATTCTCTTAAATCTTTGACTGACAAACACACTTTGCACCTTTCTTTGTCACTTCTTAGACAATCTTACTACATTTCCATCTCAGAATATAGTATTTTTTTTGTCTTACTTATACTGGACCATATTTGGAGGCAAAACATGTACGGTTTTAGCCTTGTGTCAAAAAAGTAGAATCACTACTACTTGCACACTTTTGCATAATTTGACACTGACAGTTTGACTGGAAATGATGTATAAATTAAAAATATTTTGTTCACAAGAGATATTTGCCTTAATTTGTCTTTATTTTTGTCACATTTCATATTTCATCTCAAACTGCTATTTACTGAAAGTGTTGTTTTCTGGTTGATTAAGCACTCTACACTTCTAAAGAAAACTTTATCGGGTTAGAAATTCGCTGGTCATGGTAGAATTGATGCCACAACAGAGACAATAGTAATTTGTGCAAAAAATAATTTTCATACAAAAAATATTGAAATGGTTTGTTTATTCCACTCTTTGTTTAGATTGAGATAATGGTTTTATTCCACTCTTGTCTCTTTGTTTAGATAATGGTTTTGAAATGTAGGGTGAATTCAGGGTGGTTGGGACATTTTTTGCCTTTGAGATGACTGGGAAAAAGTGTCCTAATCAACCTGAATTCACTCGAATTCATATTTTTATGATCGATTTGCATAGTTTAAAACAGGAAATCTGCTTTTTATGACACAGGTAAAAAAATCTAGCATTCAAGTAAAACAACTCATTAAAGACAACAAAAAGAAAATAAGTATAATTTTTGAAAATTATGCTGAGTGGTCTTGCGTCTAAGAGGTCAGGCTTTTGACTAAGTGTGTTTAGTCAGATATGGCCTATTTGCACTTGTATTCATTATTCATGATGAAAGAAGACGGGAACAGAGGGATGGACAGAGGAGAGAGAAAAAGAGACCAATGAGAATATGACAGCAAGATTGAGGGAAAAGTGGGAGTCCTGTAAACTATGAAGTGCGTATGACAGTGTGGTCTGTAATATTCATGGTGTACTGCACGGTGCAAATAAATTAGGTCACTTCATGTCTAATGAAAGATGTGGATAGAGGAGAAAACAGAGATATGAAGAAAGAGAGTGAAGAGAATGAGGATACAGAAATGGCTGGAATATAAAGAAGGGATTTTTTCCTGATGGATGAGAGAAAATCAGAACATTTTGTAGATGCATATTGAAGTGAGTAGTGGAGGGATGTGATAGATGGCATAGAGTTCTGGTTGTTTAAACTACGACATCTGCCTCTTCTATTGTATCCACTTCCCATCTCCTCTCCAGTCATCTGCTCTTTAAACTTGCGCGCCTGCGGCCAGATTGCTCCTTTTACTAGAGACTCTGCCTTCTGTTTCCAATACTCCAGACAAATCTAGACCTCTATTTTTAGCCCAGAGCCTATGTATATTCATAAACACCAACTGTAGATGATTTATTAATGATAGAAAAAATTATTCAGCTGTGGTTTTAGCTTTGCATACCATGGGCAATTCCTATTCATTTCAGTGGTTACTCACCCTCTCTGTAGTTTCTTATCAGTGGTGCAGTACAGTGCAGCAACATGTTGGCTAAGACAAGATGTTAAATGCTGTGCTGCAGTGTTTGTGTATGATATACAGTGTGGTCTGAGAACACACAAAAAAAAAAAAAAAAAAAAAAAATTTAAACTTGGAAAAAAACAGAAAGCTTTTGGGATTTATTTAAGAATTATTAAACATTGAACATTTAATGAAATGTTTAAAAGTAGCATTCAGGTAAATACTACAGAAACTGAATAAAGTAATCAAATGTAAAAAAGCATAGTATTCGCTGTATGAATGAAAGATAGATTAATCCTTATTAAAGCTATAAAAGTCTTTCAGACAGGAACAGTGAGTGGTTGTCAGGCAGATTAGGCTGCTGTCACCTAATGCACTGATCCAATATATTGATTTTCTTTCAGTCCCAACTATTTACCTTCACTTACAGGGTTAGTTTGCCTAAAATGAAAAAAAAAAAAAATCGTCATCAGTTACTCACGTCATGTTGTTCCAAACCTGTAAGTCTTTTGTTCATCTTCGAAACACAAATGAAGATATTTCAAATGAAATCTGAGACATTTCTGTCCCTCACTGACAGTCCACACAACTATCACTTTGTCGTCTCAAAAAGTTCATACGGAGATCGTAAAACTAATCCATATGGATCGAGTGGCTTAGTCCAATTTATATGATGAACAGAATGAATTTAGGCTTTTATTCACATGTACCACATTGAGATGTTTTTCTCGATTTATCGTGCATAATACTTCTTGTAACTTTGTTGATTTCATTTGGCTCTGCAGGGAGCACCACTTGTCCTTAAACAGCATTATGGTAAAAATGGAACACTATGACAACAGCTTTCTTACCTGTACGCGACAGTGTTTTGCTTCTAGGGTGGGCGGAACTGACAGAACGGCTGTTTCTTTCCATTTATTCCATTTCCATTTTTTTTTTTCCATGGCAGTATTCTCTCTGTATTTACGATTCTTTGCAGCCTTTAGCCACAGCCTACAACATGCTGGATCCTTCACTGGAAACCAGAAGTAACTCACTCTTGCTAAACATTTCCTCTTTGAATTCTTGCACCCGGGAACAATATGAGTCAACACTATTATTCGACTGGTTAAGTGTATCCATAGCAGACTGATGGGAGTGGCCTTGGATGGCAATATGCCCAGAGCATTATGGGTATTGAAGTTTTCCTACCTGTTTGGGAAAAGTGAAGACAACAGCCTTTCAGAGATTCATTTTTTTTTTTTTTTTTTTTCGGCTTTCTACTGCATAGCAGCCAAGTTTTCTACGACAGCCAGGTTTTATTGAAAGCCCATTTTGCCAGCGGTGAAGTACCCCTTTAACATCAAGCACACCCCTCTCTTTACTTTTTCAGTCATGAATTTTTCTTTATCAATCTAACGTGTCAATAAATTTAAGTACTGCTCTGCTGGAGATAAGAAAGCCTGCCTTTCGTACACACCAGTTAAAGTTAAGAACATATCAGTAATGAACAAACAGCTGACATGAAAATAAAGTATTCAGTGTTGTTTTTCTTTAATGGGGAATGATAATTACTAATGTTACCTCATCATATTATAGAAATTTCTATCGCAAAATACATTAAACATGGTGTATTTGAAAGAAGGACGTTATTTTCCCCTGTTTTTTTTTTACTGCAGGGCATTTAACATGAGTTCCCTGCCTGCCAAATTAAAATGACAACTAATAAGAGGACAAACAGAGCAACACTGACACGCACCTGATAGTTCATTCAAACCTACTGTAAGTAACCAACACTAGACAACATGGGCGGTAATGGTGGTGGTGTGTCAAAAAGTGTGGGGGACAGAATCACCTTTATATAGAAGTAGGGAAATGTGCGTCCCCGGCCCCCGCAGCTGCTACGCCTCTGTCCATAGCACAGGTGCCACGATTTCGGTGGTTTTGAATAGATTTTTATTAAGTTTGAAGCCCAGTATTTGAACCACAAAACAGATGGGAGCAGCTTCGTACAATGTCTGGATTTAAAAACTCCAGGTGACACAGTTATATCTGAATCTCTTTGAGTTACTGAAAACACACAACATAGATGTGCATGACAGACGTTCAAACAGCACAGGTTTACACAGGTCCCGTCCTACATTTTTCTTGTTCAAGAAGCCGTTTTACTCAGATATACATCACAATAGAAGAACGTGTTTTATTTGAACGTGCCTTATACATGACTGGCAGCTGTAATGTGGCATTGCCCATGTTCGTTTGATTTGTTTCACATGTGGTCTCAGACTTTTGTTTTCGACTGTAACAATGTGTGTATAGAGGGTATGCAATAAGCTCACTGTCGTTGACAGTGAAAGTGTGCTGTCCTAAGTCAGAATCAACATGTATATTACATAACTAGTTTAGGTTTTTAATATTTTTTTTAGATTTGTGAAGGAATTGGAAGAAATTTTAGTTTATGTTAGTGTGAGCTGTCACAATGACACTATGTAGCACACACACTGCTGATCTAAGAACAATGTTCAGAGGGATCCAAGAGCAAAGCCTTGACCTTTCGCACTTCAAAGAATGTGCAGTTCTGTGTTCTATGCAGTGTTCTGCACAATACAACAAAATATTGTTGTTTTGTAAGACATGATGCATTTTTTTTTTTATCTCATCAGGCCTATGATTTGCTAGAACATGTTTTTTAGTATTTGCTCTGCAGGCAGTTCCTGCAGAAATCTAGCAGGCGTGTCCCACAGAGCTGACACAGTGTCTCTGGGAAAAGCAACACTTAAATGCTCCTCTTGGAATAGCTCGCTTTACTTACTTACTCGACCGTTCTCAAGCCAAGTAATAGTGAAGGTTCTCCTGAGCTTTCTGAAACAGTTTCTGCAATTTTTAGTGGAAAGATGATGATTGTGCTAATCCTAAATGGAGTGCGGGCTTTCACTTGGTCTTGTGTTGAACGCACTCAACTGTAATAGTATATAAAGAGAAATAATTTCTCAGAAATATGCAATTAGCTCTTGAAATAATTTGGAATCGTACACTTAATGATCATATGCGATGTATTACATATTGCATAAAGAAAGTAGGAAAAACTGTATTGTGACAATTTTTATAGACAATTGGGCTTTTAAGTTTTCTCTTGAAAATGTCATTACTCAAATGCAAAATACAGTCTCGTTTTAATGACAGTACCATGAAAATATTCATTTGTCTTTAAAAATTAATTTATTTTATTTTAAAAATCAATGTGTAAGATAAATCTTATCAGCCTGACTTTTCCTGTTTCTCCCTGTTTTCTCTCTCCTGGTCTTTAAGGCTGCAAGGGTGAGAGGGGAGAAGGGTTGTTCTTGTTTCATCATACGTCTGTTTTAATGTTCACACTATGTGTGTGTGTGTGTGTGTGTGTGTGTGTGTGTGTGTGTGTGTGTTTCTTGGAAAGCAGCCAAGAAAGGGTCCCTGATTCTTTGAGAGAGGGCCATAAGGCTGCTCCGGGAAGTAGGATGCTTTCAGCCAGAAGTTAACCATATTTAGACTTGTTTTTTTTATATGTACCACATTCCTATATCATGGTCTGATATGATGTAATGTATATTCTCATTGGACAGTTGCTACACCACCCCTGAAACATGTATAAAAGCCATGTACAGAAGTTTTGTGAACAGAGATTGGCTTCATGTTCATGACTCTTTCCATGGGCCCATGCATTCAATGAGTGAAAAGGACAAACTGAGAATTAGGCAGAGGAAAAATAAACAGAGATTAAAATAATCTTACACAATGCAAACATAATTTAAATGTGCTAAATTGTCCTGAAAATAACGTCAAAATAAAAAATAATAATATACAAAAAGCTCCTAATAGTGTTTTTCCCACTCATTCTCTTTTTCTTTTTTTTGGGTGGTTGAGATTGCTTATGGTTCATGTTGGCAGCTTCACGCTCATATTCATTGTCTGACAAGTAGCCAAAAGTCTTTGCAGAACTCCAGCCTGAGCCTGTTCCCTTTATAAACTTCACTCAAAGAATTTTTACCGACACTCAAATATTAAGATGTAGGGCCCAAAACAGTATGGAATTCTATGTTAAACTTACATGATCGTCTTTGGCCACGTTCACACAGCAGCAGAATACGGTTGTCAGTCCTGTATTTGAGTCCTTAATATGGTTACGTTCACACACAGTACGGTTATTTACGGGAGTGACAACCGCATTCTATAACCAAACTCACACACGTAAATTTTCAGGACTCACAACCGCATTCTCGGAATATTCGCGCTGTGAACTAGTTGTCTGTCACGTCATACAGTGCAAGAGAGATGGTGTTTTGTGTGTGGTTTCACTTTCGGTAACTTACAGCGACAGTGATATGAGCTGTGCGTCATCTTAAGGTGTTAGATCCAATCACTGTTTTCCACCGGAGCGGCTCCCGTCAGTTTTGTGTTTCTTTTCCAAATTCAAATGCTGTGTCATGTGCGAGATGTCGCAAAGGATGTGACACGCGAGTGCAACGGTAAAACACTCCGGCTATCGCGTGCTTACATGCTGCTATTGGTTAATGAAGTTTGAATGGATAAACTCGCGGTTCAATTGGTCTCATCACTTTTGACATGACAAGAGACTTTTCGGCTTTATGGACGTCGGCATCTTTAATATTACGTTGGTCACTGTCGTTATGGTTACAAGTAAGAAAATACGGGCTTGACTCTCGTTGCACGTTCATACAGACAGTGTTCCAGACACTACTGTAAGTTGCTGTGTGAACGAGACATTTCAAGATTCACACCTGTAAGTAAATGCGGTTGTCAATCCCAAAAACTGACAGTGTGAACGTGGCCTTTATTGGTGCACTAGGGGAAGTCATGTTTGTACTGTACACTCATTCCAATGTGTAAAATCCATTCTCGTATGGTTCAGATATTGGTGTCTTGTACACCATTAACTCTTATGAGCTTGGTTTTAGGACCCAACATTCAGATGCATGCACACACGTTCAAGTTTGTGTAAGTCGTTCATCACATCAACTTTTTAGCATGGTATGTTTCATCGTGTTCTTAGAAAGTTTGACAGTATCGAGTCAGCAGGCATCATCTCAAGGGGTCATATTTCACTCAGCCTTTCTTACAGAAAAAGCTGGTCATGATGGTTACGAACATGTTCATAGTGGCGGTGGATCTTGTAATGGAATACAGGAACAAGAGCAGATATGTGGGCAGCAAACAGCCATTAGGAGCGTGTCTACACTCCCAGGAGTGGCATTAGGGCATTATGGTGAAGAGTTACTTCATTCCAGGAGAGTCTCTCCTGCTGGAGTCCTTATTCATCCTCTAAATCTTTAAACAGTGATGCTCTTAGACTTCGTTTCACAACTGTGGAGCCAGACTGCAGTGATACAACAAACTCTCAATTCTGTTCTTGCATAAGCGCTGAGGTTTTGTCTTCTTTAAGAATCAAGGGTGTGTTTACCCATACAGTGCTCTACAGTGTGAAAGCGAACTGAAAGATATTAATTTTCAAAGAGAGTTGGCCATTTCTATTCACTTCAGCAACAGGAGCTGATGTGAGTTAAGTGACATGACAACAAAGTCGACTACCTGTTGGCATGAAGACTGTCAGACACTGTAGTCAGGTGTAGGCAAAACAGAGACATATTAAATGACATAAAATGAAAGGCCTATATATGTGTGTATATATATATATATATATATATATATATATGTATATTATCCGTTTGTGTCAGAAATTGTTGCTATTCAGAGTTGAGTTAGCGTGATTCATTGATGTTTTTGTCCATGGTATGACACTTTCTTCTCCAGAATATTAAAGAAAACTGATTTCTTTTCAAAACAGAATGACGTCTTATTTTTACCATCAATACATCCTATTTGAGATCAGAGGATTGAGAGATAAGAGCTCGCTTGTATCTGGAGCAGAACATGTGGAGTGCTGGTGACATCGTGCGTGGTGGAGTGTCTGCTTGACACACAAACGGGTCCCTCATCAGGATTTTGAGGGCACGACAAGATGGGCTCGTTAAATTAGTTCATGCTAATCGGGTTGGGGAATTAGTTAATTCTCCCAGGGTGCCTCAGTCCTTCATTTGACTGCTCCTCGTTCGTCATGGGAGGATTGACCTGACTGCAGCTATTTGAGAGATGTCCTTAAAACTGTTTTTTAGGTGTCTTAATTCAAACGGTTAATTGTTTTTGTTTGTATCTGTTTTCATCATTTGTTATTGTTTTTTTATGGGTACAGAAAGGAACTGAAAGTAATGTATCGGTGCACCTAGACTGCACAAATCAATCTCATGATCAGTATTTTTGTCTAATTTTCCAGTACAAACATCTTTAAAATAAGATAAATGTACTTAAATAAATGTACTTATTAGATCAATTTACTTAAGTCAGCATGAAATAGAGCTGCACGATTCTGGATAAATTGAGAATCAGAAAACAAAACAAAATAACGTGATTTATTAGAGGTCCTGACTCCTGACAAAAATGTTAATTGCTATAGTCTATTTAAAAATGTTTAATTATTTTGAATGAATTTTGAAGAAAAAAAAAATTGGTTTGAGTGAATGATTCAATGACTCTCTTAAATACTTAAAAGGTGTACACAATCTTTTACTGATTAATCATGCATCTATTTTGTAACTGCATGTTATAGATCTTATTTTGAATTTATGCTTCATTTTTTACTTATTTTATTTATTATTTTTACATTTTTTGACCTCATAATGTTTAATCAAAATGTAATATTTAATTCATTTTGATCCGACTCGTGACTCATGATCTGCTCTTGCTCACGACATGAAATTTCTCTGTACTGTATACGTGTTGGTAGCCATTAAAGAAAACGTAGTTTCATATTTATGTTTAAATAGTCCTATGTTATGTTTTTGAATTCATCTATTTGATTATGAAAAGTAAACAGCATGAGTAAGATGCATCATAAGATGAGCAATATATCGAGAGGCATGGAGTGGGTCAGACATGATTTTGACCACTTCATTAAGTTTTGTTTTGTAGAAAGCCTTTCTTTAAAGTGAATTTCGTTTTGTAAAAATTGTATCTTAATTTTAATCAATGTTTCATCAACCAATTGCCTGGATTTAATAAATAAGAAGCAAATATAGCAGACAATATAATCATGACACGGAGGCGCCGGCGCGATCACTTGCACGTGAACTGGAGCGCGTCTTATAGGCTAAATGAACCGAAACTCAGCGTATAGGCTGCTTGCCTCACAGACATGAAAATAATAATAAAGCTTGAAATGTCTACTTTTAAATGAAATAATTAAAAACAAAAAGAAATAGGCTACTCTGATTATGTAATCCGAATGAAATTTGCATTCTCTCTCTAGGCGCGTCCAGTAGCCTATGCGGAGATGATGAGAGTCAGTAATGTAACTTCATCTTTGTAGCCGACACTGATTCAGAAAACATTTCTTTATTAATAAACAATTAAAATGTCTCCTTGCTGTTTTTGTCACATTCATAATCATTATTGCCTGTTCTTTATGGCAAGCTTTATGTGTGCACTTGAGTGCTATATAGCCTATATTACGTAAACGCTCATTATTATGGTTTATTCTCTCCAGTATTTAAGAAATTAAATTAATATAAATGTGATTAGTCAACTAATGGCTTAAATGAACAACTACTAGTCTGCTAGAAAAAAACTTATTTCACATATTTTCGATGTCACAGCATGCCACAAAGGGTATTCTGGTTTGAGCTCACACTCCGCTCGCATGCTCACAGACACACGCACAGAGCATTGTACATTATTATCAGTTTAAAATTATATTTGTGAATGACTAACCTACTATTTCTTTACAACAAAACGCTTTGCAGGTCTATCAACTCTAGTCACACATCATCATCAGTTAGCATGTGTCCCACCCCAACACACACACCAGAGGAAAAACTTTGCAGGTCATATGGCCGAGAGAGAGCCTACTCGGATGAAAACCGCTTCAGTGAGCTCAATTATAGTAACGGTTTTTTGTCAGTAACGGTAACGGCGTTGTAACGGGAGAAAAAGTCATTCGTCTGATTACTCCTTACTGGAAAAAGTAACGCGTTATTCCTATCACTGCCCTCAAGCCATAGGTATATATGACTGTCTTCTTTCAGACGAATACAATCGGAGTTATATTAAAAATCACTCTAATGAGACACAAAATCACTCTATCCGCCACACTGCCTTCCGTATTCAACTTACGAAACAGTTACATCAGTTACGCTAGTTTCGTAAGTTGAATACTACGGAGCCCCGCACATGACATGCAAGAAAAAAAATTAAATCGTGCGCACGATTTACTAATTTGTTCCCTCGATTTACTAAATCGTGCGCACGATTTACTAATTCATTAGCTCGATTTACTAAATGCGCATGATTTATAAATCGAGGGAATGAAATAGTAAATCGTGCGCACGTTTTAGTAAATCGAGGGAACGAAATAGTAAATTGTGCGCACGATTTAGCCTACTATTTTTTTCCTGCATGTCATGTCCGGGGCTCCATAGAATACAGAAGACGTAGGACGTAGCGTAAGCGTTTTGAACTGCAAGAGGCGTTACACTTTCTTCGTCATTTGAATACAGAAGGTGGTCTGGCGGAAGCTAGATATTTTACTTTATAACGTGTTAAATATGGATATTTTTCTTACACAAGCGCATCGCTTCAGAAGGCCTTTATTAACCTCCGGAGTCGTGTGGAGTATGTTTATGATGGATGGATGCACTTTTTTGAGCTTCAAACAGGTGGTTTCCGTGCACTGCCATTATAAAGCTTAGGAGCTTCAGGGTGATTATTAATATATCTCCGACTGTGTTCATCAGAAAGAAGAAAGTCATAAACACCTAGGATGGCTTGAGGGTGAGTAAATCATGAGGTAATCATAATAATCAGATTATAATAAATATTATGTTTATTTTTCTTACCCCATTGGCAAGTTTTCTTGTTTCATCAAAATTTAGTGACATTCATTAAGATATAACAAACTTTTTCACAATATATTCTCTGAAAACAAATCTTACACAATTGCAAAATATATTTCGTTTAGATATTTTTACTGATTATGAAAACAAGCTAAAACACTGATTATGAAAATTATTTTTGCACTGTAAATGTCTGCCATGCCATTGTGAAATGTGTGGGACATCTGGGCAACTTGCAGGAAAGCCACAGAGACAGAAAAATTGAAAACATGGTAGGTGGACTGTCAGTGCAGAGGAGCCAGAAGATCGGAGGCAGAAAAGGAGGTGGAGAGATATTCCTCTGCAAAAGGAATGGTTTACCCCAGTAAAGGGAGGAGGGGCAAGTGTGGACTGACAGAGAGGAGGGGGAGAAATGAGGAGCGGGGAGTGGGGAGAATAATGTGAGCACTGCAGAGGGGGAATGGCAGCAGCAGCGTTTCACACACACACCTACACTTCCAAATAAATGGCTTTAATGACGGGCTACATAAAAAAAAATCATAGTATGGATGCTGGCACGGAGGTGGACTGAGATAAACAGATTATATTGATTGCAGGTGATAGGAGAAGAGGCTGTGGGCTTTAACAAGAGACGTGCACTAGCCAATCAATGCACATCTATCTACAGGAGAGACAACATGACATCTCTGTTTTCAGAATGGTGACCACGCACACCACACACTGCTATAATTCACTGGCCCCTCCCTTTCACTTTTTTCCCTCTTCCGTTTCCTTATGTGCTCAAATTTTTTTTTTAAATTTCTAAATATACATTTCTTTTGTCTCTTCCTTCTTCCCCTCCATTACAGTTGTATACATACCCATCTCTTCTCTCTTTTACCGCCTCCAACATCTATTCTCCTCGTCTTCACACTCATTTCACAAAGTCTGCTTTACCCCCATCTTCTTCCACTGTGGTGTTTCCTCAGTGCAGCGTGTCAATGAGACTGCTGCATTCACACCATTCCCACTATTCGCAGAGCACTTTTGCTGTTTTGTTGTAGTATTTGGCGCCCTCTATCTGTGGTACATCTCTTTCTGAGTGAGAAGGACCTCTGCAGTGGTCCAAACTGCATCACAGCAACCCCTGGATGTTAAAGTGCTTATTCTGTCTCGTCTGCTTGTTTTCAGTGTTCTTGTGTACCTGATGCCAACAACTTGTGGTTTTGAGCACAGAAAGAGAAACCCAGCATGCTATTTTGATTTAGAAAATCTATCTAGAAAAGGTGTCTTAAACCTTTTTTAGTCCGAGAAGGACCCTTTGTTGTATATGATACTTAAGTTGCAAAGCCATTAAAACAACTATTATTATTACATTTAAATTTTACGTAGTATATTTTAATGTGTGAGGAACAATGAAATGATTAGTGGAACTCAGCTTCTTATGTTGGTTCATTTTTCACATAATTTGCATACTTGTGCACTATTCTATGGTACCCATTTTGTAGGATACAGTAAATAGTGTGAATAGTGTGTTCACATTGAAAATACCAACAAGAAAAAGTGCACTTAAAATACTCAGATGATGCACTTTTTTAACTGAAAAAATTTGTGGATGCGCCACATTGACAAACATGCTTCATACATCGCTACACTATTGACTATAGACAATGTGCATTTTTTGTCCACGACATTTCACTAATGCATAGTACGTCATTTGGGACACAACAATAATTGGCGGAGCCCCGGTTGAAAACCCCAATGAAGATCATGTTGATGATCAGACTGTCATTATTTTTGCAATTCTGCCATAGAAATGACACTGTAACAGTTCTTAATTTAAATAGTGATCCAATAGTGATCTCACTGATTTCTCTGTATAATATAATTGTGCTCATCTTCTCATCTCTCTTTGTGTCTTCCTGTCTCTCTCTGTGTCTTCCTCTCTCTGTTTTAGTATGTGGCGTTCGGCTCGCTCCTGTTCATCCTCATCTCCATCTCAACATTTTGCTTGGAGACACACGAGGCCTTCAACACCATCTACAATAAGACAGAGAACGTGACAGTGGGGAACGTCACGAAGGAGGAGATTGTGTATGAGGTAGTGACTGACAACTGGCTGACCTACGTGGAGGGCGTATGCGTCATCTGGTTCACCATCGAGGTGTTCGCCCGTGTCATCTTCTGCCCGGACAAGGCCGAGTTCTTCAAGAGCTCGCTGAACATCATCGACTTTGTAGCCATCCTGCCCTTTTACCTGGAGGTGGCGCTGAGCGGCCTCTCCTCTAAAGCGGCAAAAGACGTGCTGGGCTTTTTGCGTGTGGTGCGATTCGTCCGAATCCTGCGAATCTTCAAGCTTACTCGCCATTTCGTGGGGCTGAGAGTGCTGGGTCACACTCTCCGCGCCAGCACCAATGAATTCTTGCTTCTTATCATCTTCCTTGCTCTCGGAGTGCTCATCTTCGCCACTATGATCTACTACGCCGAGCGCATCGGCGCTGACCCGGCTGACCCCACGGCGAGCGCCCACACCACCTTCAAAAACATCCCCATTGGCTTCTGGTGGGCAGTGGTCACCATGACAACACTGGGCTATGGTGACATGTATCCAGAAACGTGGTCTGGTATGTTAGTGGGCGCCCTGTGCGCCCTGGCGGGCGTGCTGACCATCGCCATGCCTGTGCCCGTCATTGTAAACAACTTCGGCATGTACTACTCTCTGGCCATGGCCAAGCAGAAGCTGCCCAAGAAAAAGAACAAGCACATCCCGCGGGCTCCGCAGCCTGGATCGCCCAACTACTGTAAGCCAGATGCCCTGGCCATGGCCACTGCCTCGCCGCACAGGATCATGGGTAATGTGCTGGGCGGTATGGTGGGCTCTGGAAGCATGGCAGGAGACTGTCCTCTTGCACAGGAGGAAATCATAGAGATTAACAGAGCAGGTGTGTGTGCGTGTGAGTGTACCCATGTGTTTACATGTTTGTGTGTGTGAGGTCTCTCTGCACTAATAGGTTACATTTCCAACAGTAAGCCAAATAATTGCTATATTACCAACAAAAATATGCTATTGGCACACAACACTTAAAGTGAGTGTTTTTTTTGTGTGTGATGTCAGCTAGCTCCATCTCACCCATCATGAAAGTTCTGCCTGTGCTCTTCACTTACAGATCTTTATAATGAACTGTCATCGCCTAAACCGAGTCTTTTATATAATCATGTGTAACTGTCTACACACACAAATATTTGAGAGTAGTGATATGCGAGACTGGGCTGTCACGGACGAGTTTGACAGAGGACATGGATGTTATTAAATTTATAGCAGGATTATGTTTCATGCGTTCCAATCTTAGACTACTAGAAAACATTCCAGCCAATCAGAAGGGAAGGGAATATGATCCTGAATCTAGCATTTGGTAGATGATTGACATTGAGTTCACAGTCCTATTTGTGTGTGCAATTTATTTGCGCACTTACTGCACAAACTCATTTTCTTATCTTAATATTTATATTTGTCTTGTTTTCCAGTAAAATTATTATTTAAAAAACAAAAACAAATATATATGCACACAAACTACTGTTAAAAATGCTATAGACTTGATACAAAAGATTTCTATTTCAAATAAATGCTGTTCTATTGAACTTTCTATTCATCAGCGAATCCTGAAAAAAACTAAGCAGCACAGCTGTTTTTAACATTGAAAATAAGCAATGTGTTTTCAGCACCAAATCAGCATATTAGAAGGATTTCTGAAGGATCATGTGACACTGAAGACTGGCCAATTTTTTTTTTTTTTACGATACCAATACACATTTGTTCTCAGAATTTTGACTAACATTCTGGCAAGGTTTTCTTGAATTTATTAACAAATGTTCTTCCAGTAACATGAATACAGTGTTTGTTCAAAAACGTTATTTATGCATCATTCATGGATTTTTTTCTGAAACATTTTAGCTTATTTAACCTTTTTTAAATGTTACTACTTATTTCAGAATGTTCAGAGAAAACATTCAAAAGTAATGTTCCGATAATGTTAGCAAAATTATAAAATGGAATGTTACCTTAACTTCCATAGAACCAAGAAAAAACATTTTAAAAACTGGACATTTTGAATGTTCAGAGAACATTCAGAAATAACATTTTCATAACTTGATGGGAACGTTAGCAAAACCTTATTTTTGTTACCTGAGTTATTTTTAATTAAAAATGACAGCAATGAAAAGCAAACAATGCACGCTGAATATTTTACTATTTATAATGTTAATTAATAGTAATTATTATTATTATTTATGACCCACCAAATGGTGCCATTTATTGGCTGCTCAAGTAGTTGTTCTTGTTGTAAGGGTGTTTTACTGTAAAACAAGATAAAAACACTGTTTAAGAATTTTTTTTCGCTATGACTGTGTGTGTTTTTGCGTACGAAGGTGTCAGTCAGGTTGAGCCAGTGAGTTCATGCAGCCAAGAGAGCGCCGTCTGTCATTACTGTGCAGAACACAGATATACACACCCCATGCTAAGATTAACATGAGGCAGATTAGTCACAGCCCCTCAGATTAGCATATGCTATATTTGATGTATAATGCAAGGAAAAGGTTTCAAATCAACAGCACTCTGCTTACCTTTGTCGATTTTCAACTGATTTCAAAACCAAAGAAACAGATTATGTCAGATATGCAATAGATTTGGCATTGCATCCTTATAAATAAAACAACTTGGATCGTTTTTATGAAAAGTTAAAATTTTTAGAACAAGCAGCCTGTGGATGAGAGCTGTAGTTCTCTACTCATCTTTGTTTTGCTCTTTCTTTGAGTTCTCACAGCTGGAAGTTCCCGAGGAAATAAAAAGGGAGCATAAACATCCCGAGACACTTGCTGTGAAGAAAAGCTTTAGCACATGTGCCCTCCTGTAGCTTAAAATCCCACACGCCCTTGACACCTACGATACTGGCATCATATCCATCATGTGCACCATTAATGAAGTTTTATTAAGTAGTGTAAAACTAAAAGAATAAATCTTATAATTCGTCATTTGTTTGTCCTCCGTCCCCATGTGTGAGTGAGTGTGTTGGGTTTTTTGGGATGTGTGAGAGATGCTCTGATTTTTATGCTTGAGATTTTTAATAGGTTTACCAAAAATTAAAAATCTCTCATCATTTTTCACCCTTATGTCAATCCAAATATGAATGACTTTATTTCTTCAGTGGAAAGCTAAAGGAGATGTTGTGAAGAATGTCTGAGCTGCTTGCTTCTATACAGTGAAGGTGAATAGGGACCAATGGCTGTCGTGCTTCAAAAATGGCAAATGCACCATAAAAATAATAGAATTAGTCTAAGCCATACAATAGCTTTACTGTATATGAGGAACAGTCAGAAATGTACTCATTATTCACTCAAAAGCGAGAAATGGTTGACATTTACTTCTGTTGTATGGAAAAGAGCAGCTTGAACATTGTGCTAGATTTCTCCTTTTGTGTTCCACAGATAAACTAAATTCATGTGGATATTTAAAGACATTAAGGTGAATAAATGATTTTATCTGATTGTATTATAAGTATTTTTATGATCCGTTTATTGACTGTAATTTAATTGCTGTCAGGGAAGTGAGTTATATCTGGTGTAGTGAACCTCATGTCATGACCTTTGCTATAGACTTTTGAGACATCTATTCATAACCCCTTTGTCACCACTCCAGTGTGAATGTTCATCATCTTCCCAGATTTCACGATCATATGGACTGCTGTCTTCACAGATACATATTTGTAATTCCTTCCAATGAGGTCAAATTACATAACCGGTGTCTATGCCATGTTCTACCTCGCCTCCCCATTCTCCTTTTCTTTCTATCTCTCTCCATGTCTTTAGCAGGCTTTGCCCCCTGGCTTATTTCTGTAAATTGTTGAGCGGTAACTCACGTCAGATTAGATTTGACAGCTGTGTCGGAAGCTATAAGAACAAGTGCCCCTGCAGCTTCTTTGTTTGAGTGTGTGCACATCTCACTCTTTCAGACCACTCATTCATGTTGTGTGTGTGTGAGATGTTCTGAATCCCCCTGCACCATTTTAATCAAGTGATGCCGATGCTCTTTTTGTAGCACATCTCTATTTTTGCTCCTTTTTATTCATCCCTTTTCATCCCTGACTTTTTTCTTCCCTCCTTTCTGTCTATTCATGTTACTATGACTTTCTCTAATATCCCATGCCCACAGTCCTGCTAATAGTCTTTTCTTTCTTTCTTTCTTTCTTTCTTTCTTTCTTTCTTTCTTTCTTTCTTTCTTTCTTTCTTTCTTTCTTCCTTCCTTCCTTCCTTTCTTTCTCTATCTATCTTTCAGACTCGAAGCAGAATGGGGATGCTGCAAACGCAGCTCTGGCTAATGAGGACTGTCCCACCATAGATCAGGTGCTGGGGCCAGATGACAGGAGTCCGGCCACTGGTGGGTTGGGGACAGGCACGGGGCGTGAACGTTACCCCCACGATAGGGCCTGCTTCCTTCTCAGTACCGGAGAGTTCCGCACCACAGACAGCAATGTCAGGAAAGGTATGCAGCACCCACAAACAAACATGTTATTATACTCATATTTTCAGTGTACATTGCAAAGAACAGTCTCAAGAAAGGTAAGTTATATGTTCAAATGCTTATTATTGCGTATTAGGGCAAACACACATATATTACAAAAAAACACTGCAGCGATATATGTATATATAATACATATAGATATTTTATTTATACGCATCTATACTCAAATATACATGCAATGAGATGCACATCATAGGTATACGCATTAAAACATACTCTCCTGCATCCATACTAACAGCATAGCTCCCCGCCTTCTCCTCTTGCATTTTTCCTCATAATTCACCACATCAATCATTCTGAAGGGCGCTCATCGTTAGCAAAGCTGCTACCACACACGCAGTAATAATTCAATTCGTATCTTTGATAATAGTGTTTAATCTTTGATAAAATCAGGATCTTTCAGTGAAAGTTATCCTAGCCCAATTTAAATTAACAGATTTATCAAACAAATTCACTGCGTATGGTCAACAAGCTTTTCAAATGCTATCTATCTATCTATCTATCTATCTATCTATCTATCTGTCTGTCTGTCTGTCTGTCTTTGTCTATCTGTCTGTCTGTCTATATCTATCTATCTACCTGTTTGTCTGTCTGTCTTTCTGTCTGTCTGTCTGTCTGATTGTCTGGGTTGTGCAAAATTCAGAATTAAAGAATTGGCTCCCTTTCAATTCATGAGTTTAAATTGAATTTAACTGGCCACACCCCAGAGGAAGTCCTGAATTATAATTGTAAAATTACGTATTCTGAGAGATGAAGTGTTCTTCCACCTTGGTTAATTTCTTAAATATGATTTTCAATGAAATTTCAAGGGCCTGGTTTCACAGACGGGGCTTAGATTAAGCCAGGATTAGGCCTTAGTTCGAGTAGGGCATTTAAGTAGCTTTTAATAAACGTGCCTTAGAAAAAAAAAACATTACTGATGTGCATCTTGAGATAAAACAATGGCACTGACATTTTAAGATATGTCAAGGTACTTTCAGTTAAAACAGCTCAAACATGATTTTAGTCTGGGACTAGACTTAAGCCTTGTCTGTGAAACCGGGGGAAGTTTTTTATTCTGCTTCCATACATTTAAATGTGAATTGCAATTCTGCACTGTTTTCTGCCTAAATACAAATTCATTTAAAATTCAGAGATTGAATTGAAATTTAAAATGCATTCTCATTCTCAAGTTTGGAATGATGAAAACCCTGCCACCTGTCTATCTCTCTGTCAGGCTATCTCTATCTATCAGGCTTACCTTTGCTCTTTCTTGCTCTCATTCATCGATTTATTACTTCATTCTCTTTCTCTTCCTGGCCTCCCTCCCTGGCTTGACTCTGTTCATGTCGTATTCCCTCCTTCCATCCTTTCATCTTGCCCTCTCTTCTCCCAATCTTCTGCACCTCATGCTCTTTGCGACACATCCTCTTATGTCTTTACTTGTTTGCAACTGCATGATTTATATCTACTGCCTTCCTTTCTATACTATACCTTCCTACTCCTGCACCTTTCCATTAACCTCCACGTATCCCAAATACACCCGCCTACACAACCAAATCCTACAACCCCCCCACAAAAACACTAGAAGCTGCAGGTGCCAACCCAGGAGAGGAATGGTTCAAGCCGGAAGGGCCACTGCTACAGCAGGACCTCAATGCCAATTCTGCCTCTTCCTGGATCAAACCATAATGAATCAGAGGTAACACTTAAAAAAGCCATGTGATGCAGCGTAGAGATTAGTTGAGTACAGGAATGGTCAATACTCCATACAGCATATTTCACAGGGAATTAAGTTTATATTTCAGAAGGACACATTTACTAATATTTGTACACTATAATATATAAATCCGTAAAATAATGGAAAAAGTACTGGCAACTCATTACCTGGACATTATCCAGTAATTTTACGGACATTTCCATTAACCCTAAAACACAACGCTGTTAAATTAATACAGTACATTGTGCCCTATTTTTACGGATTTTTTTAGAGTGTACTAAGATTATATTTAGCACATTCATGCTTTAGAGCAACTATAGATATGAAACAAACATCACTAGTCACACTCAGTACTAAAGTATACACTACTAAACTGAGCATATGAGCATTTGAGTCAGGGAGGATAATGCCTTATATGAATTCTGTCTGTGTGTTTGACAATTTTGTATAATATTACACTGATCTAATGTGAGTATTTAATATTTGCACAAGTAAATTCACACAGTAGCATCAATCACAGCAGTGTCAGAAATTCACTTTTGTATTAATGGGCATAAAAACATAACCCCATAAAAAACATTAAGAAATGAGTAGTCCATAAGATGCCTTAACCCAATAAATACATTTTAAATACTTGGCACTTGTATTTTCTATTACTGCTATTTTTGTTATACTAATCCCGAGATATACATAGAATTCAATATAATGAACCATATTACATTTTAGAAAATAGAAAAATTCACTATGGGACTTTATATAGACATACAATCAAACCAAAATGTATTCAGACACCTTGAACATTTCATTCATTAATACAGTTTATTCACTATAGTTTAAAAAAAATGGTAATAAAATATGACAAGATCTCAGAGTTAAACTGTGTCAGAAAAAAATAATCTTAATTATGTCAGATAACACTTGAGCAAAACATGGTCAGGTCAAAGTGTCTGAATAATTTCTGGTTCCAAATTTTTATCAGTTTTACTGATAGTCCACTGTATGAAGAAGTTTTGGGTATAATATGTCACAGTTTACTTTATTTTGCTATTCTCACTTACATAAATGAACTATAGTGTCCAGCACTCACTAGTAAAAAATATATCAAAAATGTCTGAATAATTTTTGATTTGACTGTATTTATCAGGGGTATTTCAATAGAATTTTTGCCCTGAGCCTTGGTTAATTTCTGACCCTGACTCACACAATATCTCCTCTGTCTCTCTGACTCATAAATGAATAAGTGTTTGCTTGGACTAGCTTTGAAACCTCCACTATATATATACATATATCTCAAAGGCTAAGCATTATAATATATCATTACAGCACTAGCTCCCTCATCTCTGTCTTTTCTCACTCTCTCTCATTTTACCCTCAAAAGTAAACTTGTCATTCTAATTATTTTTTGCCTCTGATTATTTCCTCAATTTCTTTTATTCTTCCTCCTGTTTACACATCATTCACACTCTTTTCTCTTGACTGAACTGAGCACCAGACACGAGTTAACGCTGCACTTTTAACCCTCAGGCCAGTATAGTTGAACACACACTCAAGTTCACACACCCACACATTTGAAGAAATGAAAATGTGTTAAATATGCTATGACACGTGGTTATATGTGTGATTTCTGCTTAATTTGTGTGTGTTTGGGGATGTTGTATTCTCTGATGTGTGTGTTTTTGAGGTGCGCTTGTCTGACGAGCTGTTGTTGTGTTATCTCCTTCCTCAGGTTGTGTCGTGTCATGCGTTTGTATGTCAGCTCTTGTTGCTACACGTTACACATGTCTTCCCTTGTTCGTGTGTTGTCGTGTGTGTGCACTGTAATCCATTCGGTGTTGCTGTGACTTCTTCCTCCTCCTTCTCCTCCCTAGCGGTGACCTTTCACCTTAGTATAGTGCCCCTCAGGTCTTTGTAGAGAGTTTCAGTGATCACTATACTGCCGTTCAAAGGCAAAACGCAGTAACTACACATTGTTTGTCCCAATTATCGCATTTGTTTAACTTTGATTTCACTTTTAAGGTTTGGCTCAACTATGTTCAGATTCAAAAACAAAAAAAACTTATGAATATGGAAACTTGTATAAAATCAATGAAGCCAGTATGGGTGTAGTTATTCTGTTTTGCCTTTTTAGGCTGTATAATTGCCATCCCACATTTGCTCCTGGAAAGAAGTCCAAAGAGGAATGCCTTTTATGCTTTAGGGGTTTTGGTGAACGGTCACTGGAAAGGGTTGTGTTTTATTTGCATTTTCAGTTTTATTTTTTTGAATAGAGCTGGTTTCTTCTCTCTCCTGGAACTGCCCTCCACTCTGGGGTCCACTGACCAGTGTTTCATCACAGCCAGCAGATGAAAACCCTTCATTATATGCACCAGAAACCAATATTAAATTCAATATTCTAGCCATGAATAGTATTTTAAGATTGCAAATGCTGTCCAGGGCTGTGCTGAAACACTGACGCTGTTAGGATGTGTGCTACAGTCCTGTAGTCTAACTGAGCAGGGACACAATTCTGCCTTACATATACACAAAACATCAGGTGAGCAGAGGCAAACCTGTCTGTTAGACTTGAAAGAGACACATGGACATTTAAAGAGAGCATGTTATGGTGAGGTAAGATGAAAAAAACACAACACAGACACTAAAAGCTCAGCAAACACATATTACTGATGCCCACAGACACAGGTAAGTTCTTGTAGGGCTGTAATGACATACCTGGGCTGTTGCCATTTTAACACTACAAGGACACTATAAGTGCTGTGATGCAATTGTTACGAATGGAATAACTGGAAAGTTTACATAATCGTTAAGACCTTAAACCGAGGGAAAATGGCCACATATAGTGGGCTTTTGTTTTTAATGTGGGACTGTTTCTTGCTTTCCCCTTTCTCTCTTTCACCTTCTTTTCTCTCTCACTCTTTCTGGCTTGAGTTGTGCCCACAGAGTGTGTTTTACTGTGATCACAGGGCCTCTTCAATTACGCTTTCAGTTCTGTTGACGAATGCAGAAGAGCACAGGTCAGGAAAGGTCAAAAGTTTCTCCTTTGGATGTCTTTTTCTTTATAGATTCCATAATATTGACCTGTGTGTGTGTGTGTGTGTGTGTGTGTGTGTGTGTGTATAGGGTGGTTTGAAGGTGTATATTTATATGTTGTATAAAAGTGAGGGTTTCTGAGGGTTTTGTTCTTTTAGTTTATATTTGTGCTATTGCTTTTCAGTGTGTTCTGTTTGTATAGATGTTTTAAAATAGTTCACCCCAATATGACAATTCATTTACTCATAGTTATTTCAATCCGTTATTTCAATTTCATCTTCTTTTGTGTCCCACTGAAGAAAGTCAGTCATACGAAATGACTTTCCTCGGTGGGACTCAAAAGGAGATGTTTATCAGAATGTAATATAAGAATATAAGTTGCTGTCTTTTAAACAATTTGTGAAAGGCTGTCAAGTTTAAAAAAGGACAAAACAGCAGCATATAAATATAAACAATCTTTATGACTAAAGGCTGGAATACACTACATCTACATCATCAAATACTTGCCAATTTTCTAAATGGTTACAGAGAAAAACTGGGCATTATACACTAAACGACTGAGGATCACACTACAAATTGTTACGAACACAACAAACTCATGCAGAAACACGCTTCATTGCTAGGAGATGCATGACAAATGAAAACAAATGTGTTCTAAAATTGCCTCAAAATATCAAACATATGTGATGAGTCTGTGCCCTTCATACACTGCATAATTTTCTGTGAAATTTGTAAACTCTGACTAGCCAAAATCTATAGACTGACTCTGACTTTTGTTTACTCGTCTAGACTGCAAACCGAGGCAAAAGTTGTGTAGTGTATCCCAGCCTTAAAGGGTTAGTTCACCCAAAAATGAAATTTCTGTCATTAAGTACTCACCCTCATGTTGTCCCAGGTGAAAAAAAAAGTACACTTCTATAATGTACTTAAAGTGCTCTATTTTCACGCACTAATTTTGTACTTTTTTTAGCACTTCTTAAGATAATCTTAAAGTGTTAGTTCACCCAAAAATGAAAATAATGTCATTTATTATTCTCCCTCATGTTGTTCTACACCTTCGTTCATCTTCAGAACATGAATTAAGATATTGTTGATGAAATCCGATGGCTCAGTGAGTCCTTCATTGAGAGCAAAGCCATTCAAACTCTCAAGGTCCATAAAGGTACTAAAAATATATTTAAAACTGTTCATGTGAGTTCAGTGGTTCTATCTTAATATTATAAAGCGACACGAATACTTTTTGTGCGGCAAAAAAACAAAATAAAGGCTTTTCAACAATATCTATTGATGGGCGATTTCAAAACACTGCTTCAGAGCTTTACGAATCGAATCAGTGGATCGGAGCGGCAAAGTCACGTGATTTCAGCAGTTTAGCCGTTTGATAGGAGATCCGAATCACTAATTTGAAACAAAAGATTCATAAAGCTCAGAAGCTTCATGAAGCAGTGTTTTGAAATCGGCCCATCACTAGATATTGTTGAAAAGTCATTATTTATTTTTGCCGCACATTAAGTATTCGTGTCGCTTTATAATTTTAAGATTGAACCACTGAACTCACATGAACTGATTTAAATATGTTTTTAGTACCTTTATGGACCTTGAGAGTTTGAATGGCTTTGCTCTCAATAGAGGCCTCACTGAGCCATCGGATTTCATCAACAATATCTTAATTTGTGTTCTGAAGATGAACGAAGGTCTTACAGGGGTGGAACGACATGAGGGTGAGTAATTAATGACAGAATTGTCTTTTTTGGGTGAACTAACCCTTTAAGAACATCTAAGTGTACTCAACTGTGCTATTTTGAGACACCATGAAATATGAACTAAAATGTGCTTTTAATATACTATCTCTGTATTTAAAAAATGTATTTAGTCAGCACTTGTAGTACACTATGGGTTCAAGTGTACTATAAGCGGTAACTAAATACATAGTATAGTATATTAAAAGCACATTTTAGTTCATATTTCATGGTGTCTCAAAATAGCACAGTTGAGTACACTTAGATGTTCTTAATATTATCTTAAGTACTACTAATGAAGAATTTTTAGTATATTAAGTACAAAATTAGCGCATGAAAATAGAGTACATTATAAGTACATTATAGAAGTGTACTTTTTTTTTCACCTGGGGTTCCAAACCTGTAAGACCTGTAAGTCACGTCGACCGTTTTAATGATGTCTTTAGTACCTTTCTGGACCTCAAAAGTTGCAATGTCGTTGCTGCCTATGTGTGTATCAGATACCCTCGGATTTCATCAAAAATATCTTAATTTGTGTTCCGAAGACAAACGAAGATCTTACGGGTTTGGGACAACATGAGGGTGAGTAATAAATGACAGAAATTTCATTTTTGGGTGAACTAACCCTTTAATGCTGTATTTTCCAAGTATTTTAGAATAGCTTTATGTCAGGAACAACGTGAAATTCAAGTATTAATTCACTGAAGATCATGCATTGACAGCTGTGGTCTTTCACTTTTATTATATGGATAGGACAGCATGGACATTCTGCTCAAATTTCTCCTTTTATAGCCCTTGGAAGAAAAAATGTCATGAGTAAATGATGAAAGAACCTTATGGGTAAACTACCCCTTTATAGTCCACTCCCTCACTCTCCTCCTTAATCACCACATCATGTGTTCTTCTGTCTTCTCCCCACTCAAACTTCTGCCTCTTTCTGTTTCTACCTTCTCCCCTCTCACTCCTTCCTGCCCACTGTTGCCAAGGAAACAGTGGAAGAGGGCATTCTGGGACTAAGCGAAACATGATGAAATATAAAATGAAGGGGTTAAAGATGGTTCAAGGCATACTACACTCTAAAAAATGTTGGGTTGTTTCAACCCATGTTTGGGTCAGATATGGACAAACCCAACTGTTGGTTTAAATTTTTTAAATTAAATTTTAAACACAATGGTTGGGTTTGTCCATATTTGACCCAAACATGGATTGAAACAACCCAGCATTTTTTAATGTGTAAGAAATGAAATTTGGCCTTCTAAAACTTGGCAAATTGGTTACAACCTTAATGTTCAGACTCCCACTTGCTCCCAAGATGCACTTGTTTCTTCTATTTCCCCCTTTTATCAATCATTTATTCAGTCTAAAGTGCTCTTTTGATGTGGTTTTATATTTTGAGTACACTGAGAGCTTTGACACGTACCCTTGGGCCCTGCCATTGACAGACTGAGGCTAAATGTGTGAGAGCTGCAGTCTAGATGCTGGCACACTGACTGACGGCATTGTGGTCATCTTCCTCTCTGGCCATTGTCTTAAAGCGTAGAAATAGTGCTGCACTGCAGGGCTGCAGTCACCTCCCCCCCTCCCATTCCTCTCCCTCTGCAGACTGATTGATTTTCCCCTGTACTCTCATTTAACCTCACTTCTGAATCTTTGCCGTAACGAGAGAACCTGAGGGTTCTCTCTCTAGGGCCCTTGATGAGATAGTCAAATTCATTATCAATTTCACCATATCATGTATCACTATGTGTATCAAAAGTGATCCATGTCTTTTTAAATCATTTTAAAAGTTGCTTCAAAACCTTAACTGCTTTCTGTCTCAGCCTGTCTTTATATATATATATGCCAGTACTCAGTTTATATTCATATATTTGCTGCAGTCTGTACTGCAGAAATGAATCGAATTATATTATAAATTAGTTAATATGTCCACAGAATTGCAGTCCAGAATGATTCCCAACAACCAAACTGGCACAATTGCTGATTGCAACTGCTTTTTCATGCTATTTTCTAGTCAATCAGCAGTTCCTACAGGCGTTACAGCCAACTGTCAAAGTTCCAGGTTGCATTGGTGTGAGAATTTGACTGCAGTGCAGTAAAAATTGAGCGACAAAACATGGCAGAGAGGTTGCTGGCCTGGCCGATAATGCTTCCAGAGGGGTCAGTGCTCTCATTCTGTTCAGGTCACTGGCCCTCGAGGGACAGAGAGCAAGGGGGAAGGGGTGTCACAAGAGTTTTTTTTTTTTTTAACAACACATCCCTCATTAAGACTCTAAATAAAATAGTTCATATTTCTTCTATGTAAGGAGAAATTAAAACATTTGTCTGCCTGTCGCTTTACATACTGAAAGTGTCCGTTTTGGTGACTATAGAGTGCCAATTGTATAGTGAAGTTCTGCATTATATAATTTTTTGTTTCGGCCAGACGTTGTCTCTGCAGCATTTATTATTAATTGTATTAAAAATAGTTAATTATTTGTGTCATAGCAAATTATTCATCAAGTAATGTACATAAAATGCAGATCCGCTTCATTTTACTTCAGTATCACTGAAGCCTGAACACGATTGGTTCAAGTAAAGAATTTAAAAATGTTAAAAAAAACATGAAAAGTAGAGAAAAAAATAGTTTGTAAGATTTCCGTTAGTTCACATTCCATTTTATGGTGAATTGGGACTGGTTTATGTTCGTTAAGAGATGTTATCAAAGGTTCGGAAGTGGATGCAGTACATTTTTGAGAAACAAAGTGTTTTTATTGTCTTTCAAGTCAAACTGTTCAAATTGGATGTGTTGTTTATGGCTGTGCGTGACTCTTCCACCATCACTGACGGTGTACTGCATGTATGACATTATCATACATGATCTGGATGTGCTGTGAATATTATTTCAGCGTTTGTTGTTTCGCTGTGTTTTCTGCTGTCTTATTCTGTTGTTACAAGCTGCATATGTTTTTAAGAATTGTTTTTTATTCAATATTTTATTATTTATTATTGATATAATTTCTGTTCTGCAGTCTACAGTGACATGTCAAACACTGTTACTGGGAACTTCTCTGTGTGCTCTATGTTAATTGTTTATGTTTGATCCTGTCAAATGTTATACTTTTATATATCTGTATATGCAGGTGCTGAATGTAAACTATTCCCTCTCTTCTCACTGCAGCCATTACATACATTCCTGTTCTCTTTTAAATATTCTTTTGTATTCATCAGTGTTTGTGTCTTTGTTGTGTAATGATTGTCATTTTGTGTTGTGCTGTGTAATGTTGTGTCGTGTCTACATGTTATTCAGTGTCTATTTCATACATGCAGATGCAATAGAAAGTGTATGTATGTGACTATCAGTGTTTGTGTTTAAAGGAAGAACAAAAATATCCACTGGTGGATATTGCAAATATTAACCTGGATAGAATAACAGATGAAATTATAATATACTGTGTATGAGCTTAAATGCACTGTTAAAGCTTAGCTGCATTATAAACTATAATGGTGCATTTACATCATAACCATAAATATGAATTTCCGACTAGTAAAAAACATTCGAAAGCTCCAGCTTTCCTCACTTGGCCATTGAGATGTCATATAAAATTTCAATTTCTTTAACATGCTGTTTACTGCAACAGACCAAACTTAGTGTTCAACACAGTATATATTAAACTTTATTTTATTGCTGTACAATATCTAAACCATCCTGCGGTTAATATTTGTGCTACATACTAACACTCACCTTCCATCCCACCCCCAGGCCACTTGTACAGTCCTCGTAGTGTCACTAAAGTTTGACATGAGGTACGTGCACACAGCAGAGAGGGACTTTCATCCATGTCAGATCAAGGGCTTGCCCATACGGATGCAGTATCATCATCTCTGTGCTTATTAGCATGATTGTTAGCCAGCATAAACTACGCTAAGCTGTGAAGCTATCATGTTAAGACTCTGCGTTTCATGCCTTCAGAGAATTTGATTATCACTCTTTGACAATTTTGACAAAGCCTTGCATATGCACTTACAGTGACAGTCACATTGAATTATTAAGCCACATCACAGATGCTAAAGAATTGCAGGAGCACAGAGTCTGTCGAGCTTAAGACTTGATTACACCAGTCCACAACACTGTTGTAATTCTTCATACATATCCTCTCACCAAAGCCCTTCTGTGTTGCATGCGTAAGGCTGGTGAGTGCGAGTTGTGTTACTGTGCGTGTGATGCCGATAATGAAGTTTATCAACAGGTCAATGATTATGCTGGAATTATTGTAATGTTAGTAAATACAGAAAATTACAAAACATAGGTATCATTATTAGACTTTTGCTCTTCCATGACCATAAAAGCTCAATTCATATTTTTTGTTTTAATAACAGCTGATGTTTTTTTTCTTCCCCTGTCCTCTTCCTCTTATCTGTTTAAATTCTCTTATCTGATTTTTGTTTTTTTGTTGTTTTGTTTTGTTTTGCTTTGCTTTGCTTTGCCTTGTTTGCATTCTAGGTATCTAGATCTGTTGTTCTAGGTATCTTTGAACTGGAATCCAAAAGCATAGTTGTGTCCATGTAGGCATTGTCATAAAGCAGCTATGTTAAGAATGGACCACTAATATTTTTTTTAACCGTCACATTTACATTGCAATTGTTCAAAGAAAGATTGCAAGGTATACTTTTTACTAGAGATGCACCGATATATCGGCCAGTAATCGGTATTGGCCGATAAAAGCAAATTTTCACACTATTGGCTATCAGCCGATAGTTTAAAAACAGCCGATAGTCAGGGCCGATATATCCTGTCAATCAAAAGAGAGGAGGGAAATGCACTCAATTTGTGCTTTGCGTAAAGAAAATGCTAAAAAAACAGTTTGATGTTCAATATTAGTAGTAATATGAATAATAACATTCAGAAAGTTTAGAAATATTAATTTAATTTTCAGAATTTAGTTAGAATTGTCAGAATTGTGCTAATATTAATTTAAAGGGTTAGTTCACCCAAAAATGAGAATAATGTCATTAATTACTCACCCTCATGCCGTTCCACACTCGTAAGACCTTCATTAATCTTCAGAACGCAAATTGAGATATTTTTGTTGAAATCCGATGGCTCAGTGAGGCCTGCATAGTCAGCAATGACATTTCCTCTCTCAAGATCCATTAATGTACTAAAAACATATTTAAATCAGTTCATGTGAGTACAGTGGTTCAATATTAATATTATAAAGCGACGAGAATATTTTTGGTGCGCCAAAAAAACAAAATAACAACTTATATAGTGATGGCCGATTTCAAAACACTGCTTCAGGAAGCTTCGGAGCGTTATGAGTCTTTTGTGTCGAATCCGCAATCCAGAGCGCCAAAGTCACGTGATTTCAGCAGTTTGCCAGTTTGACACGCGATCCGAATCATGATTTGACACAGAAGATTCATAACGCTCCGAAGCTTAATGAAGCAGTGTTTTGAAATCGGCCATCACTATATATGTCGTTTTTTTGGCGCACCAAAAATATTCTCGTCGCTTTATAATATTAATATTGAACCACTGTACTCACATGAACTTATTTAAATATGTTTTTAGTACATTAATGGATCTTGAGAGAGGAAATGTCATTGCTGGCTATGCAGGCCTCACTGAGCCATCGGATTTCAATAAAAATATCTTATTTTACGTTCCGAAGATGAACGAAGGTCTGGAACGGGTGTGGTTACTCTGAAACAAGAGAATAAAGTTTTTATTTGCATTTCTTTCAAAATAATGATTTATTATTAATTATAATGAAATTAATAATTTAAAAGAAGGTATAAAAGGCAGAACCCCCAAACTATTGGTATCGTTATCAGTATCGGCAGATATAATCGGCTATCGGTATCAGTGGAGAAATTTAGTATCGGTGCATCTCTACTTATTACTTTTGGACATACTGCCTAGCCATATTGATCCTAATTAATCCCATTCAGAGAAAGCAAATGCTAATAGTGAGGTAAAGACAAGTCTAGCAATAGGAAGGAAGTGTGTTCTTATCTGTAGAGTGTTTGCATCACAGGTACTAGTACAGAACATGACATTCACACACACTTTATTTATTTTCTCTCTGTAAATGAACACTCTTTTGACTCTGTTGTGTTTTTATTAGTTAAAAACAACAAATAGTTAAATATGTATATTCCCTCAAATCCTCTGTGGCAAACAGTCACTTTCTGGCTTGCACCAGTGGTCTGGTGTGAGGAACATGATGACCCAGATCTGTCTACCATTGCCTTCCTTTGCAGCTTCTATAGGCAATGCTTTGGTGTAGATTTTGAATGACAAGTGGCTGTGCAGCACCCAGAGTGTCCCAGCAGCCCTCTGAGTCAGACTCACACACGCACACACACATATACACACACACTTCCTAACAGAACTACATCACACAAGGGACTGGAGATAGGATTGCCGACTATACGACAGTAGGACCTTCTTAACACCCCGTGTTTTTCCTTCCTTGTGAGCTTTTGTCTCTTGTTTTGTTCTGTTAAGACTTCTAACTCACTGTGTTTGTGTCCGTGTGGGAAGTTCTCCTGTGTCAGGAGGGGGTTGTCTACTATGTAATGTGCCAGCTCTTCCTTCCATATCAATTCGTGTTGGCTTTTTCAAAAAACAGCAATATGTGAGTCCAGTTCTTCCCCTTACACAATCAGATAGTTCGCCACCAACTGAGACATTCTGTCATCATTTACTCATGCTGTGCCAGACCTGAATAATAATAATACATTTAATTTTTAATGCGTTTTTCTCATACCCAAATCACTACAAATAATAAAAACAAATACAAAAATGACAGAAATAATACAAAACATAAAAACAGACAATAAATAAGTTAACACCCTACTGAAAAAGAATCACATTAATGACTTTCTTTCTTCCATGGATAATAAAAGATTTTAGTTTTGAAGTTTTCAATTTTTGCCCATACAATGGAAGTCAGTGGGGTCCAAAAAACACTGGTCTCCACTGAATTTTTCACTGAAGACATTTTTCAAAATATCTTATTTTGTGTTCTATAGAAGAATGAAATTCATGCAGGTTTGGAACGAAAAACCTGACATTTAAAAGAGCCGATTCAAGTGCCTGCATCACACTAGTGGAACAACACATTAAAGAATGACAGATCGTGATCGTACTAGGTTTTGACCCGCAAGATAAAAATTGTTTGCACTGTCATTATCTCTTTAGTGAATTAAGAACGAAAACAACGCAGACAACACGCAAAAAAACACAAAGCATTTTTAGTGAACTCCTTCTGAAGTGGGAATTTGTAACCAAATTAAAACAACACTGGACTTAAGAAAAGAAGGAAAGCCAAGCCCTTTAAGAAAGTTTGGCCTGACTGAAAAAAAATCGAAGTTTACCAAAGCCAGAAATGGATGTGGAAGGAAAGCTTTCAGGCACTTTCGGGCCACGTGAAGCTGTTTTAAGTCTCTATTAATCTACAGAAATACACTTATGTGTAGAAGGAAGACGAATTTGCTGCTAATAATGGAAAGACATTTAGTCTGAAACGCACAAGCTTCACCTGGCCCACAGTGCTGAGTGAGGCTGCTTTGACTAGACGGAGCTCCTCTGCTACTCCTCTGTTGGACTCCAGTGCTAGTATCAGAATGCAGAGTGTTTCGTCTGAGACTGGGTCAAACACCTGGATGCTACACTCATTACCTCACTATTGGTCTGAGTCAGCCATCAGGTGCTTCATCCACCTGCTCTTTTACACATCTGCTCTTATCTCTCCCTGAAAATTGTATGTGGCTGCGACTAAAGGGAGTTTTTTATTACTGCTGTGCCATAACAACAACAAAAAAGAATTTGACAAGAAAACTTGATGACATTTCATAACTCTCATTTTCCTGTTTTGTCCTTGTCTCTGTCTCTGTCTGTCCCTGTCTGTCTTTCTGTCTGTCTGCTTCTGTCATTTGCATCTCATTTTGTCATTCTTGGCCTTTTATTTTGTTTTTCTCCTTCTCTTCCTTTCCCCTGATTTTTCAAACTTTAAAAAAAATAACTATTTTGTCATTCACCATGAATGAATCCAACTATTTTTTTGCTTCCATAATAATTCCTTTCATTCATCTTTCTCTGATGTATGTAATATATCCATTAACCATCCATGCCCTCTGGATTTTCGGGGTTTTGTAGCTGCTGGCTACGAGAAGTCCCGCAGCCTGAATAATATTTCGGGGATGACAGGGGCCCCCCTGCGCCTGACCCCCATTACCCCCATCAACAACCCACCTTACGAACCCTACGAGTCCCCTGGCCCTCTGCGGCGCTGCCGATCCCCCATACCCTCCATTCTGTAGCACATCTTAGGGAAAGGCAAAGAAAAAAAGACACTCATGCACCGTCATACCGCAATAGTAGTAATAATCATGATAACGATGCTAAGTACTCACACCTCCGCTCCTCCGTTGACTGGACAGGGTGGGGGTACACACCACTCTTTTTAATATGTCGTGCCTCAAAGGGAATGGGATAAATTTATTTAGGGATTTAGAGCTTTAAGTACTAAAACGACTTCATCACATATACTTCAGGCAATATTTCAGACAGGCAACTAAAAACAATTATATGCTGTAACGTCAGCGGATTATGCCTTATTATCGAAGAAAAAAAAAAAAGAAGCACTGAATATTATTAGGATAAAACTCCTCACTGGTCGATAGGCAGCGACGAGTACCCTGTAGGAAATCTTTCCCTGTAGTTGAATGACAGTAGTTGGCTTTCCCACATGTTCCTGCCTGATTGCTGGTTGTATAAAAAAAATGAGACCGTGATCCAGCAGGCTTATTCATTGAGTACTAGTCGCTGAGATCAGCTTTGATACACCATTATAGGCCTTGAAAAATCCACTTCATATCAAAGCTTGGAATGATAAAGGTCATAGGTCACAGACAACATGCAAGTAGTTCAAGTGCATGCAAGAAAAGATGTCCGTTAGGCAAGTAGAATATATCTAAACTCCCAATTCCCTTTAACTGCTATGAAGATTTGAAAATGAATGCACTGTATGCTGGACTGATTTGAACTTACAAATAAGCCCTGCAGTAGAGAATTAATGGATTGGATCATTTTGGCTGATTTGACTGTGATGAAGGAGTTTTTGGTGATTCAGGCCATAGAACATGATGAGTATTATTATTATTATTATTATTATTATTATTATAACACAAGGACTTAATTATTCACACACAGAGTATTTCCTACAGCAACATTTGTTGTCACTCAATATTTAAAAAAAATATATAATTCACACCGTTGTTAAAATTATTATGCTATTTATTTAAGACAAAGAAAAATGCTTAAACCATTCTTGTGCAATATCAACTATTATGATGACCTCAGACCCTGAGGAGCTGGAGATGAACCCTACAAACTTTACTATGTGCAACTATTAACTGTAAAAGAGAGACCGAGTACTGATCATTACACACACAAAAAAAAAAAAAAGAGGCTATTTTTGTACTAAGCATTTGGACATTGCGATTCGGATTGGGGTTTGGAGTTGCGCGGGTGGCTTTCAGTTGACATTTTGGGAGGACAGGATATCGTGCTGTTGCATGGAGATCTACAATTAATGTGTTGGTTTTTGTATTTTGACTCTACATATTCAACACCAAGTACCACGAAACAAAAAGAGCAGTGGTCTGGACACATGGCAAAAAAAAATAAAAAAAATAAGAAGGAGCCATCCTATTAAGGGCCTATAACCTTCTGCACTTCTTCTGGACCCTTTCCAATTTGTATACTAGTGCATGAAGGAACTTCCTTTAAAATATATCCTTTCCTATGGTATTTCCTCATAAATATGAAGACATATCAAGCTGAACTGCACTCCTCACTGCATATTCGCATATCCTGTGGTGAACCAGAGAGTGGCCTCAAAGTTTTCCTACTAAGGGCAAGAATTAGCTGGACCTCATCATCAACATCATCGGCATTACCCTCCCTCATTATAATCATTTTCTGATTACTGTTATTCCTATTATTTGAATGCAGTATTTGAATCAGTTCAGTTTGTTTTCTCTTTGGTCCCCTTTTTTTCTTTCTCTGTTTATATATATATTTTGCCTGCTCTGTCTCTCGGATGCTGACCTTCGTTCCAATATAAAGGAGGGAACATTGAATGGATGCTGGATTGACAGCGGTCAGTAAGAGAAGAAAAAGAAAAGATGACAAAATGAACTCTCTGTAATGCAGATATATGAGCCATATGTTTCACTGTGCAGGGGATTTGTGTCGATCTGCTGCATCTTTGAGTGCACAGATGCAAAACACACCTCTGGTGAAGATATCTCTGCAATGGCAGCTCACAAAGCTTCTTCTTGTCTTTCTCTCCATGTGAAACAACAGAAAACCTGGGGTATAAGTGACAAAATTTGATCACAAAGCAAAGTAGCATTATTTATTTATTTACTTGGATGATTTTATTTTCTTGCAACTGAAATATTTTACATACCCATATCTAATTATTTATTAATTTTCTACAGTTCATCTGTAATCATTCTTTTGAATTTGAATCAATATAGTTTTCTTTTGTTTTCATGTGTTTTTGCTACTGCCGCATTACCTGTTACACTCCTCTTTCCCTCCTCTCTTCTTTCTTGGTTAAAGACATTCACTGCTAGAGTGAAGAAAATCATGGAGGTTGTTGATTACATGGAGCATCTGCATGGCTGCAGCAAACTGATGTGTGGCACTGTGCTTTAATGAGTAAAACACCAATCATTAGTCATCTGCATGTGCGCTGCACTGCTTTATGTACATGCTTCATATACATTGAAGGTCTCAGGACAGTGAGCGAGGGCCATCTGCTGGATGTATGCGACGCCACACGTGTGCTCTGTGTAACTGGAGTGTTCAGTTAGACATTTAAGAGTAGACATTGTTTTTTTTGTTTTTTTGTTTGTTTTTTAAATAACCAACATGTTATTCAGCCATACAAAGGCAAAATGCAGTAACTACACAACGCAGTTTTCATAGTTGAGCCAAACCCCATCCATCATAAAACAGATTATAATCCAAGAGATCTGATTTTGCTTAAAACTCAATTTTGAACATGTGCGTTAACTGCGTTTTGTCTTTGCACAGGATTGTTTGTGGCAAATGATCTAACATAGATTTTTTTAAGTCTTTTAAAAGGTGTCTATTAAAAATGTATGTTACAAGGTGCCTTGTAAAACAAGCAAGTGCAAGTGTGTTATGTATTACCTTAAATGACCTGGTATGTTTAGAAGGAGGGAGACTAAAATCCCTGTATAATTCAGGTCCAGCCAAAACACCGTTTTAGTTCTCACCTTGTGTCTCTTCCATGTCCTTCTCCTCCTCTTCATCTCTCTTTTCTTTGTGTTTTTTAATGCTCTTTATGAGGGTGTATAGTTCAGGTCTTAATGATATGTACAGTTTTGAAGGTTGACTTTGTAATTTCCACATGCATGGATTTCTATTGCGAGCAATAAGGAAATTATAAGTCTATATATCTCTTTTGATAAGAAAATGTATTTTGTCAACGAGGTTTATGTATGTTTGTGTGTACATATGGATGTGTATATTCATATGCACATGCATATTAATGATTTGCATGAAACAAATGTACAAACAATTTTTTTTTTCATTGCTGTTTTGTTAACAATCTGTCATTTTTGACTTGATTGCTGTTGGGGGCGGGGCTTAGTTTTGCATGCTAAGATGCTATTGGGTGGCAGAGACCATTACGACTGTTGTATTGAATAGGGGGTTTTGAATGTGCTTTAACTATGTACATGTTTGATTTATTTTTCTTTTCTCTGTTAGACATCAAAAGCATTGCAAATGGTCATTTTATGATTTATTCTTTTTCATCTTTTCACAGAGAACTATTCTGAAAGCCCAGTGCTTATCAGATATATGCAAAAAGAAGCAGTAACTGTGAACTAAGACTAGAACAGAAAATCCACTTCTTCCTTCACAAAAACATTCCCATACGAACACCTGAGCCCCTGAACCAGTATCAGCTCCTGTGCAACTCCATCTTAGTTTGTATTCTCATCTCATGACCCCATCAGTCTTGTTTAATCATCTTAGTTTTGCATTATTAACGAGGAGAGTAGTAGTTCTGTTTCCCCTTGCTGTTGTGTTAACCTCAGTTCTAGCTCCCTCTGCTGGTTTTATGGGGGATGAACTGACGTACGTAGCATTCGGTGTTGTAGATCATTAGCACTCTTTGGTCACTTTAGAGGCTAAGAATACTGATTTTAGCCCTTAATGTTTACCTGTTCTATATAAGATTAAAGAAAAAGATACATTAGACATTTTTAACAGACTCAGACCTGAAGGATTTCCTGTCCTCTCCTGTGTGGTGAGTGAAAACACTCACTAAAGTCACTAAACAAAAGCACTGATCAGAGCAGAGAGAAAGATGCTAATGCTAACAAGTCTGCTCACTACAGCAATGCATGTTTCCACACATACAAGATAGCTAGCACTTAGCATCCTAGTGCATTTTGTGGTTTTGCTGTGTGTAGTCTATCTGTGAAGGTGTAGTCAGGGTGGACAGAGTGGATGGAAGAGCTCCACTTATATCCCTTTATCTAAATCTTGAAGTTATGATGTGGAAGAGCCAGGCCTCCCTGCCACTAGTTAGCTTAGTTAGCAAATGCCCTGGTGAGCTGAGGCTGCATGCGATCATGGAGGACGATGTAAATAATTCTCTTGTACACAGACTGCATGTGGAGTTAACAGCACAGCAACTATTGTTTGATTCATATGTGGCATTTGAAACGGGGAGAGCAGGTCGAGTTCAAATGATTAAGCGACATTACCCAGTATCCTCTCTGTCTCTGTCAGACTTATGCTCCCCTGTCACTACTCAGGTAAATCTCTTTTTGTTCGTCTATACCAGTGCTTCCAAAATGATGTCATTCGAAACAAAGAGAGACGGATGAGTTACGAACACCCCGTGTACACATGCATAAGTGTAAATATGAAATCATTTTTGATCCCAACACTCATTGCAAGTCTTCCTTTTCCACAGTGTTCTTTATTTTGTCATTTCATCTTTCATTTTCATTTATTCCCAACTACAAACTCTTACTGCTTCCAAATAACAACCAAAAAAAAAAAAAGCCCGGAGGACATTATGAGAAACCGAGGAAAAATAATCAGTGATTTGTTTAAAAAAAAGAAAAAAGAAAAGAAAAAAAACTTTTCAAACATAGTCTGCCATAAGTGGATTACAAAAAAAAAAAAAAAAACTATGTGGAATCAGGATGCAACCAAAATCAGGACATGAAAGCATGAGGGTCAGATGGACAGATTGTGTGTTTGGGGAGCAGAGTATTGGGAGGATTGTCAACAAATGAAGAAAGGCATCGTGAAATGGAGGACAGTTTGAGGAAGAAAGAAAAAAAGCAAAGAGAGGAGGAAGGGAGCTGAACGCTTCTCAGTGTAAGAATGTGCGTATGGTGTTCTGTGTGTCACACTGTGTGTTTTCATGTGATGTGCTTGACTGTGTGCTTAGTGTTTTGTTTTTTATTGTGTGACATTTTGTTTTCCTGCTCTTCTAATGTTTGGCGCTGTGCTCAAATGGTTCACTCGCTCTCTATTCCCTATGCTAGCTTCACTTTTTTGGTAACGTCAAAATAAAGGGCACTTCATGGGGAATAGTGAGTCGTTTTGGGACGTACCCTTTGTGTTGAAGGGGTTCACTGATGTACAATGAGCTTTTGCTTTGTTCTGGTCCATCCGAGAGGGCTGACAAAATCGATGATTATTAATTGATACTGTTGATTTGATTCACTTAGATTAAAAACACGCTTTTGTGGCCCTCAACGACTGGAACTTTTATTCAGCTTTGTGTGTGTTTGTTTTTGTGAGTGTGATTCCAAGAGTCTTGCATTTGTGTATTTTGTTTTTGAGCGCATGTTACATGGGCTTTGCTATGAGTACACTTGGGTTTTTGTTTATTTTTTTACATTGGTATTTAGGAGACTTTATGAAAATAATGTTCTATGGACAACACTCCAAAACAAAGAAAAAAATTGTGTGTTTGGCTTCTTTAGCTTTGGCTCTCGCAGTTGCACAGTCTGAAACGACTGTCATCTGTGATAGCCTCTAGCAGTGTGTAGCTTTTAGTGCGTTTGTATTGAGCCAATGCAACCTGTGATGCGATACTGATTTTCCTGTCCTCCGTTTTCCTATTCCCCTCTCTTTCTGTCTTTCTCTTTTCTTCCCTACAGTGCTGAGCTTCTGAACTGCCCCATTTTTCAAGCTCCCCAACTGCAAAACCTGTCCAGAGGCAACCACCAGGGTGACTGCAGGAATTAGAGATGGCGAAAGAGAGAAAACGAGAGATGAAAGGAGTGCTGCGCTAAACCCACTTGAAGAAAACATTGTAACGCTCATCTCTCCATTACTAATTTAAACCCCCAACATAGGTGCAATAAGCATAAGATATCACGTCCTGGAAGGATGTGGAACACATTTTCTTCCTACCGGGATTTCCGGCCTTGGGAAAAGGGTGGGATTCAGCATACAAACTGTAGTATGTCCTAGCAAGACCCTTCCTGGTGGAAATGGATGCAGTTTTAAAGTGACGAGAACTATTTTTGTGGGGTGTTCCACCAAGATAAATGCACCTGAAAGTGGACAACAAAACCCTCAATCCAGTCTCAGATACAAATAATGTGTGGAAAAACACCCATCATGCTCTTCAACGCTATGCAATTCAACCACACATTCACAGGCGAGTTCATCAAGCACTTCGATTGAGCAGTTTATCAGCCAAACTTTTTTCCACTCCTTTAACTTTTGGAGATCTTGCACGTGCTTTAAATGAAAATAGACAGCGGCGTCATTGGCCTGCTACATTCCTATATCGTACAAACAGTTTCCCCATTCATCCAGTTGTTCAGAGTGTCCTTCTCAGGGCCCACGGAAAGGTAACTTTGTCCACTATGAAGAAAAGAGCGTCAGCCTCTCTCTTTTCTCTCTCTCTTAGTTCAGCTCTCTGCATCTCAGCATTTCTGTCCAATTGTAGATGAACTGCATGGCATGAATGAGAAAAAAAAGAAAAAAAAAAAAAAACAGAGAGAAAGATGGTAGAGATCATGCTGAGAGGAGCAAGAGGAAACCGTAGACAGGACCGCTCTGTTTGCACAGTACAATATGGGTAACTCTGGACCAGTGGATGGGGTCACGGATAAAAAACGCAGGTCTTTCACCTTCATGTGGGGAACACAAAATACAACATAAGTGCATGACACCCGTTGAAGGACAGAGGGGTTTTTAAGTGGACTGGATGAACTATGAACAAAAGCTGAAAAAAAAAAAAGAGAAAATTAAAAATGCATTTTTCTCACTTTGTTTACCAGCATGACTAAACTGCATGACTTCTGCAAGCCCTGAACCCCAAATTAGAGGGCTTGGAATCACTAAACACTGAAATCAAATGGAAACAATACAAGTTTATGCTAAATGCTACTAAATTTAGAAAAAAAAGAGAATATATTTAAAAAAGAGAGAGGCTCTATATTTTGTTTTTGAATAAAAAAGAATAATGTAAAATATATAGGATTGCAAGATTCACACAGTTTTGTTGGATAAAAGATAAACAAACCCCACTGAGTCTAGCTGAATGACGAGACAAACTCCTTTAACTACTACTGCTCCCTACATGGCTTCAAGTGACATTTCTTTTCTTCTCTTTCTCCGCCGTTTCACCCCTTACTTGAACTCTCCTGGCTCTCTGCTCTGCCCTTCACGATCTCCCTCAGTCATGGCAGCCTCCAGCAGTGGCACGACAGCTCCTCTGGAGACCTCCGACACCTACAGGGCTCTTTTCTTTTGACGGTTATGGGTCTAAAGAGCAAGGTGGAAGGGGATTTTAAGGCTGTGGGTGAAGGTTTCTTTTTAAGTTGAGTCCTGATGGAAAGTTTTGGGTTGTTTTGCAATGTTTGTTCTTTTTATTTCATCCACATGTTGTGGGTAAATCAAAGCTTTATCCATCAAAAGTGAGCCTGAGTCCACTTAATATCAATAGTGAATATTAGCATTGTGTGAACTGCTGTGTCTTGAGACCCTGAGTACTTACATCGCAAAGCACTATTGTCCGATCAGGAAGCCATAATGTGAGAGTAGCGCCACCGTCTGAGCTCAAACGTGCTCAGGAGAACATGCTGGTTCAGAACCCTGAACATGGTTTTGTAGTTCTTAAGTTGTCCTGGTTTTGTTTAAGATGTTGACATTAGCACTTATTTCATTCTATAATTTATTTTCTGAATAATTTTGGGTGGTACAGAGTTTTGACAAGATTTTTTTTCAATCATTTAATATATATATTTTTTCTGGATTACGAGATTTTATCATCAAAGTTTCAAAAAATGATTTGCATATGCTGAGCACCCACTAAAACCAGCCAAAATGGACTTCCTTATTAACTTAGCAGCAGATTTCTGATATTAGCATTGGAGGACATAATTCCAACAATATCACTTTTAAATCATAGATTACACATGTGAGCAACTGTTTGACTGTTTGTTCAGAACTTTTCTTGTCGTCTTTGTTTCACCAACAAGATATGAACCACGTTATTTTCAAAAGTTCTTGTCTAAAGAGTCTGGTTAGGTGTTAAGAGTATGTTTACATTGATTTATGTCATTTAAAGTGTCATTTGTTGTCTTAAAACCCCATGACCGTGTTCTGTCAGCATTTATCATTCAGAATCTAATGTAAGCTTAGTTTAGTAACTACCTATGCAACACCTAAGCAAGACCTTGCTCTCTCTCTCACACACACACACACACACTGCCATGTGCTCAGGCCAGCTGGCTGATGTCTGTTTACCGGTGCTGTGTGTCCAAGTAGGGAAAACGACACAGATACAGCTCCATCACCACAAGAGCCAGCGTTTCTGCTGACCGTGTAGTGTTACTTCAAACGTTAGCAGCTGGCCCAAGTAGCTTGAAGGTGCGACAGATGTATGCAGCTGTAGTAGCCATGTCGCTTTCTTTAGTGGTGCACTGAATTCCCTTTCCTTCTCGGTTAATATGTCAGGCCTGTTTTACGTCTTCTGCAATGTCTTTCCTGCATGCTTCAGGGTGCAGGAAGACACTCATGCACTTTTAGCATTTACATTTATATGTAAGCATAAACTCATCTCAGAGGGTATGTAGGATATATATATATGTTATCAGAACTTGTTTTATATGTGGTACTCAGTTCTAAATTGCATCTCACAAACGTTTGCTGACTGGTTAAGAAAACATGTACCTCTCTGGTTGTTCATGAAGTCAAATTGGATGGTGTTTTGGAGCAATAATGATGGAGGGCCAGCTTTTTCTCATTGTCGTCATTAGGAATTGGGGGGACATGTTCATCTCATCCCTAATAAGAACCCAGTGTGCCTGAAACTGTTCCCTGAATGTGTATGTAAACAGCCACATCAATTAAACGCGCTCTCTCTGCAAAAGCTTCCCATGAGGGTTTGTCTTGGCGTGAATGAGACCACAACCCCTCCAGGTGGCTGACAGCTCACATACCTTTACTTGAAACCCAAATACAAAACATATCAGAGAGGAGCAGAACAAAGCCAGAATCAGTCTCCACGCTTACTCAACTTCCTGTTTGCATCCCCTGCCCCCCTCTCATCTGTTCCCTCTCCTTCTCAATTTTTGAGGAAGAAGCTTTTTTGCATCCCTTGTTCTTGTGTTTTTCTATCATATTGTTTGAATTATAATGCATGCATGGAATACAACGAGGACATAACTTGTGAATATTTGTGAATGGCCAGAATGAGGTAACCGTCTCTTTCACCTGGGCTCTCTACTCTGTGACTTCTCTCTCAGAGACATTTAGAGAGGAAGAAAGAACATATTGTTTCTGGTTTCCCTTACCCTTCTCTGTTTCTTCAAAATGTAGCCGTACCAAATATAAGTTATGGCTCTATGCTAGCCATTTCGAAAGACTCTATTAACATGTTTATATATTGTTTTCAAGATGATATTTGCGATGTCTGTGTATCTGTAGTAAATATTCATCAGAGCTTCCACAGACTCAGAGCAGAACAGATGCAGCAGTTGTGAGGGCAGATGTCAGCAAAACACCCTGCAGGAACTCAGTTTTCACTGCATGTGTCTGTACATTTGTTATAGTATAGTTTGGCCCAATATGCACTACCTGTTTTTGTATCTTGTTCTTTTATACTTTAGTTATTTTATGTAGCTTGTTTAAAGGGGGGAAATTCATTGCACTATCACAGCTAATGGAGCTGCTGTGTCTACTGCTGAGCGCAACCCTAACCATATACCCCCCAGCCCCCTTGTTGAGAAACAGGGATAAAGAGAACGAGAGAGAGAGTTAGAAAGAGAGGCCAGTGAGAAAGAGAAGGTCCCTAAAAGAAATGGATGAGTTCTATGCTATTAAGATTGATGCTGGATACAATTTTATTGTCATACAAAAAAGGGAAAAAAATATCAAGAACTGTATAAAATATATTTCAATGGAATGTTTATTATTTACCTTTTATATTTTTGAAATGTATAAAGAAAAAAATTAATAAACTGTAATAATTTAACAGAGTTTGTGAAAACTGAGACTTAAAAATCGTTATATTACTAAAAGTATGAAAGTTTGAACGTGAATGCTAACCTACCTGATCAAATCTTCTCCATTAGATAGGGAAAAAAAAAAACAATTAGAAAAATGAAATCCAATTTAAAAAGAAAAAGTTATCAAAAAGTCAATAAAAATGTTAAAAGCTCATGCCAAAATTTTCAACATGTGTCCTGTGTGATTCTTCAAATGTTGTGATTTCTTCATGTTACTCTGGGATTCAAGAACACATTTACAGAATAATTAGTGCGTTTTCCTTATTTCTGTTTTTGTTTGTTTGATTTATTTATTTTTTAATTCTAGCATTTCAGAATAAATGTACACTACCAGTCAAAAGTTTGGAATCGGTAAGATTTTGAATGTTTTTAAAAGAAGTTTCATCTGCTCACCAAGGCTGCGTGTATTTACTTAAAAATACAGTAAAAACAGTAATATAGTGAAATATTATTACAATTTAAAATAACTTTTCTGTTTGAATATATTTTATAAAGTAATTTATTCCTGTGATGGCAAAGCTGAATTTTCAGCATCATTACTTCAGTCTTCAGTGTCACATGATCCTTCAGAAATCATTCTAATATGATGATTTGCTGCTCAAGAAACATTTATGATTATTATCAATGTTGAAAAGTTTTTTTTCAGGATTCCTTGATGAATAGAAAGTTCAAAAGAACAGCATTTATCTGAAATACAAAGCTTTTGTAACATTATACACTACTATTCAAAAGTTTGGGGTCAGTAAGAATTTTTATTTTTTTGAAAAGAAATTAAAGAAATTAATGCTTTTATTCAGCAAGGTTGCATTATATTGATCAAAAGTGACAGTAAAGACATTTATAATGTTACAAAAGATTATATTTCAAATAAATGCTGTTCTTTTGAACTTTCTATTCATCAAAGAATCCTGAAAAAAAAAACAAAAATTGTACACAATAAATGTTTCTTGAGCAGCAGATCAGCATATTAGAGTGATTTCTGAAGGATCATGTGACTGAAGACTGGAGTAATGATGCTGACAATTCAGCTTTGATCACACAAATTATTTACTTTATAAAATATATTCAAACAGAAAACAGTTATTTTAAATTGTAATAATATTTCACAATATTACTGTTTTTACTGTATTTTTAATTAAATAAATGCAGCCTTGGTGAGCAGAAGAGACTTCTTTTAAAAACATTAAAAATCTTACCGATTCCAAACTTTTGACTGGTAGTGTAATTCCTTCATTTGCTTCTAAAGCAAATGTCAAAATGATTTTTAAAAATAATTTTCCTACATGTACCATCATGGGTTTTGGGCAAGGACTAGTCTATATTTAATGCAGGACTTTTGCATTAAGCTTTCTTAATCTACATTATTGAGAAAGTTGAAACAATTAAATTTCAGGCGTAACAATATAAGTTTTGTACACCATATTTATAGTACATAATTATTTTGTGTAATTACAGGGTTATTTATAAAGCATTGTCTTTACACACTGATCCACAACCACACATTTGTCCAGATGAGATCAGATTTTGATGTTTTATCAAGAGTTTGTTTCATCAAAAGGCATTAAAATTAAAACAGTTGCACTGGTGAAAATGAGGTAGAAATGAATAACAGTGGCATCAAAATTACAGTGAACAATTCAAGAGACATTTTAAGTCTTGCTGGTTATATGTCCCATTTTTTATGTGCTTAAATGTAAGAAAAAGACCCTCAAACGTCATCTTTCTTTTATCCCTCCACACACACATGGACTGAGAGATGCACATGGATATATATATAAAATATTTTACACACTATGCATGATATTCCTATAAGAAGCATTCTCTTCTCTTTTGGTCACCAAACCATGTTTGTTTTATTCAGTTGCATTTGTAAATCCCTGCATCCATTCTTTTAACATTTCATCACTCCTCCACTGACCCTCCTCAGGCACATCTATTTAGTCTCCAGACAATGAGGCCACCCAGCAGTACTCCGCTGATGAAGAGGACTCCAGAGGAGGGGGAGATCAGGCTGGATGAGGAACCAAAATCTTGCTCAAAGGAGTAACGAGCCAAGGAAGAGATACTGTTGATCTGAAGGTATTTAAAAGAGTTAATTAATAACTTTTACAGATGTGTCTCATCAATGCTGTGTTAATACAAGTTTTGTCATGTTTATCATATCATACCCATCCTCCTCTATTGCAGATCCAGTTCAGTAATTTCTCCTTGAAGTAATTCAGTGTCCAAGAAACAATGCCCGGGACGAAATTAGCAAGAATCTATACATGTAAAACAAAAAACAAACATCAAAGTGCAACCACACATAATTGGTGACAAAGCATTAACACTTTGGACACTGAAACACACAAATTACAGTAAAGAAAGCACTGCATATAGGCCTACCTTTGCAATTGATTTTCCAACAACACAGATCAGAGTAACAATTTTCCCCCAGGTGATGCCATCATCAAACACTTTGTCTGCAAGCATCTGGAAACTCTGTCTGTTCGCCACTCTTGCAAACCCATCAACCATGCTAAAATTAAACACATAGGCTAATTGATCAAACAATTCATTATTCTTGAACCCCATATCCTGCTTACATTAAAAATAATAAGATAGCAACTTTGTGTCACAATTTCAGGTTTTTTTTCTTTTTTTTTCCCTTGTAATTGTTACTTTAATTTGTGACTTTAGGCCTATATTTCAAAATTGCCACTTTAGTTCTTATAATTGCGACTAATTTCTCACAACTATTTCTTAAAGGCTTGGATATTAAAATATCCAAAAACCACTAGAACAATGCTATATATTTTGTTGACTTGTGTACTTACATTATACCAAATGCTTCCAAGAATGTTTAAATCCAGAGAAATAAGCAATTTTAACCAGGACTGGGGACGTGTCCGTGTGTCGCTTATCAATGACATCATACCCATGTTACTATCGGTTTCCGGTTTTATTTTGTAGAAACCGTGGAAACACCAAAGATGCTTTAATATATTATGTTTTATTGGACAGGTGAGTAGGCTAACTGTTTGGATGGATACATTCATCGACAGAAAACTAATCATTGTTATATAGCTCAACACAGTAAGTCTTATTGTTTAAATCTCGTTTTCTTAATTTACAGCGAGTACCATGTTTTACCATGCCTAATATCGATCTAGCTTACTGCAGTGTGCAAAGCGTCTCATAGCAGCTGCCGAGCAAGCACACAGAGTAGCACTATAACAACTTTCAACACAAATATACCTAATATCATAAAACAGCGCTGCTTTACACCACATACTAATGACTGGAAAAAGCGCAAGCGGCGACTGCTCTCGAGACGTGTGTCACGCTTGTCTCTCATTATCAATCGCTCCAGCGGCCTCGTTCAGCGCTCACAGCACTCGGTTCTGCTCTGCTTCATACTACAGAAACGTTAATAATCTGATCCATTAACATAATTTCTGTATGAGTCCCGATTCTTTTCCACCGGCTGTAGACTTGAAGTAACACATCCCATGATTCCGTGAAATCAGGCGTCATCAAGCTACGCCTTTGTTTTGAATAAGCGACCTCTAGCGGCAAAAACTACAGTATCTCACATTAATTTTAATATCATTAAACGGACTTCCATAATTATTAGGCTACATACAGTAAAACACTCGCATACCAAAAAAGACCTTTCGATACTAACCTTTTGAATTTTGTGTCGCGATCTAAACAGTCGCCGATGTATTTGACGAGTTCAGCCGTCTGATCCAGGAGCTGCTCCTTCTCATCACTCATTGGCTGATGTTCAGGAAGAGACAGTTCACATGTTCCCGCCCTCTGTACCTGGTCTTGCACTGAACTGAAAACATAATCATGAAAGCATCGTTGATTTAAATTATGAAGAAACGAAACTAATGACAACCTGATACTTTATTCAATACTTGAAATGAATGCCAATAAAATGGCACAACGAATAACAATCAAAAATATGAAGGTATGTGTAGGTTTTGAAGTGACACTGATTTGATTATGAAAAAGGAATATATTTATTTTTTTAAATAGGCCTATTATACAAGTAGTATTTATTTATTATAGCTATAGCTATATATTTACAAAGTTATCTGCTCAATATCAGACAAATATGTCGATATAGAAATAGGCAATGTAGGCCTATGTGAAACTTACCGAAGTACAAGATTGTTTGTAAACTGGTCATCTAAAAGATACAAAAGTAATAGTCACTTTACTGGATTTCATGATAGCTCACGTTAATAAATAATGGCAAATGCCGGTTTAGTAAAGGCTGCATACCTGATTCCATGAGCGCTTTTCTTTTTTCTGTCTTCCCTTTGGTCGTACGATATGTTTTGATGGCTACTTTACAAAACAAAGTGAAAGTCTATCTATGTATGGCATATGCTTTTACGTCAATAAGTTTTTGTGCTAAACATAACGCAAACTTCTCCTGTCAGTTCCGCATAGTCTCTAAGTGAAAATAAAAGCGAAACAAGTGCTGTTGTTTTTACTGTTTGCTGCAGTTCCTTCCATCTGTCGACCAAACCAAATCCACATTTAGCATTCATCTTCACACTACTATTTATTCACAAGACACAATGTAGCTCAGAAGAAATGTCTCTCTCTCTCTCTCTCTCTCTCTCTGTGTGTGTGTGTGTGTGTGTGTATATATATATATATATATATACGGTTCTGTATATATAGGGTGAAGTCAGGTAAAATGGGCCAAATAAGGTTCTCTTTAAATTTTTAAAGCCAATCACAATAAATGATCTTGCATTGTTGCTTCAACACTTGTTGACATTTAACAATAGTTTTGACTGGTATGAGTTTTTTAATCGGGGCAGGGCAGAGTGTTACATGAAGCTTGTCAGAGAAATTGTAAGGAAAGTGAGCCTGACATAGTAAATTTCATTCATCACTAATAAGGGTAGGCTACTACAGCATTTATAAGTAAGCTTACCAACAAAGCAAAGGTTTTTGAACAATGTTTTGGCATGTTTTTCCAAATAAAAAAGTTTAATTTAAAAAAGAAACTTCAATTTTTGTGAAAAAGGTCATTTTAGTTAGAAATGGCTGGTTAAGCTAAAATGGGCTGCATACACACACACACTTTTACACAGAAATTGAGGGTGAAAATAGGTTAATAGGCCTAGATGTATCCATACAAAATCTTATGTCTTTTTTTTTTTTTTAAATGCATTGGAGACAGTATGGCCGGAGCACAAGCAAAGAAAGGAAACAGAGAGATAAGAAGAGAAAGGTAAAGAAAGGAAGATGTCAGTACAGTACAATGTAAAGACCTATAGCTACAGGAAATGTTAAAGTGATTTTTTTTTGTTTTGTCAAAGATGTTCTAATCTTTAACAAAACGTTTGACAGATATTTGACAAGCGTACACACATACATGCACACAAAAGACACCAATGCACAGAAACACACACCTGTACAACATGATCAATTCATTTTTAATTGCATTTTTTAATTAAATATTCATTCAACTTTCTATTTAAATAAATTTATGGTGGTGTTGCTATGGCACACTAAAGACATTAGTGTCAATTTACTGTTAAAAATAAAATGATTTCGGCCGAAATTACCTTTGTTGTTCTATATTGGCACATTTTACCTGAATGTTGTGCCGTAGCTCAAGAAGGGACCTGCTGATACTCTAACTCTCATAATTTTAAAACAATTATGCTTTTTCACATTTTTAAAAAATGTATATATTTAAGAGACCCATGCTAATTTGTAAAAATATAATTAGATCTCATGCATAGCTTATTTGATGTTATTATAAGTTATTTACCAAAACGTGGCCCATTTTAGCTGACTTCACCCTACGTGTGTGTGTGTATTTTCTCGCAGAATCATAAATCAACAGCATAAAAACGGTAGAATACCTAAAAATATTTATATTAAAAATGAAAATACATTTTCAGAAACTAAGAACTTTAAACACATAATGCACAATACTTACATTGTACAAAGGAGTGGACAAAACACATAATAGAAAACCACTATTGTATGTCATATGACAATTATTAATAAAAAGCTTCGGCTCAGTTGTTATCCCTGTACAATCTGTCCCGATCCTGAACAAGTACCTTTCTTTAACTCATTATCATAACATTACCATATTAAATGTTTTCTTACAAAACAGTATAAATACATATAAAATAAAGGCAGAATACAATAAAAAAGGGGCAAATTACAAAGTCATGATGCAGATCAGCTTATGTCATTTCTGCATGGTTTCAAGTTTTTGGACTTGATACTTCTGTTGATGTATCTCCATTCTCTCTCTTAGCTTTTTTGAAGTCTCGTGATGATGAAGCCACCTAACAATAAGCCACAGGTGAAGGAAAACATGGCTCCAAAATAGGGAAAATATTTTCTTAGTGAAGAACCAGAAAATTGCTCAAAGGAGAAACAGGCCAGTGCAGGGATACTGTGCATCTGTATTACGGGGTACAAACAAATCAGTTATAAATGCAATATTGTGACCAATACTGTTCAACACATCTTTTAAAGAAGAAGATTAAAACAAAAGTCAAATGCTTCTTTATATTCCAGTATTTGAAACAATAATGTAATAAATGTTTCTTACCCATCCTCCCACTTTGCGAATCCATTCCAACAGATTTCTCCTAAAGTAATCCAGACATAAGGTCAGAATATCTGAGACAATTCTGGGTAAGCGTGCGAGGACCATCTATTGAGAGCAAAGAGGAGCTTAGATGTTACAAATTTACTATACAATTACCAACATAAAGACAAACAACAGATATATTAACATCATTTTTAAAAAAAGACAATAGAAACATGCAGGATCTAACTAATCCAATACCTTTGCAGACAGCTTTCCAACTGAATAGAACAGCACTATAATTCTCCCCCAGTTGATCTGGCCATCTGTGAAAACCTTTTCCACAAGTTTCCAGAAACTGCTTTTATCAGCCACTTTTACTAAGCCATCAATCATGCTGTGAGTTTAAAAGAACAGAAAGAGAAACCGGGTGTTTTAAAAAACGGTATAGACAACAACACTGATGTTCAGTTAAGATAGACAAAGATTCTAATCTCAGACTGACTCATTAAATGTTTTATCCTGATCGAGCCTATCACCAATCACTTTAATGGTCTCCGCCAACTGTTGAACAAGCATCTGGTCCTGGCTGTTGCTTATTGGTTGATCTTCTGGAAGGGCTGGTGGGGCTGCATTTCCTTCGGCTGCCACGCTCATCACCTCATGTCTTACCACCCTGAAAGACATATTATATGTTAACTTCATGAGAGTTAAATGTTTAGAGGTACTATTACAGGGGAAAGCATTATGATCTCACAGAAATATTTTGTATATCCTATGTTTCAGTTTGCTTGAAGTTGAGTTCTAAATTACAGTTTCTGCAGTGTCCATTTTTTAAATGAGTGGGTCTCAAGGTCAAAATAATGAATAAAAAAATGTTACAGTCAACATTATTAATAAAAAAAAAAAAAAAAAAAAAATGTAATTACGAAAATATTTCATTTTGTCCACAAGAGTACTATCAACTGTTACTAACCGAACAACCCCCTGAACAACCCCAACATACGAGCAGCACCATAGATGTTATTTTCTTCTGTGGTGGATATTTAGAGCACATTAGTGTTCTCTTATTTAGTTCAATATTTTATCTACAATAACCTGTTATCAAGGAGTATATTAATTGACCGTCAACTATGGTAATTATGGTTTGCAATATTTTTATGATTTCATAATACGATGTTGGCCAGACAAGGTCTGCCATTGAAATTATTTCAAAATGGGGAAATTGTCAATTATGTTGCCTGACAATTAAGTTGCCCCGTAGAACCAATTCTTGGTTTATATAGTTGTCATTACATTACTGTGACTGTCACTGGTAATGATGAATTATTTGCTATAGATAGTTTTTTTTTAATCATAATTTAACCTTCTTTTTTTTTTTTTTTTTAAATGCTTGAGAGAGAAAAAAAAAGTAACAACTATTGTCATCATTGTCATATAAAAATAAAACAATATGCCAGAGTCCAACAGTCTTTCAGTCCAGATTGAGTGCCGAGTCCTTAAACACAGCCACAGTTCTCATAGCTTTCAGGTTTTTAGAAAATTCACGAGAGTCAAAATACATTTTCATCTCATGATTAAATCTTAAAAAAAAAAGAGGTTTGCACTTTTTACATTTATGAATGTGATATTTGGCTAACAGAATTTTTAACCTTCTTTGTGACAGAGGAAAAATGTGTCTGTGTGTGTGAAAGAGAGAGAGAGATAAAAAGATAAAAATGTGTGTAATAACTTGTGTGTTTGTATGTTTTTTTACATTTTAAGAAATTCTAAAATGCTGCTTCTATCCTTTCAAGGTATAATTTATATCCAAAGGTTGGAGTTTTGTATAACATCTTTAAATTCGGCCGCTATAAAACAGGGATTTATAAAATACTACATATTTAAGGAATGTAACCATTAATGGAAACATTAAGTTTATAATAAATTAAAAACGCGACAAACAAATGATGTTTACAAAGTGACATACCTGATGAGGAGTGCTTCTCCAATCTGATCATCTGTAGGTCGAAGAGACACATTAGTAACAAACATCTAACATCGCTTGAAGAGCACAAACACACAGTCACTTACCCTGCGAGACTTCGCAAGCCATATTAGTAAAATATATCTATATTATTGTTGTTGTTTAGTTTTCTCAGTTAATGTTTTCAACTGGATGTAGCTCTAGGGGAATCCCACTCTATTTCGGGACAGGACTCGAAACTTTTTACTTGTGGAAATGAGTAGCTTAACAACTTTCTCATTTCGAAGACAACGCCCTCCGGAGGCCTCTTTTGTCGGATACACAGCTAACGTGTCTAGATGGCAACTATGGACGCCTTCCTGAGTCAAAGTCCGAAGTTTTTTTAAAAAAATGAATTATTATTATTTATTAATTTTTTATCTTTCTTTAGTTTTATATGTTGTTTACAAGCCATGCACTTAGTCTTTGTTAGTATTTTTTGTGAATGATGAGTTCCTCCCTGTTGTCTCTGTCCAATAGTATGATTAGGAGGGGTTTAGTTAGACTTAGACTACAACCGGTGTTGCCATGTCCACGTACTATAAGCGTTTCTGGGATTGTTTGTTCATAAAGTTTCAATGTAGTCTTATGTAATATATGCGTTTTATGTTTTCTATGGTGTTTCATCTATACATTCCCCAAATCGAAAAAAACTTGTCTCGCTCACTTTTTGGGGCACTTGTTATTGCAGACCATTTTGCTTGATTCTTTTGTGCGATCTGGCAACACAATGCAACCCAGGAAGAAATACCAGCGTGGACGTGAGAAGTCACGTTGAATATTCTTTTGAAATAGTGAGACTTCTTTAATATCTACGTGTTTTTTTGCGATCGAGATTTCGTCTGTTTCATCTTGTTGTCATTAGTACAGCTCTGCACATTTCTACATCTGATTGCGGTGATAGAATCACTGCACACTCAGTATTATTATTTTATTTTAAATTGGCATATTTTTCAGAAGTCAGTAACAATTGTTATTTCTTTAGTTTTCATTTGTTATGGCAGGTATTTCTACAAAGACTGTGCACGAAATCTTTCAGACTATGGAGTATGGATCATCCAGCAGCAGCACTGCAACTGCACAGGTAAAGCGCTGTCTCGTCGGGGGAAATTATCTTTGTATCTTAAATGTATCTTGGGCAACTTTTTATTACTTCAAGCATCACAGCATGCTACCACCTTTTCACCTAATGTGAAAATGATTTACATGTGACGACTACACTAGGATGCATATGACATCTCACGAGAAAAGCATGTGACAAGATGCTGGTGGTCCTCTTGCTGTAAATTTGCATGAAAAACGATACTATGCGGATTGTCCTTCTTAATGCATGTCTCCAAGGAATACTTTACCTAAAAAAGAAAATTCAGTCATTTATTCATCCGCAACATCCAAATCCCTACGACTCTTATGAAAAACACAAAAATGAGAAGGTTACGAACTGACAGCTTCAGTCACTATTCACTTCTATTGCATCTTTTTGCCATACAATGAAAGGTGACTGAGACTGTCAATGCCTTTTATCACCCTTTATAAAAAGCCAAATAAAAGTCATAAAGTTTAAAACAACATTAATTTAAGCTAGTTAATTTATTTTTGGTAAAACTACCCCTTTAAATACTGTGAGCAAAGTTCAAAACTGTTAACTGTTCATGTATTTTGTGAGAGCCATATGTTCGGTGAATGATCTACTGTAACCTTCACCCTGTTTTCACAAAGCCTATCTATTGGTTCTCTCAAAGAGGTGGAACACACCAACTACAGTATGTTTACTCAAATCAAACATGGTTGTAGTTTGAAGCATAAATTATCTGAGAAGTTAGAATTTTCAACAAAAGTTGAACCTAATTCTCAAGTATAGTGCATTCCACTTAAACAAATAAGAAAAATGTCTATTTTCCTGCATGTCATTCTCTCCCTCAGTCCTGGCTGGAGAAGCACTCTCGCACTCTTGGCTTCTTCATTGATGGAAAATTTTCCAGCCCTGCAGACAGGCAGACCCAGGATGTGACTGATTCCAAAGGTGAACAATATTTGAACTTTTCCTGAAGTTCTTATCTGTTATCCAATCTTCTTAGGAATGATAAGATAACTTCTCCTGCCCTCCTCTTCTCTCTTTACAACAGGGGTGGTCTGCAGCACTGTTTGTGCTAAAGATGAGGATGTTGCGTCTGCTGTCTCCTCTGCAGCTGGAGCCTTCAAAACCTGGAGTGAACTGAGCTGTTACCAAAGAGCCAAAGTGTTTCTCAAGTACTAGATCTTTTCTCGAAATAATGTCATAAATTAACCTATCACAAAAAATCGTTAATAATATATGTTTGTGCCCCAGGTTGGCAGGTGTTCTGCAAAGACACAGTCAGTGTGTATCTGAGCTGTGTGAGCTCTCTCAGTCTTCTACCTCTCCTGCGGCGCTCATTAGACTGGCCCAATACTACGCCAGCTGGGCTCAGCTACGAGACACACTCATGCCTGAGTGGACCCCGCAAGGTACGTGTGTGTTTATTCATTTATATGAGTCTGAGCGACAGAACTCATAAAAAAAGGGAGAAAATGTGAGAAAATAAACAGGAAGCATGATGGTGAGTCTGATGTCATGCTTTGCTCTCTCCACAAGGTGTCGTGGCTGTGGTAGTTTCAGATGACTGCTCTGTATATTTTCTTCTGCTCAAAGTTTTACCAGCCCTATCTATGGGTGAGTCTTTCTCCTAAAACAGACACTTTCATGTCTTGAAGTTTCACTCATGTCAGTTCCACTCTTCAATGGTGAATAAAGGGACATAAAACAGATAGTCCTGACCTAAAACCTGATTTTAAATAACTTAAGGAAAAATAAAATCAACCTAGGTTAACTTCTCTGAACACAGTACACAGTATTCAAAAATGTGAAATGTTTGAGCATACATGTCATTTAATTGGCTCAACCAGTGGTAAAGTGTAATTTTGGCTATTCTTTTAGTGGCACTGAAACATTACATGTTTCACTACTAACAGGTAATACTACTAATTACAAATGTTTTTTCCTTTTGTTCTTGGCCTTAGTATTGAAAGTGTTTTGAACGTTGCCAATGTAAAATTGTGGATTTTTTTGTGTTCTTAGACATTTTTCATCATTTTCATTTTCTTAATTCATGATTTAGAATGGTATAATTCATTAGGACGAGTTGTTGCTCGTAAATGTAAGCAGTTAATTATCCTATCTGAATAAGAGGTGATGGTGCAAACCAAACCGAGGGCCAACTATTATTTATTTGCCCTCTATATTTATGTCCCTAGGCAATGCTGTTATTGTAGTGCCTGGCAAGAGTACCACTCTTCCTGCCCTTCTGTTGGCTCAGTTGTTTATGGAGGCTGGAATCCCTGCTGGAGTGTTGAATGTGGTGACAGGCAGTGAAGCATCACTGGCTGCCAAAGTGGCTCAAAATCCACAAGTGAACTACCTGACCTATAGTGGACGCAAACAGACTGGAGAAGCTGTGGCTAAAGCAACAGCTGGCTGGGGAGTATCCATGACTCTCTCTCTCACACACAACTCTGTGTGCCCTTTTATCATCTTTGATTCGGCAGACCTCGACAGTGCTGTGGATGGAGTGATAGAGCTGGCCTTTAAGAAGAAGAGAGATGTAAGAAGAATCAAAATACATCTATTTTAAATTGTAATAATATTTCACATTATTACTGTTTTTACTGTATTTTTGATCCAATAAATGCAGCTGTGGAGAGCATAATAGACTTCTTTCAAAAACAATATATAACTGGTTTCCAAGGTTTTCAGCAACATAGAAAATAGGAAAATATTATATGGTATTTATATATTTATTTAATATTTAATGTATACTACTTGTTGTTATTTATTTATTTTAGTGGTTATTTTCAAAAAGAAATCCAGTTGACAGTGCTCCTGCCGTACCGCTATGGTCCACTGGGGGATGCTCACAGATTGAAAACCACTGCAGAAGAGCCATGTATAGAACATTTTGTTCATTTTGTAGAAAATATATAATATTTATCTCTTTGCCTGCTTCTCTCTTTCTGTTTTCCAGTTCCAGTGGGTGCTCTTTGTGCAGGAATCAGTGTTGGACAGTGTTGTGGCCAGGCTAAAGTTGAGAATGACTGGGATGAAATGTGTTTCTCTTGTCACTGAAACTGACAGAAACCTTATAGATGTTGTTGTTCAGGAGGCACAGCAGCAGGGGGCAACAGTGTGTGGATTTTTTATTTTAAATGTCACCAAAACAAACATTTGAGCACAGATTGTTACAGCATTTACTGGACAAATGCTTTCATCTTTTTGTTTTCTTATTGTTTTACATATTGTAGCTGATCCAGCCATGTTCTCCTCCTTCTACTGGTGGTCTCTACCCCCCTACTGTACTATGTGGTCTGGCTCCCTCCTGCGAGTCTGTGATTTCACCTCCTCCAGGCCCTGTGCTGCCTCTCCTATCCTTCAGAAGCTCTGCTGAGGGAGTTACACTCGGTGAGGCTGAAATGAAAAAGAACAGATTTATTTGAAGTCTTAAATTCATTATCATGTCATTAAATTACGGCCCTATGATTTCCGTGATGCAGAAAACAGGGACAGATGTTTCATGATTTCAATTAATTAGACATGCTTTTTGACTAATAAAATTTATTTAACCATTAAAACAGAGTAAAAAAAATAAATAAAACCGATTTCATAGGGCCCTAAATTAAATTGCAAAATTAAATTGCATGCACTTCTAAAATAACAACAAAAAAAGATCTTCCCCAGGATTTTTGTTTTCCAGTACAAATATGTAAACATCCTTAAATCAAGATACATTTACTTGACTGTCTTGAAGTCTTGTTTTCTGAGAAATTGAACAAAATTAGCTTCAAACTTTGAAGTGTTGCTAATACAACTCATTGTGTGCTTCCTAGACATTTACATTTAGAGAACATATTGACATGTTATGTTCCCTTAAATTTATTCCTTAAATTTTCTTTAATTGGTCTTAAAATGTCTTAAAAATGTCTTAAATTTACCTTCATAAAACCTGCAGAAACCCTGAGGTATGTGTATGTGTGTGTGTGTGTGTGTGTGTGAAAAGTTGAACATTTTAATAACTGTGATTGTGTAGGAAATCACAGTCCTCATGGTCAAGCTGCCTCCATCTGGACTGAAGATTTGACATTGGCTTTGGAGTCTGCAAAGAGGTGCATGCCTGGTCACGTATTAGGGCATATGTCTGTTGTCCTGATCTCATTTTGATCTTATCTCTTCTTTATCTGTTTTTCTCTCACACCCTCTTTTTTTTCTTTTTCCATAGTCTGTGTTTGGGTTCTGTGTGGGTGAACTGTCATTCTGTAATGGATCCCGCACTGCCTCTATGCGGACGGAGGGAGAGCGGGAACTGCACCGATGGAGGCAGAGAGGTATATAATAAAAATTACATGAAGTGACATTTCATGTGCTGAGAATGGGCTTCAGTGGTTGTAGGCCTTTGTTTCTGTTCTTTTGGTTTTCCATACTATTTTTTTGATTGGTTGTATGGTTTTGGTTGGTGTCTGATTCAGAATGTTTGACTCTGATTTCTGTTCCTCTATAGGGGCTGTATCAGTTCTTCGGCCGTCTCTTTCACCCTCCCTCCCTCACTCCAGTCCCAGCTCTATTAACTATGCTGCTTTTGGCTCTGCGGAATCCAAATTCATGATACCTGAAGGTTTTGATCCTTCCAGGTGGGTGTATTGTGGCTCATAGTTTAATGGTGAACTGAGAAATTAATATAGGTTTAGTAGATAATGTCATAAACATTTAAATACAAACAGACCTGTTCCAGCTGGTATAAACATCTAAATGATTAAAGGTCAATCCTAGCCAGTATTTCAGTTTTACTGAGTTTAGATTTTAGCACTAACTTTTTTTTTTTTCTCCAAGTTTTGTGTGCCTCAATTATTAAAAACATCTTAATATCCTTTTAGATTCTGTTTCTTAAACTTTTTTCTGTTTCTTAAACTTATTGAAATCTTAATTTTTAAGGCTGTACACTTTTAAAAATAAAGGTTCCAAAAGAGGGTTTTTGCTGTGGTTTCACAGAAGAACACTTTTTGGGTTCCCCAAAGAACCTTTCAGTGAACCATTTTTTCCTAGTGTGAAGGATGTTTTAATCATCTAAAGAACCTTTTTTCATTATATAGAACCTTTTGTGCAATAGAAAGATTCCCTGGATGTTAAAGGTTCTCCATGGAACTATTGATGCCAATAAAGAACTTTATTTTTAAGAGTGTATATGGTTCAGTATCAGAGATATGGTCTCAGTGCAGCTCCATGCTGAGTTCCGTGCACACCATCCACATGCTGCCAGAGTTTAGTGTCTGCAAGAACTGCATGAGTGATTTGGGTGTCAAAAAAGATCAATTTGCGCTCACAGTCAGTAGAGTATGCTTTGAAGGGCTTGCGTGCTCAACTGTGCATGAGACAGAGCGAAATGCGGAATATGAAGTGTTATCTGAGCCTTTATCTGGGAAAGTTTCTGAAATTTGGGTGATTTGACACCGAATGACCCTGTACCAAAATCATAATATTTTGCATAATTGTCTTGCTACTGTTACTAACAGTACCAGCAGCAGATTGTGTGGGACTTTCCACTCACCCCTCTCTTTGAAAATGAATTGTGACGCTGCTTGAAACATTTTCTGAGCAGCTTCCTGTACTATAGATTACTATACATCCTCGCACTTCACTTACTACCTGTTTGCACCGTAGAAATATAATAAATGGTCTGTCTTTAAAAAAAAAAACTCTCTTTGCCTGCTAGAAGCCAAAAAAGGAGGCAGAATAAATGATGATAATAACAGTACAGGTCAAGTAAATCAAATCACAAAATAAAATGCACCCAGCCTTCAATTTTTTTTTTCCATCATTAATTTTCCTTTTTTATACATGCCTATGAGAATTGAATGTGCAACCTTTATCAATGGTAAAAAACACACTGTACTAAGAGGTAGAGGTGATTTGATTATGGGGTGTCATGCTAAATGACCACTACTGGTAAACTCAGACCTCCTGTTGTCTTCTTCTATGACCCATTTCTCTCTCTTTCTCTCTCTCACAGTGTCCCTCGCTTTTACTCACAGTTAGTGGGTGGTCAGTTGCGTAAAGCTGACTCGGGCTGCAGCAGGTCAGTGTTGGCCCCTGGGGGCGCTGTTCTAGCTCACTGCCCAGATGGAGGCAGGAAGGATGTCCGGAATGCAGTAGAGGCCGCCATTAAAGTCCAGCCTGGGTAAGAGCATATGGAAAAGTTCCTGTCAGTTTGAAAATAAAACATATGAACTAGCCTTAGCCAACCTTTTTTTGATGGAAAATATTGACAGAACTACTGCGATGAACTGCTGTCATTGCAGGTGGATAAAGAAGAGCCCTGCTACACGCTCTCAGTCCCTTTATTCACTTGCCGACAGCCTGGATAAGAGGAGGAGGGACATGGCTGTATCAATCCAAACTCAAACCGGCATCTCATTTGAAGAGGCAGAGAAAGAGGTGGAGCTTAGCATCTCCAGGCTCTCTGACTGGGCTGCACGTTGTGATAAAGAACAGGGTGGAACTCCAGTAAGAGCATACAGTGTTGGAATGATTATTCGATTAACCCAAGATTTAATTTGCCTGCTTTTTAAAATTACGTGTCCATCTTATTAAAGTTCCCGCCCCAGTCTGGCTCTGCCCTGTCAACTCCTGAGGCTTTAGGAGTGCTGGGAGTGATTCTCCCCAGCTCTAAACCACTGCTGTCTTTGGTGTCTCTGCTGGGGGCAGCTGTTGCCATGGGTAATGCTGTTGTCATGGTGCCAAGTGAAAAATACCCTCTTCCAGCTCTTGAATTTATACAGGTTTGTGTCATGTTTTCCGCCGCCTGCTGCTTCCTTCCACTCCCCACCAGAGGTCTCCGTTTCACCATTAAGACTTTTTCATTACACACACACACACACACACACACACACACACACAGTCACTTCACTCTGGACTACATTTCCCACAATTTCTCAGCTAGGCACTGATCACACTCACACCTGTTTACCATCAGGTTCCCTTTATAAGCTGCACTCCTTCACACACACATTGCGGAGTATTATTCTGGTTTTCTGTGCATTCCTGCCTTGTTTCCTTGTCCTTGCCATTGCCTAGCCTTGCCTGTGTGTTTGACCCTGGACTGTTTTCCTTGTTTGATGATCGTTTGCTGCCTGTGTTTTGGATTACTCTTTTGTCTTGCCCTCTAAATACCTGGTTGCAATTGTCAGACCCTTGCCTGTTTTGACTCTGTTTTGGGAAATAAAGCTTACATATGGATCCGCACGCCTCTCGACGCGGTCCCTTTGTAACAGTTTGCTACATTTTTTTTTTTATATATATATAAATAATTACTCACCCTCATGTAGTTCCTTTCGTTCATCTTCAGAACACAAATGAAGATCTTTTTGATGAAATCTGAGTGATTTGTTTCCCTCCGTTGACAGCTACGCAACTACGAATTTGACGCTTCAGAAAGTTCATAAAGATTTCTTTAAATGATGAACAGGTTTAATTTAGGCTTTTACTCGCATATAAACATTCATTAACTCGCACATCAGTTGTGGTAAACGGAAGCTCAGGCATGTTTGCTTGACACGTGCGAGAACCAGCGAGGTTCATTCTCGTGTGTTACGCTGCACGTTTAAACTTCCGAAAGAGGTTTGTTCTCACGAGTCAAGCTTGTTCAGCTGAGCTTCTGTTTATGTACGCTGATCAGTGTTTATATGTGAATAAAAGCCTAAATTCAATCTGTTCATCATATAAAGCGATGAATATCTCTTCAGAATATTTGACTAAACCGCTTAATTCATATGGATTAGTTTTTTGGGTGAACTAACCCTTTAAAGAGCGTGATGGATTTGTAGCATGAAAGAAGATCGGTTTAATACAAAGGAGTTAGATCGTTCAGGGTTTTATAGATAAGAAGCAGTATTTTATCAATAAGAACATTTTTGTATGTGTATATTTTAAAGTGGTAGCAGGAGACACTTCACACTCACTGTAATCCTCAGGATGCCTCCATTAACGTTCAGTTTTCGTAATAAATCTCCACATTTTAATTCTTTTATGTTTGTAATGTATTCAACTTTCCTTTTTCTTTTTCTCAAAGGTCCTGCAGGCCTCTGATATCCCTGCCGGTCTGGTCAGTATAATAACAGGGGGCAGGGATCAACTGACCCAGGCACTTGCCAACCACAGTGTTATTCAAAGCATTTGGTATTGGGGAAGTAAAGAGGTGAGGAGATTTTTATTTATTTATTTTTTTAAGTCTTAAAATGGGACATGTAGATATGCTATTCTGACTGCTTTGAACGTGGGAAAATGTTCTGTCAGCACTGGTCTTATTGGAACTTCTCTTTTTAGGGCTGTCAGTTTCTTCAATACTCCTGTATCAGTCCCCTTAAACGTTTGTGGCTACACTGTGAAGAGGAAGAGGAGAAGGAAGCAGGCCGAAACTGGGCCTGCTCAGATCCCTCTCTTCAAGAAGAGCTTTGGAGGAAGGCTGTGGTCTGGAAGAGTATATGGATCCCTACTGCATAAAAGCACTTAGTTTTAGGAGGTGACGGGGCAGTATTAGATTCTTCACACACGCTATTTAGACAATAGAGAGTGACCAGGGATGTTACGAGAACAATTGTTTCATTTCAAGTCACATAAAATAAGGAAGATTACCTTTTTTTATTGTTTTCCATGATAGACAGTTGTATTCTGACAAATAAAGAACTGTGATAACTAGTCTAACTTGTTTATTTCAATACAGTAATAATGGATTGATGAGTAATCAGGTTTTATTACAATGTAAGAAATAAAAAAATTGTCATTATTGTACAAAACTAACAATTATTTGTTAAACACATTGTGCACTTACATATTGCAGTGAATTTCAGCTCCCTGTTGTCATATGAGAGGGGTACCTTTTTGCGCTGGTATGGTTATTATACGGATATAGTTGCTTAAATGAAAACTGTAATTAAAAAGATGAAATCAGAAAACTGGTCTGAAATTAGTGTTACTCTGTGCTAACAAACTCAAAACTGAAATTAACACTACACATCCTGCCGAGTTCATTAAAGTTCCAAGCGTAGTAACGTAATGCATAGCAGGAAGTGAATGGAGAAATGTTGCTGAGTCACAGTGAGACAGCAGAATGCCACGTCTTGTGTGAGTGTATGTTTTTGATTGCTGACACAAATTGAGGTCTCATATGCAATTTGATACCAAAATGCTTAGTCACTGTCACATGATAGATTACCTTTGTACCCGAAGGCAGTTAAATGGACAAAGACAAACAAATCCATGTTATGGTTATTGGAAGACTGTCCCATATGACATTTAACAAATATATAACAAACGCAGCACAGTAAATTCATCTAGGATATTTTTAGATTAGCATCATGTTGATGAAAATGAAAATTTTTAACCTTTATTAAACTTTCATTTCACTATTTCAACACAGCTTTTTGATCATTTAGACCCAAGTGAACAAAGCCAAGTGTGGCAGGGGTTATTTCATCCTTTCTGTAAACAGTTTAAGGTTCAAACTTGAAATGTTTGTTGTGAAAATACAATGTGGCAAAGGTGCCAACTTGATCAAAAGCAAACAACATGCTTAAGTATACTTAAAATTTCTATCGTTTCCATAATTTCTATCTATCTATCTATAATGTCTTTAATGCTAATCTTACAATCAGGTTTGCTGTTCAAAATTTAATTTCTTTACACCCCTTATGTAATGTAAATATGGTAAATCCTTGGTTAATTACAAAATGACATCGAATTTACCATTCTTAAATCTTTGATACTGTCTACATTTACCTAGAATGACAGACAGTTTTCTGTTGGATTCAATTTGCCATTAATTATATTAAAAAAGAGTGGAAAAAACATTAAAATGTCTTATCACCATTGTCTACTGACTCTCAGCTGACTGTTTTACCACTTCCTCATTCAGTTCGTTCTTTGATTGGCTGGTTTCAGTTCCACTGACGCATCATGTTGTGATCGTTTATAAGACGAACGCGCACCTTCATTTCACTCACAGCTTCTGGAAGGTCTGAATAGGTTCTTGCTTCAACAGTGATTGAACGGAACTTCGATCTCGCTGGAATTTCGCTTTGAAGAACTCTAATTTATTATTTTTTACCAACCTTTTGATAATAAACCGACAAAAAATCCGCCGAAATGGATTCTCAGATTCGCCAGAACTACGACCGCGACTGCGAGGCTTTGATCAACAAGATGGTGAATCTGGAGCTTTACGCTGGCTACACTTACACTTCCATGGTAAGTTTCTAAAACTAAAATTCTTTATGGTACATCATGTTTCTTGACGTTTTTTTCATCTTGGTTCGACATGTTTGCAAAACAGATTTGCATCTTGGATTTATTGTTTAGTCTTCGTCATTTAGTTAAGTGATTTTTCACGACGCCACGAATTTGCGGTGAATGACCTCGTCGCTCTAAGCGTTTTAAATCTTTTACCCATCGATTTTGTTTCCATCAGGCTCACTATTTTAAACGGGATGATGTGGCTCTTCCCGGTTTTGCCAAGTTCTTCAAGAAGAACAGCGAGGAGGAGCGCGAGCATGCCGAGAAATTCATGGAGTTCCAGAACAAGAGGGGCGGACGCATTGTCCTTCAGGACGTAAAGGTAACCCCAGTTAATGTGTAATTTCGACGTTGAACTTTTATGATAAGCAAAACGGACTCGAGGTATATTTGTAGGGGCCTGTTGAATTGAGGGGGGATGGGGGCATCACGTGCTCACCGAGGTGTGTCTCTTCACAGAAACCTGAGCGCGATGAGTGGGACAATGGGCTGGTTGCTATGCAGTGCGCTCTTCAGCTGGAGAAGAACGTCAACCAGGCTCTGCTGGACCTGCATAAGGCCTGCATCTGAGAAGGGAGACCCTCATGTAAGTCCATGTACATTGCTCTCTAATGCTTTTGTTCCATCCTAACTTAATGAATTAAATGCTAAAATATTTTCTGGTGTCTTGTCCAACAGCTGTGTGACTTCCTGGAGACTCACTACCTGAATGAGCAGGTTGAGGCCATCAAGAAGCTTGGTGACCACATCACCAACCTTTCCAAGATGGATGCTGGCAAAAACAGGATGGCGGAGTACTTGTTTGACAAGCACACCCTGGATGGAGACAGCTAAATGCAGAACCCTGCTTCCTGCAAAACATCCAGCTATACTCTAGGTTTAAATCATCAAGCTAATGTTGTCATGCAGCACAAATTTTAGACTTGAAAGATTGAAAAGTTAACATTTAGAGGCTACATGTCCCTGTATAACATGCATGGCACTTTTAAATAGCCATCAAGCCAATGCTTTCTTGAATGTACACTGGTTTTAATCTGCTGAATTTGGTGAATAAACATTTTTGGCTGGATTTACGTGTCTTGGTTTTGTGTGTGTTATCTGAATTGTGAAATTCATATTTTCAACAAACAGAAGGCGCTTTAGAAGTAGTAGGTGAATACAGAAGTGAACCAGCAACAAAGAATAAGTGTTTGAACCATGTGTCTTTTAGCAGTCTTTTTTTTTTTTTTGGCCTACAAAAGGGTAATGATTAAACTATCGGTAAGATTCTGACAAATCAAAGTTTTTACGGGGCTAACTGCTGCCGAATGTAATGCGTTAGATCTTGATCGTCCTTTTGATAACTATGCTTTTATTTCAAACCCACATGCAGGAGGAAAGATATTTTAGAAGTTCAGATCAAATGTTAACTGGTTAATTTTGGATAGACCCACACATATTAGGATTGGTTCAGTGACTATAATGTTTTTTTGTTTGTTTTTTTAACTCCGCTTTGCAATCTGGTAGATTAAAATCAGTGAACACTGGATCACCCTGCACATTAACACAATACAGCCTACATAGTTTATAACTAAATAGGCTATGTTCAGTCTACTTAGGTTCATGAATATATGCATTATGTAAACCTGGGGTGGGGCTCCAGTAGGCTATTCACTATGGATTAAATAGACAAGAATCTTTGTTATTGTGTATGAAGGGATGCAGTCGATTCAGTATTAGGTCACTAGTTTTACACACACCCCTAGTCTTTCTGAGAGAGACCCTGAAGTTTACATTGACCACAGAAACTTAAGTAACGTCACAATGAAATGAAAATTTTGGACTGTAATTCTAATTGTCTATGAAAAGTCAAGTACTAAAGTAAAATATTTTTATTTTAAATATAAGAGCCTTAGTATTCTAAACCACACTAAGTTATTAAATATTATATTAAATTATGACGCCAAAAAGAACCGAGCGCACAACTGATGCACGCGCAGCAAATTACTTCCGCGAGAGGATAACAGATCTACACGCGAGGAAACGGGAGCCCGCGAGCGCATGAAATGTCCTCTGCACGCAATACAAGCCCTCGCGCGCGCATGACATCTTCTCTGCACGCAATACAAGCCCTCGCGCGTATGGGTGGTGGATTATACAAAATTTGATGATTGCTAAGCAAACTGAGCGGAGAACTAACGAGCATACGCTCGCCAGCCGTCTGGCCAAAATCCCGTAGTATTCAGGCGTCAGACGTAGGATATGAGACGGTCACGTGTCGGAGCTGCGCTCAAAGTGTATGGCGCGGACTCCGTGCCAAAATCAAGCGTCCTATGGCGCGTACTCTGTGCCAAAATCAAGCGTCCGAACGACCGACCGATCGATCGAACGTCTATCCGAACGTCTTGTACTTTGAGCGTCTAACTGAGCGGGTAACCCACGTGACGACCTGACGTGACGCCAGCGTCTTGAAATTAACTGGTTTTGAACCATGTAAGGAGCCAAGCTGCTGTGTAAAGACTATAAATGGACATTACAGGCACTAAATACAAATATTTTATACATAAATACTAAATACTGAATCCTGTTCTTGAAAGTATGTGTTTTACTAAGAGCATGTAACTGTACAGACATTCCATAGTCTTAATTTGACCCGTATAATCATTTTAACTGTTAACTTTATTGCCTACTGTACAATTGCCTATATACCAGTCCATCAGACCAGTCTCTTTATCCTACTTCCCAGGAAATCTACAGAATACCAATCAGGTGATGTCATGTGCTTCAGGAGAGCCTAGTGCGGGCTGTTAAACCGAACTCTGCTGGTCGTGTCCCTGCAGGAACTGAATTGAATATTGCTTTATACACCTTTTTCACCAGTTACTTTAAAAAAGTAATTAGTTATAGTTAGGCTGCTAGTTACTTCTCACAAATAGTAACTGAGTTAGTAACTGAGTTACTTCATTATAAACTAATTACCAGGGAAAGTAACTATTGCCTTACTTTTTTATTTTCTTTTGGATAACTTGGATGCCCCAATATTAAATATGTTAAATGAACTAAATGGACACTAAATAGAATAAAATATTATTATAAAACATACTAATCTACACTATTTTAATGTTGCTGTGGGACAATGTGAGAGACACCTATCAAATTCAATATATTATTGTAAATATTATCATTACTATGGAACAATAAAACACAATAGATGGAACTTTTAATATTTATTGCACAGACCACAACTGACCGCACAGACCCAAATAGGCTAAGTCTAAAAATAAATTATGCTTGATCTGACTCAGGGCCGGCGCTACCTATAGGCAGAGCAGGCAGTTGCCTAGGGCCTCGGGCATGGAGGAGGGGCCCCCATTACCCATTGCAAAATACTAGGCTCTTTTTCCATTGGATATGAATTGACAGTGACTCTCACCTGTAATGAAACCAACTATTGTCACCATATCAAAGTGGGTCCCATCTTCTGAATATATGAAAAAAAGTATGAAAATGTAACTTTTCTGCAGCTGACTGACTTTAAGTCATTGAATTATGATTGCGCCGAAATGAACATCATTTGTGGGGTGCAAAGCCAAAGGCTAAACAGGCACGCAAAGAAGTGCAGTTCGTAATGTAGGTGTGCGAGTTGTCATCATCTCTTTTGGATTGATTGTAATGTATTGTAAAAATAAACGTGTTCTGTCGATTGGCGTTATTTCTGGATTGATCCTTTGCCGGTTTATGAGTTTAAAAGATATAATATATATATAAATATATCGATATATTGACGCATCCAGACTGTAGACAGTTTGAATTTGTACGTAATGAATGACATCGTGTCGGGAGCCGACTGCGATACTGAAGTAAAAGCAAAGTTCGAATTCAAAGTCAAAGAGCTAGAGTAGGCTATTACAGCACTAGAGTATTTTTTTTTTAATGTTTCAAAAACAGTATGCCTACCTACCTCAATTGTCTGTAACTTTTAAAGTCTTCTGTTTACATTACTGTTCTACCGTAATACTTACTTTCATTTATCAAAACATAAATATTTTATATTTATTGAAAAATAAGCATACAATTTTATAAAGTAGGCTAATTAAGTATTTATGCTTAGTAGTTTGTCTCATTCACTTGTATAGTAGGCTAGTTGATTTGTGTACACTCTTTAAAAATTAAAGGTGCAATATGTAAATTTTTCTGTCCGCTAGGGGTCGCTAGAGGCCTATTCAAAACAAAGGCATAGCTTGATGACGCCAAGCTTGAGCACGGAATCTTGGGACATGTGCTCTTCACCTCACAGCCGGTGGAAAATAATCAGGATAGGACTCGGGCAGAAATCATGTTCATGGATACGATTATTACCGTTACTGTAGTATGAAGCAGAGCAGGACCGAGTGTTGTGGGAGCTGAACGAGGCCGCTGGAGCGATTGATAATGAGAGACGAACGCATCACACGCCTAGACAGCAGCGGAACTTTTATTATGCCACAGTTGCCGGCGCCGCTTCCGCTTTTTCCAGTCATGTGTATGAGGTAAGACAGCTGTTTATCATATTAGATATTAGATATTATCATCATATTAAATGCTGGATGGCTTGTGTTGATAAATGGCATGCAATTAATTATAAAACGTATTGTATGATGGAGTAAATGCTGTATTACTGTTACTAAAAATAAAGCTGCATCTGATTATGCTATGTTAGTTATTTCACAAAATAGTGTTTTTCTCTGAGGCATGGTAAAGCATGGTGCTCGCAAAAAATCAAGAAAATTAGATTTAAACAATAAGACTAAACATGGTGAGCTATATAACAATAATTAGTTTTTCTAAATTGGTTCAATAGGAGGGGGAAATCCTGTCCAAAAATGATTAAGGCATGATGTTCATTTACTGAAGTGGTTTTCCTTTTCTTTCATTTTACTGTAGGCAATAAAATTATCAATAAAAACAAGTTAGAATGATAATATAGGTCAAATTAAGAATATGGAATGTCTGGACAGTCTGCTTTTTGAAAGTAAAACACTCACAAGCACATGGATTCAGGAAAAAATATGTTAGTGTTGTTTTAGGTGTGTATTGCCTGTAATGTCCATGATTCAGTATTTAGTATTTAGGTATAAAATATTTGTATTTAGTGCCTGTAATGTCCATTTATAGTCTTTACACATCAGCTTGGCTCCTTACGTGGTTAAAAACCAGTTAATTTCAAGACGCTGGCGTCACGTAAGGTCGTCACGTGGGTTACCCGCTCAGACGCACAAAGTACAAGACGTTCGGATAGACGTTAGGTATGACGTTCGATCGATCGGTCGGTCGTTCGGACCACAGATATTATAATAAACACTAGACGCCCTATTGGCCGCTGGACCGTATGTCAACGGCGCCGCCATATTGTGCGGGGCAATGTTCCCATAACGCTCATAACTGGAATTGTGAAAATGCCTGCTTCGTGTGCTGCTTGGGGCTGTACAAATCGCTGCACAATTGAAAACAGGTCTCGGGGAATTACCTTTCACAGGTAAGACTGAACATTTGTTTCTGGTTGTATTTGGTCATTATATAATTATATTGATAGTAGTTGGCCACCGGAGTCAGTCGGACTAAAATAGCTAGCGATGTCGCTAGTTAGCTGTGAAAGTTGAGACATGAGTTTGATTTCTAATATAGGTTTAGCTTATATTATATCTTATTTTATAAACTAAATTTCCTGAAGTTTAAATATGCATCTTTATTTTCTTAAAACCGACGTTTATGACAAGTACTTGTTTTGGCTAGGTGACTGACATTTTGTGAATCTTACTGTAAATTTAGTTAATTGGCTAGCTTCTCACACATTTAAGGTTTCCCAAAGACAGCGAGTTGAGGAGACAGTGGGAAGTAGCTATAAGAAGGGAAGGTTTTTCCTCAAGCGAGTTCTCTGTGCTTTGCAGTGGGCACTTCAAGCCGGAGGGCTTTGACAGGTCAGGTCAGTCTGTCAGGATTAGGGATGGAGCTGCACCATCGGCCTTCTGTTTCCCGACTCATCTACAAAGAATAGGTTTATATCACTAGATTATTTAGTTTACAATTAAATGGTGATTTGTTTATATTTTTATTTCTTTTTTAGCCCGTTGCAACCAGCCTGTGTGATTTGTATTTGATGATTTGTTTTATTTTCTCAATGGTGGTCAATTCTAAGCTCAAGAAAAGCTAAAATTGGGTTAAAGACAGAAAATGCCTTTTCCACAATAAGAAAACTTTATTTTATTTAATGTGAAAATTATATTATATCTCAGCATTGGCGTTTTCACAATTATGTATGCAAGAATAAAGCAACCAAAAACATGACAAGCCTGAGCTTTGACTATTTCTTATTAAAATAAATATTTTATATGTCTAACTATAGAGATTTTAAGTAACTAGAACTTTTTGTACACCACGTACATTATAAACCACTGAAATCGGTTGATAAATGTAAACTTTTTTTTTGTTTTTATCCAGAAAAACCGCAGCTCGCCCGTTTACTTGCACTTGTTAACAGCGCAGTCTTGCCCCGCACAAATGGCGGACTCGTTGACGTATCGCAGCAATAGTCCAAAGAGGCCAATAGGGCGTCTAGTGTTTATTATAATGTTTATGGTTCGGACGCTTGATTTTGGCACGGAGTCCGTGCCATAAAGTAGCAGGTGAGAGAAGATCGAGCGCGAGAGTGTAGGAAACGATCGTGCGCGCGCGAGGGTTTAAAATGAGCTCGCGGGCTCCCGTTTCCTCTCGTGTAGATCTGTTATCCTCTCGCGGAAGTAATTTTCTACACGTGCAAGTATCAGTTGTGCGCTCGGTTCTTTTTGGCATTGATTTGCCTTCATATTAAATTAAGTAAAACTTTTCCGCAATTAAAGATCATACAAAAATAATAGGAAATAAATAATTCACACATTTCAACATTTACCCTCCTGATCCAGTCCCACACAAAGCATTCTGGGTACTTGAAATCCACTGTCCAGTTTCAGTTGTCAACAAAAATGAATCATGTAGTCCCAACAAGATTGAGTAAACTTCTATTATCTACAAATTTATATAGATTGCTTCTGCTGATGTTTTTTGTTGGTGGACTGGATTGGTTAGTGTGCAGTAACTCGTTCCTGTTAATCTGCCCATGTCTGTCAGTGGTTTTGTGTTTCTCTATACAGGTGCTGGTCATATAATTAGAATATCATCAAAAAGTTGATTTATTTCACTAATTCCATTCAAAAAGTGAAACTTGTATATTATATTCATTCATTACACACAGACTGATATATTTCAAATGTTTATTTATTTTAATTTTGATGATTATAACTGACACCTAAGGAAAATCCCAAATTCAGTATCTCAGAAAATTAGAATATTACTTAAGACCAATACAAAGAAAGGATTTTTAGAAATCTTGGCCAACTGAGAAGTATGAACATGAAAAGTATGAGCATGTACAGCACTCAGTACTTAGTTGGGGCTCCTTTTGCCTGAATTACTGCAGCAATGCGGCGTGGCATGGAGTCGATCCGTCTGTGGCACTGCTCAGGTGTTATAAGAGCCCAGGTTGCTCTGATAGTGGCCTTCAGCTCTTCTGCATTGTTGGGTCTGGCATATCGCATCTTCCTCTTCACAATACCCCATAGATTTTCTATGGGGTTAAGGTCAGGCGAGTTTGCTGGCCAATTAAGAACAGGGATACCATGGTCCTTAAACCAGGTACTGGTAGCTTTGGCACTGTGTGCCGGTGCCAAGTCCTGTTGGAAAATGAAATCTGCATCTCCATAAAGTTGGTCAGCAGCAGGAAGCATGAAGTGCTCTAAAACTTCCTGGTATACGGCTGCGTTGACCTTGGACCTCAAAAAACACAGTGGACCAACACCAGCAGATGACATGGCACCCCAAACCATCACTGACTGTGGAAACTTTACACTGGACCTCAAGCAACGTGGATTGTGTGCCTCTCCTCTCTTCCTCCAGACCCTGGGACCCTGATTTCCAAAGGAAATGCAAAATTTACTTTCATCAGAGAACATAACTTTAGACCACTCAGCAGCAGTCCAGTCCTTATTGTCTTTAGCCCAGGCGAGACGCTTCTGACGCTGTCTGTTGTTCAAGAGTGGCTTGACACAAGGAATGCGACAGCTGAAACCCATGTCTTGCATACGTCTGTGCGTAGTGGTTCTTGAAGCACTGACTCCAGCTGCAGTCCACTCTTTGTGAATCTCCCCCACATTTTTGAATGGGTTTTGTTTCACAATCCTCTCCAGGGTGCGGTTATCCCTATTGCTTGTACACTTTTTTCTACCACACCTTTTCCTTCCCTTCGCCTCTCTATTAATGTGCTTGGACACAGAGCTCTGTGAACAGCCAGCCTCTTTTGCAATGACCTTTTGTGTCTTGCCCTCCTTGTGCAAGGTGTCAACGGTCGTCTTTTGGACAACTGTCAAGTCAGCAGTCTTCCCCATGATTGTGTATCCTACAGAACTAGACTGAGAGACCATTTAAAGGCCTTTGCAGGTGTTTTGAGTTAATTAGCTGATTAGAGTGTGGCACCAGGTGTCTTCAATATTGAACTTTTTCACAATATTCTAATTTTCTGAGATACTGAATTTGGGATTTTCCTTAGTTGTCAGTTATAATCATCAAAATTAAAATAAATAAACATTTGAAATATATCAGTCTGTGTGTAATGAATGAATATAATATACAAGTTTCACTTTTTGAATGGAATTAGTGAAATAAATCAACTTTTTGATGATATTCTAATTATATGACCAGCACCTGTACATGATGTATCAGTTTCAGTGCCCTTAAAGCTTCACTCCCAGTTCTATGACACTCTCACAGAATGACAGTTATGGTTGACGTGGTTCTGCAACATCCACATTCTTGATACCTGAAGAATCTGTTGCTTCCGTGTGGGTTTATTATGTGTCGTGTCATGTTCAGAAGGAGTGGTTTAGTTTGCAATTCACTTCTAAAACTGATAAAGTATATTGCAATATAACAATATATTCCCACTATAAAAACAGCTTTTAAAATTATTGGCGATAAATGGATAGCTATTTTACAGGACAATTAAGCATAAATTAATTTGTGAAAATGTAATTTGTTTAATAAAATATAATGCAACAGAAGATACAGTGGATATCCTGTTTAACTGAAAACAATACAATGCAATTTTGGTGAAAATGTTATGGCAGGTGTAAAAGTGAAGATTATACCCCTGAACTGAGCTGATCAAATAACAAACATACATGTTTCATAATTGCTGAGTCAAAGCAATACAGCTGTGTCATGTCTGTATCCATTTCTATTTGCTGCTGACAGACTGAGAGTTCATACTGGTTCAAACACGTGCTTTGTCATTGTCATTCTTATGACCAAGAGGAACATGATGAATCTCATCACTGTCTTATTGCAGAATTGTCCTATGATACAGGCTGTTGCTGTAGTATATATGCATTGTTGAAAACCTGCATTTTGAAAATGGGAAAAAAAAAGAGAAAATGAACTCTGGAAAGTTATTTGCTTAATTGTCCTGTAAAATGTTTGAACGTAATATTGCAATAAAAGTCAAACAGTGTTAAACTGTGCTTTTTACAATATAGGAATCATGGGACCAGATCAGGCCCTCTTCAGATCTACATACCATTAAAACTAAGCTTGCAAAATCGTATTTTGTCACTGCTGACGACTGCATGTTATGTGACACGTGAATGGATAAAATGCACAGTCAGGATTTATTTATTTGTTTCCATTAGCTAGCAGGTTTATTGTTTAATATTTTATTTATCTATTTTTTTAAGATGGATGGATGGATATTTTTGATTATACTCCCATTGATGAAACAACGTAAATGCACATTTGATTAATCTTAGATTAGATAATACATTGCCTTCAAATTTAGATTTAGATGTAAATTATTCTTTTTGGGGGCATTTAGTATTACTTGAAGTACCCTGGCTGTAATCAAAAACAATTAAGGGAGAACCAACAAAATATTAATGATTACATTGTAGTCAATATGCTTTTTGTTCTGCTTTTTTTGCACAATAAAACCCATATTTAATTATATGCTGCTTTGCATTTCTTGCCAAATAATTTTATTTTAATACCTTAACAAAGTTTATTTTGTATTCTTCTTCCCAATATAACATATTCCTTATATTTGATTGTTTAATAGAATCTGAAATGTCATTAAATGCAAATAATGTGCAAATATCCCCTCCAGACATCACTTTTTTTGCTGCATCACTATTGAGTGTCCTGTTGGTGAATGAGCTGTGACCGCAAAACCAGTAAAACCTCCAGTGTTAAATGAACACTGTTAGTGTTAATTTAACATTGCCAGTGTTTATATAATCCAAACCGGATTACATAAACACCGGGTGACACTGGAAGTGTTAATTTAACACTGGATGTTTTGCTGTGAAACCAGCAGACAGGGGAAAAATATAAATCTGTTTCAAGCTTTTAAGAGTTAATCATCAACCTTGACCCAGGAGAGACTAGTGAACGGCTGATTCCACCTGCAGCAGATCAGTGTTGGCGCCTGGGGGAAACAAGCAAAAATAGCTTTGTTTGAACTCGTATTGTTATCAGGGCACAGCTCAGTGTCAGGTGTGGTTACACTTGTTGATGACACACACTGAGGGTGCATGTGATGATGTAATAATGCTTTGTCATGTCTCCTGATTGATTTTAAAATGAAAGTTTCCAAAGGGGATATTTTATGGCGATGCCATAAAAGAACCATTTGGGGTTCCACAAAGAACCTTTTAGTGAACAATTCTAAAAACAAACCTTCCCAAAAGGTTCTTCATGTAACCATAGATTCCAACAAATAACATTATTTTTAAGAGTGGAGGGTAAGGGCTAGCTATCACATGGAGAAAGTGCTACAATTACACAATTACAATTACACACATGCATGTCTGGATATAGATTTGACCTATATTTGTTGTGAAAATACAAAGTGGCACAATTGTGTCATCAGAAGTGGGCAAGTTAAAGGTTTGATATAAGAATAGGCTACAAAAAAAAAAAAAAAAAAAAAAAAAAAAGTGACAAATCGTTTTTATTTCCAGTTGGATTTTAATGATAGGCCTATATGAAGAAGGGAATAAAATACACAACTATGAAAGCTGATATGGTCTTTGTTATCCCAGAAACTGTCAGTCTTGTCGCTTCCTCATTCAGCTCGTTCTTTGATTGGCTGGTTTCAGTAACACTGACGCATCATGTTGTGATCGTACAGTATATAAGACAGATGCGCGCCTTCATTTCACTCACAGCTTCAGGAAGATCAGAATAGGTTCTTGCTTCAACAGTGATTGAACGGAACTTCGATCTTTATTTAAATCTATTTAAATTTCTTATTTATTTTGCACCAACGTTGTGATAAAAAAACCCGCTGAAATGGAGACTTCTCAGATTCGCCAGAACTACGACCGCGACTGCGAGGCTTTGATCAACAAGATGATCAATCTGGAGCTTTATGCTTCCTACATATACACTTCAATGGTATTTATTTCTTTTTTATTCTGTTCTCAGAACTTTTGCTAGTCGTATCCTGATTTTTCCCCCTGCACTCTTTAAAGATAACAGAATTAGAAATGAAGTTACACTGAAAAATAACAATGTTATGAGTAATGATTATGTAGAATGTAGATGCAGCCAGTCAGGATACTTCATTATTGTGCACCTGTAAAAATAAAATTTGACAATGATGGCACTTAATGCGTTTTTAGCTTCGAGAAACAATAAGTGCTGCTGCTAAATATGTTTTTGTTGTCGTTGTTCTTGTTGGACTCTACTTAAGTCCTGTGATTTTGCTCCAATCAGGCTCACTACTTCAAAAGGGATGATGTGGCTCTTGCTGGGTTTGCCAAGTTCTTCAAGGAGAACAGCGAGGAGGAGCGCGAGCATGCCGAGAAATTAATGGAGTTTCAGAACAAGAGGGGTGGAAAAATTGTCCTCCAGGATATCAAGGTGCTTGACAGTATTCTGAACTAATCAGTGTAAATCAGTGTTTTATTGGTACAGACAAAGCTGACTCTAGAACTATTGTTATGGGAAATAGCCTATTTGTAATGGACTGTTGAATTAAGTAATTCAGCAATTCAACATTGTAAAAGTGCAGTAAGCAAAAAGAAAAATGCTGTTGATATTTGAAATTGACAAACAAACACACGGCTATCCAAAAGAAACACACCCCTCCCTTAATTTTTCTGCCCTCAAAATAGCAAACACTGCAACACAGGTGATAGATATAATAATGCAAATGAACAAACAAGTGAAGATGACACAAGAGTATACAAACAAGACTTTGATGTTAGTCGCCAGCACACCAGCTCCAGATAAACGTTGACACTCAAAACTGTTCCGTTACTACAGCTAATATTACAACAACAGCATATCTTGGTTCTGTGAAACCTTACTCATGTATTGAGTAGAATTAAAGGGGTTCTTGCTTACTCATGTGTTTGTTTCTCTCTTCAGAAGCCTGATCGTGATATGTGGGGCAATGGACTGATCGCTATGCAGTCTGCTCTTCAGCTGGAGAAGAACGTCAACCAGGCTCTGCTGGACCTGCATAAGGTCGCCTCTGAGAAGAGAGACCCTCATGTGAGTAACCCTAATTTGTTGTAGTTGAGACTCTAAAATCTGCCTCACTATACATGCTTTTTTAAAACAGTGTCACATCTTTTCTGGGAAGTTTGCATTCTAAATTATTTTCTGATGTCTTGTCCAACAGCTGTGTGACTTTCTGGAGACTCACTACCTGAATGAGCAGGTTGAGGCCATCAAGAAGCTTGGTGACCACATCACCAACCTTTCCAAGATGGATGCTGGCAACAACAGGATGGCGGAGTACCTGTTTGACAAGCACACCCTGGAAAGCTAAATGCAGCTCTCAGATCATCTTACATGACGAAATCATCAAGCTTATTTTTTGCACTTATGAAAATGTATAAAGTCTAAGACATTATATGGTTACATCTAGTAAATGTCATTTAATAAAAGATAGTCTTGATTTTTAAGTAGTCATCAGGCCTTTACTGTTGAATGTACACTCATTGGTTTTAATCTTGTGAATTTGATGAATAAACATTTTGGCTGGATTGATTCGTCTTTTTATTTAAAATTGTGATCATCAAGTGGTCTATATCCTGTGGTCACATTGCTGGAATAGGATCAGGATTGATACCTTTCTTAATTCATTGAAAAATTGCCGTCTGACACTCATGTCACTTGAAAGGGTTAGGGTTAAATGTTATCTTAAATTACATTATTCTTAATCTAGTGCACTAATGCAGATTATGTTATCTGAGGTGACTGACCGTCAGGAATGTAGTAATGTAGGTCACTCATTTATTTTGGCTCTTAAAGAATAAATATGCTCTTGTAATTAATTGGTTGATAATTATGATCAGAATAATCAAGAGTTGTATTTTGTAGGCAGATTTTCCCATTTAAGTTTTGTTCTTAGTCATTTTTTTTCCTGCTGACCTTATATTCCTGACCCATGCCATTAACATAAGACACATACACATAAGAATACAATGTTAGATGCGTAAAGCAGTGTCAAAGAACACAAAAGCAGATATTTAGAGAATGCAGTCCAAACAATACTGCATCCCAATCACTTTCATTGTATGAATAAAAATATTTTTTTGTGTTTCATAGAAGGAAGGGAAGTATAGTCATACAGGTTTGGAATAACATGAGAATAAGAACATGATATCAATATTCATTTTTGGGTGAACTATCTCTATAAAAAGCTTACAATGAGTGAACTTCATTAAAAAAAACTGCAGTCAATATGATGTGACTACAGTGGCCGTCATTTTGGGGAGAGACATGATATGGACATAGGACATTTAAAGGCATAGTTCACCCAAAAACTTACTCACCCTCAACTTGTTCCCAACCTGGGGTGCGTTTCCCAAAAGCATCGTTAGCTAACTAACATCACAAGTTCCGTTGTTACTAACATAGTTCAACGATTTGGTGTTTCCCGAAACCATAGTTCCAACGAACATTTCATTTTTGGGTCAACTATCCCTTTAAGGATGTCTACTGTGCAGATACGGACCAGTCTTATTCCTGCTTACCTTCAGTGAGTGTGCAGTTGATAGATGCTGGCTGTTACTGAAACTTTCCTAAAGTGTCCCATACATTCCTGGCACATATAGTTTTCCAGTCTTAAATCACAAAAATATAATAATAACAAGTTCAAGTTGTGAAAAAGCCACTTCAATACAGATTCATAATCACCAGTACATCTTTTACATGTAGCTCACCTCAGGTGCACAAAGGGACATCCTGTATTGCATTAATCAATTCGTGCAGCACTCACCAATGTTACATTCGCTGAACAAATACTTGTCAAGAAAACACGCTTTATTTCATTGAAAATAACTGTTAAATTATATCCACTTGATTACATGCCAATTTTTGAGTGACTCAAGAAAAAGATGATTCAGTAAAACTAACAACAGTGAAAGTTCTTTTTTTCTTTTCTTTTTTTTTTAGTAAATACTGATTCATTGAGCAGAGTAAAAACAGTTCTGGAGACGTAATTCCAAACTGGAAAAGGTCATGGTTAGTCATGTTTCTTATAGCAGTAATAGCAGTTCAACCTAAAGCTATATATTCATAAAAAACTTTTCAAATAACCCTCCAGCTTAATTTAGACCTGTTGATGATAACCTCATTCATTTAAAGTGGAAAGATTTGTGACAATAGACCCAAATAGTTTACATTATAATTATAAATAATTATATAGAGTAATTGACAGGTACATTGATTCAAGAATAGGCCGATTCAAAATAAAGTACAAAAATAGGAATAGGGTTTACTATAACAATTTGATGGTTTCACACGTGTATCCTAGGAAGTTAGTCAGGCTACAAACATACTCGCATCTTCCATGAGAGAGAAAATGCTGAGTCACAGAGACGCAGCTCCATGTCAGCCCTTGGGAGTGTACACTTGTCGCTGACGCAGAATGAGCTTTCATGGACAATTTCTGGTACAAAATTGCTTTGTAATTGTCAACTGTCGTCATTGTACTCTTCTAATCAGGTGTCAGGTATCTAAAGGCAGTTAGCAAGTGAAAAATGGCATTAACTCCAAAGTGGGAAAATATGCTATTTCAGGATTGTCCCATGATATTTGCCATATTATTCACAGACTCCTATTAAAATAGTGTTACCAGGCTTCACACACAGCATAGATATAACCTGGAACTTTGTAATGCAGTTTTCTATTGATAGAAAATTAGAAAATTACCCTGGAAAGCAAATTGGTCTAGTTGTTCTAGAAAAAAAATGGTTTAATGTAGCCTAACATTAAAATAAAACAATTATATATTATAATAAAACAATATAAATAAAAAATTGTTATAAAACAACTAGCATGGTGAATGAGAATAGTGATCAAAAATCACCACTATATTAGTTAGCTTACTAATGCTGTGAATGTTGTGTATCATATTACTATACATTTATTTTAGTAGCTAAAGGTAATGATAGGAGAGTGTTATCATTAATGATATTTTAAATCAGAACTATTCTGCATAAACAATCATTTAAAAATAAGTAATAAGGTTATAGTCTATATATGCAAAATGCAATATGTGACTACAGAAATGAATGATCAAGGTACAAAAGTGGGAGACACTTGTATAAGAGTATGAAAAAAGTTGGGGGGGAAACTAAAAGTTGTATTTTAAACTTGCAAAGTTTAAAATGCAAATCATGTGTGTGCATATCATGTGTGTGCTAATTGTAAAAAAAAACTGTTGGATTGACTATGCTATTAATTATGAAAAAGGAAAAAGACTTAAAAAAAAAAAAAAAAAAAGCCTATCCATTATCTTGTCTTCGTTATCTATAATAACACAGTGAATTGTCTAGTCACTTCGTTACTCAACTCCAGTTACTGGTTTCAATTCCACTGACGCATCGTGTTGTGATCGTACAGTATAAAAGCCAGATGCGCACCTTCATTTCACTCACAGCTTCAGGAAGATCAGAATAGGTTCTTGCTTCAACAGTGATTGAACGGAACTTCGATCTCGCCGGAATTTATTTAAATCTATTTATTTAAATTTCTTATTTATTTTGCACCAACGTTGTGATAAAAAAACCCCGCTGAAATGGAGACTTCTCAGATTCGCCAGAACTACGACCGCGACTGCGAGGCTTTGATCAACAAGATGATCAATCTGGAGCTTTATGCTTCCTACACTTACACTTCAATGGTAAGTATCTCTTATTGGTTTTATCACTTTGCTAAATATTTATACGGAACGTTGTTTCTATTGATTATTGTTTTCCATTCTTGACAAAACGTGTCTAACGTTAAGAAAAACAACGTTCTAGAAAGCTAAAACTACAAGAACACTGTATAAATATGTAGGCTATATAAATACAGGTGCTGGTCATATAATTAGAATATCATGAAAAAGTTCATTTTTTTATTGTAATTTATTTAAAAAAATGAAACTTTCATATATTCTAGATTCCCTACATGTAAAGTAAAACATTTCAAAAGTTTTTTTTTTTTTAATTTGTTGATTAGAGCGTACAGCTAATGAAAGTCCAAAATCCAGTATCTCAAAATATTAGAATATTTACATTTGAGTTTCATTAAATGACCATCCCTACAGTATAAATTCCGGGTATCTCTTGTTCTTTGAAACCACACTAATGGGGAAGACTGCTGAATTGGCAATGGTCCAGGAGACAATCATTGACACCCTCCACAAAGAGAGTAAGTCACAGAAGGTCATTACTGAATGGGGTGGCTGTTTACAGAGTGAAATATCAAAGCATATTAAATGCAAAGTTGACTGGAAGGAAGAAATTGGGTAGGCAAAGGTGCACAAGCAACAGGGATGACCGCAAGCTTGAGAATACTGTCAAGAAAAGCCGATTCAAACACTTGGGAGAGCTTCACAATGAGTAGAATGAAGCCGGAGTCAGCGCATCAAGAGTCACCACACTCAGACATCTTCAGGAAAAGGACTACCAAGCCACTTCTGAAACAGAAACAATGTCAGAAGCATCTTACCTGGGCTAAGGAGAAAAAGAACTGGACAGTGAACAGTGGTCGAAAGTCCTCTTTTCAGATAAAAGTAAATTTTGCATTTCATGTTGAAATCATGGTCCCCGAGTCTGAAGGAAGACTGGAGAGGCACAGAATCCAAGCTGCTTGAAGTCTAGTGTGAAGTTTCTGAAGTCAGTAATGATTTGGGGGGGCCGTGATGTCTGCTGGTGTTGGTCCATTGTGTTTTATCAAGTGCAAAGTCAATGCAGCCATCTTCCAGGAGATTTTGGAGCACTTTATGCTTCCATCTGCTGACAAGCTTTATGGAGATGCTGATTTCCTTTTCCAGCAGGACTTTAGCACCTGCCCACAGTGCAAAAACCACTTCCAAGTGGTTTGCTGACCATGATATTACTGTGCTTTATTGGCCAGCCAATATGCCTGACCTGAATCTATGGGATATTTTCAAGAGAAAGATGAGAAACAGTCGATCCAACAATATACAGATGATCTGAAGGCTCAATAGTGCCTCAGCAGTGCCACAGGCTGATCACTTCCAGGCCACACTTCACTGATGCAGTAATTTGTGCTAGGAGCAAGTCATTTGCTGTAATATGTGCTGCCGACCAAGTATTGAGTGCACAAATGAACATACTTTAAAGAACTTGAACTTTTCTGTTTAGCAAATCCATTTTTTGATTGATCTTAGGAAATATTCTAATATTTTGAGATACTGGATTTTGGACTTTCATGAGCTGTACGCTCTAATCATCAAAATTTAAAAAAAAAACTTTTGAAATGTTTTACTTTACATGTAGGGAATCTAGAATATATGAAAGTTTCATTTTTAAAAATAATTTACAATAAAAAAATGAACTTTTTCATGATATTCTAATTATATGACCAGCACCTGTATAATACCCGAATAACAAGTGCCACAAGCAGTAGCTACACTGCGCATCAGTGTTATGGAAACATTCACGGCTGTTTACAGTTGTTATGGGTTACAGTTGCTGACAGTTGCTGTCTTATTCTGAGATCAGTTAGTTTGACTTTGATTGGATGCTGTTCGCTGGAGAGACTTTAAAAAATTGTATGACTGTAGTCCCTGATAAAAGGCTGTTCCTTAAGTTGTTATTTGTTCCCTTGTTCCTTAACATTATTATTCGATTTTGTTCAGGCTTTCTACTTCAAACGGGATGATGTGGCTCTTCCTGGTTTTGCCAAGTTCTTCAAGGAGAACAGTGAGGAGGAGCGCGAGCATGCCGAGAAATTCATGGAGTTCCAGAATAAGAGGGGTGGAAAAATTGTCCTTCAGGACGTAAAGGTGCTTGATAGTATTTTGAATCAAGCCTTATGACTTTGAATATTACATAAGCAAAGTTGACTCTGTCTAGATAGTAAAAATGATTTTATGGTGAAGTAAATACTACAGAAAAAACAAATACAATTTTTACCTGAAAAAGTTAGTTCAGACAAGAATTACAAAAAAAAAAAAACACTAAGTAAATTCTATATAAGTACTCAATTTAAGCTTGTAGAAATTAAAGCGTAAATATCAACATTATAAAATTAAGTAAAACTCAACTTTTCTGATACTGGTGTTCCCATCATGCACTGGTCCTTGAATAATTAATGAGGTCAATTTTTCACTGTTTTTAGACTGTTTTATCATTTTATCACTTGTGGTTAGGTTTAGTAACTTGCCATTTTATGACATTTGGATTTTTTTACTCAAAATGCCACATTCACACTCAAAACAATCCATCGAATGTTACCATCATTGTGTATTGTGTACCAGGTATTGAGGTTTCTGTGTTCAGGTACTGCATTACTTAGTATGTAGAAATGGTGTCTACACAATATCTATTGTATTATTTATTTAGATATGTCTAAGTAAAGCATATACTTTAAAAGTATGGTTTAATTTAGTGTTTTAATGTTTGAGTAAGATGTATTGCAAAAGAAACTTCAACTAAGTAGCAATTACTCAACTTTTTACTGGCCAAGTTAAAATTACTTATTTTTAATTTTACTTAACTTAGTTAAGTAGAGTTACTTAATTCCATATTTGAAGTTTACTTAAAAAATATGCGTGCAAAAGAAAAATTAAGTAAATTTTACTTATTGTTTTTTTCAGTGTAGATCTCGTGTTATGGAATGATCTTATTATGCCATGTACAGTAACATGCTCACTGATCTTTCTACCTCTCTAGAAACCGGAGCGTGATATGTGGGGCAATGGACTGATCGCTATGCAGTGCGCTCTTCAGCTGGAGAAGAACGTCAACCAGGCTCTGCTGGAATTGCATAAGGTCGCCTCTGAGAAGGGAGACCCTCATGTGAGTAACCCTAATTTGTTGAAGTTGCCTCCATATACATGCCTTTTACAACAGTTTCACTTCTTTTCTTGGAAGATTGCATCCTAAAATCTTTTCTGATGTCTTGTCTAACAGATGTGTGACTTCCTGGAGACTCACTACCTGAATGAGCAGGTTGAGGCCATCAAGAAGCTTGGTGACCACATCACCAACCTTTCCAAGATGGATGCTGGCAACAACAGGATGGCGGAGTACCTGTTTGACAAGCACACCCTGGAAAGCTAAATGCAGACCTCAGACCATACAAAAATGAATAGAAATACTATTCTCTTAAAGATGTTCTTATCAAACAGCTCTTGTGCAAATTTTTAATTTTTGAGAGGTAGAAAAAACAACATCAAGTAAAGGTTCCTGTTACTATTATACAATTATGCAGTGTAAAATGATTACATATTGTGATTCAACATAAGCATTGCTCGATGACAATGTGCACTGACTGACATAGTGAATTTAAATAAATATTTTGAGCTGAAAGCCTTGTCTTTTTTATTTAAATTATGGGATTCATTTAGTGGGGTGTATATATTACAGTAGGCTATTAGTATTATTTAGCCTGCAAAAAGAGCTGTGAATGCAGATCTAAAAAGTGGTAACTATTTGATAGTGTATTTGATTAATGTACAAAATGACTGTAACAGGGACACCAAACCTCACAAAACAGAAGATAAAGTGAAAAAAGAGACATGAATAAACGTAAATATTCACATGAATTTGCGCGTCAAAAAGTTGTAGTATTTCATTTTACCACATGAGGGTAGTGTTTCCTCCGTGTGTAGGCTGTAACAGCATAAACCCTGAAGGACCGAGGGCCTTTGTGGTAGGCTACAACAGATTATTTTTTAAATATAGGCTATCCTATCTCAATAATCATCAACTGTGGCAGACGCCTTGTTCTAATTTCAAAATCAATTAAGTTCACAGCTTCATATGCCATGTCAATCTCGTCTATTAGCAGCGGTGAGCCACCGAGTATAATCCGATTCAGAGGGGTCACTGAGCGAAAATTATATTGGAAATTAGAATCGGATAAACAACATGAGATTATATGGGGTAGGCTACTAGTGAACTGATAAACGGCATAGGAGATGGATGAAATAAGATTGTCACATGAGAAAACCCAGAGCACATAACTGCGAACAGAAGGGAGAGCGCGATTAATCCAAGTGAAAGAGGGTTTGGCGCTTCAAATGCGCTTTGGGGAGAGAGAGGGACAGATGATAAAGTGGATGATAAGTGTAAGTTAGAGCAGTGTGGCGTCTCTAACCAACGCGCAGGTTTCTATCCTATATAGGCTAAGAGAGTGTTGGCTCAGTAACAGATCATCAGGTAAGTTTATTATTTATCGGCTCTTCACGCGCTTGCATTTAAATATTAGGCTACTATCTTGCATATTTGATTGACATGTCAAGCAGAGTCATTTAACATTATTTTAAAAAGTATTTTTTTTTTTTTTTATGGTTAGGCCTAGTAGCCTATATAATAGTATAGTTAACGCAGTTTTATAACATTAATAGAGTAGGTACGTAGTTGTAGCTATTTAAAAAATATATGCCACACAGTGTAGGCTAGTTGAAAATTAACAGCACAAGTGCTATTAAAATATTGTCACCAGTTAGCCTAAATTCATGGAGACTATATAGGCTATACAACCCAGTCCACACACAAGCTAAATGAAAAAGACCATTCAAAATTTGCTGTAAATAGCCTATAGCCTAAGTGAAAACTATTTAGAAATATAATATCGCACAGTGACGTTATTTAAAAAACGCAATTTGTCTTTTTTTTTTTCCCTTCTTCTTCATATTTTGTATAACAGTAGGCCTAATTCCTTTCCTCTATGAGATCTGGTAATAAGTCTCTCAAGATGATTTTTTTTCTCGACTAAATTAATGCTTAGCCTGTCTGTAAATGCTTTTCAGTCATAGACAACTGTGTGTAATACTAAGCATTTTTTTTTTTCCAACGAAAAAGGGTGTCTAGATGAGATTTAGGTAATCCGAAAATACAGCAGTTCTGCCCGCTGGTGGACAAAGTAGCGCTGATGAAAAAAAAAAAAAAAAAAAAAAAAAAAACCCAAGGCCGTATGACGCCGTCTGATGGTCTGTGACGCACAGAGCGACTGGACTTCTTTAGCCAGATTAGGGCAGTCCTGTCTGTAAATGACACAAATTATGCTTTCTGAACTCTCAGATTAAGCACTTTCAATGTATCCGTCTCTTTGGAAAATAAAAGAAAAGAAAAGAAAAGAAAAGAAAAGAACAGAAGAGAAAAGAAAAACCCTTAATGTTATAAATAAATATTTAGAAGGTTCTTCTAAATATCTAGAAGTTTTAGAAGGTTCTTATAAAATATATATTATCGGCCTATATATATATATATATATATATATATATATACTTTAGCAAAAGAGAGTGACTTTGCAAATGTCAGAATACTAAATATGAAAAGAGTGCATGCTTCATGAATCAAACAGATTTTGTCCTAACATTGTGCTACTAAATACTAAATAAATATGAATAATATTTGTATCTAAGTAAAAGAAAAAAAATGTAATACAAATTTGAATAAAAGTACAATAAAAAATATTCTCGAGTCGCCGAGGCACAGGTGAGCTATACTGTAGCAATGATGCTTCTAAGCAACAAACTCATTTAAGTATATACCACTATGTTATATTTACATATTGTATATGACTTTCCATGAACTTTCCATGAAGTTCACTCACTAACAAATTTAAATCATATTTTTAATGAGTGAAAAATCCCACCCCCTAAAAAAATCTAACCAGCAGAGAAAGATATTAAAGTGACCACCAGGATGAAAAAAAAAAAAAACTGTATTCAGAAATTCATTTTTTTTTTTAACCATGTTATTGGTGTGTTATATACACCATGTGTATGAAAAGTGAAATGGGTCCCTTAATCATCATGAACCAGCGAGGTCAAGTATGTAAGGGATGGACTTTAATCTCTAAACTGAATCTGGCTTTGGGGCTATTTCAAGAGAAATTAAAGAATTTGAGTCCATCGTCTTTCATCACTGTAGTCAGTCCATGTGGCTGATGAGTAAACAAGCTACAGGAAGAGAATCATCACAAAGTCCTGCCCTCATTAATCCAACCGTGACCTTGCTGCTCAACACATTCTTATATACAGAAAAGAGCAGTGGCTACCTTAAGTCTGAAGTCTTTTATATGTCGGTCTGATGACAAGATGTTGTGTAGGCTCAAGTGTGAAAGTGAGGCGGCAAGGGGAGGGCCCTGTTCCTAATTTACTTAAACCCAAGGATTTTTGGATTAGCTTTGGCAATTAATCTCGTTATGCATCTGCTGAGAGTGACGAGGTCAGATCAGCTGAGCAGGGCAGGTGGAGACATATCCATTGTGTGTTAATGTGTGAGACAAATATTTTTGACCAAATTATAGTGTTTGAACACATGGGCATTATGCATGCATGGTTGTGTTTTGGCATGCCACAATTCCAGAAGGATTAATAACGGACATGTGGAGTCCTATAGCATCAGAGTTTACTCCATCAAAAGTCATGGCACAAAGAGGACAGAGGAGGGGAGGGAAAGAGCGATAGTGTGGGCTTGACAGAAGGAGGGGTGGTGGATGGGATGGAAAGGAGCACATTATAAAAAAAGAGGGATATTAAATGAATACTTTACAGGACACCAGACTGATCTAGGGGATATATGTGATTTGAGGCATTTAGTTCATGTAGGTTATTTCAGGATAGTGACAGTCTGTTTTATGTCTCTAGCTGATCAGCCATGCGATTGGTCAGTATGCAGCATCGTGGGCGGAGGGCAGCAGAATCAGAGGAGGAGCCTAATCCTGCTCCACCCCCTCCGCCCCCTCCATCTCACCATTCCCACAACTTCATAAATATGAAGAATAAGTTCTTCAATGAGCTTGGCCATCTACCTAGTAAGTAATAATTGTATGTCAAGATATATGCCACACTTAATCTTATCTCAGCTGGCTACCATCATCATAAGATGTAGATGTTTGAATTTTGGTCACACAATGTAAATATTCAATGTCAGAACAACATCTAATGCCAACGTCAGTGTGATGTAGAATACTGCTGACAGCTGACATTGATATTTTGTTGCTTTTAAGTAGTGGAATCACCTCATGCCAACATCATATTAACGTCAAATACTAACATTTAGTTGTGAGGTATGTTAACCCAAACCCAACGTCTGCTAAACGCCATAATGTTAGTGTTAACACAATGTTGAATTATAACATTATTAAACAGTGATATTTCATTGTATTAAGTAACCAAAATATAACATTTGTCCACTGTTGGCTTTTGACATCAACCAGATTTTCATTTTCAACTAAAATTTAACATCTGTCCAATGTCTTTCTGATGTTAAATGGACAGCCGGTCCGGTGCCAGCTGGGATAATTTATATTTCGTCATATTGTCATTATAAACATACATTCCTATTAAACTGTGTGTGCTAAATTAATTCCTCCATTTTCCATTTCCATGTAAATCCTTCATGTTTTCATCTATTCCATAAACAGACCACAAGATCAGAAGTAAGTTTTAATTTTCCAAAGTCTTTTTTCTGTCATCCCTCCATCAACCCATTCATCCATATATTCAGAAATTATGCAATTTTTTGCATTTTCTAAAAACATGGATACATTCAATGATGTCTTTTTTACTAACAAAAATTAAATTATGATCTTTACATCATTCTGTTTTTTTCATTTAACTTTCTTTGTTTATTTCTGCACAGTGCCCATGTGGGCTATTGGTGCCATAGTTGTGGTCGTGCTAGCCTTGGTTGGCTGCTTTGCTTTCTGTATCTATAAGAAGTGCTTGGGAGGGAAGAAGAAAGCAAAGAAAGTCAGAGAGCGGAAGGGTGGACGAAGAAGGATGAAAAAGGAGGGGGAGGAAGAAGCAGGCGAGGTAAAAGATCGTTGTACAGAGAGAATGAAGCTCTTTCAGATGTTGTTCTGTCAAATTATTTGCTTTAATTTAAATATTAAAAAGAAATAGGTAAAGTTTGGCTTAAAGGTTTGCTTAAGTATTTTACATTTGTACTGCCGATACTTAATATTCAACCCCATAGGAGCAGCCTAAAGAGGGGGAAGGCGAGGGAGAGAAAGAATATTATGGCAAGTTGGAGTACACTCTGGACTATAACTTCACTGAAAATCAGGTTGGTTGAGAATGGATGTTCTTAATATGCATGCTAGTTGTGAGATGATATGATTCATTTTTATATAAATCAGCAAAAAGTACAGTTTTCAAGAATGTGTGACTAGCTTCTTGATTTTGAACACCTGACCCGCAACCTTTTCTTCAACAATCCTTAGCTCATTGTCGGTATCTTGCAAGCGCAAGACCTTCCTGCCATGGATCTGGGTGGAACGTCTGACCCCTATGTCAAAGTTTATATGCTACCAGACAAGAAGAAAAAGTTTGAAACAAAGGTCCAGCGCAAGAACCTGTGTCCTGTTTTCAACGAGACATTCATATTTAAGGTATTGCAGTTATGTCCTTACAATCATGCATTTATTTGTTTTTTTTTGTTTTGTTTTTTCATTTGCCAAAAGGCAATTTGTCATGCACTTTATCTGTTATGCTTGATTTTATTGTAGAATAAGTGCAATTGACTTTTGTTTCTAAAGAAAGCAACTGCAATTTCTTTGCAGAAATGGTACCAGTGTTCAAATGTGATTTTTTATTTCTGTTTCCAGATCCCCTTCAATGATCTAGCAGGACAAACTCTGGTCCTGCAGGTGTTCGATTTTGACCGCTTTGGTAAACATGATGTAATTGGAGAGATAAAAATCCCCATGAACAGTATTGACCTGGGCCAGCCCATACACGAATATAAAGACCTGGTTGGAGGAGAGAAAGAGGAAGTAAGGCTTTCCTTCAGACTTATTACATTTTTTTCTTTTGCTGCCATAGTCAGTTTTTTTATGCTTTTTAGCTAAACACGCTCCTCTTCCTTCTTAACAGCAAGAAAAGCTTGGAGACATCTGCATCTCCCTGCGCTATGTGCCCACCTCCGGTAAACTGACCGTCTGTATCATGGAAGCCAAGAACCTGAAGAAGATGGACGTGGGTGGTTTATCAGGTGAGTGCGGTAGAATTCAAATTAAATTACATTTCCATTGTGTGTTGTACTTGATATTAAAATGAAATTATTCTCTGCACATCAAATGTGACCTTATTTGGTAACACTTTATTTTAGGGTCATTTAATTAGCATGCATATTACTAGAATATTGGCTATTTATTAGTACTTATTAAGCACATATTAATGCCTTATTCTGCATGACCTTATTCTACATTCTTAATCCTACCCAATACCTAAACTTAACAACTAACTTACTAACTATTAATAAACTCCTAATTTACTGCTTATTAACGGAAAAGTCATAGTTAATAGTTTATATATGTTCCCTATACTAAAGTGTTACTCTTTATTTTAATATGATTAGATTTCTATACTTTTAAATATTTCTGTGGAAATGTGGTGCTAAGGCGCATTTCTGTCTTTATCCATGTACAATGCCATTTTCTCTTACTTTTTCTTTCTCCTTCTCTCTTAGATCCTTTTGTGAAAGTGGTTCTGCAACACAATGGAAAGCGCATCAAGAAGAAGAAGACGACAGTTAAGCAGAACACACTGAACCCTTACTTCAATGAAAGTTTCAGCTTTGAAATCCCCTTCGCTCAGATTCAGGTAAACATATCTGTTTGAAACGTGACTACTTGCATCTCTAATACATTTACAGACTTACATTTCAGTTCTTTTAATACAATGCAATCTGTTCACTATACATACACTACGTTTATAGCGCTAATGTTACTTGTAAAATCATCTGGTCTACAACATAATGGGTCACACTGTATATATTAGGTGTCTTTATTATGTACTCGCATCAAAAAAAATAATAATTGTTAGGTACAATGTACTTATTGTACTACTGCTATTGAGGTGGGATACGGGTAATGTTAGGGACAGGTTTGGTGGTATGGGTACGTTTAAGGGTCAGTTAAGGTGTAAGGGAAAGCTCAATGTAACTATTGATTTATTATAGAAATTAATTGCAGCTGTAATTGCATGTATGTATTTTTTTAAATATAAGAACAATGTAAAAACATGTATGTACACAGTAAGTGCATTGTATCAAATTATTAATTTAAATGTTACTACATAGTAGTTAAAGGATTAGTTCACTTTCAAATGAAAATTAGCCCAAGCTTTTCTCACCCTCAAGCCATCCTAGGTGTATGACTTTCTTCTTTCTGATGAGCATAATATTAATAAATATCCTGACGCATCCGAGCTTTATAATGGCAGTGAACAGGGTTCACAAGTATGAGCTGAAGAAATTGCATCCATCCACATCCATCCATCATAAACGTGTACTGCACACGGCCTTCTTAATAAAGTTCTTCTGAAGTGAAGCGATGCGTTTGTGTAAAAAAATATCCATATTTAACAAGTTATGAAGTAAAATATCTAGCTTCCGCCAGACCGCCTTCCGTATTCAACATACGAAGAAAGTGTAAAACTCTTGCAGTTTAAAAAGCTTACGCTACATCCTACACCTTCCCTATTCCACTTACGGAAAAAGTGTAACCGACGCACCGCCAGTTTACACTTTCTTCGTAACTTGAATATGGAAGGCGGTCTGGCGGAAGCTAGATATTTTACTTCATAACTTGTTTAAATATGGATATTTTTTTGAACAAATGCATCGCTTCACTTCAGAAGGCCTTTATTAACTCTTGACCCCTGTTCACTGCCATTATAAAGCTTGGATGCGTCAGGATATTTATTAATATTTCACCGACTGTGTTCATCAGAAAGTCATATACACCTAGGATGGCTTGAGGGTGAGTAAAGCTTGGGGTAATTTTCATTTGAAAGTGAACTAATCCTTTAAAGACACTTAATATAAAGTGGGACCGAAGAACAAAGTGGATTAAATGCGGATTGACCTATTTTTCTCTGTTCTTCTGTGACCCTGCAGAAGATCCAGGTGTTGATCACCGTCTATGACTATGATAAACTGGGAAGCAATGATCCAATTGGGAAGTGCTGGATTGGGTTTGGTGCTAGTGGGGTGGGTCTGCGACACTGGTCAGACATGTTGGCCAATCCCAGACGACCTGTGGCCCAGTGGCACACACTACAGAATGAAGAGGAAGTAGATGCTGCCCTTAAAGCACCTATCCGCTAAATATCTTACTTATCCACCCCTCAAATAAAAGTTTTCGGCAAAACATAATTTAAATCTCATATGTCCTGTCACTGAGGAGCTTCTGTCTGTTGCATTATTAACGTCTTCATTTCCTGTACCCTTCTTTACTGTGAAACAAAGGAGGATTCACTTTTATAAATGTTATGTATTTTGTTCATCTGGATTGTTTCTTATTTAAATGTGTATGTATGTGGATGATAACTGTTTTATTTGAAAGTGTATGTATCGGTCTATAACTGTATGAGAACTGTCCTGATTTGCCTCGTCTTTTTTTCTGTGAGTCAAGTTGACTATAAAAACAAGAACTGGATATATTAAAGCAGGTTTTAAGATGTTTTCATTTTATATACAATTCTCACTCTTTATATAAAATTCGCAGGAGTAAAACCTAGTAATTAATCGATGATAAATATTTCACCATAATCTACTAGAAAAGGCTTTAATAATATGGAAGCCATTATTGTCTGTAAACATGTCTACCAATAGCAATTGTCTGGTTAGGTTCAGCAGTATTTGGAGTTGACCAGTTGTAGGTGGAAGCCTGGATTAATCTTGTGCCGTTTTCGGCTGTGTTCCAAGTGCAGTGCTGGACTAAGCCATACATGTGAGCAGGGAATTAGAGCCAGTGAAGGGTGGGTGTGCGGAGAGGATGAAGGAGACCAGAAGGGACACACAGGCAAAGTGTGAAAGATAGAGATTAGAGAATGTTGAACTGATAGAGAGACTGCATTTGGAATAAAAAGTTAACTGGTTAAATATTAATTAGTAAAAGACTATGAAACAGACAGATTAACATGTAGAGATGTGCTTTAAGGAAAAGTCAAAACATTGCAAAGTTAGCCAAAATGATAGCAAATGGCCATGACAGAGAGCTTATCCAACCAAATCAAAATAGATTCACAAAATAGTCTCTTTAGTTTTGGCTTAGATAAGTAATTTGCCAGATACCTGAAAAATTTCCTTAATCAACAGTGCTAATCCACTTTAGCATGACAATCTGCGATTGTAACAATACAACACTTTTGTTTTTAAACTAGCTTAGACTGAACGCTTTTTAAATCGGGTTCCCAAAGGCTCTTGTATACATTGTGTTTACACAGCAACAATGTTTACAGCCATGGCCAAAAGTTTTGGCAGTGACATATATTTTATGTTTCAAAAAGTTTGCTGCTTCAGTTGTGGTGGTGTTGATTCACATTGTTTCTAGATTATTGTGCAGAGGGATCAGATGCATTTTAAGTAATTACAAAAGGCTTAAAAAAAAAAAACTTCAAAACCAAAATTTCACTGTTTTTTTTGCCCCTGGCCAACATCAGCTAACATCATTTCACTAATCATATCATATCAGCACATTGGAAAGTGTGAACGAGTACTAGGCAGGTAAAATCACTATCATTCTGAGTGGATTATAAGAGCAGACTGATTGCTATAACTAGAGGGAAGAAGGGCTTTGTGTTGTTGAATTTTGTGTAGCAATGGTTACCTTCAAAAAAAAAAAAGACATGTGGCCATTATTGCTTTGAATCAAAACTGACTCACATGCAAGGAAATTGCTGCAAAGAATATTGCACCTGAAAAGGCCATTTACCGGATCTTCAAGGAGAGCGGTTCAACTGCAGGACGTCCCAGAGTGCCCAGCAACTGCCAGGACTGTCTCCTGCTGAGGAGTCAGTTATGAATCTGTGTAGAACTAGCTCAGTATTGTAAGCAGGAGGGTGTGAATGCATCTGAACGCACAGTGAGGTGAAGACTTTGGAAACGGCCTGGTGTCAAGAAGGGCAGCAAAGAAGCCAATTCTCTCCAAGAAAAACATCAAGGACAAAATGAAATGCTGCAGGACGTACAAGGACTGGACAGCCGAAGACTGGTGCAAAGTTATTTTCTCTGATGAATCCCCCTTGAAGAAAAGGTGAATGCTACAATTAGGAATTTTCCAGCATGATTGAGCTCCCTGAACTCCCTGAATTTTAATGCCATAAAGAACCTGTGGTCAATCCTCTAAAGCTGAGTTGACAAGCAGAAGTCCACAAATTGTGATCAATTCCAAGCACAAACAAGGCAATCGCCATTAGTCAGGATTTGGCCCAGAAGCTGATATCCAGCATGCCAGAGCAAACTGTAGAGGTCACAAAGAAGAAGGGTCAACATTGTAAAATACTGACTTTTTGCATATATTGAATGTGTTTTCCAATAAAACCCTTTAAAACTTAAATGCTTCTCATTGTTTTTCAGTATACCATAGGAACAAATGAAAAAAAAAAAACATTGTGAAATACATGTGAGAAAAAAATATTGCAATACAAATACTACAAATACTGAAGCAAACACAGCAAACAAATTTGTCACAGGAGGCGTAGTGTGGTTGTGGCTAGAAGGGATACAGCTATGACCGCAACTGATGCAAATTCTCGCCGGATGGACAGGAAAAAAAATGAAACGGACAGTGATGAAGACAGCTAGCGAGCTAATCAGCCTACGTTGTGGCAAGTCTGTCATCATAACTCCCTCCATGATGCTGAGGAGAATGAGGTCTCAGGCAATCAGTGTCCATAATCAGAACAACCTGTTTTATAATTATTATTTTGTGGTCATTAATAAAATTGTTAAAATGGGTTTGTATGAGAGTATTCATGTGCCAAAGCCTCATGGCTTGCTTTCATTGCTTCAGCATGATGGCTAAAGCTTCCAGAGGATGGATGCTTTTTTTGGGATCATGCCGAGGGGTTTGAGGTATCTAATTTTTTGGATGGAGGTGTGTAAGACAGGGGAAGGGTGTCATCATGAGGAGTATGACGCCTCACATCCTCCAAAGGGTCGTCCAGTTGAACAGTCAAGGAGTCCAGAAATGTCTCACCCCATAGATGGTAACCCAGGTGAAAAAAAAAAAAAAAAAAGTACATTTCAATGATGTAATTAAAGTGCTCTATTTTCGCACACTAATTTTGTACTTAAGAAGTACTAAAGAGAATTTTTAGTATATTAAGATAATCTTAAGAACATCTAAGTGTACTCAACTGTGCTATTTTGAGACACCATGAAATATGAACTAAAATGTGCTATTATCTAAATACATTTTTTAAATACAAAGAAAGTATAGTACAAAATTAGTGCACGAAAATAGAGTACTTTAAGTACATTTTAGAAATGTACTTTTTTTTTTTTTTTTTTTTTCCACCTGGGAAGTGAGATATGAAATTTTGCACAGTAAGCTCCCACACTTTTGCCTTTTCTTTGTCTTGCTGGTGTCTTTGTGATGAATGCTGTTGTCTCTGGGAGGTGCCTAAAGTGATCAATAATACTATATGCCCTTTAGGGAATGGTTGTAACTTTTGAATCTCTAATTAACCATAAATCCTAAAAATAAATTATTGCCTGACCTCTCAAAAGAATTGCAACTGACCTCTCTAGTAGTGGCTCCTTTCTCCTCTGTCTCCTCTTTCCACTCTTCAAGACTTGGAGTTTTGATGCCAGAATATTACAAGTGAACAAAACCGAGTTGGTCTGCAGAACACAACTGCCGGACCGGCTCTCGCAAAATCTTTTTATACAGTTTTCCTATAGCTCACCGCCTAGGTGGTGTCAATACATCTACATTTTCAAACTCTGCATCAATATTGTTTATCAATTCTTGCATTTGTTGGCTGTGAATCTAGTCTGTTTTGAAAAGTGGAACGAGAGACCCAAACCTATTTACACTAGAGGCCGCTGCTCATCCTGTAAATATTTTTTAATGGCAGAACGAGACACACAGCTTAGGCACAGTTACCATACTTCTAATGAAGAGGCAGAGCGAGAGGCTAAAACATACACAAGCACATTCCATTCTCTCACTGACCTCTTACACAGACATAGTCAGATACATGATTATAATAGGAGAATTAAAATGGCTATATTATACTTAAATCTTTATATTCTGATTAATAAAAATCTTCCACATTTCCTCCCTTCTGAGACTTAATAAAACCTTTATTGTTTTTACCCAGAGTGCAGTTTCACAATTCAGACTAAATTAAATTGTATCCAAATTTTAATATGTGGGTCCAACTGTTTTTGGCATAATAATTAATTTGCCTCAGCGTCTCATCAGACACCCTCTTTCATTCCATACAACAACATACTGGGTTTGGAGGTGCGTAGAGTATCGGGGTCGCGATAATCAGAGCGGAAGGCATAGAATCTTGTAACGGTACAAGCTTCGCTGCCACCGGAGCTTGTCGAAGTTGGCCCTCTCGCAAAAAATTCTTTGGGTTCTTAAAGTTCTCTTTCGCCCCCACAGTGAACGATGAACCACACAAAATTAAGGCATAGTCCATAAAGTCTCTTAGACTGTAATTGAACTTCCCTTCAGGAAACCAGGATTTTATGGGCTCATTTAGGCCAAAACGGAAAATGTCCTTCAAAGACACATCGTCAAATGGAACTTGAAAAGATAACTCACAGAACTGGTGAACATATTCCTCAATAGATAAGTCTCTTTGCCAAAGGTGTAGCTGGGTGACTGGATCCATGGTTGGACTGGAAACGCTCATAAAAGCTGCTGGAACTTGGTATGGCTGAGTATTCTGTAATGGATGGGAGCGGGACAACGGAGTTGGAGATCCACGTGCAAGCTTTAATAAACAGAATGAGCGTAGTCGTACAGGCAGAGGGTCAAACACTAGCAAACAGATACAGGAAGGCAAGGCAAAAGAGTAATCCAAACACAGGCAAAGGTCAAAACAGGCAGCAAACGTTCATCAAACAAGGAAACAGTTCAAAGTCAAAACACAGGAAAGGCTAGGCAAGGACAAAGAACACAGAGACAAGGTAGAATACAAGGCAAAATCACTAGATAAGGCAGCAACAATACTCAACAATGTGTGTATGCGTGAGTCAGCTTATAAAGGGTCACTGATGAGAAACAGGTGTGAGTGCATGATTGGTTCCTAGGTGGGGAATTGTGGGAAATGGAGTCCATATAATGAAAATAGAGCACAGACCCAGGGCACATGTAACACAGAGGATGGATGTTTTTTTTGGGATCATGCCAAGGGGTTTGAGGTATCAAATTTTTTGGATGGAGGTGTGTAAGACAGGGGAAGGGTGTCATCATGAGGAGTATGATGCCTCACATCCTCCAAAGGGTCGTCCAGTTGAACAGTCAAGGAGTCCAGAAATGTCTCACCCCATAGATGGTAAGTGAGATCTGAAATTTTGCACAGCAAGCTCCCATACTTTTGCCTTTCTTTGTCTTGCTGGTGTCTTTGAGATGAATGCTGTTGTCTCTGGGAGGTGCCTAAAGTGATCAATAATACTATGTGCCCTTTAGGGAATGGTTGTAACTTTTTAAGAATTAGAATGTAATTCTTTATGTAAACAGATCTCTAATTAACCATAAATCCTAAAAATAAATTATTGCTGACCTCTCAAAAGAATTGCAACTGACCTCTGTAGTAGTGGCTTCTTTCTCCTCTGTCTCCTCTTTCCACTCTTCAAGACTTGGAGTTTTGATGCCAGAATATTACAAGTGAACAAAACAACTGCCGGACCGGCTCTCGCAAAATCTTTTTATACAGTTTTCCTATAGCTCACCGCCTAGGTGGTGTCAATACATCTACATTTTCAAACTCTGCACCAATATTGTTTATCAATTCTTGCATTTGTTGGCTGTGAATTTAGTCTGTTTTGAAAAGTGGAATGAGGGACCCCAACCTATTTACACTAGAGGCCGCTGCTCATCCTGTAAATATTTTTTAATGGCAGAACGAGACACACAGCTTAGGCACAGTTACCATACTTCTAATGAAGAGGCAGAGCGAGAGGCTCCAACATGCGCAAACACATTCCATTCTCTCACTGACCTCTTACACAGACATAGTCAGATACATGATTATAATAGGAGAATTAAAATGGCTATATTATACTTAAATCTTTATATTCTGATTAATAAAAATCTTCCACATTTCCCCCCTTCTGAGACTTAATAAAACCTTCATTGTTTTTACCCAGAGTGCAGTTTCACAATTCAGACTAAATTAAATTGACTAAAATAAGTCGCCCAGTCTCGTTACCAATTACCAGATTAGTGCAATTGCACTCCGGTGGAGATTTCAGAACCAAATGTCTCCATTCATATTTGATTAAGAATGGAGTAAAAGATTCTGAAATATATAATTACGATTTCGCAATTGGTTCAGCCTTGCCTGTGGCTGACAGTTAAAAAGACATTCATTATAATGTCAAAAAGTTATTTCATGACTTCATCTTATGTCTCTGGTCTTTCCCTCTCGCTTTCCACTTCCTGCTCCAAATACTTTCACATATGATCTTAATCATTTCACCAGGGTGACTCTTTCAGAGCCGTTGCATTGGTCTTCATGTTAACAGTCGGAAAGACAATATTTGATCCAGAATCAGTTCCATCATGATAATATGCTGAAAAGAAAATAAAGTTAGATTTGGGGTAGACAGAGCAATGTTTGCTTTGCCTTCCCATGTTTTATGCTGCGCAAGTGTGGCATTGTTTTTTTCCACAACAATAACCTAGGTACCGACCAGGATATTCCTCCATGGCCATTATTTTATTGGGCATAATCTGCCCAGTGGACCCACAAATATTAAAACTTGGATACAACTGTTTTTGGCATAATAATTGATTTGCCTCAGTGTCTCATCAGACACCCTCTTTCATTCCACAATCACCATCATTCACACTCATTCATACCCTTTCACACACCCCTTTTACCAAAACAATCTTTTAAATGTGACATTATGTAACTTGGTGATGTCAGTCATAAGGTTGAAGGGGTGGATTCTGGAATCCACTGCCGCTTCAAGATATATCTTTTAAGTTATTAATCAACATTTATCTTTTTGATGAAACTGCAAACTGTTCTTCAGTAAAATTTCTTCAATTGATTGCATCTCTGACCCCTGGTCTTTCATTCGACATATCTGGTCAAGGGTCCTAAACTGTTTATCCCCAACAGTTAATGGTGGAGAATGCGGGCAATCATTCTTCGGGAGATGGTGGGTGATAACTCCACTCCATTGAGGGGGTTGGAGGAACACTGGAAGCCAGAGGCAGAAGGTGTTGAAATAACTCCTTCCTATTGAAGGGTAGGAGGTCACTAGTAAGCCGGTTTGCTACTAGTGTCTCATGAACCAAAGTTCTCTGACTCTTCCATTCAGACAGGGGTGCCCCGAATTTAGTGATTTAGGAAGTTAGAGATTAAGCTTTTAGTTAAATACAACAAAATAGAGATAGGGATAGGGTTGGTTGGTCAAGGATGCATCAGGAACGATCCTGACGAAAATAAAGTTGTGACCCTAATTGGATTGGACCAGTATATGTAACTGTGATTTTGGAGTGTACTTTGCAGTTACATCAAGCAGAAGCCAAAGCTGTGTTTTTCAAAGATTCCCGCCTCCATCTATTTCAGGTGAGTATTAACTTTGACTAAGATATGGCTGACAAATTGAGTAACTTGATCAGTAACTTGATCAGTCCTGATACAGATAATGAGACGGAAGAGAGCAAACGCTGTAAGCAGCTCTGCTCTGAAGCCCTCACTTCAAAGACATTTGCAGAGATTATTAAGAAAATGGTTAGTCAGGGTTTTGATTCTGATTGGAAAGTTAAACAACAACTTGACTGGCTACAAACAAAGAAAAATTCACATTTTTAGCTGTTTGTGCTTATTCATGGATTTGTAAAATGGGCGGGGTACCATTAACCCCTGATGAAAAAAAAAACTGAGGGATGGTTCAATTTGATTACCCAATGTGATAAAGATGACAAAAAGTGTTTTAATTGTGGTCAGTAGGGCCATCCTACCCGTAAACATCCGTTAAAATGCCACAAGTGTGGGAAACTTGGCCATACTCGCAAATATTGTAAACAAAAGAAAGAAAAGGAACAAAAAAAACAAAAAAAAAGAGAGACTTCCACTCTGTCTGAGAATGGGCTTGTGAAACGGAGAAAGAACAAGAGATAACAATAAGGTCATAAGATTGTAGTCTTAAGGAATTCCTTTTGAAGGAAATATCTATAATAATAAGTTTTATATTGAATGGACAAATACAGGTTAATGTAAAATTACAGACAATAAATCTAAAACATGAGTTACAAAAATATATAAAAAGTAAATAGGAGGATGAAAATAGGGATGATTGGATGTTCTGAAAGTTTCACTTTATGGAAACATATTGAACCGTCTCAAGTATGTTTTGTAGTGTAAATAACTAAAATGATGTTGGACCTCCAAGTTCTAAATATTTAGTTTTTGATGGTCAAAGTGACATAGAGGGTTTAAATGACAAAAATGGGATTGCCAGTGTCACAGAGACTCGACCTGATTGGAAGTTTGTAATTTCTAATTTCCATGATGTATGAGTAAAAGACAAATATTAGCACAGTTGTTTATTTAAAAAAAGTTATGTCATTTCTGGCAAAGTCTTAAGCTGGGCCAGAGTCAAAAGACAGTAGATAAAGTTTGATGTTAAAAGTTATAAAAAGGCAGTGTACTAGTCCTGAAATCCTCAGAGTCTCTCTCATTCAAAGTCAGCTAAAAGCTGCTATCTGAGCCTGTGTCATTAATGAAGACAAGCGATTTATAGTGAAGCACAGTGTCTCAGTTGAAAATCATGGACACAGAGATGTTAAAAGAAATTATTGCCATGAAGAGGGCAATTAGTTGTTAAATTTTTCAAAGTAGAACTCAATGACTTTAAAGAAGTCTTTAAAATAATAATACAGACCATACATGAAAGAATAGACTATTTTGACAAATTTACTCTATGACCAGTAACTTTTTTGTCTCATCCTAGTCACCACCATGTGCAGGGCCAATGGCTCCAGTTACAGATGTAGCAGTAAATTACACTGAATGGACAGTTGTGAGAACTAAATTCACTGAGTATAATCTCAGTATTTTTATGTTGCTGCTTCAAAGATGTCTCATGGATTTTAGTGATTACATACTGCTGGCATTAACCTGTCTCCATGTTTTAACACTATTAGGCAGTCCAATGGCTCTGGTGGCTCTTGAATGCTCCTTCCCTAATCTCCAGAAAACACCTGATTCTGTTGAAGAAAACTGTCAAAGATTTCATGATGGGAAAGAGCTGTCACCAGTGTGCACGAAGTGATTTCTCAATGACGGGTAAGATCCTCTTTGGCCAGACAGGGGACAACCTAAGGCAGGGGGTTACCACCGCCGCCACTGGGCATCTACTCTGAAGGGAGGAGTTTATGGGAGATGGGTATGAGAGTTTAGCGGATGTCTGTGAGGCCAGCAGCATCATTAAGGGGGGATGACCTGTGAGAAGGTACAGCAGTCTGCCCCAAAAATGTTCCTCTATACCACTCACCAGAAACCGCATTCCTAGGATGGCTTGTTTTTCATTGTGACAAGTCCACAACTTGATACAACTATGCCAGGGGACAAGACCCTGAGGAAAAGGAGATTACTTATAAAGAGCTGATGGGAATGAGCTTTCAAGAGCCGACTGAGATCATGAGGTGATGGTCCGCAACTTCTGGGGAGACAATAGCAAAGTTTATTAACATGATGTTGGTTGCCCTATTGGCAAGAACTGTATAGAAGTTTCAGATTCAGCAGTACTATGAATCCCTAAATCCATGAGGCTGTGTTGATTTTGAACTAATGTGTCTATATTATAGCTTTTACTCCAACAGGTCATTAGACATGGCATAGGATAATTCGTAGATATGGTGGTGGTTAAAGATGAAGACTGCTTTTGCAGATTCAAGAGAAAGATAAGTGCATTCAGCATTTAAACTAAAGATAACCTCAAACATGGCTACTAGCATAACATATTTTAGATGGTGGTAGCCTAATGGTTTTTATTTGAAAGTTAAACATTTACATTTTAACCTTTGCGAATGACCAAGGGTTCTATATAGTAATTTAATATTAAATTTTGTCTAAGTTACAGACTTGTGAGGCTGCTGAAAAGATTATTTGTGCAGTAAGAGAGAGAGACTGCTTGAGTGGAGGCAAGGATGGAACTCTGTCTGTCTGTTATCGGCCTGCTAAAGCTTAAACAAAACAAAGATTTTAGAGCCAAAACAACCCAGCTGACTTTTCTAAAAACAAATTATAGTGAAGAGACATGCTTTGAGACTGAATAAGAGTAAAACCCTACAGGAAAAATGTGAAGTTTAAGTATGTTTTTAGAATTAAAACAAAAAGCAAACCTTGACAATGAGCGGTTCATATTCGTGTGAGTGTGTGTGATGGTGGCTGAACGCTATGTCTTGTATGTGTTAGTTTGGGGAAATAATCTGTCCTCAGTGTGTATATGTCATTAACCTCTGGAATGAGTGTTTTATCATTACAGATGGGTTAAGTGAATCGACAAATTTTGACAAGCCGATATTTCGGATTGAATCTTATGAAAAGACAATGCAGAACATGGGACGAGCTTTAAGTGGATTGGATATCCAGCTCTGTCTGCTAATGGTAATTATGACTTTTGTCATTTATGATGTTGATTTTAATTATTCTCTGGATTAGTATGTTTAAGAACATTTATATAAATTGGAATTGTGGAATTAAAGAATGCCGTCCATGGGTTAAAAACCCTTGTCTAAACTCAACTGAGGGTCTAAATTTAAACACTGTCTTTGTTCGCCGATGGGCAAACAAAGGAGGAGTGAATATAACTGATAAAAGTTTTATTTTTCATCCTTTAAATGGATGCATAACATTAGATGTCTAGAGAAATACAATTTATGTAATAAGGGTTGAAGGAGAAAGCAGCTATAAGGCTGTCTGTGTAACCTAGGGGTTGAGATTTGAGTAAAATAATACTTTGATTTCTGCAAAACAGTAGAGATAATAATGGGACTGAGACAATAATATATTTTTGGATCTACAGACTAACAATTTGATAGAGGAATACAGTGACAAAGTTATAACAAAAAGTAAAGCAGATGAAATTAATGTGATGGGAAAAAAAAAAGATGTAAAACTGTTTCAAAAACAGCTTTAAAGAAATTGATAATGTCTTATAGTATAAATTTGTATAATTTATAAGTGATATGGAAGATAATATTACCAAAAAAAAAAAAAAAAATCTGTCCGTTTGTGTTTGTTTATGACAATTTTGGTGCAGTGGCAAGACTAATGAGAGGATAAGTATCACTGCCAAATAAGAGGGTTAAGATTTTGGTCATTTAGCCTAAGCAGTTATAATTGACAAGACATTTGAGTTTAAAACTGACTTTAAAGGAAGTCTTAATTATTTTGATTTCGAATGCTGTACTGTTGACATGGTCTGAGTACTGTGAAATGTTGTAAAAAAAAAAAAATTGAGTTTCAGATTAAAAATAATTAGGTATTGAGTATGATTAACAGTGATGTCATGATAAAGATATATGTCAGTCAAGACAAACAAATTGTTGCTATAATTGAATTTATATGTTCTGGTGCTTATGTCATTTTGATGAGATGTTTTGTAAACTGAAGGATGATTTAAGAGACTTAAGTACTTAAATAAATAAGACCCATCATAATCCATCTTTCGTGTTTATTTTGAGTCAGACCACAATTTTGTTTTTAATATTAAAAAATTATCTTTTAAAGGGGTATAGTGAAAGGAGTGGATTTACGATCCATCTTCTTGTATTATATAATGAATTGGAAATGATAGTTTTCTAAAAACCAGTGTAAATATCCTGGTGTTTATGATTACAGGCAATGTTTGTATTTAATACCTGAGGAGTGACTGAGGGTCTGGCCCATGCCAGGAATGCAGTAACAGTGCTTACTCGTTTAGCCCGGCTTCCAGTGAATAAATATTTGTTTTGTAGTCAAGGAATTTGATGATAAACCGAATAACCAAGATTGATGTAAAGACAACTATGTGTAAGGACTGAAGGTCAATAATGCACTATGTGCTCTGTAGAATATTCTGTTTTAGTTAAGTCCTTTGAGGGAAAACCTATTGTCTATTGTTATTAATCAACATTTATCTTTTTAAACATTTCAACATTAAGTATTTGAATGACTTCTTCAACGTATGTTAAAGCATTTATTTTCCTTTTCAAACACTAGAAAATAATTTTGAATATTGTCTGTACCTCTCACTGAGAGAAAAGAGCATGTTATCAGTATGTTTTGGGAAAGTTTCCTGCTCAGATCATCTTCAACCTTGAAGAAGCTGTGAATCGTGTGTATCTGTGTATGTGCTTCTGTGCAGGTCCTTTGTACTGGTGGACAACTGGCACTCTGCTTGAGACCAGCAGACGCCAAATCCAGGGTCCCCTCGTCAGCATCGTGACGAATGGAGATATGCTTCTGACTATCTGTCCATGTGTGAAAGATTACCAAATTTGTCTTTTTCTTAGCCAATCAGAATCATTCAACCTGAAGTAATGACGTAGTTAGTTGACTCTGTTGGAGTATAACTGTTGTGGAAATGTGAATATACGCAGAGCGGCCTACGAACTCCTTGTGAGACCTGAAGCTGGCTTCTGCTGATGAAACTGCAAACTATTCTTCAGTAAAATTTCTTCAATTGATTGTATCTCTGACTCCTGGTCTTTCATTCGACATATCTGGTCAAGGGTCCTAAACTGTTTATCCCCAACAAGGTTTAGTTTAACACCGCTGTATAAACCTTTTTTTTTTTTTTTTTTTTTTTACACAAAATCTAATAGATAAATTGGCACGCCCACCACCCACAAGATACATAGTTTATTGTTTCACTCAGTCACAGATATACTCACACAAACGCTCACTGTCACGGTGGTTGTGGGAAGGCAGACACAGATGGAATCCAAAAAGACAGGTTTAATGGTATTTCAGACGATCAGACGATCAGACGATCAGACGATCAGACGATCAGACGATCAGACGATCAGACGATCAGACGATCAGACGATCAGACGATCAGACGATCAGACGATCAGACAGCAGCAACACACACTAACTAAGACGGTGAACAGACAAGGAGTGACTGAAAAGGAAGAACTTATATAGGAACACAAACAAGGTAACGAGTAACAGCTGAAGAGAATTAACTAATAATGAAGTGATCATGGTAATCAAGGAGTGGCGGGAATTACAAACAAATGCAGGCATGAAAAAACATGAGAAAACAAACTGAATGTCCATGAGAAATGAAACAGAACAGACTGACATTTAGGACTTTTGCCTATAGACACATAGTTTAGGCACAGTTAAAATAAAAATCTTCCACACTTCTCCAACCACAGGATGGTTTTTACCAACATACAATACCAACTCATTTTCTTACTTGTAGGCACCTATACCTATTCCCTTTACACTGACACATTGCTTTCTTTCTTCCTCATACCATCTCTCTGACTTTGGTTTTCTTCGCATTCATTACATCCACACACGTACGACATTACATATTCACATTCCCCAAGACATTTAATATATTTAATTTTTGCTAAAAAGTTTTATTTTGCTTTAAAACTGAAACTTTGTTGTTGGGTCCGTTAATTATGTTACAGAGTAGAACAAGCCGGTCATAACATTAGATAAATCACTGAATAAATATAAATATACACCTTGTAATCAGGGAATCTGATTAGATGAACCACATATATTCTGGCTGGGCAGTCCAGTTTCTTCGAGTCTTGAAGAAGACGTCGCCTCTCTGTATAACAATGGTCTAAGTGGTCATCAAGCTAAAGACATTACATAATATACAGTTTGTTTTGTTCATGCATTGTGATTGGCGTGACCGATAGACATTCCATCTGTGTTGATATTTAACACCCACAGGTTACTTGGTCTGAAAGGCTAACATATGAAGTAGCATGACGGCTTTTTAAATAAGCTCCTTCTGATTCTACACATATGATCACTGCCAAATGGATATGTGAGGCAGAGTGCAAGTAGGCTAACCGTTTATTGACACACCAGTTGTAGCTGTCCTGTCTGTTTTTCATGTTTGTGCTTGTCTACCCTTTGGTGATAGGAGTGGACCCTCCTCCCCACCACCATGAAGGGTATCCCGTCAAAAGGAACGTATTGGAGTTCCCACATAATTTTTTTGGATCCTGGTTTGGGGTCTGTAAAAGTAAGTTAACTACAGTAAATCGGTGTTCTCGGCACAACATCACCAAATAAAACCTGACTGATTTAAATCTTGTCATTTCAGGGCTACAAAAACTCACCGTCCACACCAAAAGCCTTGTCTTTTGTCCAAATGATGAACTTTGTCATCGTTTCCTCCTCAAAACCCCTAAATTTATGATCAAAACAACCCTTTGAGGGGAATCGTTGACAATAACCGATTGCCATTCATCCAACAATTGTTTATAATTCGTTGCGAAATTTTGCAAGACTTGCTTCATTTCCAGCCGTTGCTGTATCCCTTCTGTCCCAACCGCATAGGTTGAACAAAAACATATGCTGCGTCCTAATTCACATACTATCTGTTATAAATAGTATTCGAAATTAGAATTAGTATGGCCCAAATCGTAGTATGTTGAAATGAGTATTCCAAAGATGCCCGGATGGTCTACTTTTCCCGGTTAGAATCCGAAATGCAGATCCGTGCACACTCTAACGGCTATTGCCCACAACCCATTGCACGTTGGATGAGGGTTCGATTAGAACTACAAATACAAATGAAAGTGTTAAAAAAAACTACAAACATGGCAGATGTGCAAGACCAACGGTAGAGAGATAAAGGGTTTTGGGTGATTAATTCCTAATTCCTTCTAACCTGACAAAAATATATAATGTTATCCACATTATATTTAATCTGCAACAGCATTGTGAACTTTTGTAATGATATGTTTGGCCATTAAAGCTGCAGTCCATAAGTTTTGCCTCTTTGTCGCCATCTCTGTTTGAAAGCTGCAATTGCAGTTATTTGTGGAATTATCATCTTTACGTGGGTTGTGCATCGGCACGGCTCCTCAGCGCGGATGAATCTAATGCTTTGAGGAGAATGTGTGGCTGTCTGTCACCACACCAGTGGATACTGTACAGGTACTTCGGAATCACAGATTGTAGTCTTGGAAGTATGAACAAAATAAGAATTTCCACCGGAAAATGTCTGTAACAAGTAAGTAAAAAATCTGCCACTTTTGTTCTGACCAACTGAGAAAAAAAAAGCATTACAATAAATTGCGCTACCAATGGTGATTAAATCTAACGATCGCTTAGCTCATATCACATCAAACCGTGCAAATTATTATTATTATTATTGTTGTACCTTGTTCTGAAATTGTTATTGTTAACAACATCAGCATTGCGTGACTACGTGTAGGCCTACTTAGTGTGCATTGCGTTACCTGTAGATTTCAATTTCTGTACAGTATAATCTCTAATTGTCCATTTGTCATACTATACAATCCGGCATCAAAATGATAAGTTTAATTATTCCAGCTGATGTGAGAAATACATGATCCGCTATAAATGATCCGCCACCTGCAGCATCCTCAAATGACATGGGGCGCTTGTCAAACGGAAGGCTGCATCCTACGAAGGCTACATTTCTCGGCTGCTGCGTCATCAAACGTCGCTGAAGGCCATCTCAATCAGAAGGATCCTTGAAAGTCAGCTGAATTTGAAGGATGCATGGGATGTATCCTTCGTGACCTTCAATCACCCACAATCCTTTGTACACATTCTTGTCTGAATTTATGAAATGTAAGACAAAAATAATGTTTTCGGACATGAAAGCATAGATGTTATCTTTTGTTTTGGTGTAAATTACTCACTTAACACTAAACTGCCAATAATGTAAGCCACTGGGAGACTGCAGATGGATGTGATTCATGGTATTGCATTAATAGAAAGCCAGATAATATAAAGATTTGTAATACAAAGTATTTTTCCAACATTAAGGTTTATATGTATTTTCGTGCCGTGGCCCGTGACGGTGGGGGCGGGAACGTGTAACGTAGCCATGCGCACTTACTAGACCGTCTCATTCTAGCGTTTAATGCTGAGGAATACTCGAGCCTACAAGCCTCTGAAGGACTGAACTAGGAAGTAGAGGTCTGCATTCCCGCGGGAACCGATAAGATTTCTTGCTGCGCGGGATTAAATTTTGAATGAATGGCGGGAGCGGGCGGTCTGACAATAACCCGGTCGTTCCCGAGATGCTTTGACATCAGCGCGTCTGTGCTTGAACTTGAAGCGAACAAAACTTTCTGCAGTGGTGGCGTTCAAACAGTCACCAGTTCCCTGTCCTGAGAAACCTGCCAAGATGTGTTTTTTGCATTAGAGGTCTGCGCGAGTGCACCTTTAGAGAACATTCAACTTTTGTGATCAGATTTTGGAGGAGAGACGTTCTGAAACGGTCGTCAGTAAGCGTCATTCTTTTCTTGCGTGGATGTTAAAAAATATTTCATTTTGCAGTATAGCTAGTAAGCCAACAGTTTTCGTTTATGTATTTTTGGCTTAGCCTACAGTTTTGAGGGACATGTTGTAGGCTATTTAATTTAGCCTATTTTTCTCTGTGACATTTTTTCTCTGACATTTTTTATCTCTCTTTCTTTAGGGGAAGTTTAAACGCGAGATTCTGGAAACGATCTAAATTTAGCGGGACCCGTCGGGTCGGGAAGAAAATCACTATATGCGGATAGCGGGTGAACACAGAGTGAATTTTAGGCGGGAGCGGGTGCGTGCGGTATAGAACCTTGCGGGAGCGGGACGATAAAAACAGTCCCGCGCAGACCTCTACTAGGAAGGACGTAGCCTCGGTAGGATGCAGCATTCTGTTTGAGAAGCACCCATGGTCTACCAGCTGGGACTCGTTCTTTATGTAAACAGGCTTGACGTAATGACGCAAAGATGAACGCCGGCATGCTCGAATTTCCCGCGGCAACTTACCAGTACCATCTGAAATAAAAAACATTATTACAAGCTTCGTTGTGAATCGGGCTAAGGTAAGGAGATAGTTTTGAACACTGGCCTGGTTATGTACTTGCTCTGAAATTGACTTTGGGTCATTTTTAACCAAAACAAAGTTTTAACTTATAAATGCATCATTATGCAAATTCCAAACGTATGAGGAGAGTTCTCTGCATGAAAACCTACTAATTTAGTGTGAACGAACATGCCAGCCACCAGATGGCGATAGCAGATCAACACATTCAGGTTAGTTAAAAAATGTCAGTAATTTAAATTTGATTTATTCAATATATTATATTCCATATAGAATGTATTATATAAATCATTTATTTATGAATTTAATGGACCCACTTTATTTATTTATTTATTTATTTATTTTTTCAAAGGGAAGGAATGCTACTGTATCCTAGGGAAGGAATACCCGCATGTAGCCTAATTAGATCTGTAATTAATTTCTTTATCTATAATTAAACTGCTGACCCACCCTAACTCACACTTAAACCTAATCATACCAATAAAACTTGTTCCAATTTAATTATATCTCTATAAATGCAGCCCACTAAAATGAGTTAATCTAAAAAGTAAAAAATAAAAGTATGTTAAATCATTGCTTAGGCATCCATTAAGTCGTAGTATAATGTTAATGTGGGCCTGCCGATTGCCTTCATGGAGCCTTAGCTAGTACACACCTTTTTTCTTTTACAATTGCACTTGTGATTGAAACACAAATATTTGCTGGGAACTATATGGCATAATGATGGTTTGTGAGAGAGGTGAACACTGATCACTAAATCCTCCCTCACACAATTTTTTCTTACTTTACCACTGTCACTCCAGCACAACAGACTTCAACTTTTGAGTTCCCTGGCAAATGACAACATTCAATTATACTTCAACAAACCTGATGAAAACTGATCAAAAGACATTTCGGAAAGTACATGGAAATGACTTTTGTTATTAATAGCCAGACATGTGAGCTGCAACCACAATTTTTGTGCAGCATCATGGAAACAGGATTCTCAGGCCATATTTTTCTATGAATGAAGGCAAACATTTAAATCACGTCACAGACACTTCTCTCTAACACACAGGTCATTTTCATTTCCCTTTTGGAGAGAAATGATTTCAGTTGCATGATCAGTATACTTTGCTAAAAGTCTCTCTGCAAATAAGTGATGAGTCAGATGCATTTTACATTTATTTATTTAGCAGACACTTTTTATCCAATGTGCCTTACAAATGAGAATAAAACAAGCAGAAGTGATTAATCTAATCCAAGCACATCAGATCTGAGATAGGTTTTGAACATATTCAGAAATGTTATTCATTGCAGAGACTGTGAAATTGTCAGAAGAATCAGAAGTAAAAGCATCCATGTTGGCTTTTCAGAATTTCTCCAATGTCTTATTTCCAGCGACCTCCGACCTTTCCTTTACCATGGACTTTTTTGCTGTGATAAAGAAAAAGGTGAAACATCAGCATAATTGAGAGAACATTTTTCATATAGAGAGATTATTATAGTCTTTTTCATGAAAGAAAAATGCTTAAGAAATTCTGTCATCGTTTACTCGCCTTCACTCACCTTTAAAACGTTTTTTCTGTGGAACATAAAATAAGACATTTTGAAGAATGTTGGAAACTAGGCAAGTTTCGGTTCCCACTGACATCCATTGTATGGACAAAAATACAATGCAAGTCAGTGGGAACTGAAACTGCTTGGCTATCAGTACTTTTCAAAATATCTTCTTTTTGAAAGAAATGCATACATTTTTGGAATGACATAAATGAGTAAATGATGACAGAATTTCATCTTTGGATGCATTATCCCTTTAAGGTCATGTAGAATTTCAGCTTTTACCCCAATTTGCAGCCTGGACAAGTCGATGTTAGTTGTTTTTAGCTTCAGAGTTGGATGATATCAAACATGTTTGAAATTTTGAGCTGATTTTAGAACACATTTTGTTTTAATTTGTCATGTGTGTCCTAGCAAAGAGGGGCATGTTTCTGCATGAATTTGTTGTTCACAACAACTTGAAACAATTTGAACTTGAAACAAAATCAACTTAACCCTTGTGCAACCTTATGGACATTTTTATCCATTTCAGTTTTGTTTTTTGTTATAAGTGTGCCTTTGTTAATGCCAACTACATGAATTTTGGCTCAGGTGTTTATTTTTATTGGAATTTTAATATTTTACCCTCATTTCCTTCAAAAAATCAATTTTACCCTTCGTACAAAAAATACTCACACTCAGGACCTTAAGGACAAAAATGTCCACATTGAAACCCATTAAAACTGCAATTTTTTAACCCAGGGCCATTTGACTATAAAATGATACAATATTTGCAAATAGGCATTCATTCTATCGGCAAGGCTTCAAATTTTACATTTTTACCATTATTTACTAGATTGTGCCATATTTTCATATTTGGCATATAAAAGGAATACTCGCTTTATTTGTGTTTTCTGCTTATGCATATTATAGTCCATTATAGAGTCAATTTGAAAAATAATGCAGCTATAATTGTGTGGGTATATTGGTAAGGATGTCAGAGTGTAGTTTGCATGTGTTTACTGAAAATTTAATGTGTGTAATTAGTTTGAAAGAAATTATATCGTACTGGCAATCAAAAAAAAAAAAAAAAAATCACACTCCATGTATGAGTCATGTATGGCAGGGTCATAGGGCCATGTGAAAACTATGAAAAAGGTCAAAGAAGGCTTTGAGGTTTTTCTTTTTCGACCAAACACGCATCTTAACCCTTGATTGCACTTTTTCACTTGTTATTGTTTTTGTACGGAGATAAAAGGCATGCTTGAATTTGAAGTAGAAGTTCAGAAGCCCCTAAACACATTGTTTTAGTTTTCACCACAAGAAAATGCTGATTTTTTAGTCTGGTAGATTTTATACAAAGTTTGAGTTCACACAGGTGTCCTCACAGCCAAACCTATAAATATGTGGTGCTTGAGGGGTTGATCATTTCATTGTTTGAAGAGACGTTACTCAGCAGAGGAAGCTCTGAAGCTAGTGTTGCCCACTGACAGTGAGCACACAGGTGCATTAGAAGCCGAGGATGTAAAGAAACCGATTTGTAAAGCGTTAAAATTCTGAAAATGAATGAATGTTTGGTAATTATGAATAGAAGAGATGCTGATAAAAAAAAACAGTCAGTGAAAGTGTAAAAAAATATTAATATATAATATTTCTATGACAGTTTTTTGGCATGGACATTTTTGTCCATTATGGACCTAAGTGTTAGTTTTTGTAAAAAATCTGACACTACATAAAAAATATAAATGCCTCAAAATTAATGTTGTTGTTCTTCATTGACCCACCCAAGAATCTAATAAGCAAAGAAAAAAAATTCTGCTTAGCATTTAGTTTATGAAAATAAACTACTATTTTTAATTTTTTCATAAAAAAACACCTATGGCATTATGTAAACAAACCAGCATTTAAAGGGTTAAAGTTCTTAAAATTAATGAATGTTTGGTATCTATGGAAAGAACAGATGCTGGTTAAAAAATTGACATCAGTGAAAGTGGAAAAAAATATTAATAAATCATATTTCTATGACAGTTTTTTGTCCATTTTGCACCTAAGTGTAACTTTTTTTTTGAATGCACGAGGGTTAATGTTACTTACAATTTTTGAGCATGAGAAATCCTGTTCAGCAGAACAACAATCTGTTAAAAAGGAAGCAAAAGTTTAGATAAATTCCATGCATTTTCACTTTCTACCCAGCTTTATCTAGCTAAACTAAACACAGACTTGCCAATTCAAACACATTTAGGTTTCATACAGTTAAATCTTTCACCAGTACCAATAGCACCCACATTAATCAAACCTCAGTTCAGCAAACAAAGTCATCACACCTCATATTTCTGTCTCTTCATTTGATCCAAGAGGTCAAACTTCTCTGACTCCAGCTGATAAATCCAGTTCCACATTTCCTGAGCTCGCTGCCTGTTTTGTGGAAAAACCATGCTAGTCTGAAAAGACTTTTATATGAAAAAGTATAGATTCTTTGCACATCTTGCATAATGGAAAACTTATAACTATCTGTCTATATGAGCATAGATGCATATTGTTATATTATATTATATTTGTAATAACATGGATTTGTATGTGTATGGTCACCTCAACCCATCCTCTCGGAGATTTTCGATGCCAAGAGGAGAGCGTCTCTCTGAAAGAGTCTTTCTCTTGATCTCTCGTCCAGTCAAACGCTTCCCTCTTTTCTGCTCTGCCTAAAACACAAAAACACTCATGTTCAAAAATGTATTAATGGTACATTAATGTACTTATATTAAGACTCAGTAACTTACCTTGGCTAAGAAGCCACCAAAGTTTGCCCCCATATTGGACAAAACCTTCTTCTTCTTGGCCTCGTCTTCTGCTCTCTTCTTAGCCTCCTCATCCTCTTTCCTCTGGCGCTCTTCCTGATGAGAGATCACAGACATTATATTTCACTTTGATATTCTGTATTAAATGCCACATACAACTTTGAGAGCAATTGAACATTTTATTTACTAAGTTTTAAGTTTGATTTCTAATTTACCGCAATCCTCGTCTGTCTGTCTCTTTCTTTCTCTGCTCTAACACGCTGCTGCTCTGCTCGTTCTGCCCGCCGCCGCTCCTGAGGACAGATGGACCGAATGGCCAACATGGAGAAAATTAGTACAAGGTAAAGAGAAAAGTGAGTACATAATGTTTTTGTGGTAAATTAAAGTCATAAAAGAGAAAAAAAAAATATGTAAAGATCAAGATTGGGAATTACAATTCTCTCCTTGAGACCGATCAGCTCTTCCTCCTCTTTCTTCCTCTGCTCAAAGTGGACATCAATTAAAGTCTGTAACTCCAGAAAGTCTTTCTCCATTCTTTTTCGGTGAATATCCTGAGAGAGAAAATGATATAGATTCGAAATAGAAAACCATAACATCAATGAAGTCCAAACTGAATGTTATTTTTAATTACATTTGCTAATTAATTGGGTACGAATTTAATCCAACCTCAACAATACACAGTCTGCTTATTCTTCATTGGACACGCAATATAAACATTCACACAGTGCAGGGTGTGAAAAGTGAACCCTGCATATATCTAAGTAATTCTCAGTACAAATCATCCTAAACTGATGCACAGAATCGAAATGGTACTTACATCAAAGTCTACCCGCTCACCCTCTGGAATCTTTGGAGGGGCAAGTTGTGGAACCATGGGCCTGTGTGAGAGAGGGTGATTAAAAAAAAAGGGGGATTTAAGAGATTAAATGCCCGAAGACATTTGGCAAATGCAGAGCATGTTCAAACACTTACTTGGGCCGGGGTCTTTCCTCCTCTGATAAAAGAGACAAAGAATAGGGGGAAAAAAAGAAACAAGGCAGTTCTTGTCAAATGTCATTATACAGTCCTTCCTGTTCGCACACAACTGTACAATATGCCACTAGTCTTGCTGCCCTTTGCAGTGTCTTATACTGAATTACACTGGTTGCATAAACTGTGTTTTTCTGGCTTCTTTTGAAATGATCTGGACATTCTTTTTAATAAAATTAGTTCCTCTGAAGCAATGAGACTAAAGGACACAATTGTAACATGGTTCTTTCATGACATTTTCAGTTCACAGGTCAATTTTATTCAACTCAGTTATTTATAGTTTTAAAGGTCATTAGTTATATAACATTCTGTGTTTAAAACGCATGTCAGTGGTGAGTAGTACAAATTAGCAGTAAAAGTTGGATTCAATATCACATTTAGAGCCTGTTTATAGTAATCTAATGTGGATAAAAGTACAATATGTGTATGTGTGTGTGTGAGAGAGAGAGAATATACACCGATCAGGCATAACATTATGACTATGGGGGTAAAATTGTTGCAATTTTCCAAATAAATAGATTATGATCCACAAATAAATGTAAAGAGATTCACAAAAAAAAATAATCAAATGCACTATGAATAGAATGAGATCCACAAATATATGTTAGGAGTTTCACAAAAATTAATAAATTCACAAATAAATAAAATGAGATTTGCTAATAAAAAAACATATTCACAAATATGTTTTTATGTCACTTGCACAATTCTCAAACAGACAAAGATAGTTAATATACAAGAGAAGTTACAAAAGAAGGCATAGAGCTGAAAAACTGAGGTAAACAGTCAATTAACAGAAACATAATGTGAATAAGTGAGTTTTGAGAGCAGTTTTAAAGGTCCGAAGTGAAGAGACAACACAAAGGTTTTGTGGTAGTTTGTTCCAGAACTTGGAAGCTGAAATGCTGAAAGCCCTACCACCCACAGTAGATAGGTACTGCAAGCATGTTTTCTGAGCTCAATCTCAGACGGGTGATGTGAGCTGATTTTTTGGTAAAAGTGAGGGCCCGAACGGCTGAATTCTGAATTAGCTGCAAGCGATTTAGGACTTTTTTAGGTAGACCATAAAACAAAGAGTTGCAATAATCGAGACATGAAGTTATAAAAGCATAGACAACAGTTTCAGCATCTTTGAAATTTAGTGAGGGTCTTAACGGACAATATTGCGAAGATGGAAGAAACAGGACTTGACAAGCTGATTGATATGGGGTTCAAAACATAGCCTAGAATCAAACAATACACCAAGGTTGCGTATAGTGGAAGAGGGATGAACCAGAACACCGTCGATGTTAATGAAAAAAAGTCAAGTTGGGAGGAATCAAAGGATTTAGGGCCTACTAGCAGAATTTCATTTTTTTCCGTATTCAACTTTAAGTAATTTTGAGCCACCCATATTTTGAGATTGTGTAAGCAAGATGTTAAAGAAGAGGGAGGAAAAACAGAATTAGGCTGTACAGTAAAATAGATTTGTGTATCGTCACCGTAACTGTGGAAATTAAAGCCATGGTGCCGGATGATCTGACCCAGAGGAAGTGTGTAGATTAAGAATAAAAGTCAACCAAGGACAGATCCTTGAGGCACTCCACAGGAAAAGGTGACAGAACGAGATTTGAATTTGTCAATGCTAATGAAGTGTTGCCTGTCTGAGAGATATGAACTTAGCCATTGTAAAACTGTTTCTGAAATGTCGATCACAGACAAACGGGATAGGAGTATAGAATGGCAAACGGTGTCAAAAGCTGCACTCAGGTCCAAGAGGACCAGAAGGCTAAGGACACCAGAATCAGAGACGAGGAGGAGGTTGTTCACTACTCTTAGAAGAGCAGTCTCTGTACTGTGGAGAGGACAAATTCCAGACTGAAATGGTTCCTGCAGATTATTTTTGTCCAGGTGAGTCTGTTTGTTGTGTGGCAACCACCTTTTCTTGGACTTTAGACAAAACAGAAGGTTGGAAATTGGTCTAAATTTACTCAGGACTGTGTCATCAAGGCCAGATTTTTTATGTATAGGGGTGATCATGGCTATTTTCAGTCCAGGCGGTACATAACCAGTCATAAGGGAACTATTTATCATGTGAGTGATAGGTATAATGAGGGAAGTAGAGTAGAAGTGAGTAGAGTAGAGTATCTGGAAAGTAGAAGTTTCTGGAGGAACGAAAGAAGAAAAAGATTGATAGATATTGTCAATTTTGTGTGTAAAAAATGTCAGAAAATTTTCACAAAGATATGAAGAACCATTAAGAAGTGGTGATGGTGGTTTAACAAGTTTGTTGATCTCTGAAAATAGGGTCCTGGGTTTACACTTTGCTCTGTTGATAATAGTAGACAAGTAAGTAACGTTTGCAGTGTTAAGGGCATTTTTATATTGTGATATGTACTCAGAGTAGAGGGTAGCATGAAACGGAAGACAAGTCTTCTTATAGAGGCGTTCAAGACATCTAGCCTTCACTTTCATTAATCTGAGCTCTAGGGTGAACCAAGGGGAAGAATGAGCTGAGGGGACAGTTCTGGTCTTTAATAGGGCCAGAGCCTCCAAGACATTAGATGTAGCTTCATTATATAATGAGAGAATCTCACCAGGACAAGAGAGATTAACAGAGAGAGGCAAAGATGAAGCAGCAGTAGCAATAGAGAAATTGTCAGTGTTTATGTTTTTCAGGTTTCGATAAGATATTGTAGATTTGCTTTTCGATTTAGCAAGGGGGAGAGAAAAACTAAAGTCAATGAGTTTATGGTCAGATATGCCAACTTCAAGACCCTGGATACAAACATTATTAATACCAACAGAGCAGATTAAGTCAAGGGTATGAGAATGGTAATGTGTAGGAAAATCAATGTGCTGTGTTAAATCAAAAGTCCAATATAGCCATGAAGTCCTTAGCAGAAGCACAGTCAGAATCCACATGAATATTGAAATCACAGAGCATAATAATATTGTTATATTGAGCACAAGCAATAGTGAGCAACTCAGAGAGATCAGAGAGAAAGTTTGCATGATGTTTAGGAGGTCTGTAGATCAGCAAAATCAAGAGTGGTGTGGGACCAGCAATTCTAAATGACAGATCCACAAAAAATCCACAGATGCGTGAGGTGATTCACAAACACGCAGGAAGAGATCCACAAATGCATGCAGCGATCCACAAATGCACAGAAAGCAATTCACAAATGTACAGAAAGCGATTTACACATGAATGCAGGCAGAACTGTGCTTGTGACATAAAAACATATTTGTGAACATGTCTTTTATTAGCAAATCTCATTTTATTTATTTGTAAATTTAATAAATTTTTGTGAAACTCCTAACATATATTTGTGGATCTCATTCAATTCATTTGTGCATATGGTGGGATATATTAGGCAGCAAGTGAACATTTTGTCCTCAAAGTTGATGTGTTAGTTCAGGAAAAATGGGCAAACGTAAGAATTTGAGCGAGTTTGACAAGGGCCAAATTGTGATGGCTAGACGACTGAGTCAGAGCATCTCCAAAACTGCAGCTCTTGTGGGGTGTTCCCGGTCTGCAGTGGTCAGTATCAGATATATTCAAAACTGCTTCTTGCCCCATTAGATGTGAAATACAGTAGCATGTTACTATTAAATGTCTAAATTACATGACTATTAACATATGAACAATTTATTATAATTTCAGTTTCACACTTGTGACAAATTTTAATTATTAATAGCCTATAACAGCTCTCTATGTCATGCATGTCAATGAAAAAGAAAAGCCACAAATGTTTCACAGTGATAAACAGAGGATGGGACAACACATTTAACAACACAGAACTCAGGGATCAAGATAAGGAGTTAAAGAAAGTACTTTTTAAGCCCTCACCTTCTTCCTGAGTCTCCTCTGATGAACACAACATTGAAAAAGAACACATCAGAGAACAATGGGTAATGTGGAAATAAGACATAAATTAGTAGATAGGCACACATTAAACTAATATTGATGTGTGTGGATGCTTTCCCCAAAAACGAAACAACAACAAAAAAAAAAAAAACTCAGACATAGCATAAATCTTCCTTTTCCTTTTCCCACTGTGTAACTGTGGACATATGACCCACTTTTTCTAATGAGCTCTTATAGCTTATATAGACAAAAACACTATATTCACAAACATGCACATGTGCAATATGGTCAAAAATTAAGTGTTATATTTGACTGACTGACTAAAAATTACATCACCCTTCAAAACATAAACAAACTCATGCTACCCATCAACCTTCTATACATTTTTTTTTACATGCTGTTCTGATTGTGCATGTCTTTTTTACGAAGATAAACACAGTACCTTGATAATCTGTATACTCCTGCTCTTCTGTAATACAGATCCAGCGAAGAAACATGAAATCAAAATAAATTAAACAAATCAATATTTTTAACAGATAAAGAGAAAAACTGGCTATTTAGTTTTCCTCAATCATGTTTTCTCCTTATGCAGAACTTTTGGTATTTGTTAATGTTCCGTCAGTGATGCAAATGTCATGATGCTGCTCATGACCCTATTCTGTCCTCTTTTTTTTAACAAGATAAAGATTTATGGGTTTTGAGAGACTGTGGGTTTTGACTTGGAAAATGAGGCCCGCTCCGTGTAACGCTTCACGATTCAGTTTTCAGACCATGCTAATGCAAATGCAAAAATGAAAAATTGAAACCAGACGTTAATTTTTTTTTTTTTTTCGTGTACTTCTTTAATAGATACTTTTGCTAAATTACGACTTTAGAAACAATCATTTGAATAAATGAAATCTAACCAATTTTCTAATTTTCCATTTTTTGTCTTGTAATTTGCGTAATTTGTGTATTTACCTACTTATTCGTTATTACTTTATTTTATTTATATACCTTATACTCTTGGTCAGGGGGGTGCATTTACGCAGTACAGACAGTAGTACAACCACGAGATCCTAGTTCATTTTCAGTGGGATAGGCAGCAGATGAAGGGCAGCTCGCGAGCAGCCGGAAAAAGTGAAATCCCGGTGGCCTGGCTTATTTGGCACACTGCCCAGCTTGTTTGTACTTACCTACTTATTCGTTATTACTTTATTTTATTACTTTATTTTATTAATATACTCTTGGTCAGGGGGATGGACCACCCGGCCCTCCTCTATTCACTCAGGTCTTTGAAGGTATTTTTTGATACTGGCTGATTAAATGGTTTCTAGCTTACAGACCCATGTAACATTTACCAGCACTGCACTATCAATAAGACACCATACTATTTTTCTCTGTTTATAACATACTAATATTAAAAACAAATAAAAGTTTCATTAATTTTATTAACATCTTATTGTTCCTTAAAAAAAATAGAATTCTGTCAATCATTGCAGTGCATTTAAGCAGCCCACTTCTCTATTTCTATTCATGTCTATGTTTTACAATTACAGTCCACAATTGCTTAAATAGTCCACCATGGGCATTAAGCCAGATATATTTACTTTTATCTCACTTGAGGATTATATGAAAATGTGAACTTAAGAACTGTTGCTTGGCCTTTTTGGACTATAAATCCTCACTTCGAGTTCACTTCGATTCAGATGTGGCCAAAAGTAATGACTCTGTGTCAGCGAGTTGTTTAATTACTAATAAACTGCAACAGTGCCCACCCACTTTTTCCAGCACCCGTGGTTCCAGAAGTGTTTTTTCGCATTGGGATTATAAAAAAAGTCTTTGTTAAAGAGTTATACCAGCTACAACATTACAAACTTTAAATTGAAGCAAAAAGTATTTGAAAATAAAAGCCTGTACAAAAATAAAGGAGGTTGCACCTCAGTCACCCACTGATTGGCTGCTCACTGTCGATGGGATAATTTCCATCAAGTTCGTGGTTCACAAATCTACTAATCGGTTTGACTGATGGAAATGGACAAACTAATTGGCTGCATCCGAAAACTTACGCAGCTGACTTGTTGCCTTGCTGCCTTATCAGACAATGACTTTGTAGGGAGCGTTTGCGCACAAAGATACCCCACAAAACTGATTTCGGACAGACTTCTGGGGCAGCATAATGGTTTAATGATCTACAGCAAAATAGAGCAGGCTTTGGTGAAAACTAAGTGAATATTTAAGTAGTACAATAGTAATTTCTTACTAGAAATAACATCAAAAGTGGAAAACGTTGGTCAAAAATGTACATTTATACACAAACTGACCACCAACCACAACTTTTAAATGCCATCTTTATTTTAAAGCTCAACTGTCACAGAATGGAAAGCACAGGATTGTGGGATATCAAAGGCAGCGGATACATCTAGGATACATCTACAGTATGCTGCCCTCAAATATCGATGAGATGAAGGTACCTCAGGAGACAGATGGGAAGTGAAGCTATTGGATTTGGATTACCCATGATTCTGCAAAGAAATCTCCAGCAATCAGAGAACTGAAAGAACAATTTGGCCAAAATAACTCTAACTCTTTAGCGCCCTCCCACTCCCACTGAAAAATGATGTACGCTCTTGAACTATTTAATAAATGCATATACGTATATATAGTCTAATTTGCCGCTGATCCCTTCAAGATTTTCAATATGCAGCCAATTAGTTTGTCCATTTCCACCAGTCAAACGGATTAGTAGATTTGTGAACCGGGAACTTGATGGAAATTATCCCATCGACAGTGAGCAGCCAATCAGTGGGTGACTGAGGTGTAACCTTCTTTATTTTTGTACAGGCTTTTATTTTCCCATCAACTTTGAGGAGACTTTGATGCTTTAAACCCTCACTGAGGTATTATTTTACCTGCTCCGGCATCCTCTGCAGCCGCATCCTCCTCCTCTGCTTCTCACAAATAGACAAGCCACAATAGGGATAAGTGAAAGGAAAACATAAGTGAATATCAATTCTGTGCCCGAGAGAGCACGTGGAAGCATCAGGAAAGAATATATAAATAAGTGTGTGCAAAGGATTATGTAAGTGTACACCATTTGTTATGGATGCATGCTAACAGTAACATGAGATCACTGTGTAATAATAACCCTTCCAGAAAAAGGCAGGGTAACAAGCCTAAGCACCCAATCAGAATTGTGCGTAGCTCAAGTGAAGCTCAGCCGAACCTCTAGAGGCATCTATAAGTGGCCTCTGGGTACAGATTATACCAAAGGCTTTACAGATAATCACTAAAGCTACAGTTTAAGCTGGGCAAAAAAAAATGAAGAAAAAGGATAAAAAAAAAAAAGATAAAGACTTACCCTCTGCTTGTTCCCTAATGTGCCATTTAGGGAAGAAATAGGAATGAGTAAACATTACACACCCATTAATAGTCAAACAGTCAGTAATGATTAAAAAAAAAGAAGAAACATTACTCACTCATATTCTTCCTCTACATCAGACATGATGAAACTGGATGAGAGAAGGAGAAAGAGAAAGCGAGAGTGAGACAGGAAGGAATGTCTGAACATACAAGCAGAACCACATAACTTAACATTTTGCAATCGCTTTAGAAAGAGGATGAGACAGCAGGAGAGAGTGACCAAAGTAGCACCAGATCTAAATTGTTCCATTGTTCCAAAGTGCTGACACCCCATTGAATGCTTCACATGAAGATCGATGGGGTGATAACAGCTGGGAATGGAGAGACTAAGACAGGGTGCGATACAATTTCTGACACTTTCTTCTGTTCAGTTCTTGCACATTATGCCTGCACGTGTGTGAGATAACCAGAAGAAAACTCAGTTTTACTGTGTATCTGCCTTTGCTTGTTTTTCCTAACTGGAACTTCAGGATTTGACTGCAATAATTGCAGTTAATGACTCTCACGCACTGTTTGATTGCAGTCATTAACCTTCCGTTGAGAGATTTCTCTCCTTGTGCCTCATCTTTCATGTCAGTGACATATCATATCTGCTATTTGAAACAATTTTATAGCTACATTGTCATCAGCAGAGAGAATTTATGAGGCATGTAGCTGTCACCGCTCCACTTGAACTTTACTGTCTCCAGACTAAGGCTTGTAAGCAGTGCCCATCTAAAAGCAGCCTTTCAACAGTTCGCCCTGCTGGTTCTTTGTTAATGGGGTTCTTATCATCTAAAGGGCACACGTCTGGCTAAATTCTGCGCAAAATGTTCAAATTACAAATGAATGAAACCTCTCGTTCTGGATCGACCCAAGTAGGAATAGAAGCAAGAGTCAATGAGACAACAGGATGGGGAAAGTGGCAGACAAAGAGGACATTTTGGAGACATGTAAGCTTATGGGGGGGGGGGAATAGCATTAACCACAGAATTCTAATAGGATAATTTTAGCCAAGAATGCAGAGGGAGATTACATGAGTTAAGGCAAATCTTTATTGTTCTGAGAGTGAATTTTACTAATAGTTCCATAAGACCATTTGGTCCGGGACACACTCAAACACTACAAAAATCAGCACTACTACACTACAGGCACTTATGCCAGGAATAAGTATGCAGGTTATCACCATCGTTGGTCAACTACACACCGTTTCGCCCATTGTTATTTAACTGCATCCATTTTTTTGCTTCTAAAGTATAGCACACAAGTCTGGTACAGGAAATGAAAATACATTAACGGATACAATTAACATAACTGCACACACGAACTTCAAATAACAAACAGATTTACTGTCTGAATTATTCTGATAAATTCAGTTACTTTTCTCCAGATGGAAAGAACAGACTGGGGGAAAAAAAGAAGTAACAAAAGTTATTTTACCTTTTGGTGATGGTAGGATGGATTCACAGTGGAAAAGGATAAAACACAGGCTCACAAAGGATGAGAGGAGAGTCCCCGTGAATTATGAGAGTTTTGTAATGCGGGACAATGGGTTGTTTTTATATGAGGACAGGGACAGATGGAGGGTGTTAGCAGCTACGGTATAGGACCATGGATGGATTAGAAATGAACCCAGGGACAGAAAGATGACCACCATGAGGGATTAGGGGAGACAGGGAGAATGACCTCACACAACTAACACAGAGATATAAAAAGAGATAGAAAAAACAAAGGGACAGTTGGGGACAAAAATAGCACAGGGGATTTAGAATAAATTCTTCCCAGAAGACATATTTTCTATTTGACACAAAGTAAAATAAGGTAATAGAAGAGAATTGTTGAAAATTGATGGGAAATTGTTGCTTTGTTGGAAAATTGCTTGGCTTTTGTTGGCTGGCAATACATCAGACTTTAATAGTTTACTGATCAGTTGTTTTTCAAGCTGTAACATTAAAACAACACATCTTTTACCTGCAAATTAGCTTCTTGCAGCTAATTTGCAGCGAATTAACAGCTTGCAGTCTTGTAATATTCAGAATATTAAATTTCTTCAGAATGAGAGACTTTTCTTTTTTTCTTTTATAAAGTATTAATTCCTTAGACAACACTTTGTTTATAGTCCTTCTAGTGCCTTTTTAGGTCACTCACAGCACTCGAGTTTGCCCACTTCAAATTCAAGCAATTTCAGAATACCTACCTTCTTTTTTCAGGCCATATTTTTCTTCAGAATATTTTCCTCCATCCATGTTGAATCTGGCTCTTTCAAAGTACCAAAAAGCTTTCAATTTCCTACAGATGAAGAGAAACACCACCGACGGTGGACACTGTGTTTCCTGTAGGTTTGCACCAAACGGAGAGTCTTTGAACTCATCAAACCACAGACTGCTCTTAGAGGTCTCAGGTTTTGTCACATGATATCAACATGATGGTCTTTATCAAAAGTGTCTCTCTTTGTTGTTTAAAGCACACAGTTCTGTGAAAAACACCTGATGGAAGGTAGAGGGCAACAAAGGAGATATCTTCAGAAATGTATTCTACACCTCTAAAGTGAATAACATCTATAGCTATGTTAATGATTAAATCTTGAGTAAATAGAAAGCACACATAACACTCTGTGTACAAAATGAAGTCAGTTTATTACGAAATAATGGCTTTGTAACAATTTTTTTATGAAGACACTACTGGCATGGTCACTGTGAGCATCTGAAAGGAAGACAGGAAAAGACTGTGAGATACTGCAAATCTGCACCAGCATAAATATAATAAGCAGTAATTGTGTAGCGCTCAAAAAAAACAACAAATGGAAGGAAGCAAGGCAAACCACACTATTCTGGCAGAACTTACCTGCGTTTTTGTGTTGTACTGGGCAACACTGTTTTCTTGGTCAATAAGCAGGGGAAAGAAAATATCCAAGTGGAAAAGAGCAGGCCTAGCAATCAGCACTAGTCTGTCTTCTCCCAAGTCCAGAACAAGAGAGCGAGCAGATATCTAGTGAGGAAGACAGTGAATCATACAACATTTACTTCAGGGTTTCTGCAGGTTTCATCAAATCTAATTTAATGCTTTTTAATGCCTTTTTAATGCCAATTTTTAAATTTTTAATGCCATATATACATATGACCTCTATCGACTTTTAACTAATATATATATTATTCGTTAAAAGTCAATAGATGATGTCATATGGCAATTATAATATTCATTATGTCATTAATGCATTTGCATTCTGCCAAGTGTCAACCCTTTAGATTTGTTTGTTTCTCTGCTGCTACTCTTTGTGCTCACATAATGTATTTTAATGCAGCCAAAATCCCAATAAAACTATTTAATCTATTTATTTTTCTTTTTGTTGTCAGACAATGTGAAATAGTGACTGAAACGTGGCCCATTAAGACTACATGCAGGGCTCGACATTAAGCCTCGTCATGTGCTTGTCCTACGGAGAAGTAAATCGGAAAAAAATGGGATTTTTGTGTGGTGTAAATATAAATTTACTCTGAAACAATATTCTTTCATTCAGAATATTCTTTCAGAATATTGCAGCTTTGAAATATATGATTTTACCTTTATAAAGGGCATCCCCCCACCCCCCCCCAATCTAATTAAATGTATGATTCATCTTTCATTTTAAATTCTTAAATTTAATCAATTTAATTAGAATAACAATAGTAACACTATAGGGCTGTTACCAATCAAATTAAATAATTTACAATAATAAAAAAAATACAACTGCATTAAATAATGCTATGAGATTGTTTTAAATATTTTTTTAAAAATACAAGAAATGTTGGGGTGAAAATGATAGTAAACCGCCAGTAGGTGGCGGCAAGTGACCGTCTTAATAAGTGAGTCATTCATTCAAATGATTCGTTCAAACGGCTGATTCATTCAAGAATGACGCAGCCGTTTATGAATCGGCAGGGGCGCCGTTAGGGGGGTTGCAGAGTATGCCAGGCATATGGGCCCAGGACGCTAGAGGGCCCCAAATCACGATTTTGGATTTGTGTGTGTGTGTGTGTGTGTGTGTGTGTGTATGTGTGTGTGATTTTTATCTTACATACACGAACACGTTAACTAATAATATTGTAGTAAAATACAATTTAAATCTGTGAATTATAGAATGTAAGAAGTGAATGTGAGTCAGTGGCGTAGCCAGAATTTTAAGTAAACTTTATAAAGATGCTGCGGTAGCCGCGATCAAAATGAGTAGACGACCTTTGAAACTAAGCTTTAAATAAACATCGTATCTGTTATATTGTTATGCCAGTAGGTGGCGACCAGTGACTGTTAAAATGTATTTCATTCATTAATTTCATTTTTTTTTTTTTTTTTTTTTTTTTTTTTACATGATGAATTCTTTAAATTAATAATAATAAAAATTTATTAGACTAATCTGTAACAGTTTAGACATTTATAAATTAATTTTGAACATTAAATAAAACATTTTGTCAGAACCTCAAGTAAATTAGCCCTACATATTATTTTGTTTGATTGTGTAATTTGCTTTTTGAATCGTGGAAAAACTGTGAACTCTATTCTAAAAAATACAGATTATCCAGAGTCATAAATTCCCCGAGCCATTTTGATTACTCTCATGCTGATATAGTCCTATTTGATGATCAGTAGTGGTTCGCTAAATATAATAATTCAATAAGCATCTATTTAGACTACAATAAGCACTTAACTTTAAAAAAAATATATATATTAAATAGGTAATACAAATATCTAGAGAGCTGGCTGACTAAAGTAGGCTACGTTTGAAAATGATATAATTTGTACATGGAGTTATTATATAAAACGATACTTAATTTACAATTTTTTAACAGTCAGTTATGTACGTTTGATGGTTGATAGCTTCTAGCAACATTAAATCCAGGAGAGAAGACAATTCTAGAGAAAAAGCATGTTTGATTTACATGGAACAAAGTTTGAGCGCGCACAGCCGCACGCGCAATATCTGAGCGAGAGCAAATAACGCCACGGAAACTGCCTCAAATGAACTATAGCGACTAGAAGAAAGCTGTGTGCGCTGCAGTCAGAGGTTCTTGATTCTCTAACGACTTTTTATTGGTTAAACTGAATGGAGAGTATCTGAGCCCGAGCACCCACCGGATTTCACTGCATTGAGATGCGCGTCCTGGAAACTTGAAGCCTCGAGTGCCGCTTCACATTGCCACTCACCGCATAATAATGAACTCCCACGCGCAAAGATAATAACAGCAGAGTATGGATGAAGACGTTAAAAGGAAGTTCCCCTTACGAAATGGGCCCTTACAAATAGGCTAAACGAAATATTGGAGATGATTGTTGGACGCGGATGTGTCGAAAGACCTTAAAGAAATCTATAGTGCAAGCGGTCTTCTGTGTGGGTGCAAAACAGAATTTGGTTGTGTTGGCTGGGGAAGTCTCTATATTCTATGGGCTCTATTGTAGCCACCAGGCAGATATGTATCGCGTTTATTTCATTTTTCCTTTTTATTCAAAATATTGAATATATAGGCCTAACTTGTTAACTATATCATGAATTATATGATATATTCTGATTGTCAAATATGTGGAAGTGAGTGTTTTGTGTCGTTTAAACACCCTAGGCCTATTTATCAAAATAAAATTGATAAATGAAAGTGGAGACAATACCTCAAAAGAGGCACATTATTATCACTTTTCCAACCTTTATTATTCTTAAAAGTAATGTAAATTATGTTTGCAACAATAGCTGTGTAGGTTTATTGGCCTCGATGAGCGTATCCCAGACGGAATTAAATAATTCGTAAATATTTGTAAACATCCGTGGCTTGAACAGCTGGAAAATTGACTAATGCAGTTCTGTGGATGTTTTGCCCAGGCAGGGTTGTTATAGTTAACTAACAAAAACTAAAACTATTAAAAACATTTGTGCTAATTGAAATAAACCTGAAATATAGGAAAATATACATATTAGTGGAAAAACAAACTAAACGAAAATTAGAAATGTTGCCTTGTCAATATTATTTCGGGGTTTTTTTCCCCTGACGTTTCCCTGACGTTCAACCGACGAGATCATTATCATTTCATTAATTGATTATTAAATTCGAATTAAACGAAATTAGAATGGATAAGTGTCTGTGACCCATTAATAAAATCCCAACGCTGGTTTCTGTTTATATATATTTTTCATAAATAAAATAGCCTATGTAGTGGTGCCCTCGTGGGATTAAAATGCATTAATTTTAATGTCTATTTAAATGTCTGAAACCTCAAATAAACACTGTGTATTTGAGAATAGTTGTGATATATGAAAAGCACTAAGCGCGTCTGTCTCTTACAGCTCCAGCCAAGGTGAAAGCACGTTTGAATTATGATGTTCTGAACGTTCTAATCACACCGGTGTGATCGCGTTTCGGTGGTGGAGGGAGATGTTAGGCCTACTTGAAATAATGTAAATGTTAACTAATAAATTATTTCAATTTCTAATTAAACGCCAAAAGAAGAAGAAGAAGAAAACATTCATCTGGAAGAAGGGGGCCCAAATTATGTCCTGCATACACCCCTTAAAACTCTTAATTGGTCACTGAATCATTCAAATCGCTGAATCACTCAAAAACACGGTAAAGAAAACACGGTTGAGTGTTGTATCAAAGTTATTTATTTTATGAAGACTATATTCAAAATAAACCGGTAGTATTATTTTTCTTCAAAACTATCTAAAATTTTTAATGCCTGTAGGAATTAAATTTACTGACTTTTAATGCCTTTTAAGGCCTTAATTTTCGCAAAATCCATTTAATAGCTTTTAATGCTTTTTAATGCCCCGCGGAAACCCTGTACTTTTTGTTAACGTGATTAAATGTAATCCAAAACCAGGCCGCCATTACTCACCACTCCAGGAAGCAGGATCTCAGCTATCAGATACTCTGCATTTCCACTTGGGGACTCCACTAATAAAGTGAATTCTGGACTGGAATTAATAAAGCACAATAAAGGCATAACTTATTAAGTTTTAGGTGAAGTTGCCTGACAATAACAATTTATCATACTGAGCATAACAATTGGCAGAGAAACTAAAGTCTTTGTACTCATCTCTGGTTTGTCCAACAAAACACATTCGAAAGGGTCAAACCAAACAATTTAAAAACTGATTAGATGCACAAATGCATTCAAACAACTCTATATTAACTTACCATTTGATTGATGAAGGCAAGGAGTGAGGTTCCCTGTCCACAAAGAACAAAGTGATTAGAGCAATTCTAGTTACAGCTTTAGTTGTGTGAACAACAGATGGGAAGAGCAGAGAAGAGCAAAGAGCAGCAGTTGTGTATGTTAACAGAATGGACCACACATACTGACACACACAGACAGACAAAGTGTCCCTGATAACTTAGGACCAGGTCCAGAATCTGCAGGCTTTTTGGCACTGATTTTGAAACAAAATTGGCAGCATTCAGTGGAATGAATTTCATTATGGTAAATGTATTAAAAAGTGAGCATTAAACTTATTGGTAGCTGAAAGCATAACCATTAGATAAAATATTTATCATACAACCAAACAAGGGCCTGGTTATCTATAATTTATCAACAGGTAGATTCTAAATATATCACTTATGCGTTCATACCGTTATTCAGATTGCTACTATAGAAAATGATGAATAACCCATAAAGTAAAATATAGGAAATCCCACCCCTCCTTCAGGCACACCTTGTTGATGCCAAGTATGAGCAACTATCCATTGTGTTTAAGTGCTGTATCACCAGACATGTTAGAACATTGGCAGAAAGATTTATGTATGGTTGGCAAAGTAAGTTACAACTGATAAATTTGCTTTTGAATTTAATAAATGAATACATTTAAATAAATAAATGAGAAATGGCACTTTTTTGTTTGAGTATTTTTAATACACGAGGTTGTTGTAAATAAAAAAAATAAAAAATTGCTGGGGGGTTTTTTTGTGATAAGTTATGGAGGTTTTGTATTATTTCTCAATTTTTTTTCAAAGCAGTGAACCAACATCATATATATGTTTTCACTGGCTGAAGCTGATAACATTATCTAGAAAACAGTGTACACAAAATGTACTACATGTACAATTAGTACTTAAAACATGTACTTAAAATTCACTTTGAAATTTAAATCATGAACTGTTTACTGTCCACTGACAAAGCTGACTTCAACTGGTTCTCTCTCATCAAGACAACATCAGCAAAGATCAACTGGAGCCACAACAAATTGCATCAGGACAGTTTTATTCAAATGGGCGAGACATGCAAGTATCAAACTTAGTCTCATTATTTATAAATTAAGTATCCCTACTTCTTTTAAAGTGGGGGTGTGTTAGAATTAAAGGGTTAGTTCACCCAAAAATGAAAATTCTGTTTTGAAATTGGCCCATATAGATATTGTTGAAAAGTCGTTATTTTGTTTTTTTGGCGCACAAAAAGTATTTGTGACGCTTTATAATATTAAGATAGAACCACTGAACTCACATGAACTGTTTTAAATATGTTTTTAGTACCTTTATGGACCTTGAGAGTTTCAATGGCTTTGCTCTCAATGCAGGCCTCACTGAGCCATCGGATTTCATCAACAATATCTTAATTTGTGTTCTTAAGATGAATGAAGGTCTTACAGGTGTGGAACGACACGAGGGTGAGTAATAAATAACAATTTTTCATTTCTGGGTGAACTAACCCTTTAAGAAACTGATGGTTTGCTCAAGGCTGTTAATCTTCTGCATTTCAAAGAATGCTATAACTTCTTGCTTTCCTGTATTATGCTTCAGCTCTCTTTCCATTGCTAAGCTGTATGCCTGTATATGGGTGTATGTTAGAATAATTTGAGTGTCTTGTTTGTATCACATTCAAGGTTGTTTGCTGTTTTGCTCATAACTGGAGTCCCTACTCATGCAGATTTTGACTACATGCTCTGAGTAGTACTATACAGTAAGAAAGTTAATTCCCATACCCCAGAAATGAACATTTCTTAGAAAGTGATCCAAATATTTATAATTAAAAGTTATAAAAAAATTCATATTTCTTTTGAGCTAATTTACTACACAATCTATCACTTCTTTTATGCACAAATTATAAAGCCAGAAAAAGTTCAATGAGACATCTTGCTAGCTACCAACAGCTAAATGCAATGATACTTACAATGTACCAATATGATATGTTGCTGCTTAGTGTTATCAAAAACACTGATACTCATTTTTCTCTATATCAATACACAAATACCAGCTGCACTTTTGCGCACCCTTCTCACCAACAGCGAGTTCAAAGGCATGTTCTACATCTGTATAATGCCTAACACAGTTGTTTTTATGTCACAGCGCTGCTTTATGTACAGGGGTAACTGCTGTATTTCTTCTTTTCCATAAGAGCCATCCACTTTCAAAGAGTGAATTTGCATTTCCATTCAGCCCATCTACCACTTTTTTTTGTTTAGACCAGTTATATGTAAAATACATAATCATTTATAATTCTGAATGTGAGGTTTATCATTTTATAAAACAAATTTGTTTTTTGTCAAAACTTCTAATGTTTGAACTGTAAAGTTATTGAAATCATTTAAATCATTCTACAGTTTTAAGTTAACATAGACACTGGTGTTCTATTCTAATATTTGAATTTTCTGAAACAATTTAACAGCTGATTCCTAAGGAGCCCCAGACATGACATGCAGACAAAAATATTTTATAATTAATTATAATTAATTTATCCCACATGTTAAGAATTTGTTCACTCATTTCAGTTAAATTGTGGCCACGAATTAAGAATTTTGTTCCCATTACTTATTTATCCGTTCTTTCATTTTAGTAAGTCATGGCCACGCTGAACTAATTTGTTTCTGCATTTTGATTGAACTAATACGAGGGAGCGAATTATTACAACGTGGCCATGATTTAGTAAAACGAAGGAACAAATTATTATATCGTGTGCATGATTTACTTAAAACAAGGGAACAAATTAGTAAAACGTGCTGACGTATTAGTAAGTTGTGGGAACAAATTGTTAATTCATGGCCACAATATACATACTTTTTTCCTGCATGTCATATGCGGGGCTCAATAGATTCCAATAATTTTTTTAGAAAAATTTAAAGAGTAGACCTAGTAATGAACATTAGTTGTATTATTAGAGTCGATCTCACACTCCTTCTTACAACCCGCTTCAGCACCACCCTCAATCCACCAAAGAGATGAAGAACTCACTTTGAGTCAATTTCCTGGATAATTGGCTTGCTCTTGGTACGAATGTTTTGTTCTGCAACAGAGCCCATGAACTTCCTGTTCTTCAAAATCTTAATATCTTAAAAAAAAAAAAAAAAGGATAGGATAGAATCAGTAACATGGCATAGAAAAGGCATGTTCTTAAGTAGACACATGCAGGGAAATGAATATCAGATGTTCTATATTTAGGCTGACCTCTGCTTAACTCAAGGTTGTATTTGTTTTCCAGTCCCTCCAAAGAAACTGCAATAAGAAATTGCTGGAACAGGATATCTTTCTGTTGGGTCAAGCATAAACAGTGATGATAATTGTGGAGAGAGAGCAGAGCAGGATGGCGCTGGCTCTGATACGAACACATTTGAATTTGCCTGTCCTGTCCGGATGCACATAACTCTAGTTCATTCATATTCAATGCAGTCATCGCCCCGCTACAATAAACTCACGTCGCATGCACACATATACAGTACATTAAAGCATAATTACCAAGTGGTTATTATATGATGTGTGATTCCGGGTGTGGAGGAGACAGAGATTAAATGTGATTGTTAGTATCAAGAGCTATTTATAATGCTCTGTCACATCTCTGCAATAATAACTACCCCTCACTGTATATAACTAAAACACCATCTTTTGCACCATAGTGCATTTTTATTTTTCCATCTTGGACAATAACACGTCCAATGAGTGGGCTGGCAAAACCCACTTCCTTACACAATAAATGCATATTCCTGAGGTACTTTCGATGTATACGTTCACATACAAGACACATACCTGACATTTCTGGAAGAACTCATCATTGATCACGACATCATACACAGTACAGCCTTGTGAGCCTGGCAAACATAAAAATATTCAGAATGCATATCAAAAATTAAGGTGGTTGTTTTGCCATTCACAGTTAACAGGGTTCCCACTCTTTCATGAACACCAGATTCAAGGACTTTCAAGGACTTTTTTAAAGCACCGTTTATTTTATATCAAGCACCTATCAAATTCACATCCCAGCATATGGAGCGTCATGAAAGACCTCTTACAGTACTTAGTATTTTAATCCTCCTATTGCATTTGCATCCATTTTAACTCGGAAGAGGTACAGAATCATTTGTACATTAATTTTGGAAATATATTAAAACTGTTTGCAGCTTTCTTATCCCTAATGTTAACAATTATTCCATACTAGTTTTGGTTTTCATTTTTTATGAATCATTACTTGAGTAAAAACATAATATAGAGAGAATATTATAAAAATACATTTTGCAATTGAGTGAAAAAAAAAAAAAAAGATTATATGGATTGTAATTGTGGCTTATTAAAGTCAGAATATATACAATATATTATAGATATAAGCATGAAATTCTGAGAAAAAGTCAGAATTGAGAGATATAAATGGGCACTTCTGAGAAAAAAAAAAATCAGAATTGCAATTTATATATCACAATTCCGATTTTATAAGACACAATTGTGGCTTTATAATCACGCAATTCTGACTTTTTAATTCACAATTGTGAATTTAAGGTAGAGTGGGGGAAAACGCCCCCTTTGGGGAAAACTAACTCTACATAGTATGCATAATATTCTTATTAATAAGTAGGGGTGAGCGACATGGCAAAAATATCACAATTCATGATTTGATCACAAATCTTTTTCATGTTGGTTTTGCTATTTTGCCAGTGACTGAGCAGTATTGTCAAACTAATTTCCCTATATATTAAAAAAGTTAAGGTAAAAGAAAAAAGAATGGCAGACTTTCAGATAAAGTGGATGAAGATAAATGCAGCCATATCACCCTGTAGCCCAAGACTGGTTGTCCACTGAAGCTGAGCAGGGCTGAGCCTGGTTAGTACCTGGATGGGAGACCTCCTGGGAAAACTAGGTTGCTGCTGGAAGAGGTGTTAGTGAGGCCAGCAGGGGGTGCTCACCCTATGGTCTGTGTGGGTCCTAACACCCCAGTATAGTGATGGGGACACTATGCTGTTAAAAAGCACCATCTTTCCGTATGTAAAGCGCTTTGAGTACCCAGAAAAGGGCTATATAAATGTAAGGAATTATTATTATTATAATTAAAAATACTAATTTATGAGTTCCATAGTAGGGAAGAAAATACTATGGATGTCAGTGGGTACCAGCAAATGTTTGGTTACCCACGTTCTTCAAAATATGTTCTTTTGTGTTCAGCACAAGACAGAAATTAATACCGGTTTGGAATAACTTTAGAGTAAGTAAATAAAGACAGAATTTTCATTTTTGGTTGAACTATCCCTTTAAGGACAAGTCGCAGCATTTGTTGTCCGTCCCTTTAAGGCTCTTGCGCGCATCTAATTTATTGACACACATTCGATTTTCTCTCAACTGTTTACTTTTACTTTACACTTAACCGATGGTTTAAACCTTGTGTGTATTGACAGTATTAGCAGAATAAGATGCGAATGATAACTTTGTCCAGCAAATGCAGCGTTTGACAGGCTTTTAGAGTGTGCGCTTTTTGACAGGCTTTTTAGAGTTTATTTTAAAATTTAATTCAAGCACTTTCAAGGAATAATATTTGTTTTCAAGTACTTTCCAGGCCTTGAATTCATGTGTCTGAAATCCAAGTACTTTCAAGGCGCGTGGGAATGACGCCTTATTTCCTCCCGTTTTGGTGTCAAACAATGGATTTTAGATTGGATTAGGGTAAACAATAATAAAAGGAGAATGGAGCAAATTTGGAAATGTGATTGTATCTCTCACTGTTGTCCACTTCTGTGTGTGGCTCGCCAAGACTCATGGGCACTCTGTAACTTGTCGGGTCCTCTGACTCCAGTAGTTTCACAAGTGCTTCCTGGGACAGATGAGGAGGGGGTGGTACCGCTTGTGATTGACAAATATTCAGAAAGACCTTCTGTTTGTCTGACACTGAGGAGGTCTTCACGCACATGCCTGGCATAGAGAGAAAATTCAGATGAATTTGGATGGGTTTGATGACAAAATAAATACAAACACCACCAATAAGCACTCTAAATATACTGGTCCTCACCAGTCCTGAGAAGATGTTTTGAAATATCAGACTAACCTGGCTGTGGACGGATGACTTTGGAAGGGGGACTGTCATTTTGCATTTTTCCCATGGTCTGTAATGTTGGACAAAACAAATAATATTTTTGTCTTAGACTTGTTCTCTAATTTAGTTACCACATGATATGAAATTTAATTTACAATTTCATGATAAACATCTGCATTTGTGCATTTGGTACTGCAGATCCCTTTATCCAAAGGGACATCCATGTTTTTCCGTATATGAACATAAAAAAAATCATCTGGTACTGGGCAGGTCTTAAAATTTGGAAAATAAAACCTCAGATGAACAACAACACATGACATATTACACAGTGTCATTATTTATTTAACAAAAACTAGGTAAAAATGGAAAATTTATGTGTGGCAAACTAAAACTAAACTAAAAGCAGACGTTTTGGTAGTCTGCTGGTCTGGAGTCTTCATGTATGTGTTAACACAATGCCAAGGAGGAAAAACATCAGCAATGATCTTAGAGAAGCAATTGTTGCTGCCATCAATCAGAGAAAAGTTAAACGGCCAATTTGCTCAGAGTCCATTATTCTAGGAAGATTATTCACAAGTGGAAGACATTCAAGACAGTTGCCAATCTTCCCATGAGTGGACGTCCCAGCAAATTTACCCCAAAATCAGACCGTGTAATGCTCAGAGAAACTTTAGACAACCCAAGAACTACACCTCAGACTCTACAGGCCTCAGTTAACATGTTAAATGATAAAGTTCATTACAGTACTATTAGAAAAAGACGGGACAAGTATGGCATGTTTGGAAGGGTTGCCAGGAGAAAGCCTCTTCTCTCTAAAAAAACATGGCAGCATGGCTTAGGTTTGCAAAGTTGCATCTGAACAAACCACAAGACTTCTGGAACAAAGTCCTTTGGACAGACAAGACCGAAGTGGAGATGTTTGGCCATAATGCACAGTGCCACGTTTGGTGAAAACTAAACACAACATACCAGAGCAAACACCTCATACCAAAAGTCAAGCATGCTGGTGGAGGGGTGAGTCACAGGAGCCACATGCCCTGGGCATCTCACAGTCATTGAGTCGGCCATGAACTCCTCTGTATACCAAAGTATTCTAGAGTCAAATGTGAGAAAATCTGTCCGACGGCTAAGGCCTGGCCAAAACTGGGTCATGCAACTGGACAATGATCTGAAGATCACCAGCAAATCTACTACAGAATGGCTGAAAAAGAAAAGAATAAAGGTGTTGCCATGGCCCAGACAAGTCCAGACCTCATCCCGACTGTGGCGAGAGCTGTGCATAGACAAATCTCACAAATCTCAATAAACTGGAGCAACGTTGTAAAGAAGAGTGAGCCAAAATTCCTCCAGAATAATGTGACAGACTGATAAAGTCATACAGAAAATGATTACTTACTTAAATGATTACTAAGTTATTGCTGCTAAAAGTGGATCTATAAGCAATTGAATTATAGGGTGTCCTTAGTTTGTCACACATGGCTTTTCCATCTTGGCTTTCTATTTGTTAAATAAATAATGATACGGTTTAATATGTCATGACATGTGTTGTTGTTCATCTGAGGTTTTATTTTCCAAATTTTAGGACCTGCCAAGAGCCAGATGATTTTTTTATTATTGTCTTGATACAGAAAACCATGGAATTCAATAGGGCATCTAACTTTTTCACATGACTGTATATATATGTACCCTACCAGTCAAAAGTTTTTGAACGGTAAGATTTTTTTAATGTTTTTAAAAGAAGTCTCTTCTGTTCACCAAGGCTTCATTTATTTGATCCAAAATACAGCAAAAACAATAATATTGTGCAAGATTTTTACAATTTAAAATAATTGTTTTTTATTTGAATATATTTTAAAATGCAGTTTATTCCTGTGATGTAAAAGCTGAATCTTCAGCATCATTACTCCAGTCTTCAGTGTCACATGATCCTTCAGAAATTATTCTAATATGCCGATTTGCTGCTCATTTTTTATTATTATCAATGTTGAAAACAGTTGTGTACAACTTTTTTCAGGATTATTTGATGAATAGAAAGTTCAAAAGAACAGCATTTATCTGAAATATAAAGCTTTTGCAACATTATAAATGTCTATACTGTCACTTTTGATCAATTTAATGCATCCTTCCTGAATAAAAGTATTAATTTCTTTAATTTCTTCCCAAAAAACAATGGTATTGATAATGTTACATATATACATACACACAAATATACAGTCAATTCACGAACATAGATAAAAAAATCAGGTGTACCTATAGTACAAACAGATCTCTCTATATATATATAATCTGGATGACAATGCAAAAGTAGAATATTCTAATAAAAAATGGTTAATCAGACAAATGAAAGTGCATAACTTTTCTTTCTGACTTAAAGAGATAGTTCACCCCAAAATTAAACATTTAATTTTTACAATCTGGAACTCACACAGATGCTGTATTGTATGATAAAGAGTAAATAAATAAATAGTGCGTAAGGCCTGCCCAACTGTCCCAATGACGGTTTCCAATAGAACTAGTGAAGGTTTCCTGTGGGTTCGGTCTTTTCAGTGTGCAAAGTTTTTTATTCCAATTAAATTGTTATCTGACTCCATTTTGTTATGACCTTGAATTTAGGTTGGAATGCCAATTGGTTATTGGTCATTTATATGATAATTTATCTAGACACTTGATTATTCTATTTAACTCTTTACTTTATACTCTATTCAGTCATTTGGATATCAATGCAATGTCACTCAGGGTCTTGTGCTGGCTGTTTTACGCATTTCCCACGATCACAAATTCACCAGTCTTGGTCACTGGTGTCACGATTCCTGTCAGTTCCTGGACTACACTTCCCATAATCCTCCCTGCCTGTCACATGCACACTCCACACCAATCATCATTTGCCACATACACCTGTAGCCTATTATCTGGACTATTTAAGACTCACTCACACACCACCTCTTGGCGAAGTCTTGTTAACTGTTGTTGCATTTCTGAGCGTTTATTATCCTGTCTGCCTGTCTGTTCCCGTTCCTGCCTGTTACCCGTTATCGACCCGTTGCTGCCTGCCTTTGATCCTTGCCTGGTATTCTGTTCTGTGAGTGATATCTGCCCGTCCTGACCATTGCCTATATCCTGACTACGATTCTGCCTGTCCCTTGCTGTTCCTGTTTGTTCCCGTTTGACCCTGCCTGTACGACCACGCTCACTTTTAATAAAGCTTTGCATATGGATCCCTGCCTGGACAGAGGCAGAGGCAGTTGACTATACTATACTATAAAAGAATTTTGTTTAGTCCCCATAGATCTGTATACTCTTGAATTAAAGCAACATTATCTCTTGTCTGAGGTCATGACCACTACTACAGATATAAGCCGACCAACATGACATTCTGTGATAGTAGCTTTGGTTTGGTCATGCCATGGTTTTCCCATGTACACTTAGCTAGAGTAATATTACAATAAATAGAGGTATTTTAGATTAGTCAAGCAACATTCTGTTATCCTTACTGGAAATTCCCTTTATTAGCCTTTACAGTCTAAGTAAGCTTGAAGCAGTGCCAAGTGTTAGCCGGAACTCTAAATCTCAGTTGGCGTGAGATTTGAGATGGCGTGAGATCAAATATAACACAGAGTGTATGGAAGACACTCAGCATTATGGGATGATCTGCATACAGAAAAGCCCTGAATCTTTCGCAACCTTTCCTTGAGTACTTAGACCAAGTTAAATATTATCCAAATGGAGGAGCTAACAATGGGAATTTGCATTAATGATTGTAGACGTGGGAGTTCACACCCCACTGAGGAACAGAATGGAGACCCTGGGAAAAGGGCACAACTCCAACAGTAGACAAAATTCCCTTTATTAGCCGTTACAGTCTAAGTAAAACCAGTGCTAACTGACCCTTCGTAAAGACCCGCCCCCTCAGTTACTGTTGTTTTTTCTGACAAGCCATGGTGCCACAAATCATGTTCTCAAATTGAAAAATACATTGTGGAGCAAAGAGGACACTGACAACACGCCAACAGACAAGACAGAGCAGGTTACTTTTGGTATGAAACAAAGCCTCAGGTCTCTCAGCTTTCAAATTTTGTCTTTTTTTTTTAAGAAATTCAAACAACAAATACTGTTTTGTGGCTCTTTAATGTGTCGTGACAGATCGCTGTAGCGTCTCAGTTCAAGCGGCACATGAACCATCACTTCCTACTAGTAATAAACATGAAATAACATTAGAAAGTATGTTGTTTCAACCCGCAGAAAGACATCAATACACACTATTTTTTAAGTTCAAGTCCACCAACTGTCTGGTTTGTTCGTCAGACAAAATGCCTGTTTCAGCATCATGATTGGTCAGATCGCCTGTCAATCAAACTCCTGGCGAAAGGTGAATTACTTAATCAGTTTAAAGATGATCAATACAAAACATCAAATGCTCAGAAATAAGAGTAAATGATGCATACCTGACATCTGGAAAACACGTAATACTGAATGTCTGGAAACCTTAGCAAAATAGCTTAAAAAGAATGTCAGACACAAAGATTTACTTCAAATACTGTAAATCTACACCGCTCAAAAAAAATAAAAAATAAAATAAAATAAAATAAGGGTACACTTAAATCACACATCTCAATGAATAAAATATACAATTTGAAAATCTTTATTCATATACATTCTGTAATTTGTTAATAACAAAATTGTGACAACAGTCAATGGAAACCAAAATCATCAACACACTGAGGACTGGGTTCAAAAATCACACCAAAAATCAATGTAAAAGTTGCAAGCTGATCCAACTTGCATTAAGTTCATCACAGCAACTCATAATGTAAGTCTGTAGTGTGAGGGCTGCACAACGAATCAAATTTCTAATCGTGATTACAATTACAGATGTCACAATTATGTAATCATTCAAAAGTGCAATTACAAAAAACAAAACAACAACAAAAAATGTCCACTTACAGAACATTATTTTGTGTGTTTAAGATGTGTTTTTTCTTTCTACAGGTTATTGTTTTAATTTTAGTTTTGGTATAACATTATAATACCATATATTTTTACTTTTTTTTTTATTTAAAAAAGAAACCAAACCAATGACATTTGAGGCTTAATGCTATAGAAAAGTAAAGGTTTTTTCAGCTTGCTTATTTTCATATACAACTATGGCATGCAGTTTCTTAAAACAATTATATAAAGCTATTTAAAACATAATTCAGTGTAAACTGTGATAATTAATAATTACAATTTCAAGGGAATAATCAACAATTTTTTTGTCATAACCGTAGAGCCCTAGTAGTGAGTATGGCCCCCACTCAGGACAACATCTGGGCATGCTCCTCCTGATTAGATGATGGATGGTGTCCTGGGAAATCTACTCCCATACCTGGATCAGACCTTTGGATGCTCCAATACATAATGTCCAAGAGGTTTTCAATTGGATTCAGGTCTGTGGAACATGAGGGCCAGTCAATGGCATCAATGCCTCTGTCATTGAAAAACTGAGACCGGGCACTTTTATTTGCACCAAAGCAGGTGAAACTGATTCACAATTACTTATGCTTCCTAATTGGACAGATTGATATCCCTGAAGTTTAATTGACTGTGTTTCATTTTTAAGTTTAATTATACTGTGATGATTGAGTGTTCCCTTAATTTTTTTGAGCAGTCTATTCCAGAAACACATTTGATTGTTTTGTTCTTGAATCTATCCTTCAATAGCCACTTTTCCACTGTCGGGCCAGTAGCCCCACAGCACTTCCCTAAAACCCGCCCTTAACATGCCTTCACAGAACAACGTCACACGACCTCACCATTTTATCACCTGACTGAACACTAGCTAGATCACAAAATGAGCATGACAGAAGTGAACGTTTGTCTTTACTTAAAGACCTAAGATTCCAACATCAATATTTGACAATGTTTTACAATAAAAAACATTACAGTAATAGTAATTTATTAATTTGTGTCAAGAGTTCACATCAATCATGCTGAATCAAACTGGTTTTTACCATTTCACATAAAAAGAGAACACATACCTATTCAGTTGCACCTGCTGCTCCCATTTATTTACGATCACAAGAATGCACAAAAGGCTTACACATTCAGATAAACATCATATGTTTGTGTCACATTTCTGAGCATTTCTATTAATTTTTCTTGAAATTATGCGATGATTGCAATCTGAGGAGGTTTGAGCAATCTGTCTCTCTATACTGTTATCCTTTCAGCCAGAGCAACAGAGGGAGCTCATGAGAGGAAAAAAAGGAGTTATGAGTTAAACGAGTTAACCGGAGTGTGTGACAGATATACGGATGCTTTAGTCCGGTATCAACAAAGGCACAGGGAAGAGACTAATAAAACATTAAACCAAATAAATACACGATTATAATCATATATGAGTCGTCTACGTTCCTCAAGCAGTTTCTGGTATTTTCCATAAACGTGTGTATTTATTATCGCAATGATTAGCATAAGTAGACTTTAGCATCACATATAAGTATATTTCTGCCTCATACGGTGATCAGAATCCCCATCAGATCACAAGGAAGTTATTTTAAATACTCACTGGTGTCTGAAAGTGAGCTTTTAGCTGAAAATTGTTTAAAATGTCTTAAAAGTTGAAGTTAGCTGGTAGCCTGATATGATAACATGGGAAATAAGCAGCGGTGTTGACCGTCTACTGACTCAGGTAAACTCCACCATTGTTCATGACCACTCCTCAAGCCCCAGTTGGCCCACTTTGGCACGCTCGCCTTTGGCCCGACAGTGGAAATGCAGCTAATGTCTCCATCACAGTCTCCTCTACATTGACACAGAGGTGTGCACATTAAGATGGCTTTTTTTGTACTGCAGCCACAACTTAGGAGTGGACTAGCTTACCTGACTAGCTTGACCACAATGGTCTCCAATCGCTTGGGTCCATCCAACCCCAGACTGAGATGGCATATTTGGTGCCACCTTAAATGCTTGTCCCCAACAGTGTCCTCCTTGGTACACTGCTCTTTTGAGGTGCTGCACCACTGCATCTTTAGATGAGGGGATTTGATCCATTCCTCTTCCTTTCTTTGTGAACAACGCAAGACGAGCTTGATCGATGTTGAGTTGGCTGCTGGTGTGATCATAGAGGAGAATTGTGAAGTGGTTCATAATGGAAATCACCTCCTCTGAAATGCTTTTTGGAGCCTTTGACAGGGCATTGAAGGCCTCTGTTGTCATGTCATCTGCAGTCCAGGTATCCCCTGCTGTCTTCTTGCCCCTGGTTGCAAGTGTAGATGCTGTGTGAAGTGAAGGCATAGAACACAGGAAGGGCCTTGGATTTGTCAGGACACAGAGACTTGGCAGTCTCATGGGCAGGTATGTATTCTTGCCAGTTCCAAATGCCACCCACATCTCCTCACAGGGTGAACAGGGTGATCTTTTAAATCCTTTTCTTGCAGAATCTGCCACATGGAATAGTATTCTTGTATCTGCCTCTTCATGGATGCAAGAGGCATTCTGATTTGATTCTTGTGCAGGCCAGTGTGCCATAACAGAAACTGAGGACTTCCTTGGGTAACCCTTTATTTTACAGTGTCATTGTTACGTATGTTACATCTAGTTACTCCAGTAATAACTATAAATTATGCATAATTACATGCAACTAACCCTAAACCAAACCAAACCCCAATCATAACCCTAAAGTAAGTACATATAGTTACTTAATATTACTCAGTAATTAAATGTATAATTGCAGTGTAACAAAGACACCTTAAAATAAAGTGAAACTCTTTCTTGCCATCTCATGGTACACCAGTTGTCAATGGTGACAAGCAGATTAGCAGATAGTCTTGATTCAGTGTACTGGTTGTAGGCCCATGTCATCAGGATGTGGAGACTACTGGCAGTTACAAATCCAAGGCCCTTCCTGTGTTCCATGCCTTCACTGGCTGTGACACAGTATCTGCATTTGCAACCAGGAGCAAGAAGATAGCTGGGATATCTGGAATCCAGATGACATGACAACAGAGGCCAAATCCCCCAACTAAGGATGTACTGGTGGCCACAGACTGGGGTTGGTTGGACCCAAGCATTTGGAGACCATTGTGATCAACTCTTCTACAGCCAAGCCAGATCTTCCTTTGAACTCTTAAGCTGTGGCTGCAAGAAAGGATGCCGGTCGGCACTGCAAATGTAAAAAGCTTCCTTAAAGTGAACAGCTCTGTGTCAATGTGGAAGAGACTGTGAAGAAGACTGAAGAATAGGTTCAACAACAACAACAACAACAACAAAACATTCAAACAAACGTGTTTCTGAAATAGATCTTTGTGTCTGACATTCTTTTTAAGCTATTTTGCTAAGGTTATGTTGAATATTCTACTCTTTACAGTCACTGTATTGTCAGGGTTAATGAACAAAAGGATTAAGCTTTTGAAACTCTACACAACATGCATGCAACAGACATGATGTGTGACCCTGGACCACAAAACCAGTCATAAGTCGCATGGGTATATTTGTAGCAATAGCCAACAATACATTGTATGGGTCAAAATGATCGATTTTTCTTTTATGCCAAAAGTCATTAGGATATTAAGTAAAAATCATGTTCCCAGAAGATATTTTGTAAGTTTCCTACTGCAAATATATCAAAAATTTATTTCTGTGAGTGGATATGCGTTGCTAATGTAGGAACCCTGGATGAACCAGACAACTGAATCATTCAGATGATTCATTCAAAACATAACTCCATACAAGTCTTATCAACACACATTCGCGTCTCCGGTCTGTCTATCGACACCCTCTCTGCTAAGTACTAAGTGCATGCTTCCTGGCTAAGAAAGGGGGTCAAACTTAAGCAATTTGTGTGACCAAATGGGTGAAAAGACAACACAAATTAATCCCCAGATCAAAAGAGACAGAGAGACAAAGCCACCTTTGAAACAAGACGATACCTGAATGGCCAGAACTCTTCAAAGAGGTTGAACCAAACACCTATGTTAAATAGTCAGATCACTAAGACAAATTGAGTGTAATTCAAAAGAACAAAGAAGAAGAATATGGCTTAAGACAAAGAACAGACGATGAAGGGCAGACAAGCAGCTCATTCAAGCCATCCAACTTTTACTCACATTTCTTTTCTTTTACTTTAACTTTCCTTTCTTTTTACGTCGAGAGTCTCGTGTTCTAAGTTAAGTTTTGCCGCAAAGTTAAACCAACGACTCTTTTGCCGCCTCAACTCCAAACTTCAGCCACGAGAGACTCCATTTGTACATCAATCCGGACCCAAAAGGACCTGCAACAAACCAACTTAACTCATGAAATCCCTTTACTCCAAGCCAAGGATGCCGTCAAGGGAATCCGCATTTAAAGACACACGACAAGCAAGTACCTCCAGATTTTAAAGCTGAACTGGTGCATTAAATGATTCATGGGTCACAGGTCTTAGGAAATGCATATTTTGCTAGAAATCATGCTCATCATTTCATCCTCTCTTAAAACTCTTTCCTTCTCACTTCCTTTCTTTCTGCAACGTGTATGAATGTTTGTGTGTGTTTGTGTTAGATATTAGATTGGAAGTGTCTTGTGTTATGTGCTTACAATTTAATGTCTTAAACTGTCGATTTAATTGTTACTGTGCTACTAAACAGTGTTTTCACGATAGTTGAATATTCATATCCGCTACAAGAGTTTATTACGGCCCGAGCAAATGAACGCTGGACGATTCAGTTGCTCGGTCGTAAACTAAGTGACTCTTTTAAAATTCCCTATAAATTAGTTAATAATTTCATTTGAGCTGATTTGTCTTACACTAAGGACTTCATTTGGACAACTTTATAGGTGATTTTCTCTTTATTTTGATTTTTTTGCACCCTCAGATTCCAGATTTTCAAATAGTTGTATCTCAGCCAAATATTGTCCTATCCTAACAAACCATACATCAATGGAAAACTTATTTATTCAGCTTTCAGCTGAATTTTTCAAAAATTGACTGGTTTTGTGGTCCAGGGTCACATATTATAAAGTCTTGTCTAGATTCTCAAATACTGTGATTTCCTCCTCACGTCACTGAATTCACCATTAACTATTCACCTGAACAGTTTATGATGTTTTATATGGTATCATTGTAATCCATCAAAACATAGGGGTAGACATCAGCATTTCTGTGTTATCATGTTTGATTCAGAAGATATGATACAAAATACATTATTTGGTTATGGCAGAAAGTAAAATGGTCGCCATGGCAACCACAAGGCTTTTTTGTGATGGCTCCATTTCTGAAAATGCTCAGGGTCCCAAACTGTACAAGTGTACCAAATTTCATGCTTTTATGAAAAAGTGAACATTTCACCTCAAATTTTGCACATAGCACCTAAGCTAATACAGAAAAGCCCTGAACCAGTCGCACTGAGACATTTCAAACGATAACAAACATGACTGAGTGTTAATTCACTTGCACTGGAATAAAACATATTTTCATATAATCATTCTGAGTGAACTGAGTGCAGGGAAGAATGGGTGAAGGGACTAAAGTAGAGGAGAAGACACAAATATAAAGGAAGGACAGGAGGGAAGGAAGCTTTCCCACATCTGTGTGTGTTTGTATTGTCTGTATCTCAGGATATCAAAGCATCTGAGGTTCTTTCAGCCTTTCATAGTGTACAAGTCATATGGACTAGTGTCCAGACCCTTTTCACAGACTGTGATGACGCGTTTCCACAGTTGATGACGCGTTTCCACAGTTATCACCATCGCAAATCAAGACATTTCTGTCATTAATTACATGTCATGTCATTCCACATTCGTAAGACCTTTGTTCATCTTCAGAACACAAATTAAGATATTTTTGATGAAATCCAAGAGGTATATGACTCGTCCATAGACAACAATATAATCATGACTTTTAAGGTCCAGAAAGGTACTAAAGACATCGTTAAAACAGTCAACGTGACTGCAGTGGTTCAACCTTATTTTTATGAAGCGGCGAGAATACTTTTTGTGCGCAAAAACAAAACAAAAATAACGACTTTATTCAACGACCTCTTCTCTTCCCTTCCCTGTCATTATCCTTACACAGTTTCCGCAGTAAGCACAGTGAAGGCTTCCGTGTTTACGTCCAAATGCCGGCTCAGTATAGAGAATGAGTTGTTATGTCACAATGTTTTCACTCCGTACTGCATTTCGGTAAGGCTTCACCATTTTAGAAGGACAGGGTTGTCGAGTGTAGACAAAACTCAGACAGGCAGTCACATGCTCAGATACCCTTTTACCACGATTCTGTTGCGGCTTCCCGGCCTATGTCTATTCTTGAACCGTTCCGCCCATCCCCACTGCAGAAAATGGGGTTCCATGCCAAAAAGATCGCTTTCACTCCAGCCCTACAACTTGCTGGCCTCGAACGGAGCCACTCAGGACATTCTGCGTGGATCACGGTTATATCCGCATCAGATAATCCGCCGGGTTGTGCCGGCCAAGTAATACAAAATAACATTCCAAGGAGTTGTGGGTCGCGGGTGGATGAGAGATAAATCATTAATGTGTTGATTTTAATAAAGACACAGAACTCTCAGTTGGTAAAACGCAAGGAATGTGCAAGGACCACTTTCTAGTGGTCATTATATAAAACCCAAAGGAAAACACAAAATCCCCCCATGAGATATCGCTTAAAAACTTAACAGCTTTAACTAAAAATATACACAAGCATAACAGAAATTGTTCTGATAAGAGTGTTTCCAACAAAGATGTAATGAAACAGTGAAAATTTTAGTTTGAAGGGAGTAAAACCTGTTTATAGGCTATTAAGGAAATGTAATTTTGCCAAAGAAGAATTTTTATTTTAGATATTTATTTAAAAGCAGCCTACTTAAATGTCATATGTTATTATATCATCATGCTTAACACTGAGAATTTTTATTCATTAATTTAATAATTATTTTGTGATGATCAGGTGCATATATCTAAATCAGAGAATATCATAGGTTTGGGAAGTTGACGGGTGGATGATTTATTTTTAACAGCGGATTTGGGTGATGTTAGAGCTGATCCGCACATCTCTAGCGCACAAGCCCTATAGAGTCCCCTTTAAAGTTCAGGTACAAGACATTTTCTTTGTACAGTGTGCACACTGAACATGGGTTGGAGATCTCAAAGTGCACCAGATTAATGAATTTATCTTTAAAATGTAAAAAAATTTCTTCTGGAGTAGCATGCCCCGGAAATGGAGAAGGAGGAAGCGAAAGGAAAGGGGCTCTATCGGGAGAGACTAAATAACACTGCCAAGCACTGTTATTTAGAGAAACTGCTTGACATCAACAGCATCGAGCCATACGACCTGTCAGCTACAGAATGGACGAAAGACCCAGAAGCACTACCACCGCTCACATGCCCTGAATGACATCAATAAGTTTGTGGGTACGATGAAGCCTTGCCAAAGCCCTGTGGATATTTTGCCTACATCTCTGTTAGTAAAATCCGTTACATCTATTGGCCCGTGTTTGGTCTCAATTATAAATCTCTCTCTTAGACTGGGCCAGGTTCCTAGATGTTTTAAACATGCTGTTGCAATTAGGGCTGGGCAATATGGCAAAAAAATAAAATCTCGATTTTTCAGAACGATTGACCGATTCACGATTTCAATTTATTTTATTTTTTTTTTTAACTGTTTAACTAGTCACCTTAACTTAACTACAATATGATTTAAGTAACATTCTCTTTATTAACAATCTGTTTAAAAAAAAGTTCCACTTCAAGTGCACCACACATGAAGTGATCAACATGGTGTAAATGTAAAACAATTTGTTAAATATCTTTGCAGAAATATGCCTGAAATATGAAGACAAATGTTGTACAAATTTATCTTAAACACATCCTACTCAGAAATAATATAAAATAAGAAAATGCTAAATATTTCTTAGCCAAAAATAGCAATAAATAACACCAGTAATAGGCTATTAACAGCAAATGCGTTGTAAATACAGAAAACAACAGCAGCGTTCAGCCTGTCACCATCATGCAAACATGAAATATCAAACAGGTTTACAGGTTTTGCATTCCATTGCGCTATTTGTCCTATTGTTTTTATGTTTGGCGGACATGTTTAGGTGTTGCACTTGTCTCGCGTCTTTTGCAGCGTCTCACCCATGAAACGGCATTCTAAAAACACGGCGGTCAAGTTAAAAAAAACAGCTCAACTCGCGTTTAATAACTTTGCACTTTTTCCTCATTCCACTGCCTGCCTCTCATTTTTATAATGCAATAACGGATTTCTGAATGAACAGCCGCTTAAGAATAGCTAGTGATGTGTTCTCCGTTCATAGAGCGTCACATGAGAGCGGTTAATCAGGCGCGCCGGTGCCATCGTGAGGTCGGATCATTTCCTTCTCCTAATACGGTTTTCATTGCTGTATTGTCAACATGTCTAATTGAACGCTTGCTAACATTTTTATTCAAAATCGCGATTTCTCGATTCAAAAAATAATAAAATCGAGGCAAAACATAAATTAGAATTAATCGAAAAAATTGGAAAATTGGCAATCTTGATGTAAATCTCAGTCTGAATAAATTTCAGTCTGGCCTTCGTAAAAAGCCATTCAACTGAAACTGCCCTCATTTCAAATGACATTCTGATGTCTGCTGATGCAGGTGAATGTTTTGTGCTGGTCTTGCTAGATCTCAGCGCAGCGTTTGACACTGTTGATCACTGCACTCTGATTGGTAGACTGAACTCTCTGGTGGGCATCTCTGGACTGGTTTTCTTCTTATCTTTCTGACATTTTTTTCCCGTATCCATAGGATCTTTCATGTCAAATTCTGTTTCTTTGTCCTGTGGTGTGCCACAAGGTTCTGTGCTCGGCCCCATGCTTTTTAATCTGTATACACTTCCTCTTGGCAAGATTATTAGCAGTTTCAAAATAATATCTTATCATTTTTATGCAATTATATATGTCTTTTAGTCCTGATAGACTAGACAAACTGTCTCTTTTGCAGGAATGTTTAGTCTCCATTAACAAATGGAGACTAAACATTTGATTATTGCAACTTGATTATTGCCCCAGACAACATTACCCCTAAAATTAGGCAGATCATTGGTGTCTATCATCCTCTGACTGCAGTGACATAAGAAACTTGGGTGTTATTTTTAACAGATAAATGTGTTTTAACAGTCCGTAGTTCGTTCCTGTTTTTTCCATCTCAGGAACATTGCTAAGATTAGATCTATGCTTTTGAAAAAAGAAATGGAGATGCTTGTTCATGCTTCTATTTCTTCACGGTTGGACTATTGTAATGCTTTGTACATGTGTTTGAACAAATCTTCTAAGGATTGATTACAAATTGTACAGAATGCAGCTGCTAGGCTTTTGACTAGGTCCAGCAGGAGGTCGCATATTACTCCTGTGCTTAAGGCCCTTCATTGGCTTCCTATTAATTTTAGAGTGTATTTTAAAATTTTAGTTATTACTTACAGGGCCTTGCATGGTCAAGCACCCTCTCATATACAGGATCTATTGCATGCACATACCCCTGGTCAGTCCCTGAGGTCTTCAGGCCAAGACCTATTCCCAGAGCACGTCTTAAGACAAGAGGTGATCGTGCCTTCTGTGTAGTAGCTCCAAGGCTCTCTAACTCTCTTCCTTTAACGTTAAGAACTATGGGTTCTGTGGAGTCTTTTAAAAAACATCTAAAGACAAATCTTTTTGGACAAGCTTTTAATTAACAATATGGTTTGCCTGTTATTAAATTTGTATTGATGGTATTTGTAGAGTATATTAATGCATATTTATTTTATTTGTTGATGTTATTTTTATTGTAAAGCACTTTGTGACCCCTCCTTGTCTGTGAAAGGTGCTACACAATGCACAATGACTTAAAGCATCTGAACTCTTGCATTGTGTAGGCACCGCACCAATACCATATAAACCAGGTAATTGAAAGTAAGTAAAGTTTATTTATGTAGCACCTTTCACAGACAAGGAGGGGTCACAAAGTGCTTTACCAGGTAATTGACGATGTCAGGGTATGTGAGCGGTGGTAGTGCTTCTGGGTCTTTCGTCCATTCTGTAGCTGGCAGGTCATACGGCTCGATGCTGTTGATGTCAAACAGTTTTTTTTTTAAATAACGGTGCTTGGTGGTGTTATTTAGTCTCTCCAAACAGAGCCACTTTCCTTTTGCTTCCTTCTTTTTCATTTCTTTCCAAGAAACTGCACCGTACCACAAAAATGCAAACAAATAACAAGCTGCTCTCTCTCTCTCGCTGTCGCTATTTCTCTCGGTCTCACTGTCGAAGTAACCATGGCAATGGATAGCGTATCCTTCTAATATGGCAATGCCTTACCGAAATGCAACGCGAGTGAAAATGACGTGACGTCACCTTCTCATTCTCTATTGGCCAAAGCTGTACACGTGAGCAGCACAACGCGTGTGTGATGCTGACGCAGGAGCCGGCCAATAATTAGTCGCCGTTCTGACGTAGAACCTGGAAGCGTTGGATGTAAACAGCGTATGAGAATGACACAGAAGAGAAGATATTGTTGAATAAAGTCGTTATTTTTGTTTTGTTTTTGCACACAAAAAGTATTCTCGTCGCTTCATTAAGGTTGAACCACTGCAGTCACGTTGACTGTTTTAACGATGTCTTTAGTACCTTTCTGGACCTTGAAAGTAGTGGTTATATTTCTGTCTATGGATGAGTCATATACCTCTTGGATTTCATCAAAAATATATTTTTGTGTTATGAATATTAACAAAGGTTTTTCGGGTGTGGAACGACATGAGGGTGAGTAACTAATGACAGAATTTTCATTTTTGGGTGAACTAACCCTTTAAAGGCCCACTGAAGAGTGTTGGAACTCACGGCATTATTCAATGTGTTGACGTAATTTCAACTGATTTTAGAAGAAGAAACAAACGCACTACCGTCTGAGGTGCCAGTCAGGAGGGATAGGTCCAAATATATATGAAAAGATATGACTGCATACTCAACTTGCAAATAGTTTATTTACCAACGTTTCGGCAAAAAGCCTTTGTCAAGGTGTGTAATTTCAACTGAAACAGGAAGACAGGGCTATATAACGAACAGCCCTGCCCCTTTTTTAAAACAGCCAATAGCGTTTCGTTTATATCACAGCTCGGCCAGAGCCGCTGAGCTCTGTAAAGCTTTGGTTTCCTTCTCATCACTAACCGTTTCTCCTCTTAATCTCCTCTATATCGCTTTAAAATATAGCATTCTGTGCAGAATTTAAATGGGTCCGATACGTTTTGTGGTCTGCGCCGACACGCGCATGTGATCCGCTCTGTGCTCTCGTGTCTCTGGGACAGAGCAGACTGTTCTCACGCTGCGGCGGTTCACATGACACTGACGGGAAAACGAACCTCATACGCATCAATGGAAAGCATATTTACACTGTCTGAATAGTTCCCTATCCTCTATATAGTGCACTATGTACCATTCACCATGTAGAAACTAGTAAACTAGTAAAAAGCTTCAGTGTCTGTTGATAGTGTAGGAGGGGGCGGGACTTCAGATTATAGAGAGCATTTGATTGGACAGAAGATCTTATGAGAAACTGAAGTGCGATGTGATGTCATGAAAATCCGTGATCCATTTTAGCGTAAGTGAGAGACTAAGTTTTGAATGCTTATATCTCCTAATTGCGAATTTTGTAATTGTTTTGGAACACACCAGCTTATTTATAACCTTAAGGCTAACATATTAATACTAAAAGCTAAAAAAACTTAAATTTTGATTTCATAGGGACTTTAACGCTGCTGCCTTGTGAGAGTGTTTCTAATACAACGGCTGAGGGAGTGATGGCAAATTTGACATATTCCTCTCTTCTGACTGCTGTAATCAATCTCTCTATATTTTTTCCCTCTTTTGTAAAGTCATGGAAGCAAATGGAAATAACAAAAATTATATTTGCTGACAGACTCGGTCACCACTATTCACTTTCAATAATTTTCAGTCAACAAATGTGAATGGTGAGTCTGTCAGTCACTAGCATCTCCTTTTGTGTTTTGCAGAAGAAAGGTAAGTCATACAGGTTTGTAACAAACCTGTAAATGATTACAGCATTTTCATTTTCGGATGAACTATCCATTTCAATGTGCATTTTTGTTGCACTACAATTGAAACGCATTGGTAATGGTGCTCGTTTACTGTAACACCTGACTTCCCATATTCCACTAAGGTTAATGATTATAGCTAGGACCTGCTTCGAAACACAGCAGAGTACTTATGTAATTAATGAGCTTAGTTGTGTCAAAGCTGTTACCTGAAGCAAAAGTTGTTGATACAGCTCCTCTTGCTGTTTCTGCTCTAGTTCAACACCGAGGAGAGACGCGTCCGTTTCCATGACTACACACATGAACGTATAAAACAAATTAGCAGTACATAAAACATAAATGTTAAGTATGTAATCTGAACAGCTGTCTACCCAAAGTGTTACGGAGAGCGACATATTACAGCATTGCTAAGCTGCTAACTTATGAAGATAAACTTAAAGCTCACGTTACCCACGCGCTTACAGCTGGAGAACAAGTAGATATAAAACCATACAGCATGTTTACAGCTTGATATACTCACTGAGCGCCTCAGGCATGCGATAAGAACGAGCGTAGTCTTCACATGAGTGTGTTTAGCATAACGAAACAAGGGCCTTTCTTGTAAGTGTGTCAAAATAAAAGTACCCACGAAAAAGAGAAAGAGAAAGAAAGAGAAAAGAGAAAGAAAGAAAGAAAGAAAGAAAGAAAATGACGTAAGCAGCTGTGTGCTGTGCTTAATTAATTCAGGCAGATGTCTGATTTTATTAAATAAAAAGTAATAAAGAAACAATAACTGTTCAACACTTTTTTTATGGACAAGGGATAGTTGGTCAGTTTGAAATTTTCTTTTCTTTTCTTTTTCTTTCTTTCTTTCTTTGTGAACCCACAAGCGATTTTACATGCGAATATGGAGTTAAAATAATATAATATAATATAATATAATAATATGGTAGGAAACAAACACATAACCACATCTTGGTAATGAAGACAAAGAAAATGAAAATGTCATTCATATTTTTAATGAGAACTTTTTAGTGCCATTAAATGAGGTTCAAGATAGACATCATATTTCTTGTTTTATTGTATGCATTTTGCAGCAAACAATTACACACACAGAAGCATCAATAAAATACAATAAACATTCTGAGATACCCAGAATGCTGCACATAAATGCTGATTGTACCCTCTTACACACAAACATACCAAAATATAAACATATTGCATAAAATAAACAATAAAATAAAAAAAAACTGCTTAAAAAAGTCAGGATATAATAGTTTTATTATAGCAGTAGCTTAACTGTAAATACTTTTCCTGGCCCTTGTTCCTTTCAAAAGAAACTCCCTGGTACAACCATTCAAGGCCTGAGCCCTGAGGGGTATAGATCATTTTTTAATCCATATCATCACTAACAGGATCATCATAGTGCACACTGGGTTATTTACATTTGCATTTAATCATTTAGCATTACACTTTTATTTAAAGCAACTTACAAATGGCAACTTCAAAAACCATGAGCAGAGGTACTTAATAGATGAAGGATAACAGTTATGGATGTACATTCAGGACAATCATATTTAGAAATGGAAACATGTACAGGCTGTGTGGACGTGTTTGAGTATATAAACCTGAACTTCTTGTGATGTCAGCCACAAATTCAAAGACAAACTGTGCCATGCACATGTAATAACTGATGACTATAGAAACTGGAGAAAAACAATTCCAGACAATCATCTGGAACAAGAAGGCAGGCGAACAGCATGGATAAGCTGTTTTCAAACACTGTTGATTAAAAAAACAAACAAACAAAAAAACAGATTAGATATATGCATAACTTCTTGTTAAAATATAGTAGAGAGCAGCTTAAAAAAAAAAAAAAAAGAGCAGCTTACCGAAGCAGTAAAATGTCCATTTACTGCAGGGTAGAAGAGAGAAAAAGAAGAATAATGTGATTAATCAAACATTCTTCTCTGTAATGTGTTGTGTACATGGCTGAACAATTGATAGGTACCCTGCACATTTTAACCCTTTTTCAAAAGCTACGAAGTTGGTGTTACCTAAATCTGGTCTTCCACTTGAATTTGTAAGAGGCTCACCTCTCCACTTATATTTGCCTGTAAAAAGAAAAGAAAAAGAAAAGAAAAGAAAATATTTTTTTTTTTCTTTATTACCTAACAAAATTTGAATGGTCACTACTGAAGGTATTAAAACGCTGCTCTCATAAGACATAAATTTACTGGCTTAATTAATGGAAGTTCCTGGTAAGGTGGTGGACAAATCTACAAAATAAAATAAATAGATAAAAATAAAATAAAATACAGTAATACTATAAATGATTGAAATCTCAGCAACTCAAGGATTTCCAGTTAATTTTAATCAAATGTTTACTATATTTTTTTTATTCTGAACAGGTACAGCAGCATTAAATGCTATAATGCATAAATACTCTGTATAACGGTATACATATTAGGACATTCTCACACCTCAGTCATACAACGAAAAGGCGTCATGCCTCAGACTAAAAGGATTCAGTCATCGGACAAAACGGCATCGCGCCTCAGACTGAAAGGCTTCAGGTCTCAGGAAAAACAACATCAGGTGTCAGGTCTCGTACAATTAGGCATCGGATGAAACGGCCTCAGACCAAAAGGCATCAGACAAAACGGACTCAAACAAAAAGGCATCGGATGAAACTGTATATTTAACTGTATTCTCAAATTGATGGTGTGTGTGCATGTAGGCCTATGTGAATTATGTATAATCTATCTATGGTATTCATTTTATGTAGGCTATTTATGTAATCCCTGGGCAATGTTCTTTATGTTATTGTTATTCGAGCATTAAAAACGAATAAAAAAAAAAAAATAAATAAAAAAAAAAACAGAGAGAGTGAGAGAAGGGCCGAAAGTAAGCTGAAGGCTACCTGATATTTTATTCTTACAGCTTTAATTAAATATTACACTGGTTAGGTTATATACAGAAAAGAACATTACTATTTAACATTGGTCTGCAGAAAAACAGCAACGGACTGAATGAAAATGTAATCGACTCTCTGACAGTAGGTTGCGCTGGAACAGCAGAAATAAAGCCGTTTCCCTGGTAACCTCTGTACACAAAGTAGTTGCGCTTATAACAACGCAGCTCGAAAGATTTTTTACTTCCCTTATGAAAATGAACCATGGTTTTACTACAAATAAAACCAAAAACATTATTGTAGTTAACTATGGTAACCACAAATTAACCATTATAGTTTATGGCATTTGTAGTAAAACTATTTTTATACAAATACAATAAACCCGCCAAAAAAAAAAAAAAAACATAGTTACCACGCTGCCTTTTACTATAATAAAACCATGGTTAATTTTCGTAAGGGTCATAATAGTTTGTAACATACAAGCTAGTTGCAATGTGTTATTTAGCTAACTTTTTAAACATGCAAATAAAACTAGCGAATAGGCTAATACAAATTTACAAAATAATCTCAGTGGGACATGTTTTATAAAACTTAGTATAACATTTAACAGTTAGAAAACTGCGTGCATGTGACGTCACATTGAGGCGGAGCAATTCGTTTCCTTCTGATGGTGCGTTCACACCAGACGCGAATGAAGCGTTAAGCGCGAGTGATTTACATGTTAAGTCAATGCAAGTCGTGAATAGACATCCTGCAGCGCGAATTGAGCGTTTTGTCCATTTGACATTTTACAACTACTTTCCCGCTGACGAGTTGATGTGTTTATTCAGAGGAAGTGTGCAGAAACGAGACTGGAGCCGCCCGGCAGAAGCCACTCTCATGGTGCGAATTCGAGTCTGTTGTGAAGTGAATTTCACGCGCGAATGAAGCGAGTAAACTCAAAATGTTCAAGCGTCCAACTACACGCGAATAGAACGATTTATTCATGCAAGTCACTTCTGGTGTGAACGCCCCATGAGGCATGATGCCTTTTCGTTGTAAGACTGAGGTGTGAGAATGTCCTAATATGTACACCGTACTGTATGTACTTATTATTTATATGGATCCTCTTTTATGTATTAGTTCCGTAACCCCCATAGATACTGAGAGGGATAAGTTGCCCTAATAATCAGATATGGCCAAACTGTTCCCCCAATATTTGATAGTTCTGATGCTGCTCTGCTGTTCTTCATTACACACTCTGTTTTTTGTTAAGATGACAAAAATTAAAAGAAAATAAGTTACATTTTTAGCGTGGTCAATGTAAAAATGATTGAGATAGCCAATCAAATCAAAAAAGGCAGGTTTTACTTTTCACAAAAGCCAAGCATGAATACCAGCACAATGCTTCCATTTTACAGTTTTTCTCAATCTCTTTGGCCCAATTCTCGAATGAGGTTTTTATTTCTCAAAACAATAAGTTCACGTTTTTTGTTCACATCAGATTTGGATTTCTTATTGATTTAAGCAATTTGCATGTGTTTTGGCACATGTGTGCAAAAAAAGTAAGTACAATTGTCTACAATTTGGACAAGATCTAAATGCACATGGCTTGTTGATCAAAACTGAGTTGATTCTCAGTGAAACTGTCAAACTCTTCACAACTTCTAAACATTCCTTCATCATGTGAGCCTCCACGTGCAAAATGATCCATTCAGTTATCAAAATCTGTCAGACATGCATGCATATTCCATAAATACCTGTGACATTGAATGTTTGTAATGTCTGCTGAATTGGCAAATGGCCTGCCATTGTAATGAAATAGGAATAACAATCTTACCTATCAACCAATCAAAAATTGGAAGCATACAGTAGGCTATATGGAGTTTGCCCAGCACAATCACTGCCATTTTTGAACATGGAGGAACGTCTAAATCCCTAAACAGCAACAGCAGTTTGTTTTTGTAGAAATGTGTTACATATAAACTGAAAATTCACAGTTGCTGATTGTGGAAGAGCAAGATTTGTACGAATGTGTGGTGTTAGTGCCTATTCTATTATGTCTTCCCCTAACGCCACACATTCTTACATATCTTGCTCTTCCACAACAAGCAACTATGAATTTTCAGTTTACATGTAACACATTTCTACCAATATGTGCTGTATAAATAAAAATGTTCAGTCCCACTTTATATTAGGTGTCTTTAACTACTATGTAGTAACATTTAAATGAATAATTTGATACAATGCACTTATTGTGTACATGTTTTTACATTGTACTTATATTTTAAAAATACCTGCATATGTAATTACATCTGTAATTAATTTCTGTGATTACATTCATAATTACACTGTTGACTCATCCATTACAGTTTTACCCACCCTTAAATCTACCCACCATAAATCCCACCTCAATAGCAGCGAAAGTGGTTTGCAATACAATAAGTACACTGTACTTATTTTATGTAAGTACGTAGTAGATAAGGACACCTAATATAAAGTGTGACCAAATGTCCATTTTCTTTTTGAGTACTACAGTATTGACTTTTCCAAGTAAATTTTTACTTAATGCTGTAATCTGTATCTAAAAAGATCAGTGTGATACACAATAGAATTCAGCTCGACAAAACTTGTGCAGTGTAGAAAACAGTGTCAACTAAAAAGTAGTAAACACATGCAATTTGTATATAACAAATATTTCCATAGTGTACAAAACTTATAAACATTTTGACCAGTATGGCTCACACGAAGACAAAAACACTTTTTATTCTGGTGGCACTGGTTAATTTACTGACACAATACCTAGGTTTTAAAGCATGAATTAAATGTTTTGGGTAAGTTACGACATTTCTGATGTTCCAGCAAACAGTTGTGACAATTGCACTTACAGTTTAGAGAATGTTAAGATTATTTTGAAAAATGTGCCAAAGTGATTGAGAAAAACTGTAATGGTGAAAAGGTGCAAGGTAAGATATAAACAGCTAAACCCCTACTTGAGGGGGTTAGAGCCTCACCTGCTCAGGTGTCTGCTTGTGGAAATATATATATGTTTATATTAGATAAAAAATTATACATCACACAAGCCACATTAATGCTTAGACCATACCTGGGATTTCTCAAGGTACTTCTTTAATACCAACAGGAATAGAACAACATTCAGCAGCAGAGAGAAAGCGAGGGCTCCAGAAAACTTTTTAACAGTATCTTGAAAAAAAAAAGAAATATTTTAGTTTACAAAGAGATTTGCTGGGAGAAAGAGAAGAATGGCAAGCAAAAACAATTGGTCAGAAAGACCCACAGCTCTCACACTTACTCCAGAGATTCTGATTGTCATCTTTTAATGCTTGAACTGTAATAAAAGAGGAAACCACACAAAAACATGAGATATAGAAGCCATCGTCAACTTAAAATGTGATATAGTGATGTGAGCATTCATGATAAATTATAAAATGAGTGGTTTGTTGACTTGGTTAATAGGGAAAAAAAAAATCAATATTAGTTTTTTAAACAAAAATATTAGTAATTATTGCAATGTACAAAATTATTAGTGATTAGTAAATGGCTATATTAGTGAGATTAGTAATTAGTGACAATGCACAAACTGTGGCAACTTTATTAGTGCACCTGTACACCTGCTATATCAAAATCAACCAATCATCAGCAAGAGTACAAGTATGTATACATGGACTTCAGAATGAGGAATAAATGTTGACTTTGATCATTAACAAAAGCAGCCAGATAGCAGCATTTCTATAGGTGTTAGGCCTTGTCAAGGAGAGAGACTGTTGATGGGAAGATGACTGAAACAAAGACACACTGCACTGGTGCTGTGCAGAAGAACCTCTCTCATATATGCACAATATGACAGACGGCATACTCCAGGCCACATTACACTCCTACACTCTTAGAAAAAGGTTTAATGGTGTCTCTATAGAGAATCCTTTGGCTCTTGACTCACAGTTCTGTATAGAACCTTTTTTTTCTAAGAGTGTAGCTAAGAAACTGTGGGCACAGTCCTATCATGTTAAAGTGGCTTCTGAGTGAATGCTGAAGGCATTATACTACAGATGAAGCTGCTCTCACAAGAGACAAACTTACTGATGCTTTCTGTAGGTTCTGATGAAACTGTTGACAAATATACAAAATATTGCATATTCACATTAAAAACAAAATTAAATAAGGCCATAAAAGATTGAGCTCTACATATGAGCAAATCAAGCATATTTCCAATTAAATTTCTGTTTTCTTGAAATCTGATCAAATTTGCACTAATAATTTCTAAACAAAGGTAGGGTTTTATGCTTACTGTATTAAAGGGTTAGTTCACCCAAAAAATGAACATTTTGTCGTTAATTACTCACCCTCATGTCGTTCTACACCCGCAAGACCTTCGTTCATCTTCAGAACACAAATTAAGATATTTTTCATAAATCCCGATGGCTCAGTGAGGCCTCCATTGACAGCAAGATAATTGCCCAGAAAGCTACTAAAGACATACTTAAAACAGTTCATGTGACTACAGTGGTTCAACCTTAATATTATAAAGCAACGAGAATACTTTTTGTGCGCCAAAAAAACAAATAACGACTTTATTCAAAAATATCTAGTGATGGGCGATTTCAAAACACAAATCAGTGGTTCGGATCGCGTATCAAACTGCCAAAGCCACACCCCCCAGTGGTGAACCATTGAAATTTCGAAACACTTATGACTTAATGAAGCCTCGTTTACTGAAATCACGTGACTTTGCCAGTTTGGCAGTTCGAAGCTTCATGAAGCAGTGTTTTGAAATCACCCATCACTGTAGTCACATAAACTGTTTTAAATATGTCTTTAGTACCTTTCTGGGCATTGAAAGTGTTAATTATCTTGCTGGCAATGCAGGCCTTACTGAGCCATCGGATTTCATTAAAAATATGTTAATTTGTGTTCTGAAGATGAACGAAGGTCTTACAGGTTTGGAAAGACATGAGGGTGAGTAATTAATGACTGAATTTTCAATTTTGGGTGAACTAACCCTTTAAATGCAAATAAAAACATTATAATCTTCTTATTGCAACTCTACAGATTTGTGTCTTCAATAATGATTTGCTTACTTTCAGGAGCTGTGATGTTTGGGCTGACTGTTGTTAAAGATGTTGTGCCTATGTGTTAAAAAATGTGGTATGATGTCAATTCACATGACAGTCAAATCTTTGCAGTAATCTGTGTTGAGTATTTGAATATGAAATACAATACTGACTTTGCTTACTTTTATGAGCTGTGGTGACTGAATCGAACGTTGTAAAAAATGTCGTGCCTTATGTGATTTATTAGAAAACAGAGTTGCAATTAGCTTCAACAGAACAATATAATGCCAGGCCTGTGCTCAGAAAGTGGATATATGTACAAAGATTGTTGAAGAAATCTGTTTCATCACAATAAAAATGTGTTACTATAAAAATATCTATTAAAAGAGAAGCCAAAAGATTTGTAAATTACAACAGTTTGTGTTGTTGCAAGAAAAGAGAGAAAGAGAAAAAAATCAGTTATCCTTTGAATATGAAGTTTTACCCAAGCATTATCTTCAGGTTCATATGTGGTTCAACAAGTAAAAAACCCAGAGATGCTTATCAAAAAGAGCAGACAGAGAAAGAGATACTTTGTGGCTAGTTGTTGTCACTATATTAAATAAAGAGGTTTGTTTAGTAGTGGTTGTTTAGTTCATGTACTTTCAAACAGATCTAACATAAAACTTGGATTTAAATAATTTAATAAATGTATATTCTAAATGTACATGAACTAATGATCTGTTAAAATTGTAAAACTTGTGAATGAGTTAAAATATCTGTGTTTGCATAAACGTGAATATGAAATAAAAACTGAGTAAGCTTACTTTCAACAGCATTTGGGCTGATCGTTGTTGTACCTATGTGATATTACACAGTTTCAACAGATTAATAAAGCATTGATCTATGTGCTACAACACAGAGATGAATGTATAATACTGTGTGTGCTTGCAGAGTTTCATGGGAATAATTCAGATTTAACAGTAAGAGTTACTAGAAACATCCAGACCAAAATTCATGGCCCAACATTTCTAAATCACAGTTTGTGTACTGTACGTGTATGAAAAATAATCAGTTATTGTTTAAATACAAAGTTTTCTTTAGCATAATTTTCAGCTTCATATCTGGTTCAGCAAGAAAAACAATAACTCATTATTAGGAAGAGTAAACAAAAAGATACATTGTGGATATGAGGAAGACAAAGTCAAATAACTTACCTTTTGATGGACATTTCAGATCTAAGTAGAAAAGTGGGAGAATGTGAGCAAAAACCATTACATTACATATTTACCATTCCATGCAATTTTGTTTGTTTATTAAATATTCTGGCTTATTAAATGCTTTCAGCTACTAACAGAAAGAAGCCTTGCCATTGAGATTTATGGTGGCCATTGATCACACTATGAATGAATGAAGGTTGGGCAAAAAGGGAAAGAAACAGGGTAATGATGAAAGGTTAAATGTCCTTACCTGATATTGTTCCACTACAAGATCTTCTATACATATCACCAAATACAGTTGTGTTGACAGTGCTTACTGTGTAAGCATCTGTGCAATTAAGATTCACACACATTTGTTCATACTTTTCTGAAAAAAACTAGAGGAATAGGAAAATCCGCAGTCAGAAATTATTCTATTTGATGTTCAAAATAGAATGACAGAATCTGAAGAATAAGCTGTATACTCACATGTAGCATTATTTTAAAAGTATCTAGCACAATTAATTTGTCTTTTTTCTTGTTTTTCATCCAGGTTGAACACAAAGTGTTTATTACAGAAAGAAGCTCATGTTCCTGAGGAAAGTCACACAGGAGACAGGAAAATATCATAACCATAACATAACCATTATTGCTTAATAAATTCAATTATTTAAACTAAAATCCATACCAGTATAGACTGGCTGACAAATGCAGTTTTGTTGCTGAAGTTAATAAATTGTTATATTATAATATTTCTGTTGTAACATCTGGTCGGTAACACAATGATCGATTCTGCTCTAGGCCTCAGCAAAGCTTCTACCCGTTGGACTTTTTCATTTAAATCACAGAACCGGCTCCAACAAGTCTACACCTAATAGCTCTTTAGTCACATTAGTTGCCTTTGCAGATGCTAAAACAGAAACATCTTTGTTATGTCCCTCCGGTGACTTCAAATGATCTCCACAAATCAACTCTTCACCCACTGTAAAACCCGATAAGTTACGGTAACTCAAACCATTTGAGGAAACCGACTGCCTTAAACCATTTAAGTTTTAAAACCAATAAATATGAGCACTGTAAACTCTTATACATTAAGTTATATTCACTTATATTTTAGTGTTTTAGTGTTGGTTTAGTCAATCATTAGAGTAATGGCTATTATAACTATCAAAGAGACTGTCATTATATACTCGCATGTATATAATCAAATAACATACAATATATATGGTCTTAAAAGTTTTGCAGCCCATCCTCAACCTAACCATAGGCTCTCTTCACCAAAATGGTAACCCTACAAAACTAACATAACAGAACCTCCTGTAAATCCCAACATAACAACATTAAACACTAAATATGTCTCCCTATGTTAATCTTGTGCAAAAACACAAAATTACACTAAATTTCAACATTTATTTTCTTCATACAGTAAAGCATGCTGGGAATCAGAAATCTATTGCAACTCAATCATTTTCACCCAAAAATGAAAATTCTGTCATTAATTACTCACCCTCGTGCCGTTCCACACCCGTAAGACCTACATTCATCTTCAGAACACAAATTAAGATATTTTTGATGAAATCCGATGGCTCTGTGAGGCCTACATAGGGAGCAATGACATTTCCTCTCTCAAGATCCATAAAGGTACTAAAAACATATTTAAATAAGTTCATGTGAGTACAGTGGTTCAATATTAATATTATAAAGCGACGAGAATATTTTTGGTGCGCCAAAAAAAACAAAATAACGACTTATTTAGTGATGGCCGATTTCAAAACACTGCTTCAGGAAGCTTCGGAGCGTAATGAATCAGCGTGTCGAATCATGATTCGGATCGCGTGTCAAACCGGCAAACTGCTGAATTCACGTGACTTTGGCGCTCCGAACTGCGGATTCGACACGCTGATTCATTACGCTCCGAAGCTTCCTGAAGCAGTGTTTTGAAATCGGCCATCACTAAATAATTTGTTATTTTGTTTTTTTTTGGCACACCAAAAATATTCTTGTTGCCTTTATAATATTAATATTGAACCACTGTACTCACATGAACTGATTTAAATATGTTTTTAGTACCTTTATGGATCTTGAGAGAGGAAATGTCATTGCTCCCTATGTAGGCCTCACTGAACCATCGGATTTAAACAAAAATATCTCAATTTGTGTTCCGAAGATTAACGAAGGTTTTACGGGTGTAAAACGGCACGAGGGTGAGTAATTAATGACAGAATTTTCATTTTTGGGTGAACTAACCCTTTAAGTTCAGTTTACTACAATCAAATTTTGAGTTCCTGCAAATTTGTTCTATTAAGTACAATGAACTTTCATTATTATTTGAGTGAAACGAACTCAATTCATTTAATTCATTTCACTGTTCGGTTTTACAGTCGGTCCATGTGGCAAAGGACAATGGAAAAGCACCCAATATAGACACAGACATGTCCCCGCATTTAACTCATAATTGACGTATCCCAATATATATATATATATATATATATATATATATATATGATGTATTCCTGTGTGTATGCTTATCCTATGTTATATTAGCCTAGCTGTGATTCTTTAGTTATGTTAGGGTAACATCAAATGCTGATATCCAGGTTTAAGTATGTATCTAAAGTATGTATCTAGTATGTAAATGATAGAAAATGGTTGCTAATGTAGTAAAATAAAAATGTGCAAATGATGATATGAGTGCAGATCTTGACTGTACTAGGTCTTCACTGTATACACAGTTCCAGTGATGATTCATTTTATTAATATCATAGCAAATAAAACAATCTGATCCCCGCCGACAGGAAGGACCTCCTGCTGCACTCAGACTTGCACTTTAGTGAAAGCAGTCTGTGACTGAAGTTGCTGTTGTTAATCTCCCCCAGGACGTGGAGTGGATGTGAGAGATTGTTCATTATCGATCTCAGCTTAGAGAGTATTCTTCACTCCACCACCTGCTGGACTCTGTTTCTATCTCCCATACGGACACCCTCTCCCCAGCACGCCACATCAAAGAACAGAGCACTGGCCACCACTGTCGCTGCACAATAGGGGATGGTAGATGTTAAATGACCTCAGCCTCCTTAAGAAATAAAGTCAACTTTGACCCTTATTGTACACCATCTCCATGTGGCTCTTTCAGTCTAGCTTGTTGTTGAGCTGCACACCAAGGTATCTGTGGCTGGAGACCATCTCTATACCCTGGATGGTGATCAGAATTGATTGTGTCCTCTTCCTCCTGAAATCCACAATTTTTGAGATGTTAAGCCGGAGATGGTTGTGGTCGCTCCAGACCACAAAGTCCTCAGTTGTTCTCCTGTACTCCTCCTGGAGAAAGCAGTTGTCAGTACTGTACTAGAAGTCCACTGTGTAGATGGTAAACAGAAATGGGGCCAAAACGGTTCCTTGTGGCACCCCCGTATTACTCAGGATTGTATTACTCAGGACACTATTCATACACCTGACCAATGATGAATCCACCTGCATTGTCCTCATCTTCTCGCACAGCAGTCGAGGCTGAATCGTATTGAAGGTGCTTAAGAAGTCAAAGAAGCATGTAAGCAAGTAGCATGTAAATGAGGGCATCATCTACACCCATATTGGGCTGATATGCAAACTGTGGAGGATCCATGTGAGTTGACATGCTAGCCTTGATGTAAGAGAGGACCTGTCTCTCAAACGTCTTCATAATATGTGAGGTGAGCGCTACAGGTCTTTAATCATTGTGGTCGGTGGGGTGTCTCTTCTTAGGAACAGGGATCAAGCAAGATGTTTTCCACAGCCCAGGGACCTTCTGTAAGCGCGGGCTCAGATTAAACAGGTATGTGAAAATACCACACAACTGTGCAGAGCAGGTCATCAGCAGTCTGGGGCTAACATCGTCCAGCCCCACTGCTTTCCCCGGCTTCAGTCGGTCCAGTGTGTGTGTGTGTGTGTGTGTGTATTTCCCTTTTAAGCTGATTTAAATGATTAACTTTTAATTATTTAAATATTTCCCTTTTGAGCTAATTTGCTACACTGTCTTTTTCTGTGCAATACATGTGGGACAACAAGAAACATCAGTGTCTAATACTGTTTATAATACAATATACAACTACTAATAAAAGTAAATAAGTAAATAAAAGTCATCTTATGTTGTTTGCTCTTACCTTTGTTTCAGATGAGAATACTTTAATTTCAAACAAGTGTTCTTCCAATAAATGGTCATCCTATGAGGATTCAAAGAAGATACAGCACATATATACATGTATACATAATGTACATATTTAAGGAATCATACAGTCAGTATATATAATCAATCATAAAATAAACATCTGACAGTGTGATCAGGATATCATCTTTATCATGTGCATCTTAAAGGGGTTCATTTTTACAATGATTGTAGATTATCCTTATTATTACATGGCTAGATTTGGGGGGGGGGGGGGGGGGGGGATAGACTGCATTGTGCTACAAGAGACATGACTGGGTTTCAGGGACAACAGTTTAAACTAAAAATATTTCATCATGTACTATGTACTCTGTCGTCTACTCTAATGTATGCATTCTCTAAGCTTATTTTGTCTTCAACCTGTATATTTCCGTACAGAAATATTTCTGTACAGAATATACAGTGGCCTCAAAAATATTTGAATAATGTCTTGTAGTAGCAATTTCATTACATTGCACTTAAAATATCAAACCAAGTGGCATCTGCAAACAAATAATGCTAGAGCTTTTCTAAGAACTAATTTCACTTTTCTGAACCACTCTTTCAGTTTTTAATTGCTTTTAAATTTTCATGGATGTTTGAAGTCAGTTCCCCTCAAGTTCAGACAAATCCTCTAGCAGAATAGCCAGAACACAGCTTTTATAGGCTAAACTGGCAAGTATTTAGTGATCTCCCCTTTCACTAGAGCAATGGGCTATATCAACGTGATCTCATGAGAAAACGTGTGTATTTTTACGTAAATTGTGGTTCTACCACACGTACATTTACTTACGTTTTCATACACAAAAACGTACAACATTGACGTATTTAGAGGACTAAAACGTAAAAATACTTACGTATTAACAGCAATAAAAACGTAAATCATGTAACGTAAAGTGTGAATGTATATGAATTCCCATGTATTAATATTAAAATCGTGGCTTTAATGATTTAATGTTGTTTTTAGTCGAATTTATTGAAAGCAGTTTACTCATCTACTTAATATGAAATAACATTTCTGTTCGTGACTTGTGCTGCTCGTTTCGGAGGATTGCATAATGTTAAACAAGACTACAATTTAAAACCTTATGAATAAATTTTCTGTAATTGTTTAACCATTTTGTAATATTTAGTTTGTTTGCTGTGAGACACAGAAGGCGTTTTCTCCTATGCAGTGACTGACAATACAACCATAAGATACACCGAAGCACAACATAAATTCACAAATCACATCCATTTTATTTGTTCGCGGTACTCCAAATCTTTAGAATCCATATGTTTGTAAGGAACAGATCCGAATTCAGCCCTTTATCCATCGATCTTCATCTTCATTCTCAGCAACAGCGACAGTCACAGTCAAAGCTCGCGCTCGTTATGATTCAAATTTGAAAGTAGCGCCACCATCGAGAAGCGTTACGACATGGTTTACGGCACTGATATCGAACGCTCATTGGTTCTCACCTGCTTCGTCACAGATTGCGACATGCCGTGTTTCAGTGGATTGACATTTGAAATGAGTGCGCGCCTTCACGGAGAGAAACTGAATTTATCATATTTTCATGGATTAATAACTTACATTCTGCTCTGTACCCTATAAGAAACTATTACCGCCAACTATTACTCATCATCATTTGAACTACTTTTGGTACCACTTTTGACATTTTCGCAAAAAAATAAATTATTCTGATTACGCTTGTTTGTCTGTCATTCTTTTATTTATAACAGTAGGTAGTTTAAAGAAATGGTTATGGGTAGGTTTAGGGGTAGGTGTAGGATTAGTGGCTCAAAATATCGTTTTAATGTTATATTTTTACTAAAATTGTAATTTTCCTACACATTTCTGCCCATTATGTTTTATTCTTTTAACATTCTGTATAAAATGGGTAGGTTTAGGTTCGGGATGGGGTTTAGGGATCTTACATTTATCTACAAAACGATAAAAGGGAAATTATACATATATCTTTAAGACATGATAAGATTCGTAAATATTTTACGTTTTTTCGCTGTAAAAACGTAAGTATTTTTACGTTTTAGTGCCATAATTACGTCAATATTGTACGTTTTAGCACCTTTCTAAACGTACAAAAATGTACGTTTTGTGTCTTTGAAAGTTACGTATTAATACCTACGTATTAACAATGAGACCAGGCTGGCTATATGCACGGAGCGTTCTTTATAACTTCCACATTAATATAAGCCAGCTCGAAAACTTCCGGCGAGATGTCATTTGCTGGTGTGTTGAGCATCAGTAGTGTAATACTTAGTTCATAATCAGAATATAGTCACTTAAATTGTCAGGCATAGCATTAATTTAGTTATTCAAACGTAAGACGACATAAAAAATAAATAAATAAAGACGTACCTCATTGTTCCTCCTCGGCTAAATTCAATTCGACCATCAGTTTTCACACTTTTATGTGAAAAAATTAAATATTTATTGTGCACTTTAAATAGATTAATTGAATAAAATGTGTGTTTTTACAAGAGTGCTGAAATCATTGATCTTGTGCTGCACTGACTGAAAGCTGCTGTAATTACAAAGGGAAAGGGCGGTGCTCGCTTTCTGTCATGAATCACAAGAAAAGTTATTGTTTTTCTTAAGATTTTTTGAGTACTTCATACTTCACATTGACAAAATGTATTTTTAAACCTAGTTATTTTATAATGTTTAGTCAAAAACGAAGTCTAAAACGATTAGAGGAAATGGCTGATATATGCGCAAATAAATGCTACTTTGCCGCCACCTGCTGGTTAAAGTGGTAATTATTGTCTTTTTTTATTTTTAAATAAGTGCTTTCTATCAAATGTTGAATTTCCTACATTTTGAAACGTTCGATTTTACAATGGGGACAATCTCAGAAGGATGAACAAATAATGTTTGTGGTCATCACATTAAAAATAACATTTCAAGTGCTGGGGGAAAAAATGCGTGTGCGTGTCTAATTACAGACACGGCGTTTTTAAATGGTGCCAATAGCTTCGTCTTTATTGCAATCAATAAAACTGGTTTATTGGCAAATTAGGTAAATGTGATAAGTGCATTAAAATATGAATACAACTTTAAAAAGTCAACCATTGATGGTTTTGTGTCGATGTACAGCGACTACAGAATGAACAGCTAACAGTTCACCGGAAATGCCCGAGCTGGCTTAACGACAATCAGGAAGTAACCGTGCATATAGTCAATTGCAGGAAACTGGCCCTCTTAAACCTAAATGGAATGGAAAAGGACTGGAAGGCCAAGAAAACCTTCAAACTCCGATCAGAAGTTTCTCAGAGTTTCTTCTTCGAGAAAATGGAAGAAGTCCAGGAGGTCACGCTAAATACTGATTTTTGCTTAAATTAAATATTAAATTAAAAAAAAAAATTAAATTAAATTTTTGCTTAAATTACTAGGAGAACCGTAAAATACATTTCCCACTGTCATTTATTGATTTCGCTATCAGTGATGGCTTAGTGAGTGTCTGCCCTACTGTTTGAACTGTGTTTCACACCTCACTCTCCTTGCTTAGTACACATTCATTGAGGACTGTTAGTTGCATGTTATGGACATAATATCCCAGCAAAACATTGGTCTGACAGCAACGTTGTGTCCCTGGTCGCGGTAGGACGGCATGAAAATATGTTAAACAGAACATTTCCTAAAAATGCATCCAGATATGTTTGTACATGTCTATAATTCTCTGGGGTTGCATGTATAATTGTTACTTTGACTTTTAGCTATGTGTAGTTCATATAATACTTAATTCATTAGCAATGTGCTGGTGCGTGTAAATACACACTCGTCCTTCCCCGTAGGTATGCGCTTGCACCTCCCTGAATCCACCCATACAGCCCTTCGGAAATGTTTAAATGGAATTAAGGCAATGAAAATGCATGATGAATAAAGGACTAGAGAGAGAAGGAAAAAAGTGCTAATGAATCTGATGAATATTCAGGTGGCTGCATGGGCTGCTTCTGGTCCGGCGAGAGCTGTCTGTCAGCTCTGATCCGTTTCCTCTCTTTCTTCACAGCAGCACCACAAAAACACAAAGGCTGCTTGACAGGTCTTAAAATGAATAAGATGAGCTATTTATTATAATTATAATTAAGTCATAGAAAAGTCATGGAAATTATATTGAATATACAGTTCTTATAGTTATGCTCTAAATCCATTAGGTTTAGTATTTTAGGTCTGCTGAAAAGAATGCGTCAACTGGTCTATTTTTTTTTTTTTTTAAATATATCTTTTACCCACTCATTAAAGGATAATAAGGATTTTAAAAAATTATTCTTACTCAAAATTTCTACCCAATAAAATATTTTATTCATTATAAAAATAACCATGCTGATTTAAGATGAAAGTTAGCATTTTCTGCTTTCTAAATGGATGTTATAGATCTAATCGTGAACAATTAATCTGATGTGTATGTTTAATTTTTTAATAATTTTTTTGACCTCATAAATGTCAGACTTCTCTCTGGTGACATATGCAGGATTCTCCAATCATTTAGTCCAATTAAACCCTGCCCCTGTAAACTCGCATTTATCAGCCTCCACTTTTGAGTACAACGGCCACATCTCAAAATCCAAAACTAACAAGGATGCATAGTCAACATCCTAAATTTTGATATTCCATTACACCCAGTCGTATATCACAATACGAAAGAAAACATCTGTTGCTACTTACATTTCAGTGACTTTAATTTACATGACTGTTCTAGGTCTAATTCAAATTTAAATCACTTTAAGTCATCTTGAAGCCCCTTTGGAAGTTTGCTGAGGCCCTCTATTGAGCCCCAGCCCCCTGGTTGAGAACCACTGCTTTACTGATACCATATCAGTAAATATAAAAATATGAAAATGTCTATTTCTTAGCACAACCTAGTGTTATTGCTATTGCTCATGTTTAAAGTAGGCAAGCTGTGAGGGTTTTAATTTTTGGCCATTTTTATTTTAGTTCTTTTAGTTTGTTAGTTTTTCTCTATTTCAGATAATGAAAATGCTTTCATTTAGTCTTCATTTTTAGTTTTTGTTAATGATAACACCCTGGGGGCTGATGATTTAATGCAAGTGAAAGTGTTTCCCCTGGCCTACAGGTTGTTAGGAATGCATCAACTATCTCTTTCCAGGTCACTGAACTATTCTGACCTCTCTTGAGCTGAGTGCTCAAACTTTTCCTAGCCTACGTTCTGGCCGGCTGTCGCTGTGCCAGCTCTCGTGGTTGATGCAGAGACGGGGTGGAGATGGTGTCGGGGAAGTGATGACAACGGAGAGGCAGCAGCTCAGGACGGAGACCCTGGCCACCCTGCCCCCCCTCGCTGAATCTTCTACCCCCGTATTCAGGGACACGGATCTCATCTCTGGACTAATATCTCAAGCAGTCCACAGATGGGGAATTAAATTGGAGAGCTGGCTCGGTATCAGCCGAAAGATGAATGGAAGGATGGACGGATGGAGCGCAGGGTGGCAGAGGGAGGGAAGGTTGCAGAGAGGGAAAGGAGGATAGTTGTAGATGAAGAAAGCAGACAGGAACAGTGGAGGAAAAAGTGTTGGCAGAAGTAGGAGTAAAGCTAAGAGAAGCACACCTCTTTTCAGTCAACTCAAGCCTGACTGCAGGAAGCATATGCCGTATCCGTTCATGAGAACACCTAGGTCTTACACTTACACATGCAGTTCCTGATTATTGCATAACAGTACTGTAGCTTTACATGATGTGGAAAACAAAGCGATGGGTAACAAAGCAATTTTGGCAACACTTTAGTTTAGGGTCCAATTCTCAATATTAACTAGTTGCTTATTAGTTAATTCATTAATAAATAAGACAACATCTAAGACGTCCATTCAAATTTCATTTTGGAACTATTTTTCAACCATGACGGGACGTGTCGGAAGGATGTCTTTTCAACGGTCATTAAACGTCAAAATGTTTGCTGGGATGGCATAACATCATGGCAGTGACCTCATTTTAGAAAACACTGTAAATCTGCAAATTATTGCAGGATACTTTCCCAAGTTACAAATTCAGAAATGTGTGAGATGAAAGGCACTTGGATGAACATCTCAAGATTTGGTTGCAAGTAATTTGGGCAGAAAATATAAAAAACTATGAAGGACAGACTCACCAGATGCGTCTTTAGGTCATTCGGCATACATGCAGGCTGGGCATAATGAACGTATGTGATGAATGAAAATGCCTGTGAGGGAATGAGAAGCAATCAAGTTCCATCTCAAGAAGTCTGGAAACACTGTGACTAGGCCAGCTCTTCTTGTAATACAAGAACTCCACTAACATATTAGCAAAGACTTAGTGATTAAAACTCACAGTGATGAAAATCCAGACTTTCCCAATCATTACGGTGTCTTGTTAACCATCAGAGTTTAGCTCCATATGACACAATGCTTCGCCTTGATGGATGCATAACATGGAGAACACAGAAGAGAGTCGATATTAAAAATTACAACACCAAAGATGGGCAAAGAAAGAATTTGCTAATTCTGTAATGGACTCAGTTTATTGATTCATCTAGACAAATGCACTCAGTCTTTTATCCACTTCAGTAAATGTGTAGCACAGAGAAAAACAAAACATCTAGCGGCCTCTAGAGTAACTTTAATAGATTTTCACTTACAGGACAGTAATATACATAAGTGTCAAGGGAATTAACAAACACTAATATTACTGGAAACAGTTTATACCCAATTAAAAATCCTCTTAAGAAGTATAAAGATCTACAAACTTTAAGCATTAACATCTGTAAGGACAAATGCATGCATGTGGTTATTAGTTATGTAACACAAAATCAGTGTTTCTCAACTCCAGTCCTCGGACCCACCTCCCAGAATGTTTTAGACAACTCCTTAATTAACACCCGTTGAGTGTTTTAATTGTTGAGACATTTCAATAAAACTGGAGTTAAGCCAAATTAAACACTGAGTTACACCTAAATCAATACTCGTAAAGTAACCAGAAGGACTTAAATATCATTTGAAGTGCAATGAGGCACTGGGCCCTTTCACAAGAGCACAGATTAGTGTCATACTGATCCATCGCAAGGGTTTTAACATTTAGGTCTATGCCTGGTTTCACAGACAGGGCTTAGACTAAGCCAGGTTTAGGCCTTAGTTCAATTAGGACATTTAATTTGCTTTTATAAATCTAGGCTACCCTAGAAAAAAAAAAAAAACTGGTGTGCATCTTGAGACAAAACAATGTCGCTGACATATTTTAAGATATGTCGGTGTAAGTTGCTTTCAGTTCAAACAGTTCAAACATGTATTTTAGTCTAGGACTAGCTTCAAGGGATAGTTCACCCAAAAATGAAAATTCTGTCATCATTTACTCACCCTCAAGTTGTTCCAAACCTGTATGAATTTCTTTGTTCTGCTGAACACAAAGGAAGATATTTTGAAGAATGTTTGTAAGCAGGCCGCTTTGGGGCACCATTGACTTCCATAGTAGGGAAAAAAAAAATACTATGGAAGTCAATGGTGCCCCAGAACTGTTCAGTTTCCCACATTCTTCAAAATATCTTCCTTTGTGTTCAACGGTTTGGAACAACTTGACAACTATCCCTTTAAGCCTTGTCTGTGAACACGGGGGTTAGTGTCATGGCACCTTACGTTTTGATGGCAAGTGGCAGTTGCCGCTGGTCTATGAAGCATTTTCAGTGGCACCTGGCATTTAAATTTATGGGGCAATAGGGATGAAATTTTGATATTGAAAAAAAACGGTGTTCATAATTGCATACTCATTTGTTTATTCGTTCACTAAGCCTTATAATGCATGTCAGATGAGTGCACAATATGAACAAGGGCTGGAGCTGTCACAGAAACAACTGTCACACGTGAGAGAAAAAAAATTAAGAACTGTGTTGTAATTAGGCCTAATACAAATGCAAAACATTCTATACCCTATTGTGTATATGTAGCCTATACATGTACACTTAGAGACTCGGCATGGAACGGAAGTTGAGAAAGTCTTTCTTCGCATTTTATACTATAACCTGGTCAAGAGAGTGAACTAACGTTATCTGCCCGAATATTGGATGGGAATGGCTGCACCCACTTAAAACCCTTTCACGTCTTTAGCATGCCGGCAGAGACTTGGTGCGACATGAATCGATCGATCTCATTCATCACACACAGGACAATGAACAAACAGAAACTTGACAACTGATTTTTCATTCAGTGAACTGAATGTTAACATTGGCTGCAATGGATGATGCATTTCCTGAAGGTAGGCTATATGCAATATTATTTAAACATGAAATGTCAGACATACAAATTTGTTTTAAATAATGTATCTGAACCGTCGGTACTATGTAATTACAGAGATGCTCTCATCATACGTTGGGGAAATGCCTACTACTGCCTAAAAGAGGATAAAAACCTCGTGGCATACAAAAATCCAGCGGTTGCGTTGCCAAAAACGTACCAATACGCCCCTCGCAATCGGTCGTCACCAGGTGTGCTGCAGTCTTTACCGCCTTGTGTCAGTGGCAGGAAAACGTCAGATGCCAATTCACTCAAATTAATTACCAATACTGTCTGCTTCACATACAAAATATCCGTCAAAACAAGACCAGTAGAAAGCTATTCTGGAATAGTAGCATGATATATACTACCCAAACAGTAGCTTTATATGTTGTATTCATATTTAAGTAAATACATACATTTAATTCTTTCATATATATTTATAATAACTAAGTACCCATTTTAGTTCGAAAACCAAGCATCTAATAGCACTCTCTCAAATATACGCCTTACCTTTCAGCCGCCTTGTCTTGTTCTGCAACATACTTTCACTTTCCTGCTTCAAGCAACGAGCCCCCTTGTGTTGCCGGGAGTTTAAAATCCCCCAAACACACCAGACAGGAAGCCGGAGAAAGTGACTGAGTGGAATTTGACAGTGTTTATATATAGTAAACGATGTTCTTATGTAGCGTGGGTTAACCGTGCTAAGTGTAGCGCTCTTTAAAACCAACGGCAACTTTAGGCGCAATTGCTCATTGACAAACGGAGAAAGTCCCCACCCCCTCTTACCGTTTCCTGTAGGTCATCGTGATTTTACCAAATAAGAACAACATCACTGTCCGAAATTTAGTTCTAACCCTACCTATAACTTTTCCCTGAAATCAGAGGGAAATGATGAATAACACGTGATACACCTAACCCTGATTGTAAGCCAAAACTTGACAAAAACTGTAAACTTGTCAAATCTGATTGGTTGATTGGAATGTTGTTCCAGGATCGACAAAGATAATGATCCAGGAACATGTTGTACTTGGTGACAATTACAAATTGCAGTATAATTAGAGGTTCAAGCACGTAGTGCTGAAACCTTATTGTAATTGTAAGGATTTTTAGGGGTTCAAGCACGTAGGGGGTGCTACAGCGATCAAAAGCGCGAAACCGCTCATAACCTCTAGACAAGGAATGTCAAACTCATTTATGTTGAGGGCCGGATTGGAAAAAAATAACCATTAATTTAAAAAAAAAAAAAAAAAAAGAAAGAAAAAAAAAAACCTTAGTTGCATTAGTATTAACCACATAAACAACAAATTAATTTGCAAGAAAACTAGTACACTGCTTTTTAAAACTGCATCTGTTTTTACAGCGAAAAAACTATTAGATTTTTAAAATAATGCTTTACTTAATATTTTTTTATTAGTGATGCACTTATTTTGATTTTTCATAGCCAATTCCAATTTTTTTAGAAGCAAATTGGCCGATTCTGATACTGGTTGCAGATTTTTTTTAAAGCAAATTTATTTGTTGTTTATATGTTTAAAAATATGTGTAGCTCTTTGATATTAGAGGCAAACACTGCATTTTTATCACAATCCCAACAAAGATGTTATGCACATGAGCATGAGCAGTTGTTTTTAATTTAAATTATTAAATTAGTGTGTGTGTGTCTGTGATTGTGCTGATTAGTTGATCAGCACCGCTATATAATGCCGCGTTCCAGGCAACCCGTAACCCGTGTTTTTCCAACCTTCTACCCGTGAAAGTGCACTGGAACGGCAGTCAAACCCATGACTTCCCACCGTGAACTCGTACTAGATCGATGTACTCCCAGTTCCGCGCTCTGACGTCACATAGCCTGCGAAACAACAATGGCAGCCCCTACGGGTGCGGTGTTTATGCACAAGTGCACGGTTAAATAACGTACAATAAAAGGTATAACAGCTTCTCTTGCCTCATGTGCCGTTTCCAATGGCGAGTAGTACGGGGGCTGCGTGGAGTTCCGATCATATGCGAATGCGGAAATTTCGGATCCGATTTGAGCTTCGGATGCATTGAAATATTTAAACTTCTGCGGCTAGACCGTATGCGACCTGCCGACCGGATATGATGTATTCTAATCAAAACTATGAGCTCGAAGTTAGAATTACCAGTATTTTAACACTTTAACTTTATCTGTAAACACTATTTCTGTAAAATGGCGGTTATTAATAATTATGTCAGAAAAAAGATTTATAATTATAATTATTAAATCAATTTTTACGTTGATTACCTCTATAAAATCTACTATGTTTTTATTTTAGATGTATTGAGGGTCATTTGCTTTGTATGGATCTATTCATACATGCATTAACGTTACATTCATTAAAATCGTTCAGTTTACCATGCAATAAGCCGAGGGTACGGTTGCTTCACGACCAATTTCAAAGTTCCGTGCGACTGCCGCTAGGAGGCGAAATGCGACAATCGGATGCGAATGTCGTGTGCAGTGGAAAGGCGGCTTTTGAGTCTCCCTGGTCCTGTTCTTCGCCTGGATTTCATGCTGGATTCACCTCGGAAAAAACACGGCTGTCCATTGCGTCCCTGCGCTGCCAAGAGTTACCATTTATCTCTTGCTCTCTTCCTAGCTTGGACTTTTCTCAATAAATTGTTATATTTCACATTCGCTACTGAATCTTCCTTTGGGTTCGTGACAGACATTAGGTGGCGCTTATGGAACAGCAGTGATATAGCGTTTCCTTGGTTACCGCTATACACAAAGCAGCGCTGCGTCGATAAATAGGCTACGGAGATAAGAGGAAAAGCCATCAATTTTTCTGAAGACAGTTCCCTTCATAGATACATTCATATCAACCCCGATTTAATATTTATTATTCTTCCTATTTTTCGCGAACAGTGAGTTTGTGCGTGGTACAGTATTTTCTCTGGCGCGTCTGTTCTCCTCTTTGTTCTCCTCCACAAACTGTGTTCAGCGTGTGCCTATGTTAACGTCCTGTTTAGAGACTTAATAAATATTTTCTCACAAATGAAATTTTGGGAAATTATTACAAAGCACTCTGTTTGCAAGCCTGGAATAAAGATTGACCAAAATAAAACTAAAAAACATTTGGATTTATGACCAGTGGACTAGTGCATCTCTATTTTTATATATATATATATATATATATATATATACAGTTCAAATCATCCCCCGGGCTGGATTGGACACCTTTGTGGGCCGTATTCAGCCCGCGGGCTGTATTTTTGACACCCCTGTTCTAGACCGTTTGTTCTAGACTCAAGTGTCTTATATCTTTGGAATCATTGCCTCAAAACAAACAAAATGTATATCTCCGATTTCATTTCCGGTATGCAAATTATTCCGCCATTTTGAATTTTGTCCAAAATTTGTACTTTTGCGAACTAGTCCTAGTCCATTTTCAATGTGAGCCGGCGGCGAGCAGCTGCGCGTCTTGGACGGTTTGGGCGTGGATGAGAGTTGAAGCAAAGTCCCTTTAAGACGAGTCATTTCACTCGGCGGCCATCTTTGAAACGCCTCTCGGGCATCCTGGGCATCATGCAGCTCCTATCTCTTTGAATGGGGAAACATCAATTCTCCAAAGCTGTTTGCCAAGCTTTCGATTAAATTTTATATTTGAAATCACCAATGAAATCTGACAACAACTGTCTCATAATTTTTTTTTTCCAAACGCTCAAATCATGACAAAAAAACAGTATTTAGGCTGGATCAAGCTAATGCGCATGCGCAGACCTAAATGCGCGTCTCTTGTGCCTCATTTCGGAGGCGCGCGTCTGACTGTTTCTATAGAAACCGGTGCTTCTAACGGCCGCTGCAGTGACGCGATGACTTTACAGGTCGGCGATTGGCTCTTATTTTGAAGGCGGGACTTATTCCACCATATTGAGCGTTACACTTTCTCCCATTCAAAACAATACGAGTGATGCGTCTTGAGTTATTCTATAGTCTTTGGTTGAAGTCAGGTCAACTTTATAGTAATGAGCTATGACGCGGTTCGGCGGCAACCAATTGAATTGTAGAAGTCCTCCACTTGAGAGGATTCCAGAGAACGCAGTCGTGTAAACTTTGGTTCCGACCACATTTGTTTCCAAGCAAAATGCAGGAGAGGTTGTTCATTGCTGTTGCGGGTTTCCCAATCATTTACGACGTGTCCCTGTTTGCCTACAAGGACATAAATTTAAAAAAAAATGATGCATGGACCAAGGTGTCTGAAACTGTTGGTGTTCCTGGTGAGTTGCTGATGTGCATTAATTAACGTTATATATTTTCTGAAAATAAGCGGGAATTGCATGCTAACTCTAGCGCCAGAGCAAAACTACGGAGCCCCGCACATGACATGCAAGAAAAAAAATTTAATCGTGCACACAATTTACTAATTCGTTCCCTTGATTTATAAATCATGCGCATGTTTATAAAACGAGGGAACAAAATAGTAAATCGTGCGCACGTTTTAGTAAATCGAGGGAACGAATTAGTAAATTGTGCGCACGATTTAGCCTACTATTTTTTTCCTGCATGTCATGTCCGGGGCTCCGTACAAAACAGTGTTGCTGCTGCAAAATGTTTCTGACATAGACACATATTGGATTTTATGAAAAATAGGTGTTGTATCCAATTTGTGACATCCGATGGCGACGAGAGATGTATGTCTCATATTTTAAAATGAAAGCAGTCAAGAGGAGTGGAGCAGGGGCGAGCAGTGTCCTGCCATGGCACTACAGTAGGGTCATGGGCTTCCTCAACAGCTTCCTGGAAGATTGCCTTCTTAGAAGACTGCCAGTAATATGGTAGGGGGGGTCAGGAAAGCCCTGACAAATTGTTCATTAATTATTTGTTAAAATAATTGTACATATTTGTATATGTTAAAAACCTACTTTTGCAAAATAGTCCTAGGTTTTTCACCCGATCGGAACCAAACCAGTGCAGAAAAATTCTCTGGACTCTCTAGATCAATAATTATCAATTAAAAAGTTGAACTTTACCCTTTGGGTCACTATAACAGGGTCATTTAGAAAATGGGCGTGGCAAAATATACTCAAAAGCCTATAAATCCTAAAGGAAAGCTCAGAACTTAAGCACATGCAGCATATGACTCTAAAGAAGCATGCCAACTTTTATGGAGATCGAACCATAGGTGGCGCTATAACTATTAAAAAGCTTTAAAAACCATACATTTTCAATGGTAAATTGCCTGTTTTGGCAGAAAATGTATATAATATTGGGTGTGGTCGACTTATTTTCACGGGAGTCACGTCCTTAGACTCCTGAATCCTTGCCGAGTCCAACGATACCAAACATGCTAGGTTCTGACTTAATGTTCCTGCAACGTTGTGATTTAGCACTTAAAAAACTTTTGCGAATATCTTCAAAATTGTTAGTCTGATCGAGACGGAACCAGCGTAGGAAACACGGAACCTAAGCTCGTTAACTAATAGTTGTAGCCCAAATGTCTACATTTTGCTAGGAAGTAGCAAAAAAATCCAATCAAAGTCGCTCATGGGTCATTTTTTATGCTCTCATATATATGAGTGTCTATAACTTTAAAACGAAATGAGATATTTTCACCAAATTTGACACACATATGTATGGACACACTCTGAGGACACCCAAAAAAAGTGGTGGAGATCGGGCAATAGTAAAAGTAAAAGTAACAGCAAGAATGAAAACTAGAGATTCTTGTTTAAGCTTTTAATCTCTAAAAACATGAAGTGAATGAACCACATACAAGGTTTTATCCTGCTTTAGAACTGATTGTATTTAATTATCAAACTGTAAGACTACTACCTAATGCCAGTACGCAACATGCTACTCAAAGTTGTAAAACCTTGGATTTAACTTAAGCAGAAGCTGATTTTCAAAATTGTGAGTGTCAAGTCTGGCTCTTTTGGGGCTAAAAAGCAATCCTGCTGTGCTGAAAAGCCTCTTCAATGCAGCCGATGCAGGAAGAGGTGTATTAGTCTTGATAGAGAGGCTGCAAATAGCAGGGAACGTGAGCAGAGACTCCCTGTGTCTGAAACACAGGCCAGATATCCATCCAACTCTTTGCTGGCTTCATGTGTTGTCGGTTTCAAAGAAGCGAAAAAATCTACATCATCAGATGAACTGTTGGCCACAGGTGCTCTTGTTGGCCACGGGTGCTCTTGATCCTGTGGCTGATTTTGGACTGTGATCACAGCTGAATCACGTTCTTCCTCCATTTTCTTCCACTGATTGGAAGAAGACCAGAGGCTGTTTTTTGAATGGATGTCAATGGATGAGAGGCTTCACTATGCTGATTAAACAGCTTTTGTGGGGAAATAGCTAATCATTTAATTAATCGACAGCCTGTTTGCTAATCTTCAGCATGTTTTACACTAAACAATACTTTCGTTGGGAACTATATGTAGATTTTAGCTTGATAAAAATGTATTTTTTTAAGAGAAGGCAGGAATATTGCGACTGACGTCACTGCCATTACACGATAGGCTGAGAGATTAAGTTAGCCGTTACGCTTTCTCCAACGGTAAGAGATACAGACCCTCTCATCTCCCTATAATATACAATCTCTGGTTATAATTTCTCTAATTTCCAGGTCAAGGTGCTGTGCATTGTGGTAATTGATGCGACATGACGTCACTTCCAAAGGACCAATGAACATATCTGACCAATTTCATGGAATGTGAAAACTAATCTCATTGGCTGAATAAATAACATTTAAATTAAACTGGGCATCAGCGCAATTCAATTGGTTTGGTAATAGCAAGGGGAAATAGAATAAAGTGATCTCCAAAAAAGAAGTACTTTTTGACTGTAAATAAAATTGTAAGGAGTAAAAAGTACTTTTTTTTTCTTAAAAAATGTAATTAAGTAAAAGTATTGATTTTTAATTGTACTCAAGTAAAGTAAAAATCCCCAAAAAATAATACTTAAGTACAGTAATCAAGTAAAATTACACCTCTGCATACTACTCACTAATATTGTTCTATAATTCATATTTAGACTTTATAAAATCACCATTTTAACATTTACTCTCACTTTTTTGTCAAAATTCATCACTTCATTTCCATTCGAGTATTAGTTTTAACAGTTGTGCCACATTATGAGTAAAATGAAACCTGAAAGTGGTGTTATACTGAGATTTGCAGAAAACACTGTTACCCATCATGTATTTCAAATATTGAATCTACAAGAAAATATGTGTCTCTGTGTGTGTTTGTTTGTGTGTGTAAGCATGCTTAGTGGGTATCAAGTATTATTGTTTAAGCCTTTTCTTTCTCTGTTTTAGCATATATCATAGCTGTTCCTCTATGATTTAAGTGGTTACATGCTAAATAAAACGTAATATCTTTTCTCAAGTATATGTGCTTAAAGGCCTTAAATGCTTGAACCCCGATAAATGCTGCTTGCAGCTTTAATTGTATATTACAACACAAGAACAATTCCATGTTGTTCCTCTTTTAATAAGTAAATTGGTACTAATAGATAAAATAAAGCAAAATATTGTTAAGTTGTGGCCAAAATTGATGTCAAGCCTAGGAAAGTCGACATCTTCATCCTTTATTTGAATATTAAAAATGTGTCAAATACTTTTTTAGGCATATTGCAGGAAGGAACAAAAAGATGATGAACAGGTAAAAAGGCTTTAATAATCCACACTCAAAATAACAACAGGCAGACAAACACAACTCTAGCATTAACAATCATCATTAAAAAAACATCATTTGGGTCATTAAAAACAAATATTCCCTCTGGATATCACATTGGGTCACTACTGTATATATTATGCTGTAATATATACTACCAGGAATTCTCTAAAGAGTTAATTAAACTTTGCTGCATCAGCTGTCAGATCCATTCATTCTTGTTAAGTTGATCGATAAAACATCTGGCAAGAGATTAATCGATCATACACTGTCACTGAACCAATGAATTCGATATTTGAATAAATGCCCGGATAATGTCACTACACAGATTTTTTTCTAAGCACAGCATCAGCAGAGCACCGGACATGAATGAGAATGCTAATCGATAGCTTTTTCCATGTACTGTAAACCTCTTTGGTAACAGAGACCGATGTGATTTCCTCAAATGATCAATTCATTTATATCTGATAGACATTTTTTTATGTCTGATATTTCAAAAGAGAAAACAACCGCAGCATTTCTTAAATCATCGAGGGGGAATCTTCCTTGACAGCAAAATAATCTTCATTTACTAAACAATGAATCTCAACACACACATTAAAAGCTACACTACAAGATATACTTTGTATCTTATTTACCCCTAAAAGGTTGGTATTACTACTCTACAGCATGAATATGCACCTTTTAGGAGAATATAAGGTATGAAGTTGTCCCTTAATGGTACTGCCCCAATAACAAGCTGTTGTAACCTAAAAGGTACAATTTTTGCACATTTTTTTTCCCCACAGTGAATAAAAATAACAGAACACATTAATATTAAAGCTGCCATGAGAGATTGTTTGCTAACTCCCTGATTTGCTAACGCTCTAGCTTAAACCACACATCATATCTTCATAACCACACCCTGGAAGACAACTATGTCAACAAACTTGTACACACACAAAAATAGCCGCCTCTCAGACAAATGTTATTCCCTTTAGGACACTTATTTTAGTGATACATTGTATACAGAAAAAGCGCCATAGCAGCAATTAGCAAAACCAGAAACTTTACTAGTTATTTTCAGTATTGACACAGGGATAGCTCCTCTATATCACACACTCAAACCCTCCAAACATCAAAGAATTAAATATATAATCCACAAATTACACAAATATAAACCCATCTTCAAACAAATGTGCATCCAGTCTTCCTTTCAGAATTTATGACTGTTTTCCAGGGTTGGATTTTGTTGCTTCTTTGAAGTCTGGGTTCAGCAGAGACATAAGATCCAACATGGCTTGACTGATTTGAAAGCCAAATTTGTGAGAATCCTATGAACGAGAAAAAAATAGAATACTGCCTTTTAGTTTCATATGCTATACAGGAGTACAAGAGACTTGTTTGTGTCAAACAGCACCATTTTAAGCCGGGTGCACACTGTGCGATTTATAACAGTCCTTTATGTGATATGATTACATGGGGGGGGGGTGCTTGTTTTAGCACGCCAAATATGCTAAAACAAATTGCTGAGTGGAAGAGAGAAAGGGGGGACGGGATCAGGAAAGGTCCACGAACTGGAACTGGAACTCGGGCAGCCCACAAGGATATTGGCGCTGACGATAGAACATTAATTTAAACTTGACTGCAATGTTTTATTCTCCATCATTCAATACATTTGCCTGTACATAAATTAACCTTTATGTTATGTGATGGCAGATTAAAATCTATAAATCAAAATATTTATTGCATTTTTGAAGTAAGGCCTCAGCACCCAAGGCTCTATTGCCTCAATGGAGTACATTGTCTTTGGGTAGATTGCTGAGGCGGATTGCCGGTAACAACCATTTTAGGATTGTTTGTGATATGGTCTTAAAGAGTTTGTTGACCCAAAAATGAAAATTCTGTCATTAATTACTCACCCTCATGTCGTTCCAAACCCGTAAGACCTTTGTTCATCAAAAATATCTTAATTTGTGTTCCAAAGATGAACGAAGGTCTTACGGGAATGGAACGACATGAGGGTGAGTAATTAATGACAGAATTTTTATTTTTGGTGAACTAAACCTTTAACAACGTCCTCTTGACTACTCCTAACTTTTCATGGAGTTTTAGCACTAAGATGCTTTGTGAAATACTCTTAAAGCAAAAATTTAGATTATATATATATATATATATATATATATATATATATATATATATATATATATATATATATATATACACACAATTTTTTCCCCTTGGGTTAAAGGTTTGACATGTTGCATAAATTATTTGACTAAAATGCTTGTATTGAAATATCTTACATTCTACCAAAGATAAAACTGTGCTAGATTATGAGTTTTGTGAGGGAGGGGCCTTTATGAAAACTGGACGTTTATGATTACTAGGCAACTATAAGTGATTTTCAAGTTGAAATTGTGTATAATGCATAAAAGTGATTGTAAAATATGTATTTTAGGTATGGGAATGACGTGTTGAGTTTTGAATAGCGTCACTGGGCTAGATTTGGGCTAATTTTGATTGGCCTTTGGGCTAGTTTTGTTACACAGACCTGGCAACCCTGTTTGTACTTTACTTGTTTAACTGCTTTATATAAATTATTATATTGAGAATTTTGTTACTTTTTTAGAAATCATAATAATTTTGTTTTGTATTAGTTGAATTGGAGACTGTTATTAAGCCTATTTGCAGTGCAGAACAAGAAGTCAAAATAATGCCATGACCTGAACATTAAAAATAAGGCAAGCAATTCATTGTTCTGAAATTATGCTTTGATCTTACAGTCTCTGTGCAGGAGTGCTTGCAGGACACATGGAAGTTGATCATTTCCTCTCCCATGATGATGTAAGACACACCATAGCCATCATCAGCCACCTTACACAGGAACAAAGCATGAACACAGTGAACAAAAGAGTGCTTCTACTTGTTTGTGTATGTATCTGCTGATCAGTTACTCACCGGACCAAAGCCTCCTCCCAACGAGATAAATTCAGGATGGTTAACCAGATCAAACAACTCCATCTGTTGCACAGGGGTCTGAGAGGTAGAGAGGCGCCAAGGCTCTGATAAAACCTGCAAGCCACATGTAAAAAATAAACAAACAACTTCATGCACACACATTGCAGCTCTTTTCTCACCCATGCCATGAATGTCCTTTATATCACACATTAACATTTTTAACAAACAATAAGCTGCCAATTAATTAGTTTAGTTGAAGAGTGATTCATTTTATTTTTTGGTGCTATTAAACATCCTCCTAGGCTTGTCTGAAGGCTTATTGTTGGTTTTTAAGTGCTCAAAGATAAGATCTCTGAGGAAACAGCATACAATACATAACCTCATGAAACCCATTTTCTGTGGCTTATCAAGATTATGTCATCCTTAACTCTGCAAAATGAACATAATACCAAATATAAACACACACTGACCTCTTTAAGGAAAGGAGACTCTACTCCCAGGTATTTTGAGACCACATATAGGCAGAAAAGGTGTCTATCAATGCCAGATCCAGTCATAGCCAGGCGGTAGAGATTCTGATGCTTTTCAGCAGCCTTTCGGAACAGCTTGCGGCAATGTTCTCTGTCCTATGAATGAAAGCAGGCAAAATTAAATAATTGGCATGTGAGATGTAACATTAAAGCACAAAGTAAACCTCGCTGTCAAATCACTGTCCCTCAAAAAGTAGGATGCCAATTATGGAGGACTGTGGCACTTAAAAATAAAATGAACAAATCAGCTATCAATGTATTTAATTAAAAAATAAAAATAGACTGCTTATTTGATTTAATTATTTAATATCAAAATCAAAAGAAAGTCCCGCACACTATCAGAGCTTACAAAAGTATCAAACATTTTTATTCATCGCAACGTTTCAGTCCCATGACCTTCATCAGGCATATTCAGACAAACTATTCAAAGCACCAAAATACATAAAATTAACTCATGACCAATCACTGCAAGAAACCATCAATTATCAGTCACAATAAAAAAAATGTGATACTTTTGTAAGCTCTGATAGTGTGCGGGACTTTCTTTTGATTTTTTACTTTTTTGGTCCTCTCTCCTACGCACCTATCTATCACCTGCAGGTGTGCAAGGGTAAATGCTCATTAATTTAATTATTTAATAAAATGTTTAAAAATGTAAACGTTCAATTTTAAATAGCATTTTTATAAAGAATATACACATTTCTTTGCAGTTTTTATTTTGCCAAGTTTCTTAGATTATCTATTAATAAAAATCTTAATCAAAAAGTATTGGACAGTGTAACGTTTATGTTTAGTTTTGGTTTCGTTTCATTGTGTTCTGTTCCTGTTTTGCCTGCCTGACCTCTTAGTTAGTTTTGTTGATTGTTAATGAGTCCCTCACACCTGTTTCTGTTCAATTTGATTACCCTCTCCATGTACAGGTGCTGGTCATATAATTAGAATATCATCAAAAAGTTGATTTATTTCACTAATTCCATTCAAAAAGTGAAACTTGTATATTATATTCATTCATTACACACAGACTGATATATTTCAAATGTTTATTTCTTTTAATTTTGATGATCATAACTGACAACTAAGGAAAATCCCAAATTCAGTATCTCAGAAAATTAGAATATTACTTAAGACCAATACAAAGAAAGGATTTTTAGAAATCTTGGACAACTGAAAAGTATGAACATGAAAAGTATGAGCATGTACAGCACTCAATACTTAGTTGGGGCTCCTTTTGCCTGAATTACTGCAGCAATGCGGCGTGGCATGGAGTCGATCAGTCTGTGGCACTGCTCAGGTGTTATAAGAGCCCAGGTTGCTCTGATAGTGGCCTTCAGCTCTTCTGCATTGTTGGGTCTGGCATATCGCATCTTCCTCTTCACAATACCCCATAGACTTTCTATGGGGTTAAGGTCAGGCGAGTTTGCTGGCCAATTAAGAACAGGGATACCATGGTCCTTAAACCAGGTACTGGTAGCTTTGGCACTGTGTGCAGGTGCCAAGTCCTGTTGGAAAATGAAATCTGCATCTCCATAAAGTTGGTCAGCAGCAGGAAGCATGAAGTGCTCCAAAACTTCCTGGTATACGGCTGCGTTGACCTTGGCCCTCAGAAAACACAGTGGACCAACACCAGCAGATGACATGGCACCCCAAACCATCACTGACTGTGGAAACTTTACACTGGACCTCAAGCAACGTGGACTGTGTGCCTCTCCTCTCTTCCTCCAGACTCTGAGACCCTGATTTCCAAAGAAAATGCAAAATTTACTTTCATCAGAGAACATAACTTTAGACCACTCAGCAGCAGTCCAGTCCTTTTTGTCTTTAGCCCAGGCGAGACGCTTCTGACGCTGTCTGTTGTTCAAGAGTGGCTTGACACAATGAAAGCGACAGCTGAAACCCATGTCTTGCATACGTCTGTGCGTAGTGGTTCTTGAAGCACTGACTCCAGCTGCAGTCCACTCTTTGTGAATCTCCCCTACATTTTTGAATGGGTTTTGTTTCACAATCCTCTCCAGGGTGCGGTTATCCCTATTGCTTGTACACTTTTTTCTACCACATCTTTTCCTTCCCTTCACCTCTCTATTAATGTGCTTGGACACAGAGCTCTGTGAACAGCCAGCCTCTTTTGCAATGACCTTTTGTGTCTTGCCCTCCTTGTGCAAGGTGTCAATGGTCATCTTTTGGACAACTGTCAAGTCAGCAGTCTTCCCCATGATTGTGTAGCCTACAGAACTAGACTGAGAGACCATTTAAAGGCCTTTGCAGGTGTTTTGAGTTAATTAGCTGATTAGAGTGTGGCACCAGGTGTCTTCAATATTGAACCTTTTCACAATATTCAAATTTTCTGAGATACTGAATTTGGGATTTTCCTTAGTTGTCAGTTATAATCATCAAAATTAAAAGAAATAAACATTTGAAATATATCAGTCTGTGTGTAATGAATGAATATAATATACAAGTTTCACTTTTTGAATGGAATTAGTGAAATAAATCAACTTTTTGATGATATTCTAATTATATGACCAGCACCTGTATTTAATGCGGCATTCACGCCATGTCGTAATCACAGTAGTTTCGATATAACAACACGTGAGGTTATTTTCAGAGCTGTTCATGTCCTTGGACTAGGAATTATGCGTTTCAGCACCAACATAAACACCTAAATGTCTCTGCAGTGGTCAGAGCTCTCAGAAAACTCCTTTCTAACAAACTGTAATTACAAGCTCTATGAGAACATGAACGCTTTTGAAATTTGAAATCTTTAAGCCCTGAGTTTCATTCTGTTTTTTTTTTTTTTTTCCGGTATCATCAATGTTAATGTGGTTAAGTTACGTTCTTCTCCTGCGATCTCCTGCATTCTTTAATAAATCCAAAAACAGAACACTTGTTTTTGTTGTGTTAATGTTTTTGTTCCCTATTCCTTTCGTCGTGTGCTTCATTACAGCCATACCTGACAGATATAGTTTGAATATGGGAACAGCCAGTGAACTTTCCACTAATGTTTTAAATCTAAATTAAATAAACAGTTTTCATTATGTTATTTTATTTGACCATTTTAAAAGTGATTTATTCATTTATTTTACTGCTATATTTAAATGTTTACAAATGTATTTTTTAATTGACAAATTAATAATTGATTCCTTCATTTTAATCTTAAGTGGCATTCAGTACTCCATAGCTAATTAGTGCAGTGCTGTCAATAACCAAGACGGAAACAACAAGAATCTCAGGATTTCCAGCAAGCTTTTTCAGTCAGCTGAGGCATACTGATAAAAAGTTTCTTGAACAGTAGAAGGAAGTATTAAAAAAATTCAAAGCTTTGACATCACCTCTCCCGCTTCCAGCTCAAGGACAAAGGCACAGCTTTCATTGGAGCAAGAGCGGACGGTCTCTGTGCGCCCTTCGCGAAACAGACGCGTCATGGAGGCTTCATATGTCAGACAGAAAGTCCCTCTATCCTAAAGTTCACAGAACAAATGAGGTGGTGGTCTAGAAGATAACTTCCTGTGTAAAACACGTAATTCATTCAAGCTGTAGTGCAAGCAGAATGAGCGTATAGACACATTACATAGGATAAATAAGAGAAAGTACCATCCCAGGGTAAAAAATGACCCATTTCGAATGTTGAACTTCAATATGTGGGACATAGGCCCTTATCATACATACTTTTCATAATCAATTTATTGCTTGTGTGACAAAATGTACAAAAATACCCTATAATAAGCCAGCTGCAGGGCCAGCTGCACAAAAGAATCTGGGCTCATTTTCATTTTCTTAATGCAGCCTTTCCCAAATTCTCTGAAGGGAAACACGTGACAGTCCACATCATCAGCAAGTGCTTGCGCAACAGCAAGGGACTCAGAAACTTGTGTCTGAACCTAGAGAAAGACAGACAGAGGAGAGAAGAGGAGAGCAGACATCAGTATATCTGTGATGGTTTCCATTTATTCTGGTCCTCGAAGAACAGTGCTGAATGTTGTATTACTGATGACCACACTCAAATTAAAATACAGTTGGCAATGTATCATGTACTGGGGTCATGGTTCAGCATGAACAAAAATAGAAATTCTAGCTTCTATAGCCATTTTCTTACAAATTCGTTTCTATGGGGAAATTAAGAGAAATATATTTAATATTTGGAATTTTTAGAAAGAAAAATATTCCTGAGAGTCAATTGAGTTAAAGAAGCTATAAGAAGATTGTAATGGATACAAGCAATTCAGCATCATAATATTGTATGACAAACTTGGAATCTCAGCACTTGTATGACTGCAGAAGAAAGAAATGCATAGAGAGTAATCCCTTTAAGAATACTTTTATAATGTGTTATACATACAGACTTCAAGCAAATTGTTACTGATATTTTTCATTGGGTACTAGAACTTGAGTGCTGGCCATTAACTGATCGTGCATACAATTATTTATTCCATTGTTGTACATATACACAAGGAAGTTCTCAAAAAAAAAAAAAAAAAAAAAAAAATCCCCAACTGCTAATTTGAAAGTGAAGAGGCTAAGGGGAAATCCCTGATTGAACAGATACATTTTCAGACCTCCCCAGTACCACAGTATATGGAAAGTACTGTGCAGAGTTTGGCTGATCAGTGTTACAGCAATCATAATTATAATTAGAAAGATTATAGTAATTATAATTACTGTTTTAAGGAATTTAAATCTTTATACAAGGCAAAGATGTGAAGATGTGAAACATGAAGAAAGGTATCCCATCGATACGGGATCCTCAGATTACACTTCGATAAGACTGGCTGTAAACGGACTGCACAAAAAAAGGTTGTGTAACACGCTTGGCTGCTACCTTTCATTAAACAAATATTTTAAAAATGCTTTATCATATAGAACACTACGAGAACCATTTAAAAATAAAATGAAGAAATCAATTACTGTATTAAGTCAAAAATAAAAATGTATAAAACAAATCCCTAACATTAAGTAAATATACAAGTAAAACAACTTTTTCGAAACAGCAAATAGAAAAAAAAAAAAATTACTTATTAAAAAATGTGGCATTTAATGCAGTTAATGTAATATTTTATTGTTTATTTTACCTAACATTTAAGCATGATTAAACATGTTTGTCAATTTATTTACAGTTTATGTATTATTTGCTTAATACACCTCATAATTGCTTAATTTTGTCTTAAGTGCCACTCATAGTCCTTCATACAGCTCAGCCAGTAGTGAAATAAAGTCTAAAGTGTCAAAGAAACTCTAGAAAAGAAAAAACATAGCAAATGTTACAAGATGTCTGTCTAAGGAAAACTATCTTCACTCTTTATTCAAACATTATTGTTATGTTATAGTTTTTAACATTATTATTGTTATGTTATAGTTTTCCTGTTGTTATCTTTGTTTTTACAGGCTACTAACCGAGGATCCAAACCTGTTCTAATTTCTAAACTGAGGCCTGTGTATTTAAGACATCTGTCCTTTGTTTGAGCCTGATCCCTTTGTTAGAACATTCTGCAGTTGTGCTCAGGAGCTAGACATTCACTTTATTTTTCTTAAATGTGATGCGATCTGGGAAAACCCGTCGGATGTCGCGATGGAACGTTTTCAGTAAAGTCAAAAAATAGGTTGAATGTCATTTTTTTTGTCAAAATTGGGTTTTCATTAAATTATCATTCTATAATATCTTGTCTATCATCTCTGAAAATATCTTGCCAAAATTCGCCTGTTAAGTGCAGAAAAACAGCAATTTATTGTGGCAAGACTGTCTTTCTCTAACGTTACTGTTTAAGAACACACCCAGCTTGGGTGTCATCTAGTGAAAAGTTTGGTACTGCACCCAAACAAAATCTTACTGAAAGCTCATTTTTTAAGTATTTCAACCTAAAATTTGGAATGTTGACATTTTTGGCTTTTATTTTCTTGCAGTTTAAGAATAAAACATGCTTTGTAATATATTATTATAAAATATAAACAATTATATTTTTACATTTTCATAAACTTAAACTTCTATAACCTTTTTTTATTTCACTTCTACAATAATCTGACTAGTGTCTTCTTTAAAACAAGACCAACCTTAGGTCTATATTCCAAAGCATTCTTGAATTACAACCATTAATGTTTGGATAGTGCATTTTCATGTCTATGCCAAAAAAGGGGGTGACCTGTTTTTCTCAAAATTCCATTCCTGAAAATCAGAGCAATCAGCCGACTTGTGATAACCATAACTTTTGTTACAGACAAGCAGATTTGCAAAGGGTTCGAATCCAGCTTTCATATGGTATTGAAAACTGTGATAGGTAAAATTTCACCATGTGATGGGTTTTCGCAGATCACATCACAAATTGTTTCCTTACTTACTGTTCTTAATTTATTATCTTTATCATTTATACCCCTGGTCTAAATAAAAATGGTTTAATATGATATTTTTGGACTCTTTTGTGCTTCCTTGAGCCGGGATGTAACAATTAAAAATGTGTTATCATTGCTATTTGTAAGCATATTGTGTAGTTGTGCTTAGAGTCGATTGTTTTATTTGTGATAAAGTGTGTGGACATTATTTTGGGCCAGGATGACATACAAAGAAATTATTATGAACATATGCAAACAAATATTAATAACGGATTGTGTTATAGTCAATGTATGTCAAGCTTTTTGTTTTTCTTTTCTCTTTTTTTTTATTTCATTTGTTCTTCCCTCATAAAAAAAATAAAATAAAATATTTTAAAACTAAAAATATTAATATAATATTTTATATTAAAAATAAAAATATTTTCCACATATTTTGATGGTTTATTCAAACTTGAAAAGGTTATTAAAAACAAATATCCCCTCTAGACATCACTTTTGGCCACCACTGCGTGTTACTGTGGATAAACAGAATCTGTGAATGAATCTCTCTTCAAAACATCATGAAGCATGAAGGAGGAAGAAGGAAAAAGACGTTATTTTTGTGTGTGTGTGTGTGTGTGTGTGTGTCTTGTGAGCATCCTCAGAAGTTTTTGCAGATTCCATGAAAAACCTGCTGTGTGACATCAATGACATACCAAGATAGGCTAGGAACACGGAAAGTATAACTAGAGAAAAGAGAAACTTTTTATCTTGCCTCCAATGGTATGTCCCAGCTCAAGCGTTGAGGAGGCAGTAAGGAGCGCTCAACCTCTCCCCTGCAATTCCCATCCGGAGTGTAACCCAAATGAAATGTGTCTGTTGCCAGAGTGAACTGAAAGAGCGTAAGACAATTTGAAAAACATCTTCCCAAACAATGATGCGCACACTTTTGAGTAACAAAACGTTCGTTATTGAAGACAACATTTGATGTTAATCTTTAGTATGCGTGGAGGCGTGCAAGTAAGCCACACGTGTTTTGCAGCCAGCTGTTGTGGGTGAGAGAAAAGCGGTCTTTGTCCATACAAAACACCCACAGCTGCTTTACTTGCATATTCAAATGTTTTAAAGGACACTGGTAGTGGGTTGGTGACTAATATAGAAACTTGAAACGTGACATTTGATCTATGATGACCGGCAAGTTTATTACTGCTGTGAGACCCCCACACTCACCTCCCACAGGTGGGACACTATAGGAGCATCGGCCCATGAATGTTCTGCGTTCAGCCCATTCTTTCCATTCTTATACACCACAACAGAAAATGACTTATCAAACCACCTGAGAGAAAGAGGACAGAAGTGAAACAATGTCCTTGGCACGCAAAATTTCTCAATTAAAACAAGTTACGCTGCTCTCCCACCTGTCGTAGCATTTTCCGTGAAGGAGGGATTTAGCATAGCGGTCCAAGTTCACAGAGGGATCTTCCCCCATCATGCCTTCTTCCTGATCATCTAGTGTGACAAAGAATGCTGCTTTCTCAATGCAGTCCAGTGATCGCTTGTTAACTCCAGAGCTGAAGAACTGCTTCCTCACCTGAGCCCAGGGTGTTCTGACAGGACAGATAGTTCATAACACACAGAACAACTTCCTGGTCACATTAAAGCACCATTATTGAGTCATCTGGGATAACATTCACTTGTAGCTGATAAGGCAAAACTTCCTTGTTACCATCTGAGATCTTAAAGAGAGAAAATCTTAAGAATGTTAGTAAGGTCATATCTGGCTTTGAATCAGGAAGAACATTCATTTTCTCGTTGTTCTCTTCTATTTTTATATACTGTAAAGTTCCCAACATATTATGTATGAAAAAAACATTTTGACAAATAGCATTTTTGCTGTCTGATTATTTGGAAAACACCTGCTGTATATCGATCTTGAAATTAAATTTCTGTCATTAATTAATCACCCTCATGTCGTTCCACACCCGTAAGACCTCCGTTCATCTTCAGAACACAAATGAAGATATTTTTGATAAAATCCGATGGCTCAGAGAGGCCTCCATTGCCAGCCATGTCACTGAACCTCTCAAGTTCCAGAAAGCTACTAAAAAGACGTTGTTAAAACAGTCGATGTGACTGCAGTGGTTCTGCAATAATTTTATGAAGCGACGAGAATACTTTTTGAATATTGTTGTTACAGCTCAGTTCTGTTTTGGGTTTTTACTGGGCCGGCGTTCTGACATAGAACCTGGAAGTGCTGAACGTAAACAGTGTAGGAGAATGACAGGGGTAAGACGAATTTGTTGATTAAAGTAATTATTTTTGTTTTGTTTTGCACACAAACAGTATTCTCGTCACTTCATAACATTAAGGTTGAACTACTGTAGTCACGTTGACTATTTTAACAACGTTTTTACTACCTTTCTGGGCCTTGAAAGACAGTAATTATGTTGCTTTCTATGGGGGATAAAAAAAAAAAAAAAACTTTTGGATTTCATCAAAAATATCTTGTCTTCTGAAGATGAACAAAGGTCTTTACGGGTTTGGAACTACATGAGGGTGAGTAATTAATGACAGAAATTTCATTATAATTCAATATTATTCTGAGATTTAAAAAAATAAAAATAAAAAAAAAATGGACATCTGGAAATTTCTTGTGTCTAAACAGTGACAAGACGGAGGCGATGCTCATTGGTTCACCCCACCAGATACGTAAGGTTGGGTCTTTAAATTTAAGTGTGGATGGCTCTACAATGGAATTTAAAAATTAAAAAAAAAAATGTAGGGGTGATATTTGATGCACATTTAACATTTTTTCCCCATGTTCAGAACACTGTAAAGACATAATTTTTTCATCTAAGAAATATTTAGTGTTCCCACTCTTTCATGAACACCAGATTCAAGGACTTTCAAGGACTTTTTAAAGCACCTTTTATTTTATATCAAGCACAATAAAGACAATAAAGCTGGGTTTGTTAATGCCAATCTGGACAGTATTAAAGACCTACTGTACTGTCTATCATTACTGCAGTAATGTTAAGGTATATACTGACAACTAAAATCGAACTTAAGGGGCATATTTTTTTTATGAATCATTACTTGAAAACATTATGAGAGAATATTATATACATGAATTTTGCAATTAAATTAAATTATATGGATACGGTAATTGTTAGGCATTAAAAATTATTTGTTAATCACCTGTACAGAGTATCTGTAAGGTTTTTAAAAGTTCATTTTAAGGCTTTTAAGACCTTTTTTAAAACATGCACAAAGATTAGTGTTTATGGTAACATCCTAAACCATAAAATGACTGTAAAAAAATTATGATTTCAACAGCAGTTCAAATAATACAAGTTGACAAAAAAACAGTTTTATAGAAAATATTAAAATTTTTTTATAAAAACCACATTTCAGCGGAAATGAATGAGTCAAAATTATTAATGATTATAAACATCACTTTAAAATATGATTATATATAATTTTCTAGATATCTTATTATTCAACAATTTTTTGGAATGCATATTAGCTTCTTATTAATCCAACGGTTAACATTTACAACACTGTAACTGTAAGCTGTGTGAAAATATGGGTCAATCTTTTCGCATTGGTCTGAACAAAAATGGGAGACGCGCTGAATAAAAATTCAATTTCAGTCTCTGACAGTAGACGGCGCTTATGGAACAGCAGAAATATATTGGTTTCCCCGGTTACCTCTGTAAACAAAGTAATGCTGCGCTTATAAACACTTATTAGGCATTATTCATTGGAACTTTGATTAACCAATAACTATGTACTGTAGCTCAAATACTGAGCCAAGCATCATTGAGTTTGCACTTCCCTGGCAGTGAGCTAGTTCAACAGCTCCAAGCTTCTCACGGTTCATCATGCAGGGCTGCCTGCGCGTGATCACAACCCACCCGTATTACGTTTGAATAACTAAATTAATGCTATGCCTGACTATTTAAGTGACTATATTCTGATGATAAACTAAGTATTACACTATTGATGCTCAACACGTGACAGCAAGTGACATCTCAAAGGGGAAGTTTTCGAGCTGGCTTATAGGTCAAAATTCAACAAGGAATTAGTAATCCATTACAGGAATCATTACAAGCTTAAACAGTTCCCATGGTAATTCTTGCTACTGAACAACAGATATTGTGTCTTTTCAAATAAATAATGAAAGATATGTAAGGGATACTAACATTTAGCACTTGGCTTTATATTCCCATTATTTAGCTATAGGCTGACATTCACAGAGGTGACATGAAATGCAGTCCATTAAACCCTCCCAGTATATTAAATATAGCAGACTGATTCAGCATCAGAGAGTGAGAGTAAAAAATTTCTTTTATTGCATTGATTTTTGCACTTGAGTAAAAGGTCATTTCAGGTCATCTATAATCTAGTGCACAACATCCTCTCATTTCCTCTCTGCGCTTAATGCACAGTTGCTTGCTCAGGCTTTTAAAATTCCAACATGCACAGACCTTTAAATATTACATAAAAAGTAGCAGCATTAAAAGTACACAAATGGGTGCTTATCATATGATCTTTGTCTCACTGCCAAAGTTCAACCCTCATCACAGTGGCGTGCACAGACCTCCGCGAGGGCTTAAGTATACTTAAAAATATACTTGAACATTACTTAAGTATACTTGATAAAATGAACTTGAAGTATACTTCTTTTTCGTAAGTGCTTTGTGTTGTCATCACAATGAAGCACAAAACCTCTTTTCAGCACATTCAAACTCACTTTTCCTTAATGCTGAAATGACCTTTACTGGAGCAGATGAATTGCGTACAATTCTTCTCCAAGCACTTGATCCCCAACATTTAAAGTCAAAATGAAATGGCACTTGCAACCCACATTTTACTTCCAATAATATTCAATGATAAAAAAAAAATAGGACAGGACTTTTTATCAATTTTATCTATCAGGAAATAATTGGATGATCAAAAGTGGATGTTCCATATGCGAATGGAGACAGACCCAAATACAAGTTTGCTTTGCAATGCCTATTTAGCTGTTGGTTCAATTATTCAGAAGCCCATGCGGCATGTCAGTGAAAAAGAAAAAGTCATTTCAGAAGTGGAAGAAGTTGTTGCATTTTTAAGATAGGCCCTAAAGGGATGGTAATTATTTCTCAAGGGTACATGATGTAATTTCAGCATTATTGGTTCCTCCTGAAAAACATTCAGCCTTGAATTATGTTTTTAGACAAAGTCCAGGGACATGTGGTAATTTAAATTCCTGAATATCTGAATTGAAAATATTTTTTCTCGACTGCTGTGTGCCATAGTCATACTATTTGACACTTTGTGTGGTAAACATTTGCACACATAGCTATAATATGACTTCAGAAGATTTTTAATATAAAGGTACAAATTGTATGGACTATTGGTAGGATGATTTATGGTGCTTTCTGGAGTTTGACAGCCCCTACTCTACTTTATGGATTAGTTGTATGGTAAAGACGAGCATGAATATTTTGTGCTCCACAGAGAGAAATATTTTGAAAGGAAAGAAAAAAAATCTGGAGGCAGTGCGCACTGTTGGCAGAAGTTAAATTAAAGAATTAACTATTGGATTTGCATCTGTTTCTGGTTGGCTGGTGCTGTGACAGCACAGCCGTTATATTAGGCTTTTATAATGGTGTGCATCATTGAGCTACACATACTTTATTATGACTCATTTCCACAGAATAGTAAAAAATCTTTTTTTACCTTTAAAAACCTTTATATTATTCTAAAACCATTACTTTAGAAAATATTCTTCTAATGTTACTGTCTCCAGTGGATTCATCACTTCTGCATTTTTGCATTCCTTATTTCTTTTGTCATCCTTTGGGGAGACTTCAGCTCAAAAAAATTCAAGAATAGCAGCCAAAACCTCCTTGGAATGTCAGTGTAGTGTAATACTCACATTTGGAGTTTATCTCCATTTACCACATTATTATTACTATTATTACTCTGTTAAATATTAAACAATCCCACCAATCCATGCTAAAATGTGAAAACAGTGTGCACATTATGTGTCTTTGGAAGTTACTGTTGATAACAGCATGAAAATGTAAACATAATATCATGTTATATCATATAAGCCATGTGTTAAAAATCAACAGAGGCCCAAAAACTCTTTCAGTTTTAATGTCTAGAAGACAATATGGAATAAATGGAAGTTATATAGTAAACACATTGCGTAGGAAGCTGTGCTTGACATAAAACCCTATAGCGCACCCTGCTGGACAGCACACGCAGACAAAGATTGTCTAAATATCTGACCTGTTTCCTGCTGTCAGCGCTCCTAGTTTCTCCTCTCCTGGAGAAGGAGGTGAAGGGTCATCCAAGATCCTTTGAATCTGATACTGGATCTCTCTGGGTGACAGCAGGCGTCCTGCTTGGTAGACCCATAACTTGAAGTAGCGGCCCCTGTGGTACACAGCGACAAACTCGCTGTCCTGCCAGTGCTGCAGCACATCTGAGAGATCAAGAGACTGTCAAGGACACAAGATCACTTTCTTCATGTGTATTTGCGTGTGTGTGTGTGTGTGTGTGTTTACCCGTCTCCTCTCCAGGCGTGCGTGTGGTGTTGAACATACGTTCACACTGAGCGGCACACAGCGGTATGACCGTACCGGGAATACGACTCTAGATAAACCACAATGAAAGATCTCAATGACTTGCAGCAAAACAGTCCAAAATTTCTCTATATTCTGAATTGAAAAATACAGGAGTATGACCGTGTTGCTCTGTTTACAACTAATTTATAATTCATATTTTATATTTTATATACGTATGGGTCTCATTAGCTATAGGTGTCAAAATACGGTCTATAAAATCTTGACAATAGATTAAAATTTATATCAATGTAACTCAACTCAATGTATCAAGTGTATAGTTTATCACTTTTAATCAACTTCTTGTCACTTGATGTGACTTGTTGGTCTGGCGTTGTGACAAATTCATTTTTTGCTGATATTCTGTGTAGTCTATCAATTAATACTAGGTTATAAAACCTGCATGTATTATAATTTTTTTTTTATTGCGAAGTGCTGTTTAAAATGATTCAAGTTTAGCACATCACCTTGCAAAAGAACTTCCTGACAATTACCAACATATGTTGGTATGATGCATATTTAACATATGAAACATATTTAAAGCTAACTCTATCACTGTTTTTAAAAGGAATCAAGAAAATACAAGGAAATGACTAAGTGAAATAACAGGTAGAGACTGTTAGACTGTTCTGACTCATTCAGAAAGTGAGTGATGTTGGGTGGGGTTTGTTTCAAATTCTGCTGAGAACATTGAGGCTTGTAACATACAGGATTGAGCTCCTCTCGGTTGACCTTGCGGCGATATAGGAACAGGGCAGTGATGGTATTCCCAGCTCGAGCTGCCTGATTAGCAGTGGGAGTCACATATAGGAAATCCTGTTCATAAATTATACAGGCAATTACAAAAAATGCAGGATTTAAAGTATCCATCCCAAATCTGAAGTTTTACTTTCTTAGTTCATATAGGATTAGACTACTGAAACACTTATGAAATCCAAAGAAATATGTTTTTGTCAAGGCATCTATTGTTACAATACAATTAATTACAGATTTTTTTTCCCCCTTTGTAAAAAGTATTTGGACACTTAAGCCACACCTACAAATCTAAATGCCTGAATGTCATTGCATTAGATAAAATATAAGAGATATAATACACAATTTAAGCACAAGAGATACCATTTTTAAGCAAAACATTTAGATAACATCAATTTTACGTTTGAAATATCAAAACAACAGTGTTCAAAATGAAGACAAGGTGTGTGTGTGTGTATACTATATATATATATATATATATATATATAAAAAATATATATATATATTATATATATATAGGGCATTTACATTTTCATTAAGTGTGCTATAGTGTCCAAATACTCTAATAAACATCACTATGCACAAACATATGTGAGACTACATTTCTATATTCTTAGGTTCACTTTTCCTTCAACACTATAAACGATAAAACAGTGGACAAGTTGTCCTTAACAGCAATGGTATTCAGTAAATGTCTTAATAAAAATAATAAGCTTAAGTGTTTAATGACATTAGGGATGATAAGTGACAATGAGTAATGCTGTAGGCTCACATACCATGCCATAATAGTTACTGTTGACCATGATAGGACTCCGGCTCCGGAGGTAAACATACTCTTCCCACCAGTCACTAACCTGGAAGATACAAAGAAACTCTAAATATCACATACTAAATTATCCCAATCAAATGTCTATATATAACAATATTTATTATTAATTATAGGTCTACAAAAGCTCTACATACATTATGATATTGCTGTGTTGATCTGACACACACACCAGTTACATGGTCATGCACTTGGCTATGAGAGTATCAGAATGTTGCTTAAAAAATACTGTTATTAAAGGTTCATTAACAGAAAGCTGGGATACCCATTGGTAACCAATTAAAAAAATATCTCAAATCTCTCTTCAGATCATATTAGAAAGTCATTGTCAATGATAAAGTTGTTTTAAGCATCTAACATTCAATAACAACACATTTTTATTAATGATTAATTGACTTTGAACAGCTATTGTACTGCATAATTATAGTAATGCAACTCTATGCACATGATAAGACTAACAATACTTGTGACATTGACCAGATTTCAGCACATACATAGTTTGTGGCCCACAGCGCTTTGAGTTTGAGATATCTTTGTAGGCGGTTACCCAGACTTTTCTCAAACTCAGCAGTCAGTCTCTTCATTCGCTGAAAACCAGCTGAATCGTGCAATGGCTTCACTGACTCAAGATACTGAAACAGAGAAAATGGTTGAGATAGCATTCAGTGGGATCATATAAACTCTAAACCTCCAAGGACCCAGCCAAATTCTATAAAGACGACACTTCCCAGCAAACCAGCACTCATGCACAAGGCACGCAAACAATTTCATCTAAATTATATTGACTCACTTTTTCCAAAGTGTCTTTAATGGGAGGTACAGGCAGGTGCGGTAAAGATGTCTGATAACTGTACAGTAATGGCTTTCTTCCGGACAGCAACCTGACTAGGGTCTGACAGGGAGGACAAGAGAGAGAAAGAAACAATCAATCAATCAATCAAGAAAGGTTTCAACAATAAGAATGTCTTAATGTGGTCCAGCATAAGAGTTTTGGGCCAGTCGACTGTAATGTCACATCCACATTGGGCCAGTGCTGTGTTTTCAACACATTCCACATCCATTGATCATGTACATGTGTTTTTATGCCTTGAACCCTCCACCATTTAGACTTCTGTGATGTACTGAACAGTGCTGTAGGAAATTGTTCTTATTTAAATGTCACCAAGGTTACATTATCTACTTGGCTAATACAGATGAGGATTTGTTGAAATAGCATGTATGATTTGTGACAGTCTTTAGAGCATTAGTTTAAATGCATTAAAATGAGAAATAAAAAAATAAAAAATCAGAATAACAAAAGTTTAACTCTAAAAGGTGATGATACATGGGGCAGCTTTTTGAGAAATGTTGCCGAGCGATGTTGCTTGGACACTTTCCCGTTGAGAATGGGCAACAAATTTCTATGTGGATACTTTAGATCAAAATTTGTTGCCCATTCTCAATGCGAAAGTGCCCAAGCAACATCGCCCGGCAACATTTCTCAAAAAGCTGCCCCATGTATCATCACCTTAAGGGCCATATTCAAACAACCTCTTTATTAAAAGCCACTGGACTACATAAAAACAAGTTGACAAGACATTTTGGTGTTCATCCAAACACCATCCTCAGTTGTAAAAACACAGGAAGTAACTATCAGGGCAAATATACTCCTACTACAGTCACATGATCAGTAGACAAGTAGAAGTCACATATGCTTGCCAGAGTAGATCCTTCTCGCCGCTTATGGTGGTGCCCCTCCTCCTCCCGCGGTGGAGCACACTGACCTGTCCATACAGCACTGTGGCATCGTTTCTGAGACAGCATTATATACAATTGACAGATGATGTCTCAAACCCCCTCCTCTATTCAATGAGGGACGCTCCACCTTCACATGAATCACCTCGTTCAAACCACCTGTCTTCTGTCCAGAATCCTCACCTCATGGCCATGAAAGCTGCGTTTCTTTTGTTGTAGGCACATGTAAACTGGTGAGTCCTGCCCCGAAGAGCTAGCTCGTCTATGCTGAGCCATGCGTCGATAAAGTGGGGTTTTGTTTCCCCTATATACAGATCCTTGCATTCCTCACTGCGCTTTGATGTTTAGGAATCCGGTCCTTTGCATAAACCAAATGTTGTCTAGGTGTAGTCATTGGTTTAAAATACACAGGAATGTTATGCTTGGAGAAAATCCTTCTGAACTTCTCAGAATGGGTTGGCTTCCGACATACTTCCACTTATAATGTCCTTTTTCCCCCCACTTTTATGGCATAGTCCAAAAATGTCAGTTTGCTCTCACGCATCTCTTCTTTAGTGAACTCGATGTTTATATCCACTGAATTGATATTTTCAGAGAATGAAACTACCTCATGTCTCTTGATCTTCACCCATGTATCGTCCACATATCTGAATTCTAAACCCATGGCTTTGGATCTCTCCCTTATACGTGGTCAGCGCTTTTCTTTCCACCTCTTCTATATACAGGTTAGCCACTATCGGTGATACCAGAGAACCCGTCGCACAAATACAAAATCCTTGGAGTTTTGCATATGTCGCTCCGTCTTACCAACCAAAGGTGTTAAAATGGTAGTCAGATATTTTTGCCACATTATATATGTCACAGAATTAATACTGCTCACCACTGGTCTATGTGGAGCCCACTCCTTTATGTATTTTTGGTAATCCATATATACTGTACATATATCCATTTCTCCAGGGTAAAGGTGAAAGTACAATTTACGACGATCTATAAAAATCATTTCTCCAATGACTGTAAACAACAAATAACTTGTTTCTTGTATTTACCAGTGGGATCATGCTTTAACCTTTCATATGTATTACTAAGTGCTATAATTTTCCAGTAAAAGTGTTCATGAACTTAAAGCTGTCATGAAGTTACATTTTTAATATTTAATTACATACAGAAGCCTCTTACAGGTGCGAAAGCTGCATGTATGTGATCAAAATCTGTAAAAGCAGAAATATTGTGAAACATTATTACAATTTAAAATGACTGTTATTTAATTGAATATATTTTCAACTGTAATTTATTCCTGTGATGGCAAAGCTGAATTTTCAGCATCAGTCTTCAGTGTCACATGATTCTTCAGAAATCATTCTAATACACTGGATTTCAGGATTCTTTGATAAACAGAAAGTTCAAAAATCTTTTGTAACATTATCTCTTTGCTGTCACTTTTAATTAGTTTAATGCAACCTTTGCTGAATATTTTTTCAAATTGTTCAAAGAGCATATTTTTGCAGAAATTACCTGGAAAAATAAACTGGCATTTTTTTCAGTTATATATAGGCTAAATGTAATGAAACACTAACCGCCCAAACTTTAGTCTTGGTAGAAATGCATCCATGTTGCTCGAACATCCATCGGTGGTATGACAGCAGAAGCTTCAGACAGAACCTCAGGGCCAGAATGAGAGACAACCACAGCAGAGTGCTAAACAGCAGCGCCGACAGCATAGTCTGACCTTGAGTGCTCAGTGACAGACTGACAGGAGAGAAAAACAGTGGAGCAAAACAGGAGAAACATCTAAAAAAGCTAACAATTACAGAAAAACTATAGACTAAGAACTCCAATAATTAGGAATAAATACCAATAAAAGATTCTGTGAGAAAACTGGACATTTAATGGATTTAATTAAGAACAGTAATTGTTTACATAACTGTTTTGAGAGGATAAAATCAGAGAGAAAATAGTACTTAAATATGAAATATTGCTTAAATAAAAAAGAAAGAAAGTGCTTAATCTTTCCAGCTTAATTTTTTATAATTTCAACTATTTACCATTTAGAAGATAAAGCCCACTGAAGGGTAAAAGTGTTACCTGAGGGGAATGCGCTCCCGAATCTTGGCAATGAGGCCCATAGATGGATCGGACTGCATGTACATAGTGGCCATGATTGCTATGACAACAAAAAGCCAAGAGGAGGGGCTGGCTGGGTATACGCCTTTAATGATTCTGTTCTGTCCATGAAAAAGTAAAAAGTTCATAAGTATTACAAACACATACATTGCACTTCTGGGCTACAGTGACACAATGGCCACGTACACACTGCAGCTAAATTCGGTTGTCAGTTCACCTTTTAGTGCTTAATCGCGTTCTGTACACACACAGTTCAGTAAAATACGGCAGTGACAACCGCACTCTACAACCGAATTAACTCCCGAAAAATACAGGTAGTGACAACCGCATTTACAGTCATTCCACGCAGTGTGTACGGAACCGAACTGAACAACTAGTTGTTAATAACGTTTAACGTTCATCGGACATGTGTCTCTCTTCTGTATGCGCGGTGAACCACAGGGAAAGCACGAGCCCTGACTCATTCGAGTTGCCAGATCTTGCTAGAAAAATCAGCGAACAAGAATAAGCCCATAATAAACCGAAATGAATCCAAATGCTTTACGCTGAAAATAACACCGAAATATCACGATTCATGTCTGCACACTTTAGTAACGCCATAAACCTGTTAGCTTTATGAGACGAGCTTAAACAACAAGCCCGAAAACGCTTATAATGAAGTGATCATGGCAACACAGAAAGAGCGCGCTGTGTGAAACAGGCTGTACACGCATAAACAAAACACGACGCCTCCGTCGACTGTGTTAGTGTGTTTTGTTAAATTGCTGACAATAGTGTGTTTTGTCACTGTAATATTACTTTGGTCACAATAACGGATACCAAACACGAGAGACGCCAGAACGTCGCTATGGTTTCCAAGCTGTCAATCATCGCATTTTCGAGACTGAGTCGTGTTCCGTACACACATGTAATGATAATTTAGGGGATTCACTCCCGCATTTAAATGCGGTTGTCACTCCTGAAACTTACAGTGTGTACGTGGTCAATGTCTTCACAGAAAAGGTATTTGTTGGATTTTAACACTGTAAAAATAATACCAACCCTGCAGTTAGTGAAGTCACCATGAAATCAAAATTGACTATTCTTAATATTAAATGATCATTTATAATAAATACTGCAATATTCCATTAAAAAAAAAAAATTGACTTCATAGAGACTTTAACGAGCTTCATTTCATGGCAGAACAAACGTCCTGTATTTAAATTTCATATAGTGTTTTCGTACATATTTTTACTCATTTATATTACAAAAAAAAAAAAAATTACAACAAAACTAAAATACAGAACAAAGACATACGAGTGCACAGAATTTCAAGAATTATGATATTTTTTCACATCAATTTGAGTCACTGACCTTAATCCTGCTGATGCGTTTCTTCCAGGATCGCAGTCCGGACAGGTAGATTTGATTGAGGGCTTGGTAGGACAGATGCAGGTTGATCCCCTCAGGAGAGATGGTGAACTGAAACGCTACTGCTTGGTGAGCCTCTGCCATCTCTATAGACAGAAACAACACGGCCTCAGCAGTAAAAACACACTGCATCATTGAAATACAAAAAGCAGCATACTTTATATCATTCACTCGTAGTATCTGCTTGCGATATAGTATTAAAAATAAATATAGTTTGAACCAAATGTTGTTCTGTTTTATTGTAACAGTTCCATCCCTTATTAAAGCTAATGGTTGAAAACCCAAGATGGACTGAATTAAATATCTAAACAATATCTTCACAAAGGTCACTAAAGGAAACGGCTGTCAGTATACCAGTCACATCTAGTAAACGAATGATAGTTGTGCAAAAGAGGCCAACTTCATGAACTGAGACTACAACTAAGACATCAATGACCCCTAGTGGTAATTTTGTGCAGGTATTCACAGAATAAATAAGATCATCCTGAAAGTCTGTTGGTTGTGTGTGTCCAATCAAAGAAATCCTCCAATAATAATAATAAAGGACAAAAACAAAAGAAAACCCTGTTGCACTTGAGCAACAGGACTAAGTTAAACATGCAACTCAATTTAACATGAAAAAGATGTGGTCAGGCACAGTTGGTGTGAACAAGGTTATGCAAAGTGAGCAGTTATGCTGTGTAAATAAAAGCTTCTTACATTCTCCTCTGCCACTCATCAGTTATAACTGCAGCACTAGACTTTGCTTTGAATTAACACATGCAGAGAATGAAGGAGGTAAAACACAACCTCTTCATTTAAAAGGGAGCATTTTTCAGTTTCCAAGGAAGTGTTTATTGAGAATGTGTCTTATATGTATTAGCATTTAATAATAACAAAAGAGAAAACACGCATCCACACAAGCATATGCCCACTTTAATGAAAGACTGAATGAAGGAGTTTGCATTACAATGAATTAACCCAAACTCAAATTTGTCAAACCACAAAAAGTGTGAAAATAGTATTTAATTGTGTGCATTTAAATGCTAGCTGTGAAATATTTTTAGCAAATAGCAAGGTCTGTTTTTTGTTTTTCCTCAGAAAATGTTTACAATGTCATTTCTGAATCCACACAATTAAATTTGAAATGACAGTAAAGAACACTTCAACCCCAAATCCAGAAAAGTTGGGACATTTTGAAAAATGCAATAAAATAAAGAATTTGTGATGCATTATTATCTTCAACATTTATGTAACTGGCAAAGTACAAAAAAAAAAAAAAATGTCCAATGTTTTCACTTGGAAAATTAATTGTATTTTATAAAAATATGAATAAATTTAGGCTGTTATGGCTGTAACACACTCCAAAAAAAGTTGTGACAGAGGCAAAATAAAAGTGAAAAGATTACAGAATATCTGTATATCTGTTTTGAAACAGTCCATAATTAGCAGATGAATTGTTAATAGGTGAGGAGATCGTGTTTGGGTATAAAAGGAACATCCAACAAAGGCTCAGTCTTTGTCACTTAACACAGTTTGCCGGCGTATCAAGAAATGCATCTTGAATCTCTGTTACGCAAGGAGAAAGCCATACATCGTTTCTATGCAGAGATGCAGCTGAGTTCTCTGGGCCCGAGCTCATCTCAGATGGTCCAAATGACGGTTGAAATGTGTGCTGTGGCAAGATGACTCCACATTTCAGCTTGTTTTTGGGAAAAAGAACTGAAAAAAAATCAAGTTCTCAGTCCCAAAGACGAAAGGGACCAACCAGACTTTCATCAGTGCAAAAGCAAACTTCTGTCATGGTATGGGGTGCATCAGTGCAAACTGCTTGGGTGAGCTGTATATGTGTGAAGGTACCAATGACGTGGAGGCGTATATTGGGATTGTACAGAGACATATATTGCCATCAAGATAGTGTACTACTGTAGTAGATGTGCCTGACTGCCTGCCTACAGGCCAGATCTGTCTCTTATTGAAAAGGTATGGCCCATCATGAAAAGGAGAATCAGATAACGACGACCATGAACTGTTGAGCAGCTGTCTTGTATCAGGCGAGATTGGGCAAAAATTCCACTTGCAAAAATGCAACAATTAGTATCCTCAATTCCTCAAATGATTAAAACTAAAGGAAATTAGAAGGAAAGGTGATGTGACAGTCATAAACATGCCTCTGGAGTGCGTTTATATTTACAAAATATGCTTAACTTGGTCAGTGAAAGCACTGAAAATCTTTTCTTTGTACTTTTGTCTGTTAAATAAATGTTAAAGGGTATCAACGAATCACAGATTCTTGATTTTATTTGCATTTTACAAAATGTCCCAACTTTTCTGGAAATGGGGTTGTACTAGTAAATGTTTTTTAAAATAGCTTATTTCTAAAAGTCAACAGGGCCACATAGTTTGAACATCCATATTGAGCTGACAGAGAGGGGGAAAAATAAGTATAGACAGTAAAGAAGTGCAGACAGAGACCTTTATCCATCATTGCATAGTCTGAGGAGGCGATAAAGACTGGTATTTTGTAATCGTTAAACATGGATTTCATAGGAAATGTGATAAAAGATTAGGAGGAAGGTTTAATTGTTGTTAAACTGGTAAAACGTGGTAGTAACGAAACGAGAATACCAGCGAGAGATATATTTACTGGAGCTCTTGAGAGTACTCCGGGATTCCGTGACGCAATGTTTGGGTGTGGCGTCATTTTTTAAGAGTTTGTTGTACAGGTCGATGAGTTTAAATCATTTTGCATACAGAGCAGCACAAGAAAAAGTAATAATAGGATAAAAGTTTCCTAGTTTTTGTTAGTTTAGGCTATTGTACGCACATAATTAAGAGAGTGCGTGACTTATCAAATTTAAAGTGGCTCCGGTTTAAATTTCTGCGGGAAAAAAGTATCATTGACCTTACTAAACAAGCAAACAAAACAACACCCAGCAAAGTTTCTCTGTAGTGTATTACATCTTTCCACCCCCTTCAACAATCGAGAATATTCCTGAACGCCGTAGTCACTGTAGTCATGACACGACAACAACACACTGCTAATAATTACCGGTTACAAATTCAAATACAAAAAAAAAAAAAAAAAAAAGCTATTCAAATAAAAAAACAAATCTGTATTTTCGGTTTCATACAAAATTAGGCTATGACATGTCTGAAAAATCATACCTGGAAGTTTAAATGGTAGCTCGGGAAGAGTTTTCTGACACCGATGTAAACTTTAGGCTCTCCACCCTTTCACTTCCACAAGGCAGCAACACATACCTGAGGTGATGAAATGTGCGCGCACACACGCTGCCTCTCATTTACATACGCGATGACATCACGTGGCACGGAGGTATAGACGTACTAGTCGCATGAATGGCAGTATACTAAGAATTTATGATTTTGTATGATTTTCTGCCAGCAAGGACTTTGAACTGTCAACATCAAAGCTTTATCTCCAAGTTATGTGCACTTATTTTAAGCACACCTTTGTTTCAAACTCAATGAGAGTTTGCCCTCTTGGTAAAAATGTAATAATAAACATATATACCACCATATAACTAATAAATAACAAGAATGATAATGCATTTCTTAAAGGGATAGTTCACCCAAAAATGAAAATTCTGTCATCATTCACTCACCCTCATGTTGTTACAAACCTGTATGAAATTCTTTCTTCTGCTGAACACAAAGAATGTTGGTAACCAGCCATTGACTTCATTAGTATTTTTTCCTACTATGGAAGTCAATGGCTACCATGTTTGATTACCAACATTCTTCAAAATATCTTCTTTTGGGTTCAGCAGGTTTGGAACAACATGAAAAAATGTTGACAGAATTTTCATTTTTGGGTGAACTATCCCTTTAAGAACTATGATATTATCTTCCTTATTGATTGAAGTGTGAGTATTGTTTTCTTTTCGTTTTATGTTCTTTGTATTTCAATGCAGTGTTGTTACTTTGCAATAAAAGGCAAGTTGCACAACAGAAAAGAAGGATGAAAAATTGGAATAGGTAAACAGAAAACTTAATAAAAATAAATAAATAAATAGATTAAGTTAATATAGAAAACGTAATGGCCGGAATAGTTTTTGTATTGTTTATTGTTCTTTATCACAGGCAATAATAGTGCACTTTCATTTTTTAAATTATAACACAGACATTTATTTTCTCATCATTATTTTTTCCCTCCAATTTAATGACTTGCATTTCTTATGAAAAAATGTTCCTACTGTGCGCAATGGGGAAGAAAGAGTACAGCTTTACAATCTTAAGAGGAGTAATCAGTTATGACGACAAAGATAATCAATAATCATCAGGTGAATATAGAATGGATAAAGAATGAAGATACGAGTAATATTTTCTGTTTACAATGAACAGAGATGGGGGGGGTGAGCATACATTGGGGGCAGGCAGGGCATATGTATATAATGAGAGAAGATGGAAGGGGTGGTCTAAAGTATAATTCTATGATTGGGGGGCAGGAGCAGGACGAGGTATATAATGTATGGTAAATAAGTGAAGACTAACAATACATATGAAATGTGATACGTGTGCTGTATGTGTGAGGCGAGTAACAAAAACAGAATATCATTCAGTGCATAATGTGAAGGGGAAGAGGAAGGGATGGACACACAGAGCAGGAAAGTGTTATGAACACAGAGAAAGTATGTGGAGTGTATTTCACATTCACTCAGAGCTGGTGTCCACACAGTCTGTATTTGCACACTCCCAGACTTACCCTGCCTGAGAACTAACAGAATTGAACATAGAACATCTTCAGGGTTTTGCTCTGGCATTTCCTCTGCCTCTGCAAGTGACCGGGCATGTTTGAGAGCGCGCATGCTGACCGTTTTGTATATGTGGACTTAAGGCATTTGGAGTGTACTAAAATAAGAACATACCCCTTATTATATCTAAAGAACAATGCTCCTAAACATTCAACAGTAGTGAAATATATTCAATGTGCTATTCAAAATCAATTCATGGTGATGCAGGAGCTGCTTGATGACTACACAGTTCGAAGCTCAGTGTATATGTATTCCGCTATGCTATTTTTGGGCAAGAGTGGACGTGATGGCTGCGGGATGGTGGCAGAGGTGGGACCAGAGCAAAACCTTGCTTTGCATTTAGTGCTCCTTGCGTCAGGAAAAGAGTGGACCAGAAGGTGGGAGAGAGAGAGTGGAGCATTATGGTCAGATTCTGGGCTTCAGGGCAGAGAGCCTCATTGGAAAAAGAGCTTTTAAGTGGATATTCAGGATCAGGTTCCCCTCATTCGTGAACATAATGAGCTAAAAAGCCCCACTGATCCTGAGTCTGCACTTAAAAGAGCACTTCACTGATCCCCATGGGTGGGCGAGGAAAGGGACAACTATTTGTTTGAATACAATTCTCTTTTTAGGACAGTGCATTCCAGTATCAAAGTCCAGTTATCATTCATTTTGTTTCATATTGTCAGTATTGAGAAGGAGAGTCTTCTTGTGTGTCTAAGTGTGTGTGTGTGCATGTGTGAAAAAAGACAGAATACTGCTCGCATTTCGTACGAAGGGCTGGCCCGGTACGCACGAGTCCGAAACTTTGGGCTCTTGTCTGGGTAACATTCTCAAAGATGGAGAGCGAACAGAGAGGGCCTCCTTCTCATTCCCTCTATTTTGTTCCTCTGTTTCCGTAAGGTTCACTTCAGTCTTTATGTTGTACATCCTTAAGGGTTTTGAAATCTTTTCCCTGTGGGAGACGTCCGAGGCATGGAGTCATTGCTTGGTGGATTGTTCAAAGTTGTTCTCCAGTTTACTCCTTTGTGAGTTTGCCTTTTTTTTAATTCAAAATGAAATGAAAATGAGATGAAGAAAATTAGGCTGTTGAAATGGTTTTTAGAATGACATTTGCAGCATACAAATACAAATAGGAAGTTGCTCATTTTTCCTCCCGTCATTTTGACTTGAGCAGCCTGAACACTAATAAATAAATAATTTAATAAATAAATAAATAAAAATAAATAAATGTGTCTTTAAATAAATCAATTAAAATGTAAATATTTATATTTTTGTTTTTTGACATTCACTTTTTTCATTTTGTTGATGGTAACATCTCACATCTCAGCTCAAAAAAATAATATAAATATAAAAGAGGACACAAAAAATGACCTTTTTGGACTTCCACTTATGGAAGTTCTACTAGGAATCAAATGAGAAGATAGTGGAGGCTAAAACATTTTCCTTCTCGTTGTCTCTTTATATGACAGAAGAGGAGTGACTGTGGCTATTTCGTTCCTCTTGTTCGGTCTCTGTGTGAACATGTCATAGGAAATCTAGATGCCTGCTCATCCCTCTGTGCCCTGATTAGTGAGTGGGGTGGATCTGAGATACTCTGAGAACTGCAATGACGTACAACAGCCTAATCTTTACAGTTTCCAACAGTATCTTCCAGTGGGCAGCTCTCCACTGCGTATCTGACGCTGAATGATTTTGGATCTACAACATAACACAGAGTTCAGGATCTACAACGATAAGTGTTTAACATAGCCTATATTTCCAACACTTAACATCTCACTAAAGGCATAATCCGACCTCAGCTCATATAGGACCATAGTAGCATTTTGGGTTGCAAAATTTAGATTCCCATTCTAAAAAAAATTAAAGAAAAAAATCCTACTCTTTTCTTTTACACAGTGTTTTAGAAATCCTTTTTTGTGCTCCATTTGGTGATAAGAATGAAGAACTTCCCACTTTTTTCCTATTCTGTTTGCTTTTCTCTACCTCAAGCAGCTGTGATTTTCTGATGGATCATTGCTTATGATAATGATTATGATTATGATAATGATGATGATAAGTTTGGGAGACATTCTTTCCTGTCCCACTTGGTGTTTGTTCCTCGGTTTGTATAGTTCATTGCCATAAGATCACTTGATATGACCATGGATGTCAAACTCCTTGTTTGTAGTGTACGAAATAATTTGTAGCTAGGGTTTATATTCAGCGATACATCTCGTTTTCACTTTTCAAATCATTTGTGATATTGAATTTTTTTTTTTTCTTCAGATGAATATTTGCATGTAAGAACACTTCCATGTGGATAGACTCCTGACTGTTCTGTCGCAGTTGGATCCCAGGGTTTCCGCAAGTGATGTGAAAATCAGGGCTGAGTATACCTGTTGTGTACTGTGCAGATGGACTTTGAGGGAGTCATGTCTGGGGGGAATCAAAGGAGGGGTTTGTCCCCACCTGCTCAACAGCTTGTCTGATTAGTTCACTTAGGGCTGAGACTGGGTCCCATTTGAGGAAAGGAGGCGAGTTTTATCCTTGCCAGACCCCTTCCTTTGTAGAACACTGGCACTACCGCCAATACTGCTCCCTTCTCCTCGATCGCTGCGTTCTGCTCGCTCACTGCGATCACCTCCGCTCTCCGAGCGATGAGAGTTCTGACGGGTCGGTGTGCTGGGTGGGCGAGACGAAAGCCCATTTTTCTCATCTGGGAAAAGAAAAGAAAACATCAGGGTGGGAGTGTGCTTTGTGGTTGAAAATATTTTAATTCAAATACAAATAAAAGTTGATTAATTTAATTAATTTTAATTTTAGTTTTAGATGTTGATACATGGTACACTACCAGTCAAAAGTTTGGAAACATTACTATTTTTAATGTTTTTGAACGAAGTCTCTTATGCTCATTAAGGCTGCATTTATTTCATAATAAATACAGAAAAAAACAATAATATTGTGAAATATTATTACAATTTAAAATTATGGTTTTCTTTTTTAATATACTTTAAAATATAATTTATTTCTGTGATGCAAAGCTGAATTGTCAGCATTATTACTCCAGTCTTCAGTGTCACATGATCCTTCAGAAATCAATAAATCCTGATTTATTATCAATGTTGGAAACAGTTGTGCTGCTTAATATTATTTTATAACCTGTGATTGTTAGGGTTATGTTATGTTTGGTGTTAGTTTTATTCCTGTGTGTTTGTTTCCTGTGCTTTAGTTCTGTGTCTTAATTGCATTCTAGTTAGTCTCCTTGGTTACTGATTACGTTCAGGTGTCTGTCATTATGTTCTCTGTGTATTTATACTCCCTGTGTCTTTCAGTTCATTGTTGGTTCTTGTCTTGGTAAGGTGTGTTTGCTGCTTCCTGTTGGCTGTATTCTAGTCTATGTTATTAAACCTTCGTGTTGGAATTACTATTATCTCCTTCATCGTCTGCTTCCCTGCAACTCACCGTAACAGTGATACTTTTTCAGAATTCTTTGATGAATAAAAAGTTTTTAAAAAATCAGCATTTATTTAAAATAGAAATCTTTTGTAACAATATACACTACCGTTCAAAAGTTTGGGGTCAGTAATTTTTTTTTCTTTTTTTTGAAAGAAATTAATACTTTTATTAAGCACGGATGTGTTGAATTGATAAAAAGTGATAAAGATAAAGGTAAAGATTTATATTGTTAGAAAAGATTTATATTGTTAGAAAAGATTTATATTTTGAATAAATGCTGTTCTTTTTAACCTTTTATTCATCAATGAATCCTGAAAAAAGTATCACAGGTTTCAAAAAAATATTAAGCAACACAACTGTTTTCAACATTGATAATAACTGAGTATAAAATCATAATATTAGAATGATTTCAGAAGGATCATGTGACACTGAAGACTGGAGTAATGATGCTGAAAATTCAGCTTTGCATCACAGAAATAAATTATATTTTAAAGTATATTAAAATAGAAAACCATAATTTTAAATTGTAATAATATTTCACAATATTATTGTTTTTTCTGTATTTATTATGAAATAAATGCAGCCTTAATGAGCATAAGAGACTTCGTTCAAAAACATTAAAAAGAATAATGTTTCCAAACTTTTGACGGGTAGTGTATATTATAAAAAGGTTTAACATTTCACTGATAGAAATTCAATTAAAAGGAAAGACCTAAAATCCAAACTAAAAATGGCCACAAATTAATTTTAGTTTTTGATACATGGTATATTATAAAACGTGAAACCTTCACATTTCGCCTGCATTATACATGAAAACATTTTTAAATGACACCAGTGGCCTGTTGCACAAAGCCGGTTTCAGTTTCTACCAAGGTAAGTTCAAGATTAGTTTGAGCAAACTCTGGTTTTTCGGGTTTATGAAGGTGGATTGGTTTTTAGCGGGGTTTGTTGCTATGGTAACTGACGTTACACGGCTAACCTGCTCCGGAGCAGGTTTTATTCTGGGTTAGAGATCGCAAACCCAAACTCGACCAATCAGCTGTAAGTAAAGTGACATGTATCTGATGCAATAAAGCCACTCCTCCTGTATCTCTCGATCCAAATTAAATCAGTTTATAGTGAAAACATTTTAGAGACAAAATTTCTCAACATTTGCTGTTAATTATTCATTATATTTATATTAAATAAATTAAAATTATGAATAATTCATGACATATTCATATAATTAGGCTGATTATATTAATTGACAATATTAAACTTTGCTTTTAAATTAAAATAAATATAATACATGCATAATATATAAAGCTTTTAAACAGATTAAGCTTACATGTATTCTTTTGAGCTCTTTGTGAAACTATATTAATTTTTTGGTCTATTTGTTTGATTCACATGCATTGATATAGTCAGATATTTTCTTTCAGCTGCCTTCTCAAACTTTCACTGCAACAGCAGTGTTTATTCCTTTGTAAATGCGTTTTATTTCATATTTTTCATAACGATCTCTTAATCTTCGGAAGCGACATGAATTGCGCGGCGCTCTCGCGAGAAGTGAATCCAAACTGACGTTCTCCTTGTTCCGTGTGATTGGCTGTTTGCCGCACGTGTCAGACTTTCAGGTGCACGCGCTTTGCAAACTCTGGATTAAACCTGAGTTGACAGAGAAAGTTTATACCGAGCGCTGTGCAACAGTTGAACCTGATTTAAACCAGGTTGGATTTATCTGGATTTGTCAACTGCAAACCTACTCTGAAACTCAGAGTTTGTTCAACTAGCTTCATGCAACAGGCCACAGTTAGCTGTCCCGGAAACAAAGCCTGACCCATCTGACCCGGTGTGAGAGACAGTTTTTACATCTGTGCCTGTGGGAGTATTAGTGGAGCTGGATGATGAAGAGTGGCTAATAGATTGGGATTCAGCAGAGTCACTTCCCACCCTTGCCCCCAACTTCCTGTTTTCATTTTGTTGTCACACCCTGCATCCCAATGTGCATACTATCCACCCTAAATAGTATTGAATATTACTAATGTCACATACTATTAAGGATGGATAGTATGGACGCTGGGATGCAGGGACAGTCATTGTTTCATTGATTAGTTCACAACTGTTTTATATTGAATTCCATTATCTTGTGTATATAATCCCTTCACTCCTCTCAGTTCATTGTCTTGTGTTGGTTGTGTTTAGAGCACACTGTTTCATTTTATTTTAGTGTTGGATGTCACTTTTTTGTTTTGTTTTAATAAAGTTAAGTTGTTTATACAATCTGCTACGCTCTAACACTATAACTGGCTGCCCTAAAATACTACAACTAAAAATAAAATAATAAATAAATAAACTGAAACTAGCACTGATAGAGTTAAAACTACTGCACATTAAAATGCAAAAATTGAATAAAATTAAATGGAGAAAAAAACTGAAGTAAAAATTAATCAAAATAAATGATTGTATACATTAAATGTTTTGTGAACGAGTGCATGTTTTTGGATGGAAGTGTAGGTGTGGAACATTCACCTGCAAGCGCCTGCACGGAGGGCTGGTCGTGTGTACTGAGAAGCTGAGCTTGAATGGTCTCTACCACTCTTTTAAACCTGCGACTAGGACCTGCAAAACAATATTATCATATTTGTAGAAATGACAGCATGTGCAGACACAAGACACAGGCTTTCTCATCTTTTTAAATACCTGATAACAGGGTGAAGGTGACGCTGTAAATGCCAGTCTCCCTCCTTCCCTCCCTGTCTCTGTCTTTCTCCCTCTCTCGTTCTCTCTCTCCTTCAGAGAAAGCGATGTCAACCTGAAATTTGACAGGCTTCTGGAAGACAGACGGACCTCCAGAGGACTTGTATTCTGCCCGGAAACTTGTCTGAGAGATCACACTGTGACTCAGGGAGGGAATCTAAAGGAGAACAGAGATGTACATCAAAGTTTGAATCTTCAAAAAAGAATGAACAAAGATTTTTGAACTGAAGAGGAAGATGAAGAGGAAAAGAAATACCTAACATACTAAAAAGATACTAACTGATAGAAAGGCATGGACAATGTCGGCCTTAATAGAGCTTAGTGGTTTGTCTCTGATCACCACAAAAATTTGCTCTTCCCTCTCCAGACTGATGAAATTTCCAAACCAAGACTTCTTTGCCAGCCTATAGCAAAAGATAAAAATATATGCAGATAAATACACATAACACATACAGTACACATTATTGCTACTGTTTCATGGCTCTCACTGTACACAGAATACACTTTATAGCATCAATAATGGATTTAGCTATTTGGTTATATAAGAGTGTTATCTTTAAAAAGACAGAAGCTAATTCTGCAAGTGCACAAATAATACTACCATCGTAAGTATTATCTGTCTTCATTCCTAGAATTATACACGTTCAGGGAAAAGTAGCCAAATATGCTGGAAAAGCATCAAAACAAACACATTGAATCACAGGAGCAGGTTGTTGCTGTATAAACACTGAACTTATGGTACATAGCACATGTGGATTTAAAGATGCACCAATATCAAAATTCATTGTCAAAACAAATGTCAAAATTCAACCGATTATAATGACTGATTTAAAAATCTATTTTGTCTAAATACATGTAAAATTAAACAAAAAACTAAAATCAGTCATTTTAAATTTCACAAGTGAATTTAAAATTCACAACATTGCAATGTATGCAGTGTTATTTTAGTGTTATTTATGTATTATAGTATGTATTAATATTCTGAATTGTGTATGTTTGAGCTGTTTTAACTGAAAGCAACTTGTACTGACATATCTTAAAATATGTCTGAGCCAGTGTTTTGTCTCAAGATGCACATCAGTAATGTTTTTTTTCTATTGAACGTTTATAAAAGCTACTTAAATGCTCTAAGTGAACAAAGGCCTAATCCTGGCTTAATCTAAGCCCTGTCTGTGAAACCGGGCCTTAGTGCTTCAACAAAAATATTTTATTTCAGTTAGTTGCCAAGGCAACATTTTTTAAGTTTTTCAGCGAATGTATATTTTTTATTTTACTTCTTCTTTATTTTAAAGAACGAAAACCATTTTTAATAGTTTTAGTTAACAATAGCAACACTGAGATTTGCTAAATATTACATTTAAAGGGTTAGTTCACCCAAAAATAAAAATTCTGTCATTAATTACTCACCCTCATGTCGTTTCACACCTGTAAGACCTTTGTTCATCTTCTGAACACAAATTAAGATATTTTTGATGAAATCTGATGGCTTTGCGAATCTTTTGTTTCGAATCAGTGGTTCGGAGCGTGAAAGTCACATGATTTCAGTAAACGAGGCTTCGTACATCATAAGTGTTTAGAAATTTCAATAGTTCACATGATACACACTCCGATACACACTTTGATATGCGCTCCGAACCACTGATTCAAAACAAAAGATTCGTAAAGCTTTGAAGCTTCACGAAGCAGTGTTTTGAAATTGCCCTTCACTAGATATTGTTGAATAAAGTCGTTATTTTGTTTATTTGGCACACAAAAAGTATTCTCATCGCTTCATAACATTAAGGTTGAACCACTGTAGTCACATGAACTGTTTTAAATATGTCTTTAGTAGCTTTCTGGGCATTGAAAGTGTTCATTATCTTGCTGTCAATGCAGGCCTCACTGAGCCATCGGATTTCATCATAAATATCTTAATGTGTGCTCCAAAGATGAACAAAGGTCTTACGGGTGTGAAACGACATCAGGGTGAGTAATTAATGACAGAATTTTCATTTTGGGGTGAACTAACCCTTTAAACTCTTTTTTGTATTAAAGATGTACTGTTCCATTATGGCAAAGGTAATCTTAAAGTAAAAATATGGGAAATGAGCATGAACAATATCCAACAATGGCTATACAACTAAATGAAAAAAAAACTGAAATATCAGCCAATAATTTTTTTTTTTTAAATTGTTTATTCCTCTAAACACTCACTCTGGGCTGGACTCTGGAGTTAAACTGGACATGTCTTCTGATGTAGGAACTATTGAAACAAACAAGAAAGTCAAAAATGTTACAGTGATGTTTGACTTTCAGTGATGTTTGATTGATTAACAATAATAAGATGTCGGTTAAAGCTCACCCTGTAGCCTTCGGCGGTGGAACCGTGGCGATCCTAGCAGGTTGTTTTTGAAGGAGTTGAGTCGTGTCCTCCAGTGGGCTGAACTACTGGCAGCCATTCCACCACTTCCCCCAGGACTGGAGGGCGGGGTTAGGGACAGGGAACCACCACCCACACCACCACCACCTCCTTCAGCTCGTGAGGAGGAAGAAGAGGAGGAGGAGGAGGGCGGGGTGGGTGGGGGGTGCTGGGGATGGTGCACAGGGGTCCCCAGAGGGGTGGGGAGTGGGGAGCCCTGTGGGGTGACCTGCGACACATGGGCAGAGTTAGGATAGATGGTCTTAGTGACAGACTTCAGGACAGAAGGAGCAGGGAAGAAGAAGCGAGGGATGGGGGACAGGAGCGGAGAGGGGGAAGGCGAAGGAGACGGAGGAGTCTGCAGGGGGAGGGACTTCATAGACTGCAGGTGGGGACGGTCAGAGGCTGCTTTTGAGGGCAGGGTCTGGGTTTTTTGGTCAGGCACACGTTGGGATGCCCGGGGTGTGGTGGAACTTCCTGCTTTGGGGTCTTTAGACTGGGCGGTGGAAGCAGAGGTGACTTCAGTTTGGCTGAAAGTGAAAACTGGGCTCTGACAGGTAGGAAGAGAAAGGATAGAAGGATGGAGAGGGAAAAAGGAATGGAGAGATGGACACAGCAATGGTCATGAGCGTTAATGAAAGCTATGGTATATGATTATTAACATTAGAATTCAACTGAGAAGAGTTAGGAAAATGATGCATAGCTCTTTAGTATGTGAAATCTAGTATAAATTAGTAAACAATAGTTAGGATGCAAAACTTGCAAGTTAAAACATGCTAAATATATTTGTGTGAGTGTGTGTGTGTGTGTGTGTGTGTGTGTGTGTCTTTGGTGTGAATAATGACTCCAGTATGAGGACAGTATGAGGTAGATGAACATAAAAAGAGCAACTGAATCCAATTCAGCTTTGCTATTCATATCACAATAACAACAACAAGCACAACACTTTTCACCATTGTAAACTGAGCACTGCATAGTGGTATTTTATCAGTATGGCCAACAAGTGTAGAGTAACTTACTCGAGGACTGCTGAGGGGACTGGATGAGAGACCAGTTGAAGCTCCGCTAACTGACCGGGACCTATCAGAACACCAGGACATATCAGTCAAACACCCCTTTATGTTCATGGATATGTTTGTTTACTTAGATATGCGCATTTCTAGTGTCAGTAAAAGTCTTAGCAACTGTGAAAGGAATTATTAACTTTACACCATTCTCTACAGACTTGCTTTCCACTCACTGATCTCTATTTATATATAGATAGTTTATATAATATTATCTATATAATCAAAGTTTTGTTTTCACCATGTTTTAAATGGACACTTCTTCCAATGTCACACAACACAGGTATCATCTACAATTCTAAGTTTCCCACTTCCCATGACTTTGCTTGGTCATTCATGTGCTGAGAACTCATTATTTTGACATTATTACAAGGGCACATGAGAGACAGGAAGGGGACACCACAAACAACATAAAACATTCTTTTCACAGAAGCCATGTCTCACTGACCAATCAGAGATTAATTTATTCACAACCAGTATCTAGCTTTTATGTGGTCAAAAAAACAACATGACAGAAAATATGAGATCGTAAGAAAAACTGCCCTTTACTGTTGCCATGATAGTTTTTTTTTTTTTAAATGACAGTAGAGGAATGTTATTTAATTTTAAACTTAATTTTGCTATTTCAGCACATTTATACTGGATTGTGTTTGATTACTGAATAAGGCACAAATTTGCACTAAAATATACACAAAAGTGGTGCAACTCATTTGTGAATTCGCACCGTAAGGTTTTACCTGCACATTTTTTTGGAAGCCACTTAAAGTTGACACATGTGGTACATCAAGCTTGACTTTCAGATGAAGGTTATTATAAAATCATCACAAACAGTTTGCATGTACCTCTGGCTATGTGCAGAGGTATCCAGTGCTCTGCGGGGAGGTGTTGGAGAGCCCTGGTCTGTCACACTCAGTACTTCCAGACTCTTTCTCTCCGGCCGACAGCGCCCATGACGGGTCAGCATGGGCGAGTCCACCCGCTTACGGGGAGGATCTGATTACACAACCACAACAACACACATACACCCACTGTAACACAAACATCTACTGTGTACACTTCATGAAGAAGTCACATTACAAACCTTACTATATCCAAGATGGAAATTTAAGGTTTGTTTTTTTATATATAACTATATATAAAATATACAACTGCAATGCAGCAGAGATTCTCTGTATTACAGTGTTAGGAGGGAAATTAGCATAGAAGCTGAAAAAGAAGTCCTTTTCAATGTGTAGATGAGAGAAGGAGCTTCTAAGCAACAGGGTAAATACTATCTGCATACAACATGGCTTATATGAGAGACGAGTCATGACATGACAGTGAGATGACAGACAGTAAGGTGTTATTAGTCAGGCAGTAGGGCTGCACGATTTGGAAAAAAAAAAGTCAGATTATTTTCTTAGACAAGATTCTGTCAGATTTGCACTGCTATCAAGGAGTATGTTTGATTCACTCTGTTATGGTTTGGTTCCTGCTTTCCTGTGTTCCCTTTACTTGTTTGTTTCCATGATTTTTGATTAGTTACGTACCTGTTTCTGTTCCAGTTAATTAGCTCACTCTGTGTGTATATATAGCCCTTATTTTCTGTTTATCCCTGTCCGTTTTCATTTCAGTGTTAAGTTGGTTGAGTGTATCTTGTTTTGTTTATATTGTTAAAATAAAGGAACTGCTGAATTAGATTGTGCCTCTCAACTCTCCTTGATGCAACCAACTTGACAACTGCAATATAATAAACATTTAACATCTTACAATTTGCTGCAGTTTAGATATTTAGGCAAAAAAATCATAAAGATTTAAAATCACAATGAAGTAGGGTGTGCAAAAACTACAAAATAACAAGTGAATTACTTTTTACATTTCTGCTTGGACTCTGCTCTGAAAAATAAATCTGAAATAGTTACTGTACACTTTAAGGGTTCACAATTTCATCAAAAGAACCAACTCAGACTCTTTCAGTTATCAAAAAAAAACCTATCCTCTTTGCTTTTCACATTGTACCAGAAACTTAAAGGGAAATACATCTTTTAGTGCTTTGCATTTACATTTTTTTTGTCCCAATTAATGTAAATAATAAATAATTATTATTATTAGCTTTTTATTTTAGAGTACAATAGTAATATTTGTATAGTTTTTTTTTTTTTTTTTGGTGGAAAACTGCGTCATGTTTGCATTTACATGAATGTAAAAAAAGTGGATCTGCCACTGTTCTCAGTGCACTTTATGGAGGATTTATTTAGATTATTTCAAATTTATTTCAAATTTTATTGTGATTAACTGTGCAGCCCTATCAGGGAGAGACATTCCTTTCAAACAATACGCCTCTTAATAAACAAAAGTTATGTCAGTAAATTGTAAACATGAAAAATCATGTCAGCATCGATGCCAGATTGACAACTTTTTCTCAGGAAGTCCCGCTCTGATCCAACCTGCAGCACCTGTTCTCCCACTCTCTACACTGCCCTAAAACAACCACGTGCTCCGACTGCCCTGTCAAGCTCTTAATGATGATGATTCTCCACCTTGAAGTCTCTTTTTAGTCCTGGTCTGGACTTGATCTGTTTATTTTGGGGAACAAGCCCTCAATATGTTACATTTACAAATCACTGACGTTTGCCTTAGAGCCCTTAAATGAAACTGGCTTACTTTCAGGCCTAAATCACCAGCATGCTTTCTAGGTTACCAACTATTCTCATGGTGTTCAATGACTAGATTTGAATGTTACAGCAACACACACAGACCTGAACTCCAAAAATTCACTCACCAATATCATTTCTAGGGGGAAGATGTTCATCTTCATAACTAGGGTAGCGCTCCTTTCTGTCCAACAGAAGGTAGTAGATCAACTTCTCCTGGTTTTCTCTGGGAAGGGAGAGATGCCAGTCAGAGGACCCAAATGATGTTCATTGTATCGACAAAAGCATTCTTTAAAATAATTTTTTCACAGAACAAAGCAAGTCATCCAGGATTGGAATGAGTGAGTGCATTTACATGCACGTCCGTAACACGATTATGCTTAATAAGCCAACAATGCACACGATCATGTAAACATGTTAACCTGTTTTAATTTATCGGAGTAAGGTCATAAACGGCTTAAGCATAAACTGATCATCACAGCTAGATTTTTGCCCCTTACGCTGATTTCGTGTAATGTAAACGCATGTAAACATGTAGCATGTAAACGCATTAACCTGCTTCCTGTCAGCTTATTGAAGTGCGCATGTGTGATATGTGACAGGAACATGTCTGTGCATTTAAGCATATCCAGACAGAGCGAGCATTTTGCAGTAGGCAGGAGGAAATTGCAAACTCTTAATATTGCAAACTCTTTCTTGACCCAAAAAATTATAAAAGTGCGTTCTCATCTCGGGCAGCAGCAGAAGAAGTGGTTCAGTCAAAATGCTGCATCTTTAACTGCATGAGAGGAGAATATATGAGCCTTAAGTTTCCCGCTGACATGTTGCAATACTCTTCTTCTGTTTTTAATGCTTTATTTAACATCACAACTGACATAACAAATGAATTACTCAGAGTCAGATACACAAATGATTAAATTTTAACGTCACCACCAGGAAATAAGTCACCTCTGATAAAAGATCACTCTAAATTTTAGAAATGTACATATAAAAATCACACAGTTAGCTAACAACGTATTAATTTTAGGCAGAAACAATGAGCTCATTGAAGTAATTATTTAAAGTTGTGAACATAATGATTACGATATATAGAAAATTTAGCACTGGTGCATGTTGTTTCAAAGTTTGCATCGTCTGAAGTCATCGCAGGAGTTAATTATTGAACTTAATTAAACTTATTGAACAAGGGGAAAAAAAATGTAGGACGGGACTTGATTTTGTCCATTGGGAATTGATTGGATCTCATGTGAGTGACAGGTTGTCCCACCATCACGCCTCAAAACCTCATCAGAGAAGAGATGTCGTTGCAAGAGGGAGGAGAAGTTAATTTGATTAAAGATTATGATGACACATGAATGTAAAAAGAATAATGATGTGAACGGATAAATCGTTTTTAATAAACAATGCAATAATACATAAGAAATAAGATTGGTGACTTTAAGATCTGTTTGATCTTGTTTGAAAACATGTTAAGGCTGACGTCACGCACCACACTTCCAGGTCCAAACGCTCTATCAGATGCCAAAAGAAAACAACAAACGGTGCTAATATACACTCACAATGTAATACTACCAAAAAATCTCCATACCAAAATCACAGATGGCCAGACAGTGATTCATCTTTTATAAATCTCTAAAATATTTGTGTCCGGGATGCTGTGAGCACAGAGACTGTTTTTAAAGGGTCATGAAACCCCAGAACACATTTTTTGAGCTGTGAACAGATATGTATAGGCTGCACATCATTGAAAACACTAAAGGTACTCATTCATTTTATTCATAAGTTGAAATTAGTTGTTTTTACATTTTTCAGAGTAATTTCTGTCTTCCGGTTTGAAAAGCGAAGTCAGAGCAACATCACTTTACGCAGGCGCTGCGTAATATCATTGCGCCTGCTGCACCCATGGTACGGCAGCAAAGTTCCTTGATTATTATGCCGGAATGAGAGTATAGTTCCTAGTCATATCGGCCTAGAAAATCACAACTTTTCATTTTCCGTCGGTCTTAGTACACGATGTAACTACAGAAGAGTCAAGTTTTAAATAGGAAAAATATTGAAAGTCTTTGGTCATTTTTTAACGAGATGCTAACGTTCTAATCAGATTCAATGAACTATGCTAAGCTATGCTAAAAGTGGTACCGCCAGACCCGGAGATCGGCTGAATGGATTCGAAAACGGTAAAACTCAACTGTTTAACTTTAGGGGAGTTGGAAAATGAGCCTATTTTTAAAAAAAGTGGAGTGTTCCTTTAAGGCCAGGTCAAATATGCTGACGTCAACAGTTTCGAGCGGTTCTCTGCATTTATTCATGACAAAAAGCACATTCAATTCAATCACCGCGCTGTAGTATGCATAAGATTATAATTGCGGTCCTCTTTTTCTTAGTGCTAAAACACAAAAATGCGTTTTTGGTGCATGTGGATTGTTTTGCTGTGATCTACCGGCACAAATGGAAAATATGTTCGCATGAGATCGCATTACAGCAGAGAATTCAAATGTCACAAAAGTGCTGTTCATTCACCTCTGCGTTCAGACACGCGAGCCGTGTGTATGTTTCCCTCAGCACAGATAGCACACGAGTGTTGTTTGTATTTTGTCTGCGATGCGGTCAGAACTGGAGTTTGAAACGATTGTTATGATATACACGCGGAGCGCGCATATGATCAGTTTTAGCGCGGAGCTCTGCGATGAGTTTAACAACACTAGCCACGTGGATTATAGATCATATACAAAATAAAGTATGTGTGTTTAAAGTTTTTATAGACGTATTTCACACACTCTCCTGCACCAAACATGAACCAGCACAGTGTATGCACACATATTTCATCATGTCGTCTTCAAATTAAATATATGTACAAACTGGACACTGATACAGTGGTGTGAACGTGATGACACGATTATTCTAATAGACAAAAGACTGATTTAGATCGAAAATTCAAAGAAAAATGGACAAAAAAAGTAACTATGTCTTTATTCTTTCTGTGTTAAACTATGCGTCGTTTATCATGAGACTGTAGTGCTCATAAACATAATGAAAATATTATTAGCCCTTTTAAATATTCTTGCACATCTCTCCCTTGTGCTTGTGAGTTTGTTGTCATTTTTCTCCGTGCTCATATATTAACATTCATTATTCTGTATAATGAGTGTGTTGTAGATCTGTGTTTCATTGGTTGTTCTCTCCCCTCTTCCCCCCCTTTACACTCCCACTTTTCCAGAGCTTTACACGCCCATTTTCACAGAGTTTTCCAGCTCAGAGGTGTGAACGACCAGGCTAAAACAGGGGGGGGGTTTCATGACCCTTTAATAAGTTTTTAATGCATAGCTTAAATGTCTAATATGAATAAATAGTGTTCATAAGAATACTATAATGAGATAGTATTCTCAAGTGAAACAAGTTGGACCCGGAAACGTCACAACTTAACAAGCGGATTCTTTTCTGAATGACAATCTGAAATGTCTTGAGCACAGACACAGATGTTCAGACTCACTCTTCACACTGCAGGTCTCTGGTAAGCTTGACACGGTCTCTGAAGCAGCCCAAGGAATGCATGCTCTCCAGAACATCAGGGTCCAGATCTGTAAGAGACAGAATCCTCTTCACACACACGCGCCTCGGGGGTGGCTGCTCTGGACATGGCTCATTCCTGCCCCCTCTGAGACAGAAAAACACACAAACAAACCAATGTGGAGTACACATTAGATGCAACAACACAAAAAAAGAAAATCTGATTTTAATGGACTAGTCCTGTGGAACGTAGAAGAATTTTTGCAGACAGAGAAAAGACCAGAAAAGTGGTTCTTATGACTTGTACGCTATATATTCCAGATCTTCAGAAGACATATGACAGCTTTGTGTGAAGAGATCCAAATTTAAGTTATTTCTGCTCCTAAATATGGCAATGACGTTTAATTAAAAGCAATGTAAATTCAGACTGTTACACAAAACATTGTGGAGCTTGACAAACATACTATAAACTGTTGATGTGTGAACAAAAGCTGCTCAAAGATTTTTCAATTCTGCTTTTGTATTCGATGGGGAAAAAACTGCAAATGGTGAGAAATTATGTCAGAATTTTCTTTTGTGAACCATTCAAGAAAGCTCACACGATACTTACTGATACCAGGGGTGCTTTTGTATTTCTTCCAACTGAGAAAAGAAAAAAAACAAGAATTATCATAAATATGCCTTGGCAGTACACTAAGAAATGAATACTTTTATTGACAAGAATGCATTAAACTGATCAAAAGTGACAGTATAAAGACATTCATAATGTTACAAATGATTTTTATTTAAAATAAATGCTGTTCTTTTGAACTTTCAATTCGTCCTAACAAATATGTATCACAGTCTCCACAACAATATTAAGCAACTGTTTTCAACATTGATATATATTTTTCAGCCGCTGAAAATGGTTTTTGGCTGAAAGAGAAAAAATGACGCTACCCTCTCATTCACTGATCCACTCCAAGCTACGCTCTGCTCACATGCTCTGATAATAATAGATTTGCAGGACTATACCTTATTTGGATAATTGGTCAAAAAATAAATCTGTTAAATCTGATTCTGTTGCATAGAACTGAATGAAGAATAATATATTGATATTTAATATTAATATATTTTCTGTCCAATTTTAGTTTTATTTTATTTATTGGCTTGTACTTTTTAAATTCAGATTCAATAAAATTATGGAAATTAATTAAAAAGTTTAATATTAATACAATTATACAAAAAAAACTAATTTAATATAAGAAATAAATAATTATTGAAAAATTTATTTTCGGTTTCGTTTCCGGTTTTCAGCCAAGTGCATCCAGAATTTTCATTTTGGTGCAACCCTATTGAATACATACTTATATATAAAAAGAGGTGCATTGTGTGCATGTTCTATACCGTGAGGCGTTTCTCAGGGTTGACCTCAATCATGCCACGGAGGAGAGCCTGGCAGTCTGGAGGAATGAAGTGAGGCATGTGAAATACTCCACTCTTCACCTTCTCCAACAGCTGACGCAGGTTATCATGGTCAAAGGGCAACGCTCCCTGTGAGGTGAGATGTTACAATTCACACACATTTCTGAGTGCAACTGAGAGCTAGCAATTTTAAGACACTTATTTTACTTATAAAACATTTATTTCCTTAAACACTAACATTTTAATAAGTTGCTAAGGGCAGGTAAAGAAAGTTTTTAAAAGTGGGAGAATTATCAAAAAATGACAAATATAACATGCAGCAAGCTTCTTACCACCAACAAAGCAAAGAGAATAACCCCACAGCTCCATACATCTGCCCGGCGTCCATCGTATTTCTCTCCCTGTAAATACAAAAACATTATGTACAAATACGCACTGGCTGTTTTGTTAGATTTGAATATATGAGACTTATACAATAAAGTATATGGTGCTTATGCTCTAAGAGCATCATCCTTACCCTGATGACCTCAGGACATGCATAATGGGGTGATCTGAAGATACATAATGCGGAGAATTAATACTTCACCTTCAATAGCACAGAATTAAAAGCACATAAATACAAACTACTGACCCACAGCTGGTCTCCAGCAGGCTGTCCCCAACCTGTAGGGAGGCCATGCCAAAGTCAGCAATCCTGATATTATTCTTCTCATCCAGCAGGAGGTTTTCAGGTTTAAGATCTCTGTGGCTGATAAATAAAGGACGTAATGACAGCATTGTAATATATTTTTGTATACTGTAATGTTCTTCCTAAAGTATCTGAAACCAGAGTTCCTTTACAGAAAAAGAATGAGCTATTTATTGTATTGTATACTTTGCAGTATGTTACAAGAATAAATTACACAATTTTGTACTACGTTTTCATATTATTTATTTGTTTGTTTGTTTATTTAATATAAGAGGATACTCAACATACAAAAAAATAAACCTTGGAAACTATCAATACAACCGTTCAAAAGTTTTGTTTTTGAAAAAAGTCTCTTATGCTTGTCTGCATTTATTTGGTCAAAACAGTAATATTGTAGAATATTATTCCATTTTAAATGTCTGTTTTCTATTTTAATATATTTTAAAATGTAATTTATTGCTGTGATGCAAACCTGAAAATTTAGTATCATTACTCCAGTCTTCAGTGTCACATGATCCTTCAGAAATCATTCTAATATGCTGATTTGCTGCTCAAGACATGTTTCTTATGTTTCTTATTTGAAAACAGTTGAGATGCTTAATATTTTTGTGGAACTCATAATATATTTCTTCAGGATTATTTGAAATAAAAATCTTTTGTAACATTATAAATGTCATTACTGTCACTTTTGATCAATTTAATGCATCTTTGGTGATTAAAAGTATAAATTTGGAAAAAAAACAACATACTGAGCCCAATATTTGAACGGCAGAATATCTGTACATATATGGAAATAATGCTAGTCAACTTAGTCTTCTTCACTTGGCTGCAAGTTCTCATCTCAACACACAACCACATTGTCTTAAAGTCGCAACACTTGCTACAGAATGCTGATTATGCAAAAATGTTATGAAAAAATATGCCTATAAAGGAACTTGTGTATGCAGCACATCAAATAAAAAGTAAAAAGTGACATTTACCATATAGAGTGACTGTGACAGAAGTCTAGAGCAGATATGATTTGTCTGAAGAACTTTCGAGCTTCTTTAGGGGTCAATCTGCCTTTCTTTACCAGGTAGTCAAATAGCTCCCCACCAGATACATGTTCCAGCACTAGATACCTGAGAGAAAGACATTTATGAAACACATGAACAGAGATAGATGCACATGAACTGGTCAACACGAGCACACCTCCAGAGAACGCAGGACATAAGTCTAGAGAAGACAAGACAAGACAAGACCAGGCATGCTTCAGATGTGTGGAGAAACAGAGCAGTACTTACAGATATTTGTTATTCTCGTACACATCATACAGTTTTAGGACATGAGGGTGCTCTATTAGTTTAAGAATAGCTATCTCTCTCTCCACCTGCAGAAACGGGGAGAGCGAGGGACATTGAATGAGAGTTGAAGAGAGAAAAGGAGCAACTTTAATGTACCAAAACACCAAGCAAAGATGATCACTATTAGATGTGAACTAATAGTCAATATTTTAGCAATACAGTCTGACAGTACACAGTAGACATGGACAAAAACGACTGAACAAGGAGAGTCTTGCATTTCTTTAGTACAGAACATAAGGGCAGATGCAGTATAAACTGTGGTTAATAAAGCAGTTGGAGTTATGCAGCTGCTGTGTTATTATTGAAGACCTACTGTAAACAAGAAAATGGACTGGGAAAAGTCTGGGAAATTTTAAAAATTGTAGTTGTAAATTCTTTGCATGCAAGACTTACTTTCATAAGAACAGACTCTGATAGCTTTTCTCTGTTAACTATTTTTATGGCCACCTTCTGTCCTGTGATACAGTGAACTCCTAACTTCACCAGACCTGCAAGAGGAACACAGATGGTCATTCTTCATTAGATGCATCCTAAAAGCGGACAACATTAAAATACAGATGAGATTTCAGAAACTGAAAAGTAGGCAGTGTATAATAGCAACATTCAGACTGCTCACTGCACAATTTTGTGTAATTTACAATGCAGTAATTTCAAAAATGCAGTACTACCAAAAACACTATTGATATCCAAAAAACACTAGTATATACTGTTTATATATGCAATATATCATTAATGGACACCCTCTTTTACTTGCCAAAAAATAGTCTACTTCTTAATGCATATAGATTTACAGTATATCACTCTTGTGCACATTCACATTCAGTTTACAATGTACTGACACTATAGCCTTTGAATTCAGAACAGATCTGTGGCAACTAGCCATTGTTATTGCTCAAAACTAACTAGTATCCAGGTTTACATGACTACACTGTAATAATTTTTGGTTTAACTTAAAAAGTAAGTTACCTGGTTGCCTTAAAATTTTGAGTTCATTGAAATTAAAATTTTGAGTTGATACAATGAAGGCGATTGGTTTAATCAACAGAAACTCAAAATATTATGTTATCTGAACCACATTAATTATTGAAGTTGATTTGACAAAAGACATATTTTTGTCATAACAAATCATGAAAATTATTTTTACAGTGTAGTAGTGACTGGAATTTTTTACTATTAACTTTTAATGCTAGTATACTATAAATACTTATTTGAATTTCTTTAATAGTTACATTTCCTAGTTCATTGTTACTGGTAACAAAAAAAATTGCAATTTGTTACAAATTCATTTTAAGTTTTAAAATTCAAGTTTTCTTAGTACTTAATGATTAGGCACTACCTATTTATTAAACACTGGTATGTGTTACTTGTTTAATTTAACTAAAGTAGATGACTATTCATTACCTAGAACAGGGGAGGGAAATGTTGTACAACAATTTGGATAGTTACTAATTTCTCATAAATGCATACTAGTATCAATTAAATTTGCACTAGATAAAAGTACTAGAACAAACATACTAACTACTAGAATAGTAACTAGTAATTACTAGAATCTATTTAACAGTTACTAGTAAAACTGGATATTAGACAGAAGTGAATATTTGAACCACAGATTCCCATAGAATTTAACTGCAAAAATGTGCAATTTGTTACAAGTAACAAAGGAATATATCTGTCTCTAATAGGATAGTACAAATATAATAAGAACTAGTAACAGTGAACAGATAAGTGTGGGATAAGTACTAGCATAATAGAACTATCTAGAATAAATAGTAGGGAAATTGAATATAGTCACTATTGGATAACAAAAGTAAGCACTAGTGACAAGAACAGATACTGTTGAGTTTTAACAAATTAATGAGAAAACAAGCTTTCAGTCACATTCAGGCATTGAAACAATACAAATGAATCACTACCACATGAATAAGATAAAACAATCTTCCTCCCTCAAACACTGCCCTTATACTGTCAGTTGTATGTGCGCCTCATTTCATTTCATCAGCTGAAATACCCCTGCACACACATTAGCCGCTTTGCTTACTACCGATCAACCTTTCAATAGATTAATTCTTGAATGAGACGCGCGAAGTAGAGCAGAATTTATTCCAATGCATTAACTGAGTGCTAATATCCCAAAGAGGAAATGCTCTTACCTGTCTGGCCCTTCCCCAGCGTCTTTTCCAGTCGGTAGGGCCCGACATACTGAGCTGCCTGACTCCCCGACAACTCCTTACTGGACATTTCGTTCGACAGCGATGTTGTGTCACAATATAAGGGGGTAAATCAGTGTATTTTCACAATGTATCCACTGGTGCCTGTCCTGCTCACGTAATAGCTCCGCCGTACAGACATCACAGACGGTGAGCGATGACACAGGGATGCTGAGGCGTGATGTCAGTGCCGTGGCCTACTCCCAAACATCTGCCGTCTCCTTAAAGTTGCTGGAAATCGATCGCTAACATTTTCCGTTCGAAAATATCAAAAATAAACAAGGGGTGCGCGACCAGCCGAGCCTATATGCCAAATTACAGCTGTTATTGCGATTTACGCGGCCTGTGGTGTCTGTTGGAAGAATGATAAGGGGACACGATTAAATCTGTCAGTATATGGGCTAACACTAAATGACTACATCAGATAATAGCTGTGAGCAACAGTACAATGATTATGAATATTGAAGACAGATAAAGATAACGGGATTATTAGATAGCCTGGTTCGGTCATCTGTTTATATTCGCCGGTATTTTCTTATCTTCAAGAAATATGTTTATGAGGCATCCCGTTAAAGTCAAACTGGAAGTGACCTATTTATTAAAAACTTGGCCACATCTATCCTGCGAAAGAGCCGCACATCCGGTTTGTGACACCTTACACGTATTATTCTGTCTAAGATTTAGTGTCTCCTTCTTTTGTCAACGACCCTTGAAAGTGTTTCGTCTTATTTGAATCAATGTGTGGATGTGAAGGATGAGCCTGATATAAACTACGGTCTCTTCCAGGCCTCACATCCGGAAATATGGGAGAATTGCACGGGAGAAAACAGCCACCCTTTCGCGAAAGAAAGCCTCAGTGTCTTCCGTCACATGAATCCGCCTATTAATCCACAGTGCGCGTGTCAAGTGTACATTGCGCTATTGTAAGATCTAGTGTTTGCCCAGAAATCCCTTGCTTTATGCGTACGGAACACATTCCTGGTCAAAAAACAAGCATCTTTAACTAGCGTAGGAGCCTCCTCTCCCCCTCCCTCCCGCTCGCGCTGGCTATGTGCATATCACAGCATCTTCTCGCGCTCTCCTCCCGTCGCCTCGGCTACCGCGCGTGGACTCATTCTCTCGAGTTTGAGTTACAGTCGCTTGAAACCGCCTGGCTTTAATCCGTTCGCCTCGGTTGCCTTGAGACCGCAGGGATAGCAGACCCTCTGTCAGTGGGGCCTTTCTCTGTTTTCTAGCTCTCACTCTCCCTGTATTCCTTTTCCCCATCCGACACGAGCAGCATCAGCATCCGGGTTCTGCGCTACTTGCGTCCCCTCCCTTTCGCGACTCCCATCGAATATGCTCGTCATAGACCCCCACCCCATTTCCGCCCGAGAGCACGTCCCTCACATTATTGAACCCATTCCGCACATTATTGTCATTGGACACACCTGTCAATTTTTTGATAGGCTAGATAAATGTTTTCATATCATTTGTTTTAATATTTATGGATTAGCTGTCTAATCCCCCCACCCCCCAAATACAATCACAGTCCTACAGGAATATCCATCTTTATACGATAGTTCTTAACCTTATGTATTTAGCAGACTCTTATATCCAAAGAGGCTTGCAATAGAGGGACATAATTCGTCACAGAGCCAACAACAATCACAGTAGGTTGTCAGGTTCACAGTACACAATGTCAGGTTTAAGAAAGCTAGATTAGGAAACTATGTTCTCTCCTATAAAACAATAGTTGTTGAGGTGTTTTAGCTGGCCAGAAGCTTGCACCATCTTGCGCAAGAAACAAACCAGCTAGCTTTTGAAACATTGTGACAGCTAATGACCAGCTTAAAACTATTTGCATGTTCCATACAACCATTTTATACTGGATAGGCCTTGAAATAGAAAGAAATACTACATGGGCAAAACTACTTTTTTATTGCTAAAATTAAAGCACCATCCTGTGTTCAAGATGTGAACACAAGGTGGCAGTAGAGACAAAGACATAGGGCGTGTTCTGCAGGCAAGAGATTATTGAAAATATCTCCCAAGAACCTAATGCGCATGTATTTTAGTTTTTTATTATTATTATTATTATTTTTATTTATTTTTTTTTAAATTAATTTTACCCAGAAATATGTCAGCGAAGAGTATCTTCTAGTACTAGATAATGCCTGTAGTCTTTGGTACAGACACCAGGGGGCAATGGTCTAGCTCTTTTGATCTCTTATTTAAGATATTTATTACACAAGTGAAGCTGTATTGTGTAGGCTATATGTGAACCTCAATATATTTTGCATGTTGTGTCAGGTCAGTGGTGCACATTTGAAAGTTGTCACATCTGACTAGATTCAAGGTTTCTGACAGACTACTGTTGTCTGATTGAGATCAGAAAGTGATTCCGGCAGGATTTACCTGGACATTCAACTCACTCAGCACTTTCATATAGCCTGTTCCCTCACACAAATCTTCTCAAGGTCAAACACATTCACTGATTGCATTTTAGCGTCTTTGTTTCCATAGCGACGGTCACGGAGATAAAGTGCCGTAAACCCGAGCTTTTTTTAAACATGTCGTGCTGAAGTCCGTCTGTTAATCGCAAAAGGCTCTCTAAATATAGCGCTGAATGTAGAAAAAAAGTTATCAATGGGTCTGTACCGTAATGATGATTAGACATTAACTTCGGCGAAGTTTGCCCAAAAGCAATTTTTGCTCACGGACGGGACTGCGGCCGCTGTCACTCGTGCTGTTAAAGCGTATGATAGGCATATTATTTGTTTGTTTTAAAATTTGGATAATCTATTAATATAATATAACATATTATAGTTTATTTAGCTAAAATGGGACAAAAATGGCAATGTAGAGTCCTAATTTAAGTAGGCCTAAATGAATTAAAAATGAAACATTCATCCCATCCAGGTAGCAGCTGACATAGGCCTCATAGGACATCTCGCATTCAAGTCGGGAAAATAATATTGAAGTTTTATATAGTTCTTATTGCATTTAAGATTTTATAAAGTCTTTTATACCTATTTCAATTAAAATGTTAAATGATGAATGACTGTTATTTTATTTTACTATCTTTGTATTGTAGAATTTTTTATTTCTTTTTTTTTTTTATGATTTTGTCAATGTAAAACACCTTGAGTCCAACACTAATTTCCCATTTGGGGACAATAAAGTGTATTTCAATTTCAATTTATTTGTAAATAGCGCCTTAAATTGACTGAAATAAGATTATTGAAGTAAAACCATTCATTACACAACTTGTACATGCCACAAACTTGTTTCACATTGACACACCCATGCAAAGTCACAACTCAGGTATCATCTAGAAGTTGTTTTTTTCTTTTTTCCAGCCTAAACCTTTTGTCCTAAAATGTTTGCGATTTTAAGTTATTATTTTAATAATTTAACAACACATTAACATGTTCACGCATGGTTCTTCTGATGACAGTTACTTACAAACAATAATCTCAGCATTTCAGCAGTCCTTCATGGACATCAAAATAAAACTAATCAAAATTTTCTCTGCTTATTCAAGCGGTAAAATTGGTGTGACAAGGCTTTTGCATTGTTAATTAGCTCACATTTCTTGTTTCAAACTATTCAAAGAACATAAAACCAGCCTTTACTGCATGTGTGAGCATAGTCCAGACCCTGAGGATTTTGTTTTCTTGGTTATCGAACAAGTCTTCACACTTCTTGCTTGCTTGTTTGCTAATAGATCAGCTCATGAAAGTGCCTTAGATCTGATTGATTGACTGATGAGACCAGGGCAGTTGGGGATTTGAGTGGGTTTATTTGTGTGCGTCTTAATGAGTTAAAGTGAGAAGTTTAGAGTATTAGTGACATTGGAAAGCTTAATCTCCTTCTATAGTTCACCTAAACCCATTACAAAGGCCTACATAATCTTTGCCTATAATCCACTTCACTGCACCTTAAAGGTTTAAATTAATCAGGGACTCATCACAGGATCTGCTAAGTGAGTTAATGAGAGCCGTTTTTGAGTTGCTTAAAAAATTAAAATAATGTAAAACACATTCAGTAACAAACCTTGAACCATTTTAAAATCTTTATTCAATTTTGTAAGCATCTGAGACACATAATTTACATCAAATCATGAGCTTTTCCAAACTGTCAACAAATCAGATCAATACAATCAGCCACAAAAGGGGAGGGGTGGTTGGTGGTTGGAGGAATCCATGTAAGCTTCACATGAGTAGTAAAGAAGGGAAGAGACGCAAGTACGGTCTCTGCTGCCAAACCCCAAACCCCATCATTTAGTCCAGTGCCATGAGCTACAGGGAATGCTGGGAAGGTGGAGGACTCAGTGCAGTAAACCCCTGAGAACAAACACAAATACGATGATGACGGTTACAAAATTCAATTGCAGTAGAAATTAAACAGAAACTGAAGTTCTCAATCTTGAAGTTTACAGATTGACTCATCTTATTATCAATAAAATATTATTTTTTTCTGTGTATCCCTAATTATTAGACCATCCCAATCTAATGTGCAACACTGTGATCAGTCAGCTTTATTCACCTTTAGAAGAAAACAGTACATGATAAACTGGCTGAACTGACAAAAATAAAATATACAGTATGTGCAAAAGTCTTAGGCCACCATTACATGTTGCTTTAGCAATGGCATAATGACCATATATAATTATTTCTCAGTCTCTTTATTAGAATATAACCAGAAAATACAGGAAATTTGTATGCAGTATTAAAAAATAAAAATAAAAAAATAAAACAACTTCTAAAGTTGCAAGTTTACTGACCTCCCCTTACACTAGAGCAATAGCAGGAACTGGCTCTCTTAAACCTAAATGGAACGGAAAAGGACTGGAAGGCCAAGAAAACTTTCAAAATCTGATGAGAAGTTTCTTAGAATTTCTTTGAGAAACTGGAAGAAGTCCAGGAGGTCACACTAAATACTGATTTTTGCTTTAAGAAGCCATTTTGTTTAAAAAAAAAATTTCTTACACAATTGTTACATATTTCCTGTATTTTCTGTTTGTATCTTAATAAAGAGACAGAAAAATAAATATGGATGGTCATTAAAACAGTTATAAAACAACAAATCTGGTGGTGGCCTAAAGGTGATGATACATGGGGCAACTTTTTGAGCAATGTTGCACTTTCCCATTGAGAATGGGCAACAAATTTCTATCTAGATACTTCAGATCAAAATTTGTTGCCCATTCTCAGTGGAAAAGTGCCCAAGTAACATCGCTCCGGAATAATGCCCGGCAACATTGCTCAAAAAGTTGCCCCGTGTATCATCACCTTAAGACTTTTGCACAGTACTGTACATCTCACAAAGTAGAGGGGAATAAAGCAAGTTAATATGCTTTACTTTTCCTGCATGTTGAGCTCCTCATGACGCCTCAGCATTGCTCTTCACACAGGCAGCAAATGCCTCCATCAGCTCCTTACATGCTTCCTCGCCATTCTCCTTTACACTGAAGCACACAGAACACACGGTCATCACTCCAGCACACATAGGCCTATACACACACTGATTCACATCAACATATCACATATACAACATAAAAAATGCTGACAAAACAACATTTGTCACTCTGAAGCGTACAATACTGCATAAAAGTACGAAGGTTCTGCACCACACAATTTAAAGACATATTACATAACTTTAGTTGTGTCTTTAGTCATATAAAATGTGAACTCATGACAGGCCGGATTCTGCTGGAACTGAATGAGACAGTATGTATGCGTTTGTGCGAATGAGATTATTTGAGCCTCTCCACCCCAAACAACGGCAGACGCTGACACACCGCATTAGAGTGATGGAGCGAAAACGAGGGTTGGAATAACAGCGCGAAGGGGGGAAAGAAATGCAACAAGAGGAAGGCAGATAATCCATCTGAACGAGAGAGGCCTAAAATCACGTGACAAAGCAAGCAGGTAATGGAAAAGAGACATTCCTACTGCTAAAAGAGGGAGATGTCGTGACAGAAAGAGCCCCTCCCCCAGTTAGAAAATGATTTCAGTGTCTCCTCCCCCACAGATCATCTGCTACATCTCACACGCTGACATAAGCGAGCTCTCCCTCTCCTCAGTGAGCAGTGATGTAACACGCAGCTGGTCAATTTAAATAAAAAGAGCCTTATGCAGACTGGTTCTAATGAGTCATGTGACGTAGGTGTAAGGATGCATGAGGGATAGCACTTGCCAAGGGCATTTCCTTTTCATAGGCAGCCATTTTAATACTTCAGGGATTCAGAGAGAGGACATGCATGGGGAAGGTGGACCATTGTGAAACAAGACTGTGAGACAAGCTGGCTTCTATTGGACAAAAAACAGTTAGGAGGGTCAGATTATGTCCTTATCCTTAAGACCTTAACAATCAATAATTGAGATCACAAAACCATTTGAGGTCAAGTGGAAAACCACTCATGTTTTGGTCTGCATTAAATGAATCAGAACATGGTTATTTTTGAAGACATTTGGATTTGGGAGACAAGTATTGAAACACTTTAGCCTGTGGGGGGAAAAAAGGGCGGAAAAGAGCGCAATCATGCTAGTGTTAAAGGGAAAGTTCACCCAAAAAATGAACATTCTATAGATAATTTACTCTCTCATGTTGTTCCCAAACTGTATATCTCACTTTCTTCAGTGGAACATAAAAGATGTTGTTCTGAGAACGTCTTTTTTTGTCCATACAATAGAAGTCAATGATAATCCAAAATGTTTGGTTACCAAATTCTTCACAATATCTTGTTTTGTTTCGCAGAAAAAAGAACGAAGAAAGTAAAACATACAGTTTGGGATCGACATGAGTGCGAGTAAATGATGACAAAATTTTCATTTGTGGGTGAATTATCCCTATCCCAGATTGTTTTTAAAATGGGTAAAATCAAAAGTGCATTAATAAACTATAAAAAATAAAATTAAATAAATAATAAACCAAAAAGTGCCATTTAGGAGTAAAATATTGAAACACCTTAATTGGGGGTGTAAAACTATGATAGTAAAAAATAACAGACAATTGGGAAGATGATGTTCACCTTCCCCAAATTAAGACTGAATAATTCACATGATGGCCAATCCTCCACATATATAATGCAGAAGGAACAAGGGCACGGCTCAGGGGTGCTCTGATCTTAAACACAACAAATAGGAAATAGTAATCTAAAAATTGTCTAGTTTTACTTGAGCTAAACAAAAATTCAATCGGAATCTAATAAGTACTGAATCCATATGGAATTGATTAGTAGAGCGCCTATAACAAAGCTCATCCTGTGCTGATAATTGACAGATTGAGTAACACTGTTTACCCTGAGGGGGGCTTCTGCAAAACTAGAATAATGCATTCCAACTGCTACTACAGGAACAGGCATGCTAACATACATGTGAGGGAAAAAAACTTGCTTTAAGTGTAAAAGATTAGCTTTTGCTTTGCATTATAATTCTTGAAAGCACACCCCTAGAACAAAATGGCTGTTTGTTAACTCTGTGGCTGATGTTTAGTCATAGAATTTGAGGCAGTAAAAAGATACAGAACACCTCAAGGTCATACAAGGTCATCACTATGAAATGCACAAATTTACACTGCCAGAAAGCATGGAAAGAGATCTGAAGATCACATGTTGATACAAGATGCATTCTCCCAGTGAATAACTGCTGGCTTGTGGGTTTAAAACTGTAATGGTAATCCTCTTCTGGTTTTAAAGCCCATGATGAATCAACCCCCTTTGTGGAGTAGCATGACAAAAAAAAAACAAGATGGCCACTGCAACATGCTTAGACCAGGTGTAAAGTGATCCTGTGAACAGAACATGCCACACTATATAATGAATGACAGACACACACATCTACACATAACCATGTATGAGTGCGCTATAAATACCAGTGTGGTGTACATTACTTTAAGGTTGGCCTTCTGTGAGGTTAAACATTCAGCTAGTCAGCAACACATGCAAGATGCTGGTCAAAATGATCACAGAAAGGTCAATGACAAACTGACCTTCTAATAGAGTTTTAAATGTTAACAGTTAAAACAGTTAAAGTTACTTCCATTTCATCCGATAGTCTTAGTCATATTTGTCCTGCAGCCTCCCATTGTCATGTTTGAGTGGTGACTGCTCACATGAGAGGAAATTATTGATGTTTACAAATGCACCTTTTCTCTATTTTCCTAGCCCTCCTACCAATCTTTTCTGGATTAGTGGATTTTGCTGGTTTGATATCCTGTAAATGGAGGTTGTAATGGACAGGACATGCTTCAGACGGAACAGTGACACATTATTCAACCAAATTCTTAACCCCGCGCCCTCCCCCTATCAGGTCCTAGCACACCAAAGGTCAGGGTATGTGCAACCTTATCTGCGTTCTCATGCTGCCCAGGCCTGTCGACACTACAAACACCAAAAGCAGCCAATCTGCATTTTTTGGGTGGGTATGTGGGTGTGGGGATTAGGGTCAAAATACAGCTTATGCAATGGCTGATGTCAATGATCAGGAGAAAATGAACACAGCGGAACCCTAAAAAGTAGGGAAGACATAACATATCAATGAACGTTCATCACTTGCCATCACAATCCCCTTCATTTGCAGGATATAAAACCAACAAAACCCATTAGTGGGAGGGCAGGGAAAAACGGAGAAAAGGTTCATTCGCAAACATCACTAATTCCCTCTCATTTAAGTGGTCAACCCTCAAACATGACAAAACGAGCCCAGGAAGACTGCAGGGACAGAAATGGCGAAGACTAAGAGGGGAAAACAGGGATGGCAGGATGAGCGAGAGGAAAAGCATGACGTAGACACATTCCCAACAGCCAATCAGCCGTGAGGAAGAACTGAAGTTGAAGAAAAACCCCAGAATGCTCTTAATGAGCAACCCCATCACCCCCACTGCTGCTGCCAACTTAGATAAAACTGACACCAATCAAACCATTTAAAAAACTCACAAAACTTAATTAAGTTAGATCTTATTAGAAATACTGGATCCCCCTGCGCGAACCCTCCACCTCGCATTCGTCGAAATGTCTTTCCTTCCCTCCATTTTGGATCGCCATCACAATGTAGAATATACACAGCATATCATAATTCTACTGGATATCATCAATTCCAGCATGATCCTAAATATTTAAAACCTACAATAAAGCTATGTGGGAATAAATCTACATGTTGGAGCATCAGAATTTAACAAATTTTCATGCGGTCCATACAGGGTTACAACGAACCTGTAACTATGGACCATACATGAATTCTACCTCAGTCACTTACCATTTGTCTAAATCTGCCTTGATGGCCACACAGGGTGCTGGGACAGGGGTCTCGGCAGGAGATGCAGTCTCTGAGTCTGACATGGTCTATGGTGTTGGTGTTTATGCGTGCCTGCTCTGTGCGCTCCTGTGTTTGCATGTGCAGAAGAAAAAGAGAGAATGGAGAGTTAGAGTTGGCAAGAGGGAGGGGGAGTGTACATAGTTCACGGGGGAGGGAGGAGGGGGGGGGGACATGAGAGTGCACATATGTGTACATGCGCAAGAGATCAAACGGTGATCGGCTTCAACCTTACTCAGCAAAGACACCATTCTTAAAGTTTGGTCCTTCAAACACAAAAAAGCAAATAATTGTGCTTCTTTTTGTGCCTAGAAGCACAGTGAGTAAAGAAGTACGATGAGACAGTGACAAGTATGCAGAGAAACTTAAATTTGGACAGAAAAGCTGCACTATTTGTTGTGTTATGTCATGGACTGTGCATGGACACCCCCTAATGGCAACATGTTTTCATGACATGCTTCACAGCTGCGCAAGCACAAGCTGTTTTTTCCCCCTTTGCTCATCATGTTTAATTTTCATATAAAAGCAACAGAATTTAAATTACATTTAATTTATTATATTTCAATTATTGGTTTTAAAGATTTAAAGATACATCCAGGGTGTACATTAGGATAAACAAACAAAAAAAAAAGAATAGATATTAACAAGCATTAGATTAAATAAAAACATTAAAATGTTTACACATTTTACAGCTTTTTTATCTAACTTCTTAGGTATTTAACTTTGACTTTAAAAACAAAGGTTACCTTCTCTATATTTACATTTATATATGTTAATGTAGATCATACAAGCAAATTAATTAAATAATATTTCATATGATAAGACATGTCATGAGTAGTAGCATTTTCAAAACAACTGAAAGCATCATAACCCGCTTTTCCACTATCGGGCCAGGGCTACGTGCAGGGCGTGGCCAAAGCTTCGGACCTCGAGCCCAAAATGTATTACGGGTCGTGAAGCTCCACCCATTAGGTCCGCAGAGGTGGAGCTGGACTGGGTCATACTCCACCCATTACGTTCAGAGAGGGGGAGCTGGACATCATTTGGCTCTGCAGTTAGCCCCACTTGTATAAATCAGGGACTTAACTTCCCTGAGGCAATCTGCATTCAGATAAACTAAATTCCCGAAAGGTCTAAGTCACGTTGACGCAGTTTGGGTTGGATGCACAACAAGAAATCATATCAGTACTACTTTGTTGTTTTACAATATATTTATGTGAATTATTTGTAACCTATTTTGTTTTGTAATTTTTTCCACATTAGGTTATTTCTCTTTTTGTTTGTTAATTAGTATTGTATTATGTTAAAAAAAAAAGGCTAAAATGCCTTTTTCAATAATGTCAAATTCGTAACGCTGAACGTTACCTGTCTTTACATTCATTTTAAAACGCATTCGGCATATGTGCGCATGTGGAGGGATACATTTCACTGCAACAAAAGAACGTTTCGGGTTACTTTTCTAAATATCTGAAACTTTTGCGAATCTCTGCAACAACTCACCTCCTGAACGGTCAGTTGAAAAGCTAAGCTTGGTTAAGCCTACCTGTCGGTCTCAATCAAAAGTAGGAATAAAACCTGTAGGAAGGAACAAATGACTGAAAGTACACGCGCATCTGAAAATGACGGAGGTACTTAACTGCGACCTTCCTCTCAGAACGCCGTGTTCTCTGAACAATCAGCTCACATTCATGTATATTTACACTGATGCCTACGAGCTAAAGTGTTCATAATTAAATTTGCATGAAATGTCAACCAATTACTTTACCTGGATCTGCAGTCCGGAAGGATCTGGCAAGAGTTAACTGGAAAACAAAATGAATATTGTTGAACCGGGTTCTACTGGATCCACCACGCCTCCTTCTCTTGGAGTCTTTGAGAAGGAGATACGCCCCGTAATGCAGCGGACACACTAGTATACAAAACTGTTCTCGCTTTAATATTATAAAGCTGTTTTTGGAATTGTCTTCCTTTACCAGTGGGGGTCAACTGATGAGGTTTTTAGGGGTTGGTCAAATTAAATTCTAAAATGTACAAGTTCCCTGAAATATATGAGCAGTTTGGAAATTGTTTATTCATGCCAATTTGAGCTAACATAATGAATGAACGCTTTTAACATAACATAACATTTCTTACATAAAGTGTAATGCCTTAAAAAAATTTTACATTTCAAGGTCCTGTAAGGTGACCATAACTGGCTCAATAAAAACAATAAATTAACAATAATAGTAAGATCAATATATTTAAAATGTTTTAAAAACGTTTTTTCTTGGTTATTCAAACATTAAGAGAACATTCCATTTTATCATTTTGCAAACATCAACATTACTTTTGAATGTTTTCTGAAAATTCCGAATCAAGTAGTAGGCCTAAAAAACACTGAACAGAACGTTTCAGGACAGAAGTTCCATGAACAATGTATAAGTAATGTTTGTGTGCTAACGTTTTGAGAACAGACTAGATCATTTTGAATAAACAGTCAATTAATGTTACTGGAAGAACATTTGTTCATAACTTGAACAAACCTTCTGAGAACATTCCCTGTTAGCTGGGTTGACATTTTGTATTAAAAGGAGGGCAACTGGTAAAAGAGCTTGCTCTCAGCAAATATCCAACTGAATTTAGGGGTGTGTGTGTGTGTGTGTGTGTGTGTGTGTGCGTGCGTGCGTGTGTGTGTGTGGTTCAGACATACCCTACGTTATGGGGACAAATTGTCCCCAAAAATATCTGAAATCATTGTCCTTGTAGGGACATTTTTTGGTCCCCATGAGGAAAACAGCTTATAAATCAATCATACAATGTGATGTTTTTTGAAAATGCAGAAAGTTTTTGTAATGAGTAGGGTTAAGGGATGGAATATACAGTATAAAAAGCATTATGTCTATGGAATGTCCCCATAAAACATGAAAAAATGTGTGTGTGTGTGCATTTTTCTGAACGGATTGTACACAGGAGCAAGGGGGGTAACAGAAGAATTTCCCCACACAGACGTGGAAAAATGTCAGCCTCTTAGAGCAGACCAACAGAGATAAATCAGAAACATGAAGAAGGCATAGAAGAGGAAAGTTTCATAACAATTGGGTTTAACCAGTGCATTCAGAAATAAATAAAAAAGAAACAAAAAGGGCATAAAAGCTCTCAGTCCACAGCAGGACATGACAAATGAGTGTTTCCTTTATTGGGGAAGGGTCTGTCATGTGTAGACTTTCTTTAAATGGCACGTGGCTGCAAGACTGTGTGAACTGGTACCTTCATAGTGGTGCAGTCTATGAAAATTGTTTCATTTTCCATTTTTTCCTCCATTTAGATATCCTAAAGATCCTAAAGTAATCGTATCACACTAAACACACATTTTTTAAAACACAAAAACACAGATAAATCAAATGCTCCTTTTCACTTTAAATAAGCTCTATAATCAGAAGTTTCTCCATCCAGTAATTGAAAGAGTGCTTTGCATTTATTTATTTGGCACTTCATGTGACTGATGGTGAATTTTGCCCCCACTGTGTCCTGTATCTACTCAAACAGCTTATCAATATTGATTAACCAAACTCTCAAAACAATGTTTTTCATTAGTTTCAGGATTGAACTAGTTTCAATACACCTGGAGTGTAAGACTTACTGCATATCCAAATGAAAGAAGTAGGGCTATATAATGAAAAGCTCAAGAGAGGAAAGCAGAAAGCAAAGATTCAAGCAAGACGAGAATAAAGAAACCAGTTAAAATGATGGCTGAAGGATCTAGACTATACTTTGCAGGTAAGCAAACCTTATCTTCCTCAGTCTAACCTTTTCCCGCCACATTTTAGACTTTATCTCTATTACCTTGTTACATCCCCTTTCGGTTCCCCCATTTTCAGTTCATGCTTACTTGATTTCAGCTCCCTCTATCTGCCTTTCTTCTTTTACCATACTCCTAATGACATTACTGTTTAACTGTTCCTTTTTGTCTTTGCTTTTCAGTGACCGTCCTGATGTGTGCGTTTGTCTCAATCAACGGTGTCGGTCTGAATGATTTACTGGAAAGAGCCTCTCAACTTTCAGACAAACTTCACTCCCTCAGCACCTCTCTCACCAATGACCTGGTCAGTACTAAACACCCTCTAAAAAAAAAAATGTGTGAGTGTATGTGTTGTTACAATAACGTTGACTATGATGATGGAAAGAACCCAAAGCAGGTTTATTAAAGTCAGTTTAAAAGTATGAGAATGTATCCAGATCAAACAGGTAAGTAATAATGGCAGAGCAGTATACAGTCGAGTCCTTGGATGATAGTAACACTCACTATACATGAACACACAAGGAAAGGACAAACGAAGAGATGACAATGCTGGAGTGGAATGGAACAGGACGATGGACCAGGAACAGGCAAGTAGTCTTTCAGGTTGGTATTCACAGGATGTTGAGTCCGTAATCATTGTTTACAGTGAGTGTCTTTTATAGGGTATTGATGAGACTGTGATAGGATCATGCATTGACAGACCTGAGTAGAGTCGGTGCGATTGAGGATGATGGCAGAAGCGGAAAGAGCCCGGTGGAGCCAGAGGGGTGGTGGATCGAGGCACAGCAGGAGATCCACAAGTCCAAAGCGGTGCCAGAGCAATGACTGACCATGGTGGAGCAGAGGGAGTGCGGGGCCAAGGTGGAGTCGGTGGGTCTGAGGGCCGAGGTGAAGTCCAGGGCTCAGAGGCTTGAGGTGAAACCAGGGGATCCTCATATAAAAGGTGGAGCTGCAACTTGGAAATCCAAGGCGAATCCGAGCAGCAGGGCAGAAACACAGGAGGAGTCAAGGGGCTGAAGGGAGACAGCCGAGGTGAGGCAGAGGAGCTGGATGGCTTAGGCAGAGGAGGGAGAGGGAAGCTGGGTGGGACAATCCTCAATGAAGAACACTTGGAGCTGGGCAGAGCCAATGGCAATAAAGGAGACTTGAGGCTGACAGCGGCAATGAAAGAGCTTGGAAGCTGGATGGGACCACTGGGTCATACAGACAGCTGGAAGGCACCAGCAGAGGAGGAGGCTCAAGGACAGGAACAAAGGTGGGAACTGGCTCAGTGTCATCCAGGTCAGTAAGCCACTCCAGTCACTCCAACTCCACCAATATTCCCACTTGGACGAATGTGGGGACCGGCCCACTCACCTGGACAGACTCGGCTTTCTCTGGGTTTGAGGCAAGCATTGGCTCAGGCTCTGTAGCAGAGTTGCTGGGTGGAGGCGGCTTTGGGATTGGAAGAGGGGGCTTGGAGATGACTAGAGGAGATACTCGAACTGGGGAGATGGACTGGTGGGTCTGCTCCTCCACTATCCCCACTGTGTTGGAAGATCCATAAACCCACAGGGTGTAATTGATGAAGTCCACAAGGGAACTATAACCCTCATTCAACAGTAACATCTGGCCGAGGATCTCATCCATCTCACTCCACAAAGATGTACTGTACTTAAGAGCCTCATCCTAGCACGACTCATAATAGATCTCAAGGAAATCCTCCACATAGTCTTCCAGAGGGCGGCCATATTGGGTGAGGGTGAGCAGGGACTCATCAGTGACAGAGAGTAAAATCAGGGAGTGAAAAATGTTGGTGGTGCCTGCTGGGTTCACAGTGTTGGTAGGTCTGGCCATCTGTAACATTGACGCAGACAGTGGATGATGGAAAGAACCCAAAGCAGGTTTATTAAAGACACAGGTGAGCATACAGGTAAGACAATGGATCCAGATCAAACAGGTAAGTAATAATGGTAATGGCAAGCAGAGCAATATACAATAGAGTCTTTGGATGATAGTTACACTCACTATACAGTAGTGATATTATGTATGACACTGAAGCTTTGAAGCACGTATTGAGCGCGCAGCACAATCTCCAGTGAAGCCTTGGACGTGTTAGACTTATTTGTGCACATAACATTGAATCCATTTATATAGTGTGGTGGCTGCTTCATCCGACAGAACTTCTTCTACAAGCTTTTAGCTGCTTTATTTTTTACTAACCACCAGATGGCCCTGTTTTCAACACTCTAGAAGCTTTGAGTCTGAGCTTTGGGGAAAGCCTCAGTGCTTTATGAGCCTTTATTTCCCCATCCCTACTATAGAGGAACACACAAAGAGAGGGCAAATGAGCAGATGACAATGCTGGAATTGAAGACAATGGCAAACAAGGAAAATAATATTTCAGCTTGGTATCCTGTGGTCATAATGATAACCAGACAATGAGTTAAATGAGTGAATGTCTTTTATATGTTATTGATGGGACTGTGATAGAATCCATGTGTGCTTGATGAAAGCAGGTGAGAATCGTGAGGGATGCTAGGTAATGTAGTTTGTGAGTGAGAGTGCAGCAAGTGAGGCAGAGTCCAGTATGTGTGTGAGAGTTGCATGCCCACTGGGTTATTTTTGACTTCAGTTTTATCCAAATATGTATTTTTTTCATGAATAAGTTTGTTTGACATTAACCTCTCAACCACAGGATTCTCACTTTCCTCCTGTTGGGAGGGTAATGATGCCCCGTCCGTCGATGTGCCACACATCCTCCCTTCAAATTCCCAATGACAAAGACCAAGCCCTGAAAGTGCCGGTAAGAACACACTTTACTGCATCCATCTTCCTCTTTTTAAAATGTAAAAATACTTTCTCCTATTCCAGCTAAAATAAATATATATATTTTTTTAAATTACAAATAGCTATTAGACATTATGCAGCATAAATAAAATATATTTTAATTTAATTGTAATTACTAAATTTATACTTTAATTTATATAACATATAAAACAAACTATATAACATAAAACAAACTATACAAAAACATAATAAATATAATAACCATAATTTAAAAAAGACATTTATGTCCCTCCTTTGAAAGTCACCCAAAAACAGGTCTCTTCAAAAAGTTCTTAAAGAGATCATAAAAGAAATCCATATGAATCAAGTTTAATCTAAGTCTTCTGAAGAGACACAATCGCTTCACATGATGAAGAGATTTTAATTTAGGATTTTATTCACATATAAACATTGATCAAAGTGCATCACTGAGCACATTAACCCTCTGGTATTATTCATTTGGCAGTAGTTTTTTTTTGTTCAGTAAAATCAATGTAATATATTTTTGTTCAATAATACTTTTTATTTTGTATTTTGAGAGTATTTAATAATTCATATTTATGCAATAATTTTGATCAATAATGATGATGTTTTTACTATTGAAATTTTTTTCCTTTCCAATTAAAGCAGTATTTCATTTTAAAAGAAGAGAGACAATGCCTTTAAAATCCAATGGGTCTATCTTGCACTCGATATTTTAGAGTGTCACCCCAGCCTTCACTGCTGTGTGCTTTTTTCCCTAAATCGTCACAAAATGCTCTATATTTTTGCCTATTTCCCATTAATTTCCTACACCGGTCATTTTTGAGCGAAACAACAAGTGTGACTATTTCTTTACAACCATTAAGCTTTTTCAAATAAAGTCCACCATTTTTTTGTGTGTGTGGTCACATAGCGACTGCTGCAAAAGTTTTCATACCATCCCAATGAAGTAGCAATTTTTAAAATTTCAAAATGTTTTTTTTTTTTTTTTGGTCTAAAATGACCAAACAACACCAGAGGTTTAATTATGTTACATGTAGGCTCAGCTGTAGACTACTTGCTTGAACAAACCTCACTGGTTCTTCCAGAAAATGCAAATATGCTTGTGTGACATGGATTTTTATCTAATTTGTTTCTGCAGGAGGATGAGTTGCTTTCTTTGGCTCGGTCTCTGCTCCTGGCGTGGTCCGATCCCCTCGCCCTCCTCTCCTCTGAGGCGTCCAGCCTGGCACATCCAGAACGCAACACCATTAACAGCAAGACCAAAGAACTGCAAGAAAACATCAACAGCCTGGGTGCAGGTCTGGAGCATGTCGTTCACAAGGTGAGTGCGCTTTTAGGAACAGCTGTAATGTTGATTGCAAGAGGGCAATATGAAGTAAATCCTAATGATTTTTGGATATAAACATAAAGAAATCTAACGTACACCTGTAAGCAGGGTGTATTTATACGTTGTCCCTTTCTCTCTTCTCTACAGATGGGCTCATCCTCAGACAACCTGTCCTCTCTCCCTTTTTACAGCAACAGCCTTGGCCAGGATAAAACCTCTCGACTTGTCAATTTCCATTTTCTGTTGTCCTGCTTCCGCAGGGACTCCCACAAAATTGACAGTTTCCTCAAAGTTCTGCGCTGCCGGGCAGCCAAGAAGAGACCTGAGATGTGCTAGAGTGAAAATGCTACTCTGCTTCTCTCATTGTGGATGTTAAGTTAAAATGGCAGAGCAGTGAGTGATTTAAAATGTTTCTTTATAATACCGCATGGCAAAATATGCCCCTTATTGTTTCAAAGATGTAGATATTTGATTCACTTTCTTATATATTTGAATAAATAACTGGACCAACGGGCCATATTACTCTGTCCCCAGAGTTAAAAGACAACAAAAAGTAAACAAAAGTATTTCAATTAAATTTTAAAATTGAAGGTCTGCATGCAGTCATACTGTTTGATGAATAAGTGCACAGAGTATATTAAAATGTTTGACCATGCTCAGTTTGATAAGACATTTGTATAGTAAGTATTTATTAAGAAACGATGTTGGATCTTTAACACGTTTATTTTAACATTATCTTCTGAAATGCAATATTTAAAGCTTTGCACCAATGTCAATAAATTTCTATCAAGCAAATTTATATTGATTCATGAAATCTCATTACACACACACACATGGAAAGATCTTGAAGACTTTCAAATAACCAATATTTTACATTATTTTTGTGACATTTGTTCTAGCACTTATGTGTTATTCTAACAAATTTAAGAATCTGTTTAAGACTTTACGTCACATGGAAAACTGAGGTGAAGAACATTGTATTTAGCATTTAAGGTAAAGGTGATGACATCAAATGAATGATTCTGTTAAGCAAAGTTGCTAGCAAGAGGTTTCTCCCAGTTCCTGTTCTCTTTATTGCAAGTCAAATGAGCCAGATTACTGAGACTCTCACCTCTTGTCTTTAATGGCTCTTGGTGCCCCTCTCCCATTCCTTGAATAATTATGCTGATTGGATTCCTATATTTGCATGCTTAGTTTATATAATAAATGAGAACTGTCAGACCTTTACACTAAAATATCTTTCTCTATTGCCTATAAGTTTAGAAGTAATATAAAATTGAAATGACAAAATTGTAAAATTATAAATATATATATATTTTTTATTATTATAGAATGATCCGTGGATTAAATGAGTTAGCAATTTCATATAAATTTGTAAAAAGAAATAAAAAATAAAATAAAATAAAAAATCCAGTGTTTTTTGTTTTGTTTTGTTCCTTTTGTTTTGTTTGTGGAGCAATATTAATGCATACAATTTGGAAGAAATATACCAACATGTACAGAACATTTAATTGCATTGGACATAAAAAAAAAATAGAAATTAGTGAAACACAAAAGCAAAGACCTGCTTTTGCATCAAGTAAGCTCCAGTGGATGGTGCTCTTGACAAACCTGTGTAGAGTCTGTGACATACAGACAGAGGCGGAGCATCTGCTCAGAGCTGATAGCAAGAGTATAAATTTGTTGGCAGCTATGAAATGCTTTCATTGTAGCTGAAACAGACAACAATAAAGCACAGAGAAACAGGTACTGTAATAATTATTCATTTATGGAAAGAGGTTTCAATTATTTAACAATAGGATGTTTCATTTCAAGAAAGCATGGTTCAGGCAATAGTCTAAGTAATTTTTTACTCACACATGTATTTGTTCCTTTTCTTTGTCAATGGAAGGCTAAAATGGATGAGCTGAGAATTGTTTTATTGGGAAAGCAAGGAGCAGGAAAGAGTGCATCAGGAAACACTCTTCTGCGTAAGCAATCGTTCCACATAGCGGGCAGAACAAAGCCAGTTACTAAAGCCTGTTTAATGAGCATGTCTATCGCAGACAAACAAACAATCAAAGTGATCGACACTCCTGGATGGTCTGATAATTCTTCTCTATTTGAAACCGACGTCAAGCAGGAAATCATCAAATCCATCAACATGTCTAGTCCTGGCCCGCATGTGTTCCTCCTGGTGCTTCCCATTGGCAGGTTTACCAACAAAGAGATAAACACAGTCATGAATATCCTGAAGGAGTTTGGAGATGAAGTCACCAAATACATGATAGTGCTGTTTACCAAAGGGGATGACCTGGAGGACAGACGCATTGAAGACTACCTGAAGGAAATCCACCCAGATCTGAAGAAAATCATTCAGATATGTGGACAAAGATATCATGTCTTCAACAACAGAGACAACAAAAATGACCAAGTCTCTTCTCTTCTGAAGAAGATCAATGAGATGGTGGAGAGGAATGATGGAAAATGGTACACAACAGCTATGTATCAAAAAGGGAAGAACCAACAGATGGATGACAGAGGACAACAGTTTAGAACAGAAAAAGATAATTCAGTCCAAGACAAAAACAAAAACCTGTCTGAAAGTGAAGACGGAGACAGGAGAAACAGATGTGATGCTCAGGGAGATGATGGTGAGAGAAAATCTATATCAGAGGACACAAAGGAACAAGAGTATTGTAAGAGGAAAATGACACAACTGCAGAACAGCACAGAAAAACAGTGAACATGAAGGGTTAAAAGACAGGAAAAGAGATCTGGTGGACAAGAATGAGGACGAATGCTGCACAGCTATATTGGAAGATAAATTAGAGAACAGAAAGGGACAAGACATGAGGAATGCAATAGAAGAGCAGAACAAATCACAAAACAGAGAGCATGGGGGATTAAAACAGTTTCTGATAAGTGTAGGCAAAATGCTAGAGTTGGACAAAGAGAAGGACACCTTGTTCCGAGAAAGAAATGAACTACAAAGTAGATTGCCGATGAAGGAAGAAGAGTTTAAACAAAAAATAAACGATCTGGAACTACAGAAGCAGGAAGTAAATCAGCATGAAATCAATAAATTAATACAAGAAGTAGAAAAACAAAGCCAGGTTATAAAAAGTTTGGAGCAAGAAATTCAAGAGTTAAAACGGTATGGCCTTCCAGAAAGGTGCTCAGATGGAAGAAATGTTGACCAAGCAATAAATAACAAATAAAAAAAAACAAATGTTCTTGATGAAATGTTGAGCAAGTTCAAAAAATGTGTCAAAAAATTTTGGGGGGAATTTATCATGACCTATATTAGTATTGATTAATGATCATAAGGATTCATATTATCATTACAAACTCATGATCACAATGCTTTTAAAGTTAATTTTGAAAATCTCTATCTATCTATCGTGCCAACAAATTATATTATAATTATAGCTATTATAGATTCTGAGCTTTGATTCAAATTCAGTTTTCTATTACTATAAATCACAGAAATAGAGTTTGTTATGGACAGCCACAGCAGAACTGTTGTGCGTCTCCGAGCAAAGAAAGTAGTCTACCCGTTATATGAATCTCTTGCTTTTAATTTGAAATCAATTTGCTTTTAATAAGAAATCAAATACACTGCTGAACAATAACCAATATCTAATATTTTCCCCTATATTTTATGACATTTTTATGATTGGTTTATTTACTACAAACACTGCATTAAGTCCTCATGGATTTTATACAATGTAAAAAAAAAAAAAAAAGATCACAGAATAAGAAAATACAGTACCTATCAAAAGTTTGGAAACATTACAATTGTAATTGTACAATTGAAATAGGCTTATGTCTCTTCTGCTCACCAAGGCTGCATTTATTTAATAAAAAAAAAAAAAATGCAGTAAAAACAGTAATATTGCGAAATAGTATTACAATTTAAAACAGCTGTTTTCTATGTGAATATATTGTAAACTGTAATTTATTCCTGTGATGGTAAAGCTGAATTTTCAGCATCATTACTCCAGTCTTCAGTGTCACATGATCCTTCAGAAATCATTCTAATATGATGATTTGATGCTCAAGAAACATTTATTATTATTATCAATGTTGAAAACAGTTGTGCTGCTTAATATTTTTGTGGAAACCACGATACCATTCAAACATTTGTGGTAAGATTTAAAAAAAAAGAGAAATATTAATACTCTTATTCATTAAAGATGCATTAAATTTATCAAAGTGACAGTGACAATAAATGCAAATAAATGCTGTTCATTGAACTTTCTATTCATCAAACAATCCCCCCCCAAAAAAAAAAAAAAAACTTTGCAACTGACTGTACAAATAGCTTTGACACAAAATCTGAGGTATATTTTTACAGACTGCTGAAAGCTACAGAAAAAAGAAGCAAATGGATTGCTGCAATTCAGAGAACCTGCTGACTCCAGGCAAAGAAACATGTTTTGCAGTTATCATTTTGTGTCAAAATGTTGGATTTTGGGGTAAAATCATACCCTATATATTGCATTGTTATATATTGTGTTGACAACTCATCAATTAAATATTTACCATTTTATATTCTGCATAATTGGGTGTTTTTAAATAAACACTGACAAAAACTATACAAGTTTTAGGGCTGGACGATATGACGATATATATATATATATATATATATATATATATATATATATATATATATACATATATATACATATATAACATTGATATAAGTGATCACTCAGATTTAGGCCTACCTATATTGTAGTTATATAAAGCGTTCACAGCCGATTTGCTTTATTTATTTCCCCGGCGTCGAAATCAGGCACATATAAGTGTCAGGAAAATACGATTCCTGGCTGCATGTCAATATCCATGGATTAGGTTTCTTTGACATGTTATAAGGAACACTTTCGAGCCCAACCTTTAGTGTAATCGTTTGTGTTACTCGAGTTTTCAGTTTCCCCTATTAAATCCAGTCATTCACGCTAAAAACCAATGCTGTCACTCAGTCACTCAGGGGGCGTAACCGCAGTCACAACGGCCGATGGTGATGTCACGTGCATGCCCTGAATTACTTCTACGAAACTGTTTTGGGCTTTCTGCGAGAGAGCGCCCTCCGGCTTCCAGTATGAATGAAACATATTACACGAGAGTGAGCGGTCCATAATGTTTAGATCGCCTCGTTTTAGTTAAAGGGGGGCTATAATGCTATTTCATGCATTCTGACTTATTTACACTGTTGGAGTTGGATTCTCATGCTAAACATGGCCAAAGTTTCAAAACACGAGCTGGACGTGTGACAGAGCATTTCTGTGCCAAAAATACTCTTCCAAATCCTCACGAACTTCGGGGTCTTTTTTTCAAGTATGTGCCTGTGTGACATCAGAAAGGTCGGAATTCCTTGTACGGGCACTTCTCCCTGAAAAGCATGCGCGCACACGTCGACCAGAGCGAGAGAGCAAGAGCACGCCCATCAACCCGTGTTCAGCTTTACAGAAGTCGTCGGCAGCGCTGCACAGGTCACAGGATTTCACGAAATCAACAATGTCACCAAAGAAGAAGTATGTTTTTGGTTGTGAGGGAAAGATAACCTTGCTTCCCAAAGAACCCAGCATTAAGTGGAGCTGTGATTTTTGTGCTCACGCATTACATTGATGTATTCTCCATATTTGTTATTCAAACCATAGAAACTGATAGTTGCAATCACTTTTTATTGGTTAAAATGAATGGAGAATATCATGTGTTTTTCTGCAGCTGCTCGAGCCCTCAGGATCGGAGCTTATGATTTCATAAACAAGGCCCAGTTCTACGCTGGATTTACATATTGTTTGAAACTGAAAGATGGAGTGGTCACAGCAATAATGGTCGCGGTCATGAGTCGGAACTGCAGGTGTAAGTAAAACTGCTTCAAATGTCTGTTTTGTTGGCAATAGGCACCTAAGTGCATATAATGTAAACAATACGAACGTAGTGAATTCATAAATTCATTATTCATCATTCTCTATACGCTATATTCATTATAGTGATTCAAAAGTTATCCATGGATAATGTGATGTTGTATTGCGTGTGTTTAAATATATTTGTTTAGCAGACCATTGATAGCTTGCAGACAATCGTTACTCTATCTCTGCTCACCAGGAGAATCCATACACTACTTTCGACAAAGACTTCCGGTATTCAATTCAAATAAAGGTCCATTAAGGTGTTTTGTTGTTGGAAGAGTGAATATAACAGTCTTCAATTACTCCTAACATCTGAGCCGCTGAAGATGCAGTGGATTAATTTTATTTTTGAAGGGAATGCGCCACAGATCTAATATACACATGCTATTTCAGTCCCTGCTGTTTACATTCACAGACATAACCGACTGTGTTTATGTGAACTTTTATGACATAACCTTGTGCTTATTTGGCAGTTTAAGTATACAATAAAACTTGAAAGAGAAGTTAGTTTAATACTCACGAGAGGTGCCGTCTGCCGTCTGTGTGCTTTCTTCAGATATGTGCTCTCAGAAAATGATAAATTAGAAGTTTAAACTGATATAGATTTAAAATGCATGCAGATAATAAACTTTCATGATGAAGAAGAACTGCAATGTCCCTGAGTGTGATCGCGATATAGATCATGATAATCAAAAACAAGCAGGTGTCAGGTATCAGTTGTTTGAAAGGTATCAGTTAGGTATCAGTTTATCAGTTCAAAAAGGTATCAGTTAGTTGTCAGGGTGCGTGAAGAGAGAACTCAAAAGCAGAGGATTTGTGCAACAGTTTATTTGACACTTCTGGGTATAACAAACATCCAAAGTGTAGTGACACACACACAGGCAAAAAGTAATTTTTATATAAATAATCAGCACTGATTGCCCAGGTCATGAGTTGCAGAAAAATGACAGGACACACACAGACAGCAGGTAAAAGCTGATGATGCACCCTGAACCGTGACATTAGTCATCAGATGCATGCAGGAGCTGAGAAAGAAGGAAGTGCTATTCTGGATAGGGGGCAGGGAGCAGCAGCTCATTTGCATTTAAAGACACATGCACGAAAACAGAATGTTTTTGCTACCACTCAAAAATGGGTATTTAAAATAGGGTTGCACAATGTATCGCACAATATGAAAAATAACATTGAAATTGTGCTTAAACGCGATTTTTAGTGCGATTATGAAATCGCAAAGGCTGTGATTGGTTTTTTTTTTATGCGCAGCTTGTCAATGAAGTATGGCTCCAAATGCTAATCCATCTCAAAGCACTGCGAGTTTGAGTCGCTTATAATGTATATTTGAAAAAGCAACATGCATCAAACATCTGGCCAGACATGAGAATCATTTATCAACATTTTGTCCCACCATAGACAACATTTAATAACATGTTTAATAATTGCAGTCTTTGCCAAATCACATGTGATAATATTTGCGATAAATCATGATATATCGTGCAGCCCTAATTTACAACATGGTATAATAAATTATTTCACAAAATACATTTTTTAAAGATTAGATGACTTCATAAATAAATTTTATGCAACATTCAACATTCTTTGTAAATAATACTATATATATATATATATATATATATATATATACACACACACACATATATATATGCAATATATATATATATATTATATATTATATATATAATATATATATATTATATATATACACATACACAGTGGCAAGAAAAAGTATGTGAACCACTTGCAGAATCTGTGAAAATGTGCAAAATTTTAACAAAATAAGAGAGATCATACAAAATGCATGTTATTTTTTATTTAGTACTGTCCTGAGTAAGATATTTTACATAAAAGATGTTTACATATAATCCATAAGACAAAAAAATAGCTGAATTTATTAAAATGACCCAGTTCAAAAGTTTGTGAACCACTGATTCTTAATACTGTGTGTGGTTACCTGGATGATCCACGACTGTTTTTTTGTTTTGTGATGGTTGTTCATGAGTCCCTTGTTTGTCCTGAACAGTTAAACTGAGCTTCTGTTCTTCAGAAAAAATCTCCAGGTCCCAAAAATTCTTCAGTTTTCCACCATCTTTTGCATATTTGAACCCTTTACAGCAGTGACTGAATGATTTTGAGATCCATCTTTTCACATGGAGGACAACTGAGGGACTCAAACACAGTCTTTGCCAAATCACATGTGATAATATTTGCGATAAATCATGATATATCGTGCAGCCCTAATTTACAACATGGTATAATAAATTATCTGAGGTATTTTGAGCTGAAACTTCACAGACATATTCTGGGGACACCAGAGACTTAAATTACATCTTGTAAAAAGGGGCATAATAGGTCCCCTTTCACACCAAACAAGTAAGCTCAGTTTGCTTTTACAGCCTCCTTGTGCTTATAATTGTGCTCTCATAAACTATTCAAACACAAACTTTTTTTCACAAACGATTTTTTTTTTTGATAAAAACTGAAAGAGTTGTTGGATGCTTAGTGATGGTGACATTGAAGTTGTGCGACCGTGGTGTAGTTTGTTTATAGCCTACATTTAGCTTTTTACTTCTGGCAACTGCATTTAAGCTTCAAAATTCATAAAAGTTGTGTTCATCTGTGAAAATGATCTTGATGGACCAAATGTGTAAGAATCATAAACTTTTGTTGATCACAGAGCTTGTTTTTTTGCAATAATCCAAAAGCCAAAAGGTTTTTGTCGAAGGAACCAGGGTGATGCTAATTGCCAGCTGGCCTACAAATACTGAACACAGAAGAAGATATTTTAAAGAATATGGGTTACAAAACAGTTGCTGGGCCCCACTGACTTCCATAGTATGAAAAAAATATATATTATGGAAGTCAATGGGGCTCATCAACTGTTTGGTTTCCCATTTTCTTTTGTGTTCAGCAGAAAGAAATTCATACAGGTTTGGAACAACTTGATGGTGAGTAAGTGATGACAGAATTTTCATTTCTGGGTAAACTAACCCATTAAGTGTGCCTAATTCATCATTCTGAGGCTAAGACTACCATTAGGCTACTGTCTGCCTACACACAACATTACACCTCTGTGCAGCAATGGTTATATATATTGCTAGACCGAACTGAATGATTTAACCATATATTGTTTATATTTATTATCAGTACAACACAGGGACAATGCACATTAAACAGAAATTTGCACAAGCAATCAATTTATTTCTGAACTATAATTTACATGTAGTGTCATGTATATGTAAACAGTGAAAAGACACTAAAATAAAAAGAAGAGCTGCACAGCAATTGCAGTTGTAGTTCAGGTGAAACCACTAGCTAGCTTCCTGTTTACATCTCCAGTAACTCAACCATGTGATTAACTGTAATCTCTTGTTTCTTGAACACTATCACCCACTAAAATCGGTTTGTCAAGCAGCATTTCACAAAATACATTTTTTAAAGATTAGATGACTTTATAAATAAATTTTATGCAACATTCAACATTCTTTGTAAATAATACTATATATATATATATATATATATATATATATATTTACACACACACACACACACACATATATATATATATATATATATATATATATATAATATATACACACGTATATATTATATATATATATATACACACATACACAGTGGCAAGTAAAAATTTTGTGAACCACTTGCAGAATCTGTGAAAATGTGCAAAATTTTAACAAAATAAGAGAGATCATACAAAATGCATGTTATTTTTTATTTAGTACTGTCCTGAGTAAGATATTTTACATAAAAGATGTTTACATATAATCCATAAGACAAAAAAATAGCTGAATTTATTAAAATAACCCCATTCAAAAGTTTGGGAACCATTGATTCTTAATACTGTGTGTGGTTACCTGAATGATCTACGACTGTTTTTTTGTTTTGTGATGGTTGTTCATGAGTCCCTTGTTTGTTCTGAACAGTTAAACTGAGCTTCTGTTCTTCAGAAAAAATCCACCAGGTCCCAAAAATTCTTCAGTTTTCCACCATTTTTTGCATATTTGAACCCTTTACAGCAGTGACTGAATGATTTTGAGATCCATCTTTTCACATGGAGGACAACTGAGGGACTCAAACACAACTATTAAAAAAGGTTCAAACATTCACTGATGCTTCAGAAGGAAACACAATGCATTAAGAGTCGGGGGGTGAAAACTTTTGAACAGGATGAAGAGGTCCAAATTTTTCTTATTTCGCTTGAATATAATTTTTTTTTTTCATTTAGTACTGCCCTTCAGAAGCAACAGAAAATACTTGCATGTTTCCCGGAAGACAAATTAAATACAATTTACCTTGATCCTCAAATTCCAAATGTTTTCACCCCCCATCTATTAATGTATCATGTTTTTTTCTGGAGCATCAGTGAATGTTTGAACCTTTTTTAAAAGTTGTGTTTGAATCCCTCAATTGTCCTCGGTGTGAAAAGACGGATCTTAAAATCATTCAGTCACTGCTGGAAAGGGTACAAATATGAAAACTGAAGAATCTGCAGGACCTGGAGATTTTTTCCTGAAGAACAGAGCTCAGTTTAACTGCTCAGGACAAACAAGGGACTCATGAACAACCATCATAAAACAGAAAAAAACAGTCATAGATCATCCAGGTAACCACACACAGTATTAGGAATCAGTGGTTCACATACTTATGAATGGGGTTATTTTAATAAATTCAGCTATTTTTTTGTCTTATGGATTATATGTAAACATCTTTTATGTAAAATATCTTACTCAGGACAGTACTACATAAAAAATAAAATGCATTTTGTATTATCTCCCTTATTTTGTTAAAATTATTAACATTTTCACAGATTCTGCAAGTGGTTCACATACTTTTTCTTGCCACTGTATATACACACACATGTATGCGTGTGTGTGTGTGTGTAGTTCTTAAAGCGGTGAGACCACTGAGGCAGCTCAGATGAGAAGGATGGTTATCTTGACGTTGTGCAATATCCGTGCAGCATCAAAGTAGAGTTAATATTAGGCAATTATTTCACAACCTTTATCTGGAACTCAATGGTGGTATACAGCCCTGTTTGTAATAATTTTGTGTGTGTGTGTGTGTGTGTATATATATATATATATATATATATATATATACACACACACACACATATATATATATATACACACACACACACATATATATATATATATATATATATATATATATATATATATGATTTTAAACATGTAGAACACTATACAAATACTTTCACAGTACAAACTGGAATCATGGTATACTTTAAACAATAAAATCAATAAAATAAGTTTAAATTTAATAGGCATACATTAAAAAGATGTCAAATAGACATTTTTTTTTCTTCTTTTCTTTTTTTCGGTCTGTCAGTTTCGATTTCAGGTTGTAATCTGCTAACTTGCTAAATTGTTCACATAAAAATGGGACGGACTGAGGCAACCCTTATAAACCCTAGTTTCTCTCTTGCAGACTCTGCCTGTCTGGCAAACTGAGCCAAAATGAATCGACAAATATCAGGTCTGTAGCAGATTTATTTTCTTGTATACCCTAATGGTTGAAGTTTCATAAAAAATTATGCCTCTGTAATTATAAAAATAATTACAAATGAATTGATTTATGAATGCTTTTTAGAATTATTGTTTAAATATTATGATTACCTATTATGAAGTCTCATGGCTTTGTCTGTGAAAAAGACAGTGAATTACTTATTTTATGCAAAAGACAATTTTAATTTTTCCCTTTTATAGAATTTAGGATTGTCCTACTTGGTAAAACAGGGGTGGGGAAAAGTGCCACTAGTAACACCATCCTTGGAAAAGATCATTTTCACAAAGCAGCGAGCTCTAAGTCTGTGACCAGGCAGTGCAGTCAGGCTACCACTATTATTGAAGGCAAAACAATCAAGGTTGTGGACACTCCTAGCTGGTGTGACACAGAGCTCTCTGAAGCTGAGCTCACGCAGGAGACAGTGAAATGCATTGAAATGTTATACCCAGGGCCCCATGTCTTTCTTCTCGTCTTTGCGATTGGCAACCGCTTTACAGCCAAAGAGGAAAAATCAGTCAAGATGATAGAGGATGTCTTTGGGGAAGGAGCTACAAGATACACAATGATTCTGCTCACGAGGGGAGATGACCTAGAGAGCCAAACCATTGACAGCTATCTCAAATGGACTCCAGGTCTTCAAGCCTTGGTTTCCAAGTTCAATGGCAGGTACCATGTTTTCAAGAATAAAGAAAAAAACCATGACCAAGTGCCCAAGCTCCTGCAAAAGATGCAAGACATGGTACAACACAATGGTGGTGAATGCTACACCAACTCAACATACCAGCTACTGGAGAAATATAAAAAAAGAGAAGCTGATGCCAATAAAAAGGAGATGCAAGCCAGAGAGGCTGAGTTTAAAAGAAGAGTACAACTCATGGAACAGGAGCAGCAGCATCAAAGGTTGAGAGAAACAGAGCCGCAGGGACAATTGAGTCAAATTTACACCGTCAATGTTATGACTACTTGGTTGGTGCAAATGCAAATTGATGAAAATGCCAGGAAAGAAAGAGAAAATGAAAGACACGAGCATAGACGTAGAATGGAGAGTGAGATGCAGATATTTCAACAGAAGCAAGAAATTTTAAAATATGAAGCAAAAATACTCAAGCTTAAAGAACAGCACCGTCAGGCAGAAGCTGAAAGAGAAGAAATGTTAAGGAAGCAAAGCAGATGCATTACTTCATAAAAAGCTATTTAAATGGTTTTTAAAGTTTCATAGATTACTGAGCATTATCTGTTTTTTTTTTTGTTTTTTTTACATTTGTTAATGTAAATGTCATTTAACAAAATGTACAATAAAACTCTTATCAAGATTTGTATTGTGTGGTGTTAACACATTATACAGTTAACATTCATAAATTATTCAAATTTTAATTGTTCAAAGCTACTAGAGCTTTCAGGAACACATTAGTACTTAACCAGCTGTAATATTTTCAAAAGCAACAGGTTTGCTGGACTGTTAGATAGTCAGATTTCAATCAGTATAGAGGAAAAAAAGTGAAAAACTTTAAAAATAAATAAAATTTAGGCAAGTTAACTTTAATGCCTCTTAAAATTGAATGCCTTCATCTACAAAAAAAAAAAAAAAAAACCACTACAAAAGAGCAGTCAATACTGCTGATGGACTAGATAGTTGAGGAAAGAAAGGGCCAAAAAATTAATTAGAATTAGATTCAACCTCAAATGAAGGACTGTATATGGAAAAACTATAGCTCCAGAATGAACAATTACAGGTGGTATATAATAAGTATTACAACTGAATAAAGGAACATCAGGAATAGTATGTCTGCAACATTTCCTATAAGCCTCAGCTTAATCTAGAAGCAATTTAAAGCAACTTTATCAATAATCGAGCATGAAGTAGGTTTTTAAACATTTAAAATTTGAATGACAATCCATCAGCTAAAGATTCCTATATAAAATGCTTTCATAAAATTCTAAATGAAAAACTAGTGTTTAGTAAGTTTGCATTTTTGAATCATTGAAAAACAAATGCAGGTTTAATTTGTTTTTATTTCAAAAAAAAGAAAAAAAATTCCAAGTGGACAAATGCCTGCGTGGTAATAATCCACACCAGTGCTAGACACAAAACGTGAACTTGCACCCCTCGACAAAAACACTGTAGTACACAGCAACACCATGAGAGAAGATCACAATATGGAACAAATGTGAAGTTACTCAAACACAGGAAAAGCATCACCCTTCAATAAAAGCACTTCTATGGAAAATTTAGTCTGAAGGTTTACTTCCATGGAATTAAATTGTAATTCTGGGTCTGAGAAACTTAGTTTTAAGTGCTTATAGTGCAAAAGAGCAGCAGATAAGCTTAAACTAAACAGTCAGTCATGGATGAAGAATCTTCCTATATGACATTAAAAAGATCAAAGGATCTAAAATAGTGCTCATTAACACCACCTACAAGTTGTACAAGAGATTACTACACCATCTCATCCATTACACAATATTATCCTCCAATTGGGTCACTGCCACAAGTAAAAAAAAAAAAAAAAAAAAAAAAAAAAAAGTAACAAATTAGGAAACAGAAGCACTAAATGAATTAAAACGGTTATTCACAGAAGACAAATGGCACGTTAAGGAGGTGCCCTCTACTGATGGTCCAAACTAACTGCAGAAATACAAAATGATATGGGCTCATTCAGCAAATCACTAGGTAGAGCTCCTGACCACAGTGAAACATGACAACAGGTTTTACCTACATGAAGATGCTAGCTTTACCAGATGGAATATCAAAACACATATGGCTGATTTGCATTTTCTTACAGTGACCAACACAGACATGTTGGCATGGCAGGGGAAAAAAAAACAAAAAACAAACAATAACAACTGAAAATTAAAAAGACATACACATGGATGACTTGTCAGACAGACAAACAGGCAAAAGAGCAGTTATGTGTGTGCACACGTGCATGCATGCATAAATTCAATGGATCCCATCCAAGATGGTGCACCTAAAATTTGGAAAAAAGCAGGGCCAAAAAGGAAGTTTGAGGAAAAAAAAAAAAAAAAAAAAAAAAGAAAGAAAAAAAAAAAAAAGCACAAAATCTGCCATGTTTAGTCCCCTTTGGTGCATTACACAATCCACAAAAAAAAAAAAAAAAAAAAAAAAAAAAAATTAATTTAAAAATGGAAATTAACTCTCAAAATCCATGTCAGACACTATTCTGTAAAACAGAATCTAAAAATGTCTGTCATGCGCAGTCATGTAACAAAGTACATGTTTCACACATGCATACACTGCTCTGGGTTGCCTTGCACACTGATGCTCAATGAATCTAGCGCATTCTGTACTCTGACGTCTTGGACACCTCACAAAGCTGACCCTTGAAGTCAATGTCGACGGTAAAGTCCAGGTCTCTCTGGAAGATAAAAGGGGATTTAAAAGTTAGATCATCCTTATATATATATATATATAAAAAATAAATAAAAAAAAATCCACTTAAATGGACAGGAATGTGGATTTATAGATTAGTAGAACTATAGCAACATTACATTATCTTTGTTAGGGACAACCTGTTGACATATGTGTCACTTTAAGACTAAGATTGTGAATCTTAATATCGCTCCTAAAACAGCCATAAATTGAAAAAAAAAAAAAAAAGAAAAAAAAAAAAAAAAAAAAAAAAAAAATATTTGATGCTTGTTTTGTTGCAACCCTGCAGTACACTACTGTTCAAAAGTTTTGGGGCAGTAAGGTTTTTTTTTTGGTATTAACTTAAGGATGATCAAAAAGTGACTGTCAAAATGAATGCAGACACAAATGTTACAAAAGATTCTTGTGCACCAAATCATTTTAGAATGATTTCTGAAAGATCATGTGACACTGAAAATTCAGATTTGGCACCAAAGAGGGGGAGGGGAAAAAAAAAAAAAAAAAAACCCCGACATTGTAACATTAAGAGACTGTACTTCTGATAAAGTAAATGGTTTAAAAATATAGTAGTCAACATTTGAAGTGGATCCAAAAAGTTCAAAGTTGTCCTAAGAACTAAGGTTTTAGGACAACTCTGATTAAAGGTTGAGATCCACTTCAAATGTTGACTCATGTATTAAAATAATCTTACCAAGCCAAAACCCTAGTGTATATTTTTTAGAACCCAAATCAACTTTTACATTGCAAAACAATACAGATGTGAAACTTTTCTACACTTTCATGTAAGATTCTATTACAAAAGTGAGCTTTTACGCTGCATTCACACCAACGCCACGTTGGCGTTAACGCTTCTCATTTACTTTCAACGGGTGACATCATGCGTTGCCAAACTGAATTGTGGGTTCCGTCGCGTCACTTCACTTGCAGTAGAAGTTGAAGATTTTTCAACTTTAAGCTCCAACGCAGGCATCAGCCAATCAGATTGCCTTATGCAAATTCCCTAGCACAGACGCTAGCCAAATGCATTCGTGCAACACCGGAAAGTAATGTGATTGGCTGTTATCACTATAACAAGCTTCAGACACGCTCTCCATTGAGCATTGACGCCCCGTGTGAATGCAGCGTTAGAGTATTAAAGAGCAGATGGGGCTTACGTTATTCTTGACGTTAGGTTTCATGCTGATTGTGCCAAAGATCTCCTCTCCGGTCTTTACCGTCAGATAGTCATCAAGGTAGAACACAGTCTGCTTCCAGTGAGTGTAAGGAGACTCTGGGCCTAAAAGACAAATTCAATTTGTTTTTCAACAGGGTTTATTTATACTTCAAATCAAGGTGAAAATGGTGTGAGAGGGGAAAGAAAAACACAAACAGTACTCACTAGTAGAAAAGCCTGTCCTCTTGTGGCAGCGAGTGAACTCTATGTTGAAGTAGGTTACCAGAGCATGGATGTAGTCATTCCTTTTCACCTGCAGGCAGAAAGGTGACGTGAAGGACAAGTCCTCAATCTTCACTGTGTAGATGTCCACCTCCTAATGATCCGAGAGAATGGATAGGTTGAATAAAGCAAGGGTTACTTCAAAAAGCACTATACATTTTTGGAGCACATTTTTGGTAGAGCACTTTTTTGGTAGAGCACTAACCTTAATGAGGCAGGCAGTGCTAACAAGCTGCTTGGGGTCAACAACATCCACTAGTGGTTCCTTAATAGCCACTTCCTTGATACAGGACATGTCAAATCCATAAACATTCTCCCACCCTAAAAAAAAAAAAAAAAAAAAAAAAAAAAAAAAAAAAAAGATGAACATGAAATAGGGGTCTTCTGGCAGACACATTTATAATAGTGATTTATAATAGTCCTTTAGGATTGTTGCTTATCAGACTGTACGAACATTATCCTCATGTCACACTGTGGGATCTCAGCTGTCGTTTGTCAGACTGTACAACAGTCAAGACGCGTTAAAAACGGACGCGTGCATGAAAACTTGTCCAGAGTTTTACATCAACCCACACACGAGCTGCATTACACACGGGACTGAAATGGTGGCTAACAAAGACATCTGTAGCGTTTATCTTGATCATGCCGTGTCTTTAAAAAACAAAGACAATTTGACATTTGTCGTAGGAGAAGTCACACTGCCAGAACTTGAGGTAAAATTTGATCGCAACGGACATTAATCAGCTGTCGGTGAACATGTCAAACGATCAAAGACTACAGATTTTAGCCTAGGATTACAGGAATCTTTTAGGATTCTCAAAATTTGTCTCGGACGACCAAATCGTGGCCAAATTCACAGTGTGAACCCGGCTTGTTCAGAGATATACACATACAGTGAATTTTGTAGTCCTTGTACTGTCGGTCCTCAATAGCAGTGACATAGAGCGTGGCTCTGTCAGGGAAAATCAGACCATCAGGTTTCTGAAAAAGAAAAAAGGGCAACGTGAACATTGATCAAATTCATGTCAGCATGCACAATTTTTATACTGAATAGCTCCAACACTCCAACGCTTTAAAAGGACATTAGCATACACCCACCAGCCATTTGTCTCTTGCATAAATGACAGTGTTGAGCATGGATTCGTAGAAGAGACAGTAGCCCATCCATTCAGAGATGATTATGTCTACTTTTTCCACGGGAAGCTCAACCTCCTCCACTTTGCCCTTAATAATGGTTACGACTAGACAGGAAAATAAGGTTAAGTATTTGGGGAACATAACTCACAATACATAAGTTCAGTTCAAAAGATCACAAAAGCTGTAGCTTGGCCGTGCAAATAAGATCTGTAACAATGTGGAAGTCAAAAGCTCTGAGAAGTCCTTACTATGATCCAACTTGTTGGCCTTCACAATCTTCACAGCATAGTCTGATATACTGCTGCACTCAATCTGGGGAACAAATAACAAAAAAAAAAAAATGAATAACCTGACAAAAGCACAGCATGATAACCGACAAAAGAGTCATGGAAAAACCTGACAAAAGCACAGCATGATAACACCCATCACCTTAACAAGATGGGCAATTAGCTCATTCAACTAAACTACTCCGTATCCATAACAAAAACTCAACTGTTCTAAAACAATGAGGCTACGTTTACAGAAACAGGTAGGATTTACACTCACCCCAATAACTTTTTTGGCCCCAGCTTTGGCTGCAAACATACAGAGGATGCCGGTTCCACTTCCCACATCCAGCACCACTTTATCCTTGAAGAGATGCTTGTTGTGGAACATGGAGTTTCTGTACGTCAGAGTACGAACTTCATCCTTTAGCATCTCCTGTGGACACAGAATGAGTTTACATTAGTCACAGACAGATATGAAGACATTTAACTTTTCATGAGACACGATGGACCAATAAGACTGTACCTCATGAATGCCAAAGTGTGCATAGGAATCAAAGTAGTAGTCTTTGGAGGTCATATCTTCTGCTGCAGGTTTCGCTGAGCTCTCTCCCTGTGACACCTTAAGACATTAAGAACAAAAAAAAAAAAAAAAAAAATGAAGTTATGCACTATGAAAGAATGAGTTGGGCTTCACTTAAGATTTGGCAGGGTCTTTTGTATGTTAAAATACCATTTTGATGGGGGAAAACCCAGCTAGACCAAAAGGTCATCATAAAACTGCTTTGTTGTAGATTGTATGGAATTGAGAACAAGGCTACTTTTTAAAAAAAAATAAATAAAGTTTATAACAACTTGTTTCGGTCGCGAATGTGTCGTTTTAACGAACCAATGAGTTAGAGCAACATAATCACTTGTCGCCACCAACCGGCGTAAAAAAAAAAAAAAAAAAAAAAAAAAAAAAAAACCTTTAGAAAGAGTCACTGAACGAATCAGAAGAAATGATTACAGTAAATGAATTCAAATTATTCTAAATCCGTCCTTACATACAGCTTGTGCCAGTTCAAGACCAGCATTGCCCCTTTAAAACCAGTTAAGACTATTCAAGCTAGTTGAACCCATTATGAGCCTTTTTTTTTTTACAGCAAAACTTTAACGTTAAATGAAAGAACAAAAAAAAAAAAGTGTTATACTACTAATGTTATGCTGTTATACTAATTCGCCTTTTGAATCAGTATAACCGCGTCGGAAGACCTCTTGAACATTTAAATCATATGCATGAGGGAAAAACGTGGTAGAGGGGGAGAAAAAAAAAAAAAAAAAAAAAGCCACACTGCCATGTACAGCACCTTGATAAATCGTTAATTAAGACTTGTTTAATCGTGGTTTGTGAACAAAGCTGCAATAAGGAGCCATAAGTAGTTCATATCCATCAAGATGCTGTGTTCAGTCCCATGCGGTCTGTACCCAACAATAAGTCATTCAAGCACTCCGCCAGCTTGCTCTAAATGACCCTCATGGAAGGAAAACGGGGATGTAGCTTACATGACCCATATTAATAAAGTGAATTCTATAGTAAGTTAACGGTTGCACATAACATTTAAAACTCGAAACTAACTCATTTTAGCCAATTAGCAATAGCCGACACGTGATGCGAAATGAATGAATTATCCGAGGCTGGCTAAAATGGATGCTCAAGATGCGTGTGCGCACATTTCCAGCCATCTGAGAACCACATACGCAGCAAACAAATGTGTTCAACGACTAAAAAAAATCACAACCAGAACTCAACAAAGAAAGTCACCATATCGATTCTGCTGTAGTAAATAGCTAATTGATATCAGAGGTGTTCTAGGTGAAATGGCCTTGAGTAGCTCCAGCTTACCTCCATTCCGTCTGCCGTCTCCGCCATTTCGATAAACTGGATTCCACGATGACTGCAGCAAAGCTCATGTAAAACACACTTGTTTTGCTCCCGCCTCTTAGCTGCAGCTAAATGATTTGATTGGGCGACGGTCACGTGATCCCCGCCCTCTTTCTTGCAGCTCTCCGTCATAGGTGGAACTTCCCTGCGTTTTTCCGCTCTTTTGAAGCGTGACTTTCATTGGACCAAACTGTAGCGCGATTATTAATTTATTCTTTTAAATAAATTTTATATTTCACGTTATTTCACAATTATGATTTCATCGTCTTCAGGCAGACATGAGAGTTTATAATCTTACAAAAACGTTTTTGCAAACTATAGTGACTAATATATTCATTAAAGGCATTTATTCAATACAACAGAAATAATGAATAGGCTATTTTTTCCCCTTTTCTTCTTGTTTTAGTTTGGTCACTATTTATTAACCAAACTAAAACAAGAGAAAATGTGAAAAAAAATACATGAGCACATTACCCCCCCCCCCCCCCCCCCCCCCCCCCCCCCACACACACACACACACAAAAAAAAACAAGAAGATATATATTTTTTAAATGTCTCAGTTTTTTTCCCCCTCTCCATACAATCAATGTTGTTTGAATCACAGATTCTTCAGAATATCTTCTTTTGTGTTTCACAGAAGAAAGTCATACAGGGTTAGCGACACAAGGGTAAGCAAATGGTGACAGATTTTTATTTTTTAGATGAATTATCCCTATAAATCAAACTAAGCTACAAGCAAATTAAGCAATTACTAGGCTATATTATATAAAAAATAACAGTAAGGTAAGTTGCCTTAAGAATGGTATGCATTTACTGCAAAATTGTAGCAAATATAGATATAATTTTGCAGCATGATGATGCAGCATCATCCAATATATTATTTGGGGAAATAATTGGACACATTTGTTAGTTTAGTTGTTATTGCACAAAATTGAAAGGGGCAAAATTATTGCACAAAATTTGCAACATTATGAAGTCAAGTCACCTTTATTTATATAGTGCTTTTTACAATGCAGATTGTGTCAAAGCAGCTTTACAGTGATAACTGGCAAATAATTTTGGCTGCACAGCAGCTAGAAGAAAACTGTGTCATTGTCCAGCTTAAGTAAATTCAGTATTGATTCATTCCTTCGTAAAAATCAATAGTTTTAGTTAATTCATCTATACATTGGCTCTGGAGAAAACAGTGATGTCATCGTCCAGCTCAGTTCAGTTCACATATAATGGTGTCAATGCAGACAGATCAAAAACATTGTTGAATATCAAGTGTCCCCAACTAAGCAAGCCAAAAGGTGACAGTGGCAAAGATCCCAAACTCCAGGTGACAAAATGAAGAATAAAACCTTGGGAGAAACTAGGCTCATTCGGGGGGCCAGGTCTCCTCTGGCAAATAGCGAACAGTGCATGATTATGATTCAGGCAGCGTTATAGGTCATAAGTCAGTTTGGGGTCGCAACAGTCAAAATATTTAATCCAGTTCCATCTAGATGAAGATCGGATTCATCATGCCGGTATGGAAATGGTTTTGTTGAGGATCTGTGCCACTGAAGAAGAAAGATGACTTCCTTGGAAAGAAGTCCCCAATAAACCCAAGATAAAATCCCAGTTGTCATCTCATTTTTGAAGAATATATGTCATTTTAATAAATTATTTGAAAAAAACTGCTTTGATGGACTGGCCATCCAGAAATGCTCCAGCTTCTCTGTGACCCTCCAAGCATTTTGAAAAATGGACAAAAAAGATGTCATTAATGTAAAATAGGCTACTCTACAAATATTCTATGTACATTTATGCATACAGCAGCGTGTGTAGAATTTTTGACAAACAAATAGGCATTTTAATGCTTCATTAGCTTTAAGCAAATGAGCTCACCATTCACAATACATGTATGAGGTATTGTATTCTGTAGTTTTGATTATGTGCTTAAATTCAGACAGTTCTGTGATTTTGATTCCGACAGTCGATTATTCCAATGCACCAATGAATGAGCAGATAGACAGATAGATAGATAGATATTGTAATCGTGCAAAATTGTTTTGCACGATTATAAATACTTGTTTATCCCCTTCACACATTAACTTTTAAACAGGAGCACCAATTGTCAGATTTAATTTGTGTACATTACAACCTCCAAGTACAACATTCCCTCATACTTGCACTTTGATACTTTCAACGGTGTCGATCTTGTTTTCAAGCCAATTAAAATGGTTAAAACAATTAATTGACGTATAAACGGACAAATTATGTACTGAATGACAAGGACAGAACTGCAACTAACCAATCAGATTAGGAGAAACAGGCTGGAGGCGGGACATCTGGGGAGGAAGCGCTAGAGCGAGCTCAGTGCCCGTTCTGTCACGAGCTCCGTCCGGGTACACCGACCGAACGAAAAGTCTCGTACATTATTGACGGCTAAACATAGCCTATAGCTATTTCTTTCGCGAGAAACAGGTCTGTCAGATTAGTTCGTCAAAAAATAGAATTCCCCGTTGTCCTATCGCGGTCATTTGGGTGATGTATTCTAACATTTGATAGAGCTAGCCAGCTCGCTAGCTATTTGGCTAGCTTGCCGTGCGTGACTCAAAGCAAGAGAGGTATCAATTGTTATTTTAACGCAATCGACATTTAGTCGCGTTACCATAAATTAAAAACAACACGTTGGCTATTTTTTTTAATTAGTCAGTGCTGCAACGAAAGCTTCCGTCTTGCTTCGTTTTCCCATTGAAGAGAGTTCACAGGATTGAATGAATTAGCCAACGGAAACACCAGTCGCGCTGACTCCCCAGCTTCTCTCACACCCTCTGCATTCACCTCTTTTATTCACAAACACTCTCGCTACTACATTATCTGTGATTTACAAGCGCCTAAAATTTAATTCAAGACTACATTTGCAGCTAGTGTGGTAGTGAGTTCGTGTTAGTTAGCCCGCTAGCTCGGTGTATTTGCCTGTTAAACCTGCACCTCTGAACATCTGAAAGTCATTTGTTTCGTTGTTGAAGCCGGCGTGAAGAAAAAACTCTGCAAACATGCCGGCTGTGTCGAAGGGAGATGGAATGCGAGGATTAGCGGTGTTCATTTCGGACATCAGAAACTGTAAGTGCCCCTGTCACACTCAAACACCATTAGTCATTTTCTTATGCGAACAGCTGCACTCAACTCTTCCTATATACGCCCTAAACTGATTCAAATGGCCTGTGATCTGTTCTTGCTTTGCTCTGTGATGATTTTAGCCAGAATTAAAGGGTAAATGCTGCAAGTCAGATCAGTGGCTCTCGGTGAGGGAGGTCATGAGAGTAATCGCGATCACTCAGGCCCGTTAGCTTTAGCTCCGATGATGGAACGAAGCTTTACCGTCAGAGAGCCCGCTAGGCCGCCACCGAAAACCGCGTCTCACTGCAGATGATCTGTCCAGCATGTTCTGTCTCTGTCGCTCTCGCTACCTTGACTAGCTGGATAGCGGTTGATATCGCTGCTCGCCAAGAGGACTCGTTTCAGATGTGTTTTTCACGATAATCCAGTTATCAAGCTGTCGCCTTGAGCTGAGCGTTATAGGAGGGTCGTCTTGTTAAGATGTGTCTGTAGTCTTATGCAGCTGCCTGTGTTACACCTCTCATTTTAACTCTAAAATATTGGATAAAAAGAGAGATTTGTTTAGGGTCATGGTAGGAATTTGAGACTCGTACTTTCGTAATAATTCTGTAGTTTTAAAGAATAGCTGCAAATAAGATTATTGATGAACTTTTTTTGATCCACATTTTCTGCTGAACTTCTAAAGACTGTTAAAACATCCATAATTGATCCTATTCGAATGTAACGTCTTATGATAAATTGTTATTATATAAATGAGTGAATTGTTTTGCACTTATGTTAACAGTGGGAACTATTAACTGGCTGACTCTTATTTATTTATTTATTTTCCCAGTATTGTTGTGTATTTATGCTTTCTCATACCCACATTTTGTTTAAGTGCCTTATGCAGAAAGCTTTGTGTAGCTTCCATACTAAAAAACTGCATGCACATGTCAGATTATGTGCTTACTAGGAGTGAAAATGGGATGTTTCGTCATGATACAATCAGACATTGCCAGCGATATATTTGCAGAACATGCCACGATACCATTTGATTCGATTTTGTGGCCTTTGATTGATATTAAAATATTATTAACTCACAAATGCAGCCAATAAATAAAACAAACATTTAATTGAACTTTGCAGTTGAAAATTGCAAAATAATGTATCCCAGTTGGGACACCCACAACAAAAAATACACTTTAGTTTTTTAAATAATATAGAAAAATAAATAAAGATAAAAAAAAAATGTGGTTACTCTTTTTCCTACTCTTTTACGAGTGCTGTGAATTCAGACATAGTTCTTTTGTCACATACTGTTTTTCGTTTACTATATAGTAGATGATTACATGATGATGATGATGATAACTTTATTGTTAGACAAAGTCTGAAATTTGATTGCATTACAGTAAGTTCATTCACAAGTACAAAAACAAACTACATATAAAAAACCTTTACAATCACATAAAAAAAAAAAAAGTAGGGAAGTATGCGATTCCGTATTAAGTCTTCTGTGCTCTCTAAAATAAGAGTGCATTGAATTAGCTCTATTCAGATACATTTCATTTCAGCATCATTGTGAGCTGGAGAACGACACAAATGCTAAGTCAGAAAACGATATGCGAATGCAATGTACAGTCAAACCAAAATTTATTCAGATGCCTTGAACATTTCATTCATTAGTACAGTTTATTCACTATAGTTAAAAAAAAATGGTAATAAAATATGACAAGATCTCAGAGATAAACTGTGTCAGAAAAAAATAATCTTAATTATGTCAGATAACACTTAAGCAAAACATGGTCAGGTCAAAGTGTCTGAATAATTTTTGGTCCCAAATTTTTATCAATTTTACTGGTAGTCGACTGTATGAAGAATTTTTGGGTATAATATGTCACAGTTTATTTATCTAGTGTCTGAATAATTTTTGGTTTGACTGTACGTGCTGACATTCTAGCTGATATTTGGTTTTGAGGTCATAGTCAGTTAATCTTAACAAACAACCAAACCATAGATTTGGGTCATTGAGATGATCTTTGAGATGAGTCCATTTTTGGTTAAAGTTGTGCATTAATCTTTTGTGAGTGTGTTTAGTACTGTACTTTCTGAGACACTTGGTGTTTTTAATATGCCAGTCATCTGTGTTTTATCATCTATATGCAAAAAGGATTGTCACTATGTTTATTCTGTTGTTTTGTCTAAGAGTTAGTGATGATTGGTGTTGGCTACAGTTGAAATCAGATTGCATGTTACTGCAAGCTATTGCACAGAGAAGCCAGCCATTACACAGCTTGAACTTTAAGTTGGTTACCATCTACAGTTACATAAATTGTAGGAATAATGTGTTGACCCATGTCAGGATACTTTGGTGGAATGAGTGCATTATGTGAAAAGAAAAAGAAAAAGCTAATTCAGTCCTTCATTGCTGCCTACAATAATTGCAAGATTAGTGGGTCGTTTGCAGTTCTTACAAAACCTACGATCACTGCAAACTACATTTTGATGAATTCATCAACAATTGCATTTTGAAACAGTTCAATTCATTAGTTCCTGACTGGAATCATTGAAACTACAACACCAGTAAAAGCTTGTGTGTTTGTCCAAACATTATTTTTGACTTGCGCATAGGAAATGAAAGGCTGTTTTGTGTGTACATTACATTTATATATGAGACCCCTGGTATTGGACCAGGAAGCTCATAGTACTGGATGTCTGATACTGCTATTAGAAAAGACACAATATTGCACCACAATATAACATCAACACTATTTATACACATTTTTTTTTACATTTAGCAAAGGTTTTATTTTCCTTGTAGCATTGTTTCATGTGGCAGCAGTTATTTGGATGTCATCAGATCTCTTTTTAAAAAGTGCATATACAAAGCAAAGTGAATTCATCCAGTGTGCACAAGTGACATTGGAGCAAATAAGAAATCTGATGCTTTGCCCAAGGGTGACTGATGCAGTGAGCATAAGAAATGGTTTAACCTGCATGCTGATGGTATGGTGGATTTGGTGGATGAAAGCAAACAATTTTAGTGAATTATTATTTTTATTTATTTATTTATTTTTTGCATGTTTCAAAGAACATGTTTTTTGTCATGCAAGGGTGCAAACTACAGAAGTGTAATGTATGTATTGTTTGGTTCCATTTTGCTAGGCTTTTGCAGATATTTTATTTATTTATTTATTTATTTTTGTACACACTAGCACTTAATCCTTCCAAGGACTTTATCCTGTTTAACCCCAACCCCCCCAAAAATGTGTTGCTATTTCCTGTCATCTCTCCTGGTTTCCTGTCCTATTCATTTACCATCATCTGCTCTTCTGTCTCTCTGTTTATTTCACTTTCAATGCATCAATTTTCATAATATCTGTAATGACACAGCCATATTCTCATGTGTAAATCATGCCAGGGTTTTTGGTAATAACAGTGTGGCCGGTGTGTTGTGAACATCCTTGAAACTGATTTATAGATTTTTAAAGATGCATTAAGCATTTTGATGCATAAGAATTATTAAATGTTTAAATGAAGGCAGGGAGAAATGCATATTTTTTATGACTGAAGAGCTCACAGCGCAGTTATACTGTGTAAGCTGTACTGTGGTATCAAGATATCAGCGTCGGCCGGGCATTTTGTCAGCTCGTGTTGTCTCCTGATATGTTCAGATCGCCCAATGATTACCAATTGCTCTGCAGTATCAAATGAAATCCTGAGTCTCCCTGTTTTCTGTTTCTCTCCTCAGGTAAGAGTAAGGAAGCTGAGATCAAACGCATAAATAAAGAGTTAGCCAACATCCGCTCAAAGTTTAAAGGAGACAAGGCTTTGGATGGATACAGCAAGAAGAAGTATGTGTGCAAGCTGCTCTTCATCTTCCTCCTGGGCCATGACATTGACTTCGGCCACATGGAGGCTGTCAACCTGCTCAGCTCCAACAAGTACACTGAGAAACAGATTGTAAGTGGAGCTGTCTTAAAATTAGGGGTGTAATGGTTCTCTGTAAAAAAATCACTTGCACTGCGGTTCGTCTCAAATCTGACAATACATCTATAATATGTTTTGTTGAAAATAGCAATGTGTAAAACAGACAGACTGAGTTTGGATAATGTATGTTTCAGTCGATGGATATGCATTCTGGCTTCCCAATACGTTACAACAGCGATGATCAAAAAGTGTGGACAAAACAGTCACTCTTTGTAAACTTGGTTCACTGCGAGTGCCGTGTGCTCTAATATGACCAGTCATTTACGCCGTCATCACCCGGGTGTTGAACAGCACACGTTGCTATCTGTTTAAACTAAACTCATTTAAGCCTTGCTAATTTAAACATTCAAGAGCAAGACGTGAAATAGAACTCGTGCGTGCTGTGAGAAGATTACAAATACTAAGTTCTCTTTTAAGTCTTGTGCTTGAACGGACAAATTCACACAAAAATTATTTCAACATGCCATGAGTATCCTAGCAAATATAGTCGGTTATGTCTTAAGTGAAAGTATAAAAGTTTAGATAGACAACGCATATGTTACAGTATATGTACTGGATCGTGCATTATGTCTTAAAGGGAAAGAAGCCTAATATTCTTGATATCTGTGTTTTTAATGTTAATCAAACAACAAATGACAAAGAAATCACTGTGTGAGCAGTGAGCACTCACTGCTCTTGCCTGAATAGCTTTTGTAACTTCATATTTAATCTTTATTTAGCCTAATTTATACTGTGAAGGTATGCAGTGTTATTTTATATTTGATTATTATTTTATTCATTTTCTGTACCTGAAAAGTACTGTTAGATACCTGAAAAGCACTGCTTATTTTATTTGAATCTTTGCTTTATTTTATTTATTTATGCTGTTGCTTGTAGTTTGATTAATTAGTCTTATTTCCTTTATTTTTATTTGACAGTAGTCCTTTTTTTCTCTGAACATAGCACATACCGAAACATACCAAAACTGTGACCCTAAAACCATGATAAAAAACGAACTGTGAGTAATTTGAACCGTTAAGGCTGATTTATACTTCTGCGACGAGTGTACGGCGTAGACTGTGTGTACCACGCGTAGCCTACGACGTAGCCTGACGTGCACCTCTTCACGTCACAACACGTGAAGTGTAACAACACGTCAATTCTACGCGGACCGCAAGCGCTGTGATTGGCCTGCTAGAACCCCTCCCTCAGGTCAAAAAACTGGTGCGGAGTAATCGGTGAAGAGAGAGCGTTTACAACTTCCATAGGAATGAAAAAATGCTCTGTTTCAGGGGACACATGCAGTCATAATACAACAAACGTCGTTACCTATTTGCCGCTTCTCTGCCGTTTCTATTTGTAAGCTTCTCTGACAACGCACATGACAAGCTGCTTCTTCTTCGGCTTTTGCCTTGACACTCAACATGACCGCGGACACTGCCTACTAGTGGTCTGCATGCATGTCGACGCAGACATCAACACAGAAGTATAAATGAAAACAGACGCATAGCCTACGGCGCAAAGGCTCCGGCGTAGGTCCGACACAGAAGTATAAATCAGCCTTTACACCCCTACTTAAAATATTCTACTGTGTGCAGATGTGTATAGTGAACTCTTGAATGAGTGATAAGGTAGATGGTACCCTTCAAGCCCCAAAAAATCGCATCCATCCATCATAAAAGTAATCCATAAGGCTCCAGGGGGTTAATAAAGGTCTTATGAAGCGAATCGATGCGTGTGTGTAAGAAAAATATCCTTATTTATAACTTTATAAACTAGAATCACTGGCTTCCGGCAACGACTGGACGTGAGTCTAGTTCTGACGGAAGAGTGACCTCTGACCTGACGCATGACGTATTGACGAACGCAGAAGCGCAGAGGATAGAGCAAAACAAAACGGCAGTCATAAATTAGAAGTCTAAAATGAGAATTTTTAAAGAGTAATGTTGGAGGATTTAGATATAAGAGAAGAAGAGCTTGAGTTTGTTGCCCAGCCCTATTTGTTTGAACTGCGAGAGGCGTCTACTCTCACCTGAACTTACGCTACTCCTACATCCTACGTCATGCATTGGGTCAGAGGTCACTCTTCCGCAGGAACTCAACTTGCCTACGGCCATTAGCGGAAGCGAGTGATTATAGTTTATAAAGTTAAAAATAAGGATATTTTTCTCACAAGAACGTATCGCTTCGCTTCAAAAGACGTTTATTGACCCCCTGAAACGGTATGGATTACTTTTGATGGATGATGGATGTGCTTTTTTGGGCTTCAAATTTAACCATTATAAAGCTTAAAAGAGCCAGGATATTTTTGTAGTCATATACACCTAGGATTGCTTGAGGGTGAGTAAATTATGGGATAATTTTCATTTTTGGATGAAATAACCCTTTAATAGTCTTTTTGTTGTTAAAGTTCAGACACTAGTCACTATCAAGTAAATTTTGATTTATTCATCCAAATTGGGCCAAATTCCTTGACATTCCACGTTATACAGTAAATTCCATTTTTATGACTGAATTCCACAATTCTGTCTGTGTTTTACAGAAATTATAGGGCTCTAGATATAAAAGTCTGTGTATGGCTGCTTATCCAAATAAGATTTTGTAGATGTGTTTTTGTAAGAGGAACAGATTTTTTTTTTTGTCATTCAGGATATGATTGTAGGGTACACAAAGTGCAGTAGTGTCTGAATTCATTTATTTATACTGAATGGACCTTACCAGAGGAAAAATGTTTTCTGTTTTCAGTGTTCTCTTTTGTCCTTTAATGACACACTCTCATATGTCTGCATAGAGAGAGACATGTAAGTCAACTGATATGCAGGATAATTGACTACACTGTCAGAACAAACAGATCCATTGTGTATTGTAAACAGCCTCTGTAATATTACTACTAATATACACTACTGTTCAAAATTTGGGGTCAGTAAGATGTTTTTTTTTTTAAAGAAATGAATACTTTTATTCAGCAAGGATGCATTAAATTGATCAAAGGTTACAGTAAAGAAATGAATAATATTAAAAGATTTCTGTTTCAAATAAATGCTGTTCTTTTGATGTTTCTAGTTATCAAAGAATCCTGAATCACAGTGTCTATAAAAATATTAAGCAGAACAACTGTTTTCAACATTTATAATATTAAATCAGCAAATCAGCATATTAGAATGATTTCTGAAGGATCATGTGACACTGAAGACTAAAGTAATGATGCTGAAAATTCAGCTTTACATTTACAGTTGCATTACAATTACATTTTAAAATATATTAAAATAGATAGTTATTTTAAATTGTAATAACATTTTACAATATTGCTGTTTTTACTGTATTTTCGATCAAACAAATGCAGCCTTGGTGAGTATGACTACTTTCAAAAACATTTAAAAAAATGTACCAACCCCAAACTTTTGAATGATAGTGCAGCAAATGTATTTGAAAATGATGACTCTAGATACAGTCTTACTCTTGTGGAAATGGTCTTTTCTTGACTTGAACTTTTAGACATGTCTGATAGTGGGCAACAGATGTGTTTTTAGCTTGTCAGAGAAGCTTAGTGGCACTCCATGCCATGTAGACCTACCATGAGGTCTAATTATCTCCTGCTGATCAAACACCCACTCTAGCAGCCACACTCCCATCAGCCACGCTGCTCTCTGCAGGGCAACACTGACAGAAGCAGGGCAGAATCTGAGCATGTTTCAGTACAAAAAAAGGACTACAAACTGAGGGCCATTCAGAGTCAGCTTATCTTTTTCCTTGAAAAGGAAAGGCATTGAAATAACATTTACAATGCAAACTAGACAACAACAACACATGGCCATTGCATTTGCTCTTGGACAATACTGTACATGGCAAAATGAATAAAATTTACATAGTGCTAATGAATTGTAGAGGGATTGCAGAAGACGCTGGATCTTTTTCTTCCTGTTGCACTTTTATACACTTCCGTGAACTAGAAACAAGATGAGGTCCTGTATCTTGTTACCCTTTTGTAAAGGTTCTTTTCACTGCAAGACATTATACTATAATGTTGAGGAATGAGGTGACATCATCTTGTTTTGACCTACTCCTCCCATATGGGTCAAATATATTCAATACACATTTCCCATGAGCTAAGCCCAAAAATTCAGCGAGGTTTCTTCCCTCAAATGATTAGAGGATACCAATATCTTTGTATAGAAGTCAAACAGTTTCACTACAGCATCTTACAGTTTCCTATGATTCTTGAAATAAGACATTATAAGCACATTAAAATGGATTCCAAATCTGATGTAGGTCACCAAGTGGCCTGCTATATGGTAAGATTTAGTGTCTCAAACTAACAGTTAACAGTGTCAATGCATACATTAGCTGAAAAATTCCACTTCCCTTCTGATACATTTTAAATTCAGCCAATATGTTTTTGATGCTGATTTTTGTTACTTTTTTTTTTAATTGATTTTTTTTTTTTTTTTTTTACGATTGCAGTAACATCAACAAACAAACAAAAAAGCGCTTAATCTATCTAATGTATGTGTATATAAACAGGCAATCAGAGTTTTTTGTAAGTAAAGAATGTAAAGGCTGCCAGAAAGATAATGGAGCAAATGACTATCTTGGTAGTAGAATTTAAATTAGTTGATACAGATCATCTTGCAAGGCACATTCCTTCAAACCTCCAGATTTTAAAAGCATGTTCAACATCACGATGCAGCGAGAGTGGAGAAGAGGCAGTTTAAGTGAGCTTCAGCCCTTGCAGCAGTGAGAGAGACACATTAGTTCAGCGAGGGAGAAAATCTCTCTCTCGTGCTTTAGTGCTTATCCACCGAGCTTGCAGGGCTGCTGCTCTGAGTCTGTTTGAAGATGACAGTTCTTCAGTGACGCTGTCTTCATTTCAGCTTTACCGTACACTCACTTGCCCTCAGTCAGAGTGTGTGCAGTATATAACAAAACTTCTTTTTGTTCTTTCCTCTTTTGTTTGTTCTCCAGGGGTATCTGTTTATCTCTGTGCTGGTGAACAGTAACAGTGAACTGATCAGGCTGATTAACAATGCCATCAAGAATGACCTGTCCAGCCGAAACCCCACCTTCATGTGTCTGGCTCTGCACTGCATCGCCAACGTGGGAAGCAGAGAGATGGCCGAGGCCTTCGCTGGAGAGATTCCGCGCATCCTTGTGGCTGGGTGAGCAACTTGGGCCTGGAGGGGTTGAGCGGGAGGTAGAGCTACACGATTAATCGTTAAAAGATTGCAATCTCAATTCAAACACCCCCACAATCTTATTCTTAAATGTCAGCAATTCAGCTGTCTTTTAAACCTTTGAAAAGTACGATCACAGCCGAACATTCAAATCTGCGTTGGCGCTGCCGCTGACCCAGAGAGAGCAGTTGTCAAGCTTCACAAACTGTCTTTTCAACCACACAGTATCTTTATTTCTGTATTACAAATATTCATATTTTCACATAAGTACTGGGATAAAAGTTTATAGTTCGTATAAACTCTGATGTCTACAGTTGCAGTCAAAATACAGTAAATCACCTTTTGAAACTTGCCTTTAAATAAAGATTGTATCAATTACATCACTACGTCAGTAGGCGGCAACAAGTGACTGTTAAAAATGTATTCGTAAAATAAATCATTCATTCAAGAGATTTATTAAAAAACTCTAATTTATCCAGTAATGAAAGAAGTAAAATGTTTATGAGTGAGTCATTGAATCATTTATTCAAAACAATTTTTTTAATAGACTTTTGTTTAGTTCGTGAAAGAATCACAATCTCTATTTTAAACATAAAATTGTGATTCTCAATTTATCCAGCATCGTGCAGCTTTAACGTGAGGGCAAAAATGAGGGATTCAAATTGAATGGCGTTACAAAGAAGGAACTGAATTGTGTAAGGGGGAAAAAAGGATTAATAAAACAGGAAGTGTGTATTTGTGGTGTCACTTTCTTCAGTTCAGTATTAGAGATTATTATTTGTTTTACTACAGCCAAAACCATTGTTTTTTGTTTTTTTTTCAGGCACTGGTTAATTTTGCTTCCATAACTTGTCTTCTTTCAGGCTACTAGAAATAAAACATCCGAAATACATATTTAAGTGTTTATTTTCTTACACTTTATGTAGATTGCAATTACAGGTTGTTTGTTTTTAGATCATTTTCTCAAAATGAGTCGGAAATTTCCACTTCAGTAGCACTTTACTTGAGCCAAAATTTTCCAGTTTTATTCCTATATATTCTACAGGTTTTTACAGAGGGGTTTGTTCATGTCATATCATTCACCTGATTTATACATCACTTTATAAATTTGTGGTGATTTCTTTTTTCCTGGCTGTCGATAGTATTTTCTGATTTATGATTAGAAAAAAAAGAGATCCAAAATTCCATCTACAAAAGCATTTAACTTTAATGTCAGCAAAATGAAACAAGAATTTTAAACCTAGCTTTATTCAATGTTCAGATTTCTGTTCTGGAAATGTATGCAAATTATGCATATTTCATTAGATAATCAGCTGGGGAAAGTATGGTGATAACTAAAATTTTTGCCCTATTCACATATAGTGTCCTGCCTTAAGTGGTTTAATTTACGTGGATGAATGTTGCTGTAGTTGGTCTAATGTAGTTCCTGTCTTAATCACAGAGACACGATGGACAGTGTGAAGCAGTCCGCCGCTCTGTGTTTGCTCCGCCTGTATAAGACCTCGCCAGACCTGGTGCTCATGGGAGAATGGACCTCTAGAGTGGTGCACCTGCTCAATGACCAGCACATGGTAAGTCTGACACAGAAACCACAACCTCATGATATTCATTCACATGCCCGTTTATATTGAAAATGTACACATTTACAGTTTAGCGCGTGTCTTTGTTGTTAATGTTTTTAAGGGGTTCTTAGTTTTCTGATGTTCTTCTCTTTCAGGGTGTGGTCACTGCTGCGATCTCCTTGATCACCTGTCTCAGCCAGAAGAACCCTGATGAGTTCAAGACTTGTGTGTCACTTGCTGTGTCACGTCTCAGCAGGGTGAGGGTTTGTGTGTGCATGCATGAGACTTTTATTTCAAAAACATTAAAAAATATTTCCGACCCCAAGCTTTTGTAGTGTATATACAGTGGCTTGTGAAAGTATTCAAACCCCTTCATTTTCATATTTTATGTTGCTGCCTGAAACTACTTCAAATTACTTTTTTCTTTTTTTTTCTCATTAATCTATACTCCATACACCATAATGACAAAGCCAAAACAGATCTGTGACAACTTTTAAAGTTTATTAAAAATAAAAATATCTCTGAAATAATTACATTGCATAAGTATTTGTACCCTTTTCTGGGACACTTCAAATTTAGCTCAGGAGCATTCCAGTTTCACTTGTAGATGTTACTACACTTCGAGTGGAGTTAACCTGTTCAAATTCACTTGAATGGGTATGATTTGGAAAGGCACACACCTCTCAAAAAAAGGTCTAATTGCTGAAAATGCATATCAGAGCAAAAACCATGCCATGAGGTCAAAAGTACTGCCTTAAAGCTAAGAGGATCTAAAATTAAACAGCCATTTTTGTTAAACCATCAGGAAAAACGGAAGTCCCCAAAAATTAAAGGTTAAAATGTTACATTCAAATATTGATTTTAAATGGAGTTAACAAAATAATTAAAATCTGTCAAATTTTCTGTCAGCTTGCAACATTTAAAAAAGATTTGCATATCAAAAGTCTGTTTTTGGTTGATTCTGCCATCTTTTCATGGTTGTGCAGCAAATTGCATTGTTTTACCACTGAAAAATCACATGGAAAAACAATCTTCTGAAAGTTTTAATTCTTTGCAACCCCAGATTCATGTGTTCTTGTCTTTGATTGTCTTTCTCAGATCGTGTCCTCAGCCTCCACTGACCTGCAGGACTACACCTACTACTTCGTTCCTGCTCCGTGGCTGTCCTGCAAGCTTCTGCGCCTGCTGCAGTGCTACCCACCGCCTGAGGATGGTGCTGTGAAGGGACGACTGGTGGAGTGTCTGGAGACCATCCTCAACAAAGCCCAAGAGCCACCCAAATCCAAGAAGGTTCAGCACTCCAATGCCAAGAATGCCATCCTATTCGAAGCCATCTCTCTCATCATCCACTATGACAGGTGCACATTGTCTCCATTTCTCACATTAAGGGCATTGTTTAAAACAATCTGCTATAATGTTTTGATTGGTTTTATCTATATTTAGCATTTCACTGTTGTACTTTTTAACTCTATTCATGGTCCTTGTTTCTCCACAGCGAGCCGAATCTTCTTGTTCGGGCATGTAACCAGCTGGGGCAGTTCTTACAGCACAGAGAGACCAACCTGCGCTACCTGGCCCTGGAAAGCATGTGCACCCTTGCCAGCTCTGAGTTTTCCCATGAGGCAGTTAAAACGCATATAGAGACAGTCATTAACGCCCTAAAGGTTAGTGGCTAGAATCTGCATTCTTAAAACACAGTAAACACTAAACACTAAAAATGTTAATTTAAATGGCAGATTCCTTGTTTTATAATTCATGAACACTGTTTATAACCATTTAATTCTATTTATCTTGCTGGCAGACTGAGAGGGATGTCAGTGTTCGTCAGAGAGCAGCTGACCTCCTTTACGCCATGTGCGACCGCAGCAATGCCAAGCAGATTGTCGCCGAGATGCTGAGTTACCTGGAGACAGCTGACTACTCCATCAGAGAGGAAATGGTGTGTGTGTCTTCATCTCTACTGTCTCTCTTCAGTCAAAGGTCATTGTTAAAATGGGTGACTGTTGTGTCTGTAGGTACTGAAGGTGGCCATCTTGGCAGAGAAATATGCAGTAGACTACTCCTGGTATGTGGACACCATTCTGAATCTAATCCGCATTGCTGGGGATTACGTCAGTGAGGAAGTGTGGTACCGCGTCATCCAGATCGTCATCAACCGTGACGACGTCCAAGGATATGCAGCCAAGACAGTCTTTGAGGTAAATGACACCAGATGTTCACTTCTTGTCCAGAGATCTAGAAAATTGGCTTCCACTATCATTGCGATACTTCATGCAGCACTTCATATTTCCTGCTCTCTTTCTTTTTTTTTTTTTTTTTTTTTTTTTTTTTAATTTTCACAGGCTCTGCAGGCTCCAGCTTGTCATGAGAATATGGTGAAGGTTGGAGGCTATATCCTGGGAGAGTTTGGTAACCTTATTGCTGGTGATCCTCGTTCCAGGTGAGTTCTTTATCCACTCAAAGCAATGTTTTCTAACATCACACTTTGGTGTTTTAGATGTTTTATTGCTATACTGATGATGTCCTCTTGTTCTTTTTCATCTCTCTTTCTTTTTTCCATTTTCTTTTGTCTTTCCTATGATCTGAAATTGATCAAATTGCACTATGCTCCAACTCATCTCACCTCTATCCTTCCATCTCACTAGTCCTCTGGTTCAGTTTAACCTGCTCCACTCTAAATTTCACCTATGTTCAGTCCCCACGCGTGCCCTGCTGCTTTCTGCCTATATTAAGTTCATTAATCTGTTCCCGGAGACAAAGAGCACCATTCAGGAAGTGCTGCGCTCTGACAGCCAGATCAGGAACAGTGATGTCGAGCTGCAGCAGAGAGCTGTGGAGTATCTCAAACTGTCCTCCATTGCCAGCACTGATGTCCTGGTGAGATCACACCCTTTTGCACATATTTTGTTGACTTGTTTGTCACCATTTTTTTTGCATAAAATTATTTGCATAATATCACTGTGTGTAATTCTAGGCCACAGTGCTTGAGGAGATGCCTCCATTCCCAGAGAGAGAGTCATCCATCCTGGCCAAGCTGAAAAAGAAGAAGGGACCAGGAGCTGTGTCTGTGAATGAGCTAGAGGAGGGAAAGAGAGAGGGAGAACTCAATGGAGGGGGAGAGAGAGGAGGAGACAACTCTGCCATTGCTGCATCTAATGCTGTGAGGGACACACACACACGTTGATGATGTTGCTTGAGATTTCTGTCATATATATATATTTTTTTATATATATATATATATATAATAATGACAGAAATATAAAATAAAAGTATTAATTTCTTAAAGAAAAACAAACTTTAAGTATATATATACTTAAAGTTTGTTTTTCTTTAAGAAATTAATACTTTTATTCAGCAAGAATGAGGGATTCAAAATGACAATGTTTTCTAAAGATTTAAAAGAATTACCTTTTTTTTTTTTTTTTTTTTTTTTTTTTTAAAGATTTACAAAAGATTGCTATTTTAAACAAATGCTGTTCTTTTGAACTTTCTATTAATCAAAGAGTCCTGAGAAAAAATGTATCAATATTTTACACAAAAATATTACGCAGCAACTGTTTTCAACATTGGTAATAAGAAATCAGCATATTAGAGTGATTTCTGAAGGATCGTGACTGCTGAAAATTCAGCTTTTCCATCACAGAAATAAAATACATTTTAAAATATATTCCAATAGAAAACAGTTATTGTAAATTGTAATGATATTTCACAATATTACTGTTTTTACTATATTTATGATCAAATAAATGAAGCCTTGGTGAGCAGAAGAGACTCCAAAAACATTAAAAATCTTACCGTCCACTTTGCAGCTTATTCTGGCCATGAACCACCACTTCAGACAGGAAAGGTCTATCCAACTGATATTAAAAGTGATCTATCACATTCAGTTTTGTTTTTACATGCTTTTTATGGTCAGGTTTATCAGTAATCGCTAATACCACAGTAATAGATCAAACATTTTTTTTGCCAATTTTGTTTCCAATCACACTGGTGCATCAGATTGAAGCTGCCAATTTCAGACAGCTCTTGCCACTTTTGTGGGCAATATATATCAGATGGTCAATGCAGGTACTATATGGCAGTCTGTGGGCTGAGGCTGAGACTAATATGCGGCAGACTTTAGCCGTTGCACATGTTTACATTGTACAGGGAAGTGAGTCAGCAAATACAGAACAATTCCTGAGAAAACACCCACACTGCACACATCCTGATTCAAACACTTCTTCTTCAGCATCTCCTTATTAAACCACATTTCCAATGTAACGAACACTCTTTTTCTTTCAGTCCACTCCGTCCCCATCTGCCGATCTGCTGGGGCTTCGCACGGGTCCCCCTGTTACTGCTGCCGCTCCCAGCACAGGCAGCTTATTGGTTGATGTTTTCTCAGAGGCTGGTGTCAATGATGATGGTTTCCTGAGGTAAATAAAAATCTGGTTCCTTAGCATCCTGTTTTCAGTCCACTGTGCCTTTATAGCTTTAATTAACTAAAGTCAAGTACACTAATATTTTAACATGTCCAGATGTTCTGAGCTTGTATATACGTCTGTCAGGCTTTCTGCTCTTCTGTCGTTTCACTTTCTATCGCTCTTTCTTCTTCTCTTTCTTCTCTGTTGTGTAATCTTGTGTCCTTTATCTTGCTGTATATGTGACTGTCTTTCTCTTTTCTTGCTTCTTTTTTCTCTTTCTCTTTCCCTCCCTTTTCCATCTCCCTCATTTTGGTGTGTGTGCGCACATGTTTGTGTGTATGCGTGAACGTGTGTGCGTCTCACGTCCTTGCTTTTCATTGGACGATGGCAGAGATCTGGAACCCCCCACTGAAAGCTCTGACTCCCTATTGGCCGAGGGTCCTGGTGACTCGGAGTAAGGGGCCAGTGGTTGACTACAGTGTCAATGTTACAGCAAAACATACTGACAGTCACATATAAACACTTAATTTTTTGGTTATTTATAGATGTTGTTGTGTATATATGTTCTTTTCTGTTTGTGTCTGTGGAGTATTCTGTATTTGTGTGCTGTGTGGTGGTAATGTGAATTTGCTAACATTTTATTTGCCACAGATGTAATGTCGGTACTAACCTCTGCCTTTTGTCTTTCTCTCCTCTTTCATGCTTTCTTCTTTGGCTTCACTCTGCACTTCTTCTCTTTTTATCGGCTCACCACTTTCTAACATCTTTAATCTGTTTTAACCATCTGTGTCTTTTCGCACTTAACACTTCTCACCCCTCTCTTCCTCTCTTGGGGCCGTTCTCTCTTCTCTCTACATTCTTGGCTTTCGGTCTCTCAGCTCTGCTCCCCCCTCTGTGGTCTCTGAAGATCCTGCTCCTCCTCTGCCTGAGTCAAACGAACTGCTCAACAAGTAAGAGCTCACTCGCCTACTTCACTCCCTCTATTCAGTCACCCGACCATCTCAGACAATCATCACCAGAAGCCTCTTTCATAATATGCCACCTTCTCTTTTTCTTCTTGGTTGCCCCCTCCCCTTCCCTTCCCTTTTTTTTTTTTTTTTTTTGGTTACTGTTAATATTGTAGTGTAGTGTGGAAGCTGTTAAGCAGTAATTTTCATTCATTACAAGTATTTTAATTTTTGCTTAGTATTAAATATACATTACTGTTCAAAAGTTTGGGGCCAGTAAGTCTTTTTTGAAAGAAGTGAATACTTATTCATCAAGGGTGCATTAAACTGATCAAAAGTGACAGTAAAGACTGTTATAATGTTACAAACGATTTATATTTCAAATAAATGTTCTTTTGAACTGTCTATTTATCGAAGAATCCTGAAGAAAAAAAAAAAATGTATCACTGTCTCCACAAAAATGGTAAACAACTGTTTTTAACATTGATAATAATAAATGTCTATTGAGCAGCAAAACATGATAAATGATGCTGAAAATTCAGCTTTGCCATCTCAGAATAAATTACATTTTAAAATATATTCAAATCGAAAACCATTCTTTTAAATTGTAATATTTCAGAATATTGCTGTTTTTACTCTATTTTTGATCAAATGCAGCCTTGGTGGCCATAAGAGATTTCTTTCAGACCCCAAACTTTTAAACGGTAGTGTCTATGTAAAAAACAAAACAACAACAACAAAAATATAGTAATTATTTAATGTTGGAAAAAGCCGCCTTCTGTTCTGCAGAATCAAACCTATATGTATCATGACAGTTAATTATAGTGACCCAATTATAAATGTAAATATGATCAAATCAAGTAGTTATTTTACAGTAAGTCTACACTCACTCAGTCTCTAGCCCATTAAACCAATAACCTGTGTCTGCTTGCACATTGTGGACACTTCTACTTGGACTTCAGGCCTGTGCATAGATGTACTCCAATATAAAAATCCCTTTTTGCTACTTTAATTTATAGGCATTAGTGTTGTCACGTTACTGGAAACTTCGATACGATACCTTGAAAAATATCAATATTTCGATTAGCATTTTCAATATCACAAGGGAAAAACTCTGCAAATACACTCATATAGAGATTGTTAATATTATTTACATTTTTGGTCCATCCATTGAAATTCTAGGCAATCAAAAATTTCTTCTGAAGAGATCACTTTACCATTACAATTAACCATTACAAATATCTCACAAATATTTGCTAACTCAGTGTATTTGTATTTGTTTTTACAGTGGGGTAATTTTGTTGTAATAGCTTACACACAGCGCAAGTAAGCTTGATTTCAAATGGTAAATTGAATTTAAAAAAGACAAGTAAACGGTAATAAAATAAGAACAAATAAAGAAATTACTAACAATAGCACAAATAAATAAAGATACAAATGAAATAGACTGCTTTATTTTTTTAGACCAGGTAAGTCTAACAGTAGTATTCAGGTAAGAAACTGAATAAGGAAACAAAGTAATTAAATTTTAGATAACATTGGATAATCTTCATTGTAATAATCAATTATAGTTACACAAGTTAATCAGTCAAGAGCAGTAATTGATTTTCTCTTTGTCTTTTATTGTTTGATTAACATTTACAACTTAGAGAGCGGCAAGTTTATTTGGCTACTGTCCCTTTAAGACGCACAGATCCAAAATACTGTTATTGTTACACATTCTTCCTGAACTGTTAACTGCGGAGCCCCAGACATGACATGCAGGAAAAAAATTGTAGGCTAAATCGTGCGCACGATTTAGTAAATCGAGGGAACAAATTAGTAAATCGTGCGCACGATTTGATTTTTTTTTTCTTGCATGTCAAGTGCGGGGCTCCGTAGTTTACGACTGTGTTTATGTTAATACTCACCAAGATGGGCATTGTGAGATTATTTTTGAGTGTATTTGACCATTAATAAGCCACAACTCGCTGTCGGTGTATTGATACTGCAGAAAGGAGTATTGGAATCATTTCAGATGTATCGATTCTGAAATATATCGAAATATCTATATTTTTGACAAAACTAATAGGCATAGTAGAGTTTTGGCAGGAAATGTTTTGAGATGGGCTTGTCTGGCCCATATAAGCTTCATGGCTATATGTCAGAGCATGTGCTCTAACTACTAGTTCACAGCTCCAATACTTATGTTTATTATTTTATCAGATGAAACCATGGCACTACATAGTCAACAACATTTGGCAGCACTGATGATTGGCCACTCTTTTTGGCTTAGCTTCAGATGACTCCCTTTCAACACCCCCCCCCCCCCCCCCCCCCCCCCTCTCCTGTTAGTGTCTCATGCTGTGTTCACATGCTCCTCGGATGGTCCTATTCCCTTAAGGGGAAGTCATTCTTCCAGTGTTGATGTGCTTGGCTTTACTTGCCTGTTAGAGTGAACACTTGCTAAACTTATCCAAGTCCCTTAGCATGAACAGAAACTAATTGTATCTTTTACTAACACTATTGGTAATTAATTACCTGTTTTACTGATGGTAACAATATTGGGAGGGTGATTAAGGTGAATTTTCCCAGTGGGGAGCTCATGTTTTTGATTTATTCTTCCAACACGTGAACGCATCATTAAAAAACAAACAGTACCGTTGCTCGCTGTCCCCGCATGCTTGTTTGCCTCACACACACTCTTATCTCTTGCCCTCAGGTTTGTGTGCAAGAACAATGGAGTTCTGTTTGAGAATCAGCTGCTACAGATCGGCATAAAGTCTGAATATCGCCAGAACCTTGGTGAGTCAGAACATCTGCAAAATTGTAATTGCATCATTTGGAGGTACATGTCAGCTGACTTCTGGACTATGTCATCAAGTTTATTGTATTTTAACCTGCGTTTACAAGAGACTGTAGTTTCAATGTACAAATTTTTGCAGTTCTGGCTTATTTTTATCCTATTGTGTTAGCATTATAAAAACCTGTTACTGTGTTAATATTTGACTTTATATTTAAAGTGCTTGCATGTTACCTCTTCTCACAGGGCGGATGTATCTGTTCTATGGCAATAAGACGTCAGTGCAGTTTGTAACCTTCACAACCACAGTCACCTGCCCAGGAGAGCTACAATCTCATATCCTTCACATCTATACATGCAAACACATGTTCATTCTTGCTTATACATGTTGTGATAAAGTGAATTTTATTTGTCATGGAGATTATCTGAGGATGCTTGTTGTTTGTTGGCTTGTTGCAATTCCTTGACTGATCCCACAGCTCAACGTTCAGACTAAACCAGTGGAGCCTCTCATAGAAGGAGGTGCTCAGGTGCAGCAGGTCATCAACATCGAGTGTCTGTCTGACTTTTGTGATGCACCTCTCCTCAACATCAAGTTCAGGTGACAGATGCATGCTTTTAAATGGTTTACGATGGTAAATCAGCATACACCGAGGTTTACGAAGCTGTTGTGCTATCTCAGGTATGGCGGAGCTCTCCAGAACCTCACACTCAAGCTGCCCGTTACCATTAACAAGTTCTTCCAGCCCACAGAGATGGCATCACATGACTTCTTTCAGCGCTGGAAACAGCTCAGCCAGTAAGTGTTTGTGTGTACACACAAGACAAATTACTGTGTACATACACCACAAACTGTTCTCTAAATGAGAAACGTGTTAAATTCTTTCCTCACAGGCCTCAGCAAGAAGCACAGAAGATCTTCAAGGCCAACCATGCCATGGACACAGAAGTGCTTAAAGCTAAGGTGAGTTTACACAGCCTTACATTGACTGTGTTTGTAATACCATACTAGCCTACTGTGTACTGTATTTACTGAACACCACACAATGATAGGCATTTTCAAATAGTAGTATGCAGAATTGTCACATTACCTTATTTTGCATGTTTAATTCAGTGTCCAGTTATCAGTTGTCTCAAAAATAAATGATTATTTTGTATTTTTAAAGTTTGTGTGAAAATGTGTTGACTTCAATTTAATGAAATGATGATTCAAGAAAAAGATGATGACTATTCATTTAGGTTCATTCATCAAGAAAATGGATGGTCGAGTGCATTGTATTGTGGGATACAGTTCCCAGTGTTTTCTGCTCTGTATGCTACACATTTTGGGATATGTAGTCAAGGATCTGGTTATTCTATACATACAAAATATTTGCACCCTATGCACAGTTTGCATACTATACTGAATAGGAATATGGCTGTCACGAAATCAGATTTTCAGTACATGATTATCATGGCTAAAAGAATTCACGATACCAATATTATTGCAATATCTATAGAAATGTTCAAAAAATGTAGTGCTATCAGTAAAATTCATCTTTAACTTTTTGTTTTTTCTCTTTTTTGGCCAATGAATCACTTGAAATGTGAGTTTAGGGAGGCAAAGAGAGTTTGTAACCATAACTATTAGGGCTGCACGATTTATAGTTTTAGCATCACAGGATGTGCCGTGTCAAGTATAGTCCTGTCAGTTTAAACATTCAAGTGATTTTAAACCTTTCAAGCGCAAGAAGATGCGAAAGAGAGCTCAGTTCTGAACTTGGGAGCTGTTTTCTGTGCGCACACACAAAACCACGCAGACAGCACGTGAACACTGAATTCCCTTCTCTTTCATGTCTATTTGTGCTTGAATGGACATACATTGTTGTGAATAAATAACTGTTTTTTCAACTAAAGCTTAACATATAACATTCTGGCAGCAGCGGCCAGAATAAAATCAGTCACATAACCTATTAGATTTTAAATAACTTACCCAAACAGCAAACCATTCCAATTTAAAAAAGTTTTTTTACTAGAGGGCCCTAATGGTTCCCCACTAGATAAATATATTATGCAGCATCTTAGTAAAAGTGCTTTTCTTCCTGTTTTCTTCCATACAAAAAAGCTGCATCGTATATCACGCAAGTATCCTGCAGAGTTCATTTGCTGACAAAAGTTCACTTAATTTCATTCTCATCTTTCGCCTTTTGCCACTCTTCCCTTCTCCCTTACATTTCATAGTTACTGGGATTGGGCATGGCTCTCTTGGAGAACGTGGATCCGAACCCAGAGAACTTTGTGTGTGCCGGAGTGATCCAAACCAAGGCCCAACAAGTGGGTTCTCTGCTAAGACTCGAGCCCAACGCACAAGCCCAGGTATGAAAAGACATTCGTTTTATGCAAATATATGTATCCATATTACACAAACAAAAGGAAAAGAAAGCAACAACGAAATGCCACAAGCATCAAAAGTCTCACAGCCCCTCCCTGCTGCCATGGAGCACAGGTTTCTCTCCAAGTCAGTTTTATTGCATCTTACTGTTGTCTGTGTGTCTCTGTGCCTGCTGATGCAACTCAAGTCTGGGGAGCAGGTAACACATTCATCCTGCCACCCCTTTCAACCCAAAACGCCTCCCTCCCTCCCGCTATTGTGATTTCACTCCATGTCTGGTAGTAAAACCCAGTTCATTTAGCGTGACAGCAGTGTCCTTCTCTTCGTATATGTTGAGTTTCCTTTATCCATAGTGCAAGTTTACATTTAGTATCGACAATAAGGATCAGACACGCATTCGGAAAGCAGAATGAGCGTCTATCTGCACAATTGATGTTTCTTCCTCAATTGTTTGTGTGTTTTGGTTTACATTAGGTAACGTTCTTTATTCTCTCTCTGTCTCAGATGTACCGGTTGACCCTGCGCAGCAGTAAGGACACTGTCTCCAAGCGTCTTTGTGAGCTGCTGGCGGAACAGTTCTAGAAAGCCAGCCGAGACTAGCACCATCTAGAACCGACACCCAGACCAGACCAGCGTTCCACCTGAAAGGCCCCAGAATAAAGATTCTACAAAAAGCATTCATGCATAAGGGAAAATTAGCTGTCATCCTCTGGCAGCCATATTACTGTCCTTCTGATAATGATTATTATTATTACTGTTATTATCATCAGCGCTGCCCTTCCTGTTTTTATCGGTGTTTACCTGCGTGTGAGCAATGGAACGAAAGGAAGCGTGTGTGTGTTTTTTTCGTACATGTGTGAAAGAGTCATGGTGATAGTTCCGTTCTCCGTCCTGCCTGTTCAACGATCAACTCCTGTGCTTGTGTTGACAGCTTGTGTGTGTGTGTGTGTGTGTGTATGTTGTGGGTTAAGGGGGAGGGAGAAAAGTAAAGCAAAAAGATGGAAGTGGAGCAAATTTTCCCTCTCTCCTGTTTTATCCTCAGTTTCACCCGCAAAAACTGCACATTAGCTGTTTCTTTGGAACATTCCCTGTAAGACTATTACAATCTCAAATACACTAACGCAATGGCACTTCCCTAAAAGAGGCCAGAATCACTAACCCTTGTCGCTTTATCTCTCTCGCTTTCCTCCTACACTGAAATCGGTCAGATCCAGAGCCATTGGTGTACATAGAGAAATCAAAAAAACAAAACAAAAGAAGATTCCACTCACATTTCCAGTTTATCACACCGTACATGTGGTCCTTCTGACATAGTAATGGCCAGTGCACTTTAAGAGGCTTTGAGAGGAAAGGCTTTTATAGTCCCGACCCCTTTTTCCTGTTCTTGTCCTATGTATTCATTACTCGTCCTGACCCCCATTATCTGACAATGTTTATTGAAAAAAAAAATCTCTATATATAAATATATATAAACCATGTAAATGATTACCCTTCATGGATGCATTTGTATGTCTCTTTCTTGTTTTTGATAGTGGTATATTGTCAGTGTGTTTGTATGCTTTCTTAATTGGTCTAATGTTTGTTGCTTTTGTTTTGGACATTCCATTCTGTACTACGAGTGAATGGGCATAACATTTCAGGTTAGTTGTACAGTGTTAAACGAGCTGGGGAGGAACTAGAATCAGAAAGAGAAAGTGAAGCAGAGGAAAGGTCAGGTCCACCAGTGTGCGAGTTTCTGCACGTGAAGAGTGCAACTGCTGTGGACCTTTATGTAAATCTGTTTTTTTTTTTTTTTTTTTTTGTAATATCGTTAAAAAAAAAAACATCTGGAGGACATTGACATCATCTGTCATTCTTCCAGCACAGTTATTGACTGAAATGAATAGTAGATAGTGGTTACCTCATTACTAAATCTTTACACACACACACACACTATTAACTTTGAGTGGTGACTGGCCACAGCTGGAGACCCATATTTTCATTCGCAGAGCTAAAACCTGGGAAAGCACTTAGTTTGTGAAAAGTCATCGCATGCACACAGTTGTACACACATTCTTAGGCCTAGAGGACGGGGGCTTAAGGGGGAGCACTGGACCAAAGCAGCTGCCAACTGTCAATCACGTACAGGGATCATAACGATTTTGGTCAGCATCATTTGGTGAGAGAGTGTGTGGTGGTAATCTGTTTGATTCTTGTGGAAAAAAATATAATGGAATTTATGCGACATAGTCATATTAGTTCAGCTGGGGGTCACGCTTCCCTCAATGCAGTGATGCAGTACTGGGGAAATCGTCATTGTAGTTGATTAGAGTCACAGTCATGGTGTGTGTGTTTCTGTGTGTGCGCGTGTCTATGCAGTATCCGCTAGCTAATGCAGCCCCGGTGTATCGCTGTTCAACCTGTCAGATACCTGTGTTAGATTAAATTTACTCTGTACTGAATAATGTGAAAGTAAAATTATGCCATATACTCGAACCAGGTGTTTTCTTTGTGTGTGTGTGTGTTAGGGATGGCCACAGAGATCATGAGGGCTGACAGCTGAATCTCACACATGCATAAAGCACAACATGGTATAGGCCTGACTCAGGCTAAGATGTAAAGTGGCCCATAACAAAGGTTTAAAAATGTGTTATGTCTATGGCTGTCTACAGATGAAAATGATTGTGAATAATCTGATTTCCAACCAGAAAGCAGAACGGGATAGTAAAAATGTCAAGTTTGGTAAACTTTGGTTAACTTGTTTTTATATTATATTATTATGTTTTTAAACCCTTCTTATGGCCTATTTTAAATCTTAGATTTAACCAGGCAAGTCTTCTCTAAGATTTAAGGTGGGCCATAATAAGGGTTTAAAAATGTAATGGGAATATAATACAAAAACAAGTAAAAAGTTCATCAAACTTGACATTTTTACTGTTCTTTCAGGTTGGAGAAAATGAGATGAATAAATTATTTCCTTCTGTAGACAGCCATGGTTATGTTTATCTTCAGGTTTATGCATATAACAACACTCTAATGGTGGGTAGAAAAAAAGATACTGTCAACTTTACAGCAAACACATATTTAAATCATATTTTATACATCTGTTATTTATTTCACAGTATAAATCATACTTTTTTTTAATTTACCTGAAATATGATTTATACTGTGAAAAAAGTGATGGCAAAGACCCACAGTCATAAGGCTCTCAGGGCTCTCAAATAGAAAATGCAAGACAGCTGGTTTGTAGTTCAGTACGATATAGCATTAATACATTCATATAAATCTAATTTTAAGTGTTACAATTTATTTTATTTTATTTTGCAACTGTAGCTCGAGAAATAAAATTGATTGTGGTCCATTCTAATAAAACAGAACATCATTGAAACAGAAGTATAATGTAATGTCTGATGTACAGTGCACCGCGTAAAGTCTTTTAATTTAGTATAAATATGATACCAATAGGTAAATGTAGACTAGTGAACTAAGCGTTCTGAATAATACATTTTGTTTACCAGAGAAGCAGTGCTCGCACGGGACGTCGCACACGAGTTTGCTTACAAAAACATCTAAACATCTTGGAGGATAAACAAGAGTCTCGTTTGACTGAATAGACACACTCGATTTGCAAATGAAAGCGGTGTTTTTTCTTTCTGTCTGAAAGGCTTCGGGGAGTAAAACACGATTCATCACAATAAAAATGCCGAGGTCTTCAGGGCAAATTGATGATGGCGAACAAACAGAGCGTGCCCGCGCGCGCGTCAAAGAGCAAGCCTGTGCGCCGATTGGCTGAAAATGACATCACATAGAATTGTACTATTCTTAGCTTCTAGAAACGGGATGACCTCATCGTTTTCCTCCCTCGCGCAGGTATAGACATACAACAACAAATAATGTTAGAAGCGCAGACAGAACGGAGAGGAGCACGGGAGCACAACTACTGAGAAGAGAGATCAAGGAAGTGTTTATAATCACGCAGATACACGTATATGCTTCACGCGTTATATGCGTCCTCCTGTTCGTGCTGTATACAACGTTCATCCACCAGCTTCATTGGACTTCTCCAAGCTTTTTGGATTTTCTTGCGCACTCTGCTTATCTTTAACTGACTGGACTGGTGAGTATCAGCTTTTAGTTTACTGTAAATAAGTACAACTTGTATATCATCACTGTTAAATGCAATTTCGCAAAACTTTAAATAATTTTAGGTATACTATTTGGCCTGTCTGTTCAGTGCGTCATAGACTCAAAGAGTAATTTTCAATGTATTTTGTTCTCCATAGGTTTTAAAAAAATCAAGAGATGGTGTACTACAGGGACAGTCAGTCCGAACGGCCGCCGTTGTCGCGTATTCTGCCGCATCTCTACCTTGGTGCAGAGACTGACGTAACGCAGGTATGTTTACTATTATCACTATTACTAACTGTTAAAGAGATCCTCCTCAAACCGCCTTTAAATGATATTTGCTTCAGTTTGTCCTCGTGTATAACATTCAAGTTACTTTCTCACTTTTCACCCGCTGTTTTGTACCCCAACAGGATGGTTTGTCTGACCGAGGCATCTCGTACGTACTAAGTGTGAGCCGATGTTGCCCACAGCCTTCATTTCTACCCCAATCCCAGTACCTCCGTATCCCAATAGACGATTCCCTGCGGGATGACCTGCTTCCTTGGATCCCTCAGGCGTTGCACTTCATTGGTGAGGGACCCGGAATCCCACTGCTTACATCAGCCTGCATTTGCATCCCAAGTGCATTACATCATTATACTAGCATCAGTGAACAGAAATGAAAGTGGAAATAGATTAGTTTTGTCTAATAATAATAACAACAATATGAGGCTAATTTGAAACAAATCATTAGGCTATTTCATGCATTAGCACCCTGGTGGAAAACCCTGGGTGTACACTGTTTTTAAAACAGGTCTCATTGTATATATTTTATGTTGCAGATGGGGCCATGTCACTTGGCTGCTCTGTCTTGGTTCACTGTGCTGCAGGAATCTCTCGGTCTCCAGCACTTGCTGTGGCCTACGTCATGTACAGCATGAAAATGGATCTGGATCATGCATACAGGTATTGTTTTACTACTAGGCCTATATAAATTATATATAAACAATATATATAAATTGTTGTTCCATACATATATATGGTGAATGCAGATGATTCAAATTCAAATCTGATCATTCCTTTAGGTTTGTGAAAGAACGCAGACCTACAATTTCACCAAACTTTAACTTCCTGGGGCAGCTGCAGCTCTTCCAGGGAACACTTTCTTTGAAGAATAATAACATAAACCTTCATGCTCAGCAGTCAGTCAAACCTTTGGATAACTGCCAACAGCCCACCAATGAAGAAAAACACAGCAGTTCCACAGTGGCACTGTTAACTAACTTGAACCTTCAGAACAGCATGGACAACAACTGTATTATTAATGGATGTACTGAGGATTCCAAAGCAAACTTGCACTGTGAGAATAAGAACAACCAAATGGAAAATATTCAGAGCAGATCCAGAGTCCAGAATCCAGAGTTTACCTTATCTCTCTCAGACAAGCTCGGAGCGCTCACTCTCCGCACAAATCCTGTAGAGATACAAGGACCTATAAACGCCACATCTCAGACACAGCAGGATGCACCAAAGTCCAACCTACCTAAGCCTACTTACCTTCAGATTCCATCCCTAGCGGAGAAACGAAAAAGCCTTACTCTTTCCCTTACGCCAGTGGGTGCAGTTCCTCAGACTCACCAGAAGGGGTCACCATCGAACAGTTGTGATCTTAAGCAGAGCAGTTCCGCAGTTGACCAGACGGGGGCGTTAGATGACTTGGGCAGAGTCAATATGGAGCAGTCAGCATCAGAAACCAGAACAGAACCAAAAGAGGTGAACAGGTTTATCAGCAAGGAGGCTTCAGCTAGACACGGCTGCTCAAGATCACAAAGAAGAAAGAATAAATTAAACCACAGAGCAAACGAGGAGCAACAAAAAACAAACCATTCAAGCACAAGACCACACAGGCAGATCCAGGGACCATGTGGGATCATGACCTCCTCGCAGGAGCTTTTCGAGAAGGAGGTTACCGGTGGTGTAGAAGCAGTGGAGGGAATGGATGGAGACAACAGCCCCCTGTCTCCAGTCAGTCTAACGGTTAACAAAATACTAGACTGGGGAGAACGCATGCTGCTTGGTGTCCTACTCGGCCCACGTATTAAAGTGGGACAGGCTGCTTTGCCGTACAGATGTTGAGGAGGGACTGGTTGTATGGACTGCGCTACTACTTAAAGATGAAGTATGGACTTCTCAGAGAGGCATAGCAAAGGAACTGTGATTATTCTGTACCTCCCGAATGAGCAGAAGGAACTTAAATGAAGAGTGAAAAAGCATATGTATGAGTGTGTAAATTCACTTATTTATTTGATGAAATTGCATGTTCCTCCAAGAGTATTCGACAGTCGACTCATGTCATCTTTATAGACTGATGATATGTGTATAAATGACAACGTCTGGAAAAACACATGCGATTTGTTATGTTATAATGCACAGCCTGTCTGCGACTTTATTTATTGAAACACATTGATAGCTGTTATTTATAAATGGGTATTTTGCAGGTGGAATTTTAACACTATAGCTTGTATTGAAAAAAGTGTTCATTAAAAACAATTATTTTATCCTGTCTCTCTGACTCTTCCATCATTTTAGCAACTATTTTGGTGAATTGTATAATAAAATGTTATTAAAATACTACCTACTAGACCTACTATCTATATATCAATTAAAAGCCAGTTGATCAGTTTGGCAATAGACATGTGTCTTTTAAATTAAGAAAACCCATAGTAATTATAATATCCTTACAATTATACCTAAGGGTTTTCTAATAATGAGGAACATGTTGCAATAGGTTACCGACCTTATTTGGTTTAGTCACAATGAAGAGGAGTACAATTTCTGCAGAAATGTTGGGAAAGCAGACAGTAACTGGTGGGTGTCTCCAAAAACATCTTTACTACACCCTGTTTGTCACATTCCTGGAGGTTTTCGTTTAATAGGCCTACAAGCCAAGATGATTCAGCATCCACACTGATATTGCCAAGGTATTACAAAGGATTGTACAAGAAGAACCAAGGTAAATGTAGTACATATAACTAGAAATGAAATGCACCATTAAATAAATAAATAAGACACAAAATATTCCATCTCGACAAACATAAAGTTTAAATCAGCCTCATTTTATATGGCTCGTTTATTGACCGCAAATTATTTCAACAGATTATTACTCCTGTTTCGCCGTTTTAAACTCTTGCGCTTATATTGTTCGAGCTAAATAAAATTAATGAATGCAGAATTAACGCTCCGTGTAAATATCTACAGTAGGCTAACTCAGACAAGCCAGGCCCTTGGCCAAATATGGGAAAGACGACGCTCGAATTACACATTTATCATAAAGCCTTGCCTTCTATTGCGGAAATGCAAGCGTAGTAACAGCAGAATCGTTCATCGAATTATTTGCATCAGCCAATTAGAACTCGCCGAGGCTCACCGATTACGAAATGATTCGTGCGATGAGAAAAACAACACTGAAAGCCACGCCCATTTCAGGCGTGCGTATGAGAAACAGTGAAGAGGAAAAAAGTTGCCCCTGGACATGAAAAAAAGCTATCGGAAGCAAGAGAGAGTCCAGAAATCACCAAGAAAAATCCAGAGGGCGGACATTCCTTTAAGCCTGGAATTCGCTTTTTATCTCCATAAGCAAGATGGTTTTATCGCTTGTACAAAGGGGGAATTTGTAGGCTAAATCTTGCGGATATAGTGTATTAAAGTTGTCAGAGTATTCTCGGGTTGGCAGTGGACTAAGTTGTCTGACTTTCGAGTCGCTAACTTGGCACCAGAAGGCTAATTTACTCAAGGCGGCTGCGGAAGAAAGGTAATCGGCGGTCATTGCTCAGACCCGCGCGGTATTTGTTTTATTTCCTCTTTAGCGTTATCAATCTGTACATGCTATTGTTTTGTAGATACTGAACCATAGAGATTGGATTGTGAAACATACTTGCTCAAATCTGTTACATTGCAGCCTATTGTAGAGGGTTATCATCAACGATGCCAGGCCTTTTACGGTCTTAAATCTTTATGCTCCATAGAGCAGTATTATTCCTCTTAAAGCCAATTTTGTTGAGTAAGAAGACATGATTAGTATTGTTTTATAACCTAATCTTACATATTTGCTGGAGTAGGACGATGTCAACAGAAGAAAGATATAAGTTGGTGGTCGTGGGCGGTGGAGGTGTGGGGAAAAGCGCCCTCACTATTCAGTTCATTCAGGTAAGTGTATTTTTTTCAGTACTTTTTATGAAATAAAGATGTATTTACGGCGCAATATGTGGCAAATACGCCGTGCAAATTATTTCTGTGGGTGTGTTGTAAGAGTTGTGTGACGTTGAGAGCGCAGTGGGCTTTTCTCTGCATGTTCCTTCATGTTAAAGCCCTTGTTGAGGAGTTGGTGAACCAAAATGTTTTCTTTGTTTTCTTTCACAGTCGTACTTTGTGTCTGACTATGACCCAACCATTGAAGACTCGTACACTAAAACCTGCACCGTGGATGGAAAGGAGGCACGATTAGACAGTATGTTGGTATTAATGTGCTCTTTATAGGAAGGAATGAGTGTTAAAATCTCCACAGGTTCCCTCAGTAGGGAGATTTTGGTCAGAGTTGCATCACTGATGATTCATTGCTGACTACAGGTTCCTGCCCAGGTTTTGTTTTGACTTGCTGTCAGTACAACATCATGCCAGCTGTGCTTGCATGAAAGCAAACTTTTTTTTGTGTCATTTACTTATGAATTGTGTTTGTGTATCAGCTGATCTTGCATATTTACCTGGGGTTTGTTTTGTTTTTGTATCGTTCGCCTGTTGATTAGTCCTCGACACAGCAGGACAAGAAGAGTTTGGAGCGATGAGAGAGCAGTACATGCGCTCTGGAGAGGGCTTCTTACTGGTGTTTGCTCTTAATGACAGTGGCAGGTAGGTGTTTTCCAGAGTGTGTTTATGTGAGCATGAGAGGAAGGGGAATAGATAGTTCCTAACCTCTCTGTGACGAGAACAGAGAGTGTGTGTGTGGCTGTGTGTGTTTTTAAAAATAAAACCACAGAATGTGTTTGTGATGAGAACGAGAGTGCAGGTTATGAGTGTTCGTGTCATCAGGTGCGCAGAGTTGAACCTCAACAGCTGAACTGAGCCTATTTGTGTAAATGTTGAGGTTTCACAGTGTACGAATCCTCACGGATGTGACTGTTTTACAGATTGACTAAATATTTGTACAGTTTCAGACTGCAATTACTCAGCCTAAAAAGTTAAGATTTTTAATATATAGTTTTTATTTTTAGTAAAATTATTTTCAGTTTAGTTTTCAATTTCTTGCTTGGGTTTAGTTTTTAGCGTTTGATAGTTTCAGTTTATTTAGTTTTTTTTTTTTTTTTTGTATTTTAGGGCTGCCATAATGTGTTAACTGGTAACATTTAAAAACATTTAACACAGTTAAATTACTTAGTAAACTCTGTAGTGTTATTTCTATTTAGTGACATTTTAGTTTAATGATTTTTTTTTTTAGAACACCATATACAAACCTTTAAAAAGTGTGTTTAAAATGAATTATTTTGTTTTTGAACATTTGTTAGTTTTATGTTAGTTTTTATTTTCAGTTCAGTTTAGGAAATTATTTCATGTAATTGCTTTTATTTGTTAAACAATAATATCAATAGGAATTTTTACTATTCGTTTATTGTAAATTAAATTTAGAGGCTACTATCCAAGAAGAGTTAAATTGTAAACACCTTCTATAAACTCTGTATTATTATTATTATTATTTTTTTTTTTTATCAAAAGCTTGTTATTCTAATGAAATTTTTTTGGTTCTCTCTGCTTCAGTTATAAAGAAATTCAGAAATTTCACACTCAGATATTGCGGGTGAAGGATCGAGATGACTTTCCCATGGTTCTTGTTGGCAACAAATCCGATCTTGACCAGCAGAGAGAGGTAATGTTTCTGTGTTACACAGCACAGTAAATTTTTAATGGAAAAATAGGCTGCCAATTCATATGTGTGCGTGTTTTTTTTCCCCCCAAATAGATCTCAAGAGAGGAGGCCATGTCATTTGCCCGAGAAAACCGGATCCACTATATGGAATCGTCAGCTAAGAACCGCCACAATGTGGATGAAGCCTTCATGGAGGTTGTGCGAGCAATAAGGTATTTGTAATTGAGAAGCGCTCTTATTATGAGATTGACAGTGTAGTGGATTCTGATGAACTTACATTACCATCTCTCTTCAGGAAGTTTCAGGAGACGGAGAGTCCACCACTCCCCGCTAATCACGCGAGGAAGCAGAAGAGTGGTGGGTGTCCCTGCACCCTGCTCTGACTGCCCCTCTGCACTGTTGCCTAGGAGACTGAAGCCCTCACTCTCACGCCTGGTGCCTTATACGTCTACACAGTGTGTGTGTGTTGTGCATATGTGTGTGTGGCACTGTACGCATCAGTGTTTTAGCGGCTTTTACAGTATGTGTGTATGAATGGTTCCCAAGGAGAAACTAGGCTATATCAAATGAGAAAGAACCTGTTTGAAAGGGGGGGCTTTAGTTCTTATTTTGTCCACATGTTTTATGTAGTGCCTTGCAGAATCATGCTCTTGATTTTAGATTCAAGCACAGTATTTGTTTATTTCCATCATAGTAAATGGTCACAGACTGATTGTGTGCCGCGAAAGAGATTTAAAAAAAAAACATTCACCACAGAGGGGGTGAACAATAGTGACAGCGTATATTTAAACAACCATGTAAGCGATGTGCTGACAAAGCGTCGTGATGGTTCTGGTGTCGCCTGTATGTCATATATTGTGTTATTGACTCACAAAGACAAGTCAGAAAGTGTTTTATTGGCCCAGACCACTGTTCAGCATGTCCTCTCTCGGGGGATTTATTTAGTCAGTGAGACTGCACTGAAATGGCTGCTCTAGTCTACACCTTGCTACCCATCAGTGGCGAGAAATATATTCAGCCAGCTTGTTTTCATTAATCTCTTCCTCATAAAGCAATGTGGGAAGACTTAGACATGATGTGGTTTTAATAATTGAGCATTTTTAGTGGAGAAGCAGTAGTGTTCAAATAATGAGTCCAGTATCTGCAGTGCTAGTATTCATACAAACCAAAGGCTATACTGTATATGTTTGCACACCAGCTTTGTCATGGTGAATAGTTATCTAATGTAGTTTTAACACTAAAATGGACAAATCGTGTGGTTTTATTGTGGGATTGTTTTGGTATGTTTCTTTTTTTTTAGTCTAAATTTTATGTCTTTTTGAAGGTACTTCTGTTTGTGCTTATGTTCAGAATAAGGTCAGTCTGTCTCCAGTTTCAAGTTATCGTATATGACATGCTTTGCTTGTGATTTTTGCACCTTCATTGGTAAACTGATGAAAAAGTGATACAGAGGAATTGCCAAATGAATTGACTAACAAAGCATGATATTAATCAGTGTTGTGAGGGAGTGAGTCACACTGTCTGTACATAAGTAGAATGGCTTAGTTTATAGGGTGAGGAAAAACAAGACTAGGTGCTTTTCCTTAGTCACACTATAGCAGTTCTTATGGTATACTCGACCCTCGAGGGAGTTGCTACACACACTTTACGGCCTTTAATCAAGGGACATGGATTTTTTTCTTCAAACTGGGACAAATTCTATTGTAGATCAGGTTTGTCGGCTGCAAATAAGAACAAAGCACTATTTAATTTTGCAATGTTAACAAAATTACACAACATTGTAACATGATTCTCATTCATATCATTTCACGTCTTAAGTCTGATTATTTCAGTGTTTTTATTTTTTATTTTTTTAATTTAAGCTATTTTTCCTGGCTCTGGAGAGAGATCAGACACCATTTATCTTCCAATTTTGTATCTAAATCTAACAATATTCTTTAGTACACAATTAAAATGTCTTTAAACATTTCATGTATGAATTTGTGGGTGACTGATTTATTGGTGAGTGATTCATTATAAAAAGTATTTGTAACAGTTTTCACAACATGTTTGAACTTAATTCAGATACTCTGTGCTGATGAATGAGGAAATTAGTAAAGTAAGAATGTAATTATAAACTTTATTTATTATAAATGTAGGATAAGCTATTATATATTGATATAATGTTGCATTTAGATGCCAAACAAGCTTTGGACTTTTTTTTTTTTACTTCTAACTAAATGTGACTCTGGACCACAAAACCAGTCATAAGTCGCACGGGTATATTTGTAGCAGTAGCCAACAATACATTGCATGGGTCAAAATCATTGATTTTTTTTATGCCAAAAATCATTAGAATATTAAGTAAAGATCATGTTCCATGAAGATATCTTGTAAATTTCCTACCGTAAATATATCAAAACTGTATTTTTGTGAGTGGATATGCATTGCTAAGGACTTCATTTGGACAAATTTAAAGGCGATTTTCTCAATATTTTTATTTATTTTTTGCACCCTCAAATAGTTGTATCTCGGACAAATATTGTCCTATCCTAACAAACCATACATGAATGGAAAGCTTATTTATTCAGCTTTCAGATTATTTATAAATCTTAATTTAAAAAAAATTGACCCTTATGACTGGTTTTGTGGTTCAGGGTCACACAAAGCCTCCATTTTATTCATCTCTCGAATTCTTATTGGACCATAACGATCAAATAAGAGAACTACACTACGCATTACAAGTAATTGTTGCAAATGATTCCCACATGTGAGGTGAGGGTAAGTTTTAATCGATGGGAGGGAACCAACCGCAGGGCGAGATTCTGAATCTGGAGAAATATTAGCATGATGTCGTTTTCTCTCGAAATTTCAGTGTGGTAACGTTGTAAATGCATTGATAGGTTCCTTCGTTTTAAAGCGATAGTATAAAACAAATACCGTGTATAGCAGACTGGCTTTCGTAAATTTATTAAACGCTGTTCTCAGGTCGGCTTCTGCGAAGAAGAGGCCTATTCATAACTATCTTTGAAAAGAACGGTTGATCCAATCAAAACGCAATGGACTGTTAAAACCGGAAGCCGTACGAGGTGGACTAATGAACCTTTTTTTTTTTTTTTTTTTTTTTTTTTTTTTTGAAGACAGGTGATGATTGACATTTTTCAACATTGAACTACGATAGGTACATTAGTTAGCCGCACCACTAAAACTTACTAATACTAATTATTTTTTTGGCACAGGGGGCGATCAAAGCACATTTGTTTATTGGGATGTGCAGGTAGGTCACCGAAACTTTGTCACGTCCCACTGCCACTCCTATAATAGCTTGCGGCTGAGGCATGTTGTCAAACTGGTATGTCTCGTACGTGATGAATTATGTTTTCTCTGTGAATGAAACAGGTGACTATGGAAGTAGTTTAATCAAAACCCGCGAATATGTGAATTTTTTGTATTCATATTGTTGATCTAGCTATAATAATTTACAGCGCCAAGGCAGGAAATCTCTGGGGAAATCTGAAAGTGTTTTTCTTTTAAAGTTTCCTTGTACGGAACACAAAAGAGTGTAAAGGTAAGCGGGCGGTTACCCATGTCGTTTTTCTGTAGACGCAGGGCAGTAGTTTTACTTCTACTTTTCTACTTTCTGTCCTGTGTTTTGTGGTACAGCTTGTTTTCATAACGAATATGCAGATACGCACTATTTAATCAACTAAAAATAGAAAAATAAATATTCAGTCATTCCCTCGTGTTGCTACAATTTTGTCAATGTATTATCAATGTGATTTTAGTTGAAGTTTTGAAAATAACATTAAACGGATATTTAATGTATATGTGTGCCTCTTTTTTTCTTAATATAAACAATTTAATATTTACTTTTGAATATGTGCAATGACCGATAGAGGACGACATTGTAAGCTTTTTCCGTCCAGAATATTTTGTGACGCATTCTTTACAGTTACATATAGGCCTATAGGTCCCCCATATGGCATTATCAAAACATAGCCTGGTAAACTTAGTAATATTCTTCATAATATTCTTTCAAACAGGTACAATGCTGGGGTTTCCAGCGATATTTTTCAGTTTGCTATCCCTGCTGCATCTTGTTTGGGGCAGAGTGATCTACAATGGAAATGATGGTAATAATGAAAAGCAAAACAATTATAAATTGCCAATGTGGGACTTTTTTTGGTTTATCTTCTGTTGTTGCTAATCCATTAGTACTATGGTGTGTTTTTGTGGGTCTCTCTCTCTCCATGCATTCAGGCATGATATCAAAGACTTATACCTCCGCACAATCTTTTTTGCATTATTGCATTATTTAGGTGTATATATAGGTGTATTAGGTGTAATTGTTTCATACCCAGAATATTCTATTTTTAAATTATTATTATTATTATTATTATTTTTACTACTACATATATCTTTATGATTAACTGCCATTTCATTACTGAAATGTTACAAGAAGTGATTGTATGTTTGTGATGTGTTGTGATTTTTATTATGATTTGTATTCTCTTGTGTTCCTCAGTGTTCCTAGAAGAGAAGTCAGCAGGTTCATTTCTGTCCCGTAAACTGTTGTATAACAGTTGGGATTTTGAGTTAGTGACGCCTGGCAATATAGAGAGAGAATGTAATGAGGAAATATGCTCATATGAAGAGGCCAGAGAGGTGTTTGAAGATGACAAATTGACAGTAAGATATATATATATATATATATATATATATACTAATTTATATACACACTAACAAATGCTGGGTTAAAAACAACCCAAGTTGGGTTGAAAATGGAGAAACCCAGTGATTGGGTTGTTTTAACCCAGTGGTTGGGTTAAATGTTTGCCCAATGTGCTGGGCAGTTTTATTTAACTCAACTATTGTTTAAAAATGACTATATGTCTGGCTTAAAATTAACCCAAAATAGGTTGGAAATTAAAAATCAGACACATAATTACTAGAGGCAACAATAATAATCAAAAGGTGAACATTTATTAATAAGCAATTTAATAAATGTCTATTGTTTAATTATACTACTGGACTGTTGAATGCTCGAATCTGATTGGTTGACCAACATTCTAAGGTGTGCAGTTATTTTCAGGGAAACGCACAGCTAAAGTAGTTCTAGCTGGTCTTGACCGCACTGCAGTTCCATATCATTGTGCCAAATGATTTCAGTTATTTCAAAAGGTCCTTGCGGCCTACAACCGCAAAAGAAACAAAACCCACAATGACACTGACCAAGCAAATACATATAGTAAACAATAGGATGAAAACAACAAATTATTGCCACAAAATACGTTCAATTGTGTCCTGAAAGCGCACACTCTCTCTCTCTCTTTCAAATGTACACTTAGCCTACTGTATAGTACGGACACGCATTTGCACAGAAACGTTTTGTCAGCACTGCTCTGACGAATTAATCAGTAAAATAGTTCAGCAACTTAAAAGCTATGTGATATTTCTCACCAGCGAGGTAATAACTGTGTGGTTCTTGAGGTAGATAAACTTAGTTTCGCTATTAGTAGAGACACTGCTCCCGTGAGACTCGCAGACGCAGACTCCGGTATAGGCACACATGCTTATTAACTGTATCAATGGTATTATTCTGCTATCAAGGCTCAAGCCTCCGTTACTAGTTCTGAATTGACATTTTGGAATTAGCAACAGAGGCTTGGGATGAGAAGCGTAACAAATTAGTCCCACACATAAAAGTGTTTTAAGGACAAAAAGCTGACAAATGTCTTGAAATACAACATCAGAACAGTGTTTTAAGGTTTGGTAACCGTAGTATAAGCAGAATAATTGACTCCGGGCTGTTGAATTCTTAGAAAATAATTCCGCTTCGCGTCTTGGCCGCATTACCACCTCCGGTGTGCATTATTTTCTTAGAATTCAAAGGCCCGTCATCAATTATTCCTTATTCATTAAACTAATTAATAAATGTTCGTTTATTAAACATATTAGTAAATGTTAATTTCCAACATACTTTGGGTTCATTTTAAGCGAGCAATATAGTAATGTTTAAATAGTTGAGTTAAATAAAAAACATTTAACTCAACTGCAGGGTTAAAACAACCCATTTGCTTGGGTTATTCATATTTAACCCAACTTTGGTTGTTTTTAACCCAGCATTTTTTAGAGTGTACTCTTATATAAGGAATGTGAACACAAAAGAAGCATGTTATAGCCAAAACTACAAGATGAGGTGAAAAAAAAAAAAAATGGTTTATGTATACAGTTACTTGACGCTGTTTATTTTGTTTTCCGACAGGCCAATTTTTGGAAAGACTATGTCAGCAGTCATGGTAAGGCTGATTCCCCCCTCCCATTAAAGGGAATGTATTTGATATTTTATAGATGAACTTGAAGATACAAATCTACAAATAGTATTTTTTTTGACCAGTGTTTTCAATATTTTATCCTAATGGGATAAAATGGGGGTCACAAAGTAAACAATTAAAATCTGTATTTGTTGAGAATGATGAACTGATTGATTGATTTCCACAGAGACTTTGCCTCGAATTGATGTGTCTGGTTTGGTAGCTGGCATCGTGGCTATTGTAATAACAGCGATTATAGCCATTGTGCTGGGCCTTTATTGCTACAAGAACAGAGGCAAAAATGCAAGAGGGGGCAGGTAAGTGCATGCTGTCATTACCACTGCGATATGCCTTTTATGTGGCAATGTCACTCTAATGGATTCTGCATCTCCACAGTGTTCCTGTGCGTATGGGAGTGGATGGGCAGCCAATACCTGAATCTGTGCCCTTGTCTAATATCGTGGCTCCGGGTCTGCCCTCGTACAACGAGGCTCTGACTCGCAGTGGCCAGCATGATGCCCCCCCACCGCCGTACTCTGGGTAAGAACCCTGAATGGTTTGTTTGCATATGTGCATCACACTCAAAAGAGATGCACTGTGTTCTCTAAAATTAGTTTGTGCTGCATTTTCAAAATATGTTTTAAAATATGCATCTTTGCTCTTTACAGGGAAAGTCCACCTGAGCCGACAGAAACTCAAGTTGAGGAATGAAATGATGTTTTTTTTTTAAATAAGGAGAGGGGGTGATATAGGGTTTTACTTGTAAAAAGTGGGCATGTGAAAAAGGGGCATAGCTATTTTTTGGGTCTGCAAATTGGTTTTTATGTGCCAAATTAGAAAGAAATGACTGTCAGCTGCAAAGTGTAGTTTCAGTCACTTATTAGATAATTTATTATACTTGTGCTACATGTTTAGCAGTTAATGTTTTTATTCTTTAAAATTATTTTGTTACTATCAGTTTTATTGTAAACACTGTCAATATTTTCATGAATCAGGATTGTTTAAATTTTTTTTTTTTATGGAATGGAAGTTAAATGGAATGTAAATTTTATTATTAATAAAATGAAAAATGTAGACTAACTTGAGTTTGATTGATAATTCGACTGTGTAAAGCAACAACGCGCGTGACGCTTAAATCGATTCAGTATTTACAATTAGTCGCTGTTGTCACTCATCATCGCCTCTTTCAGGGTCTCAGCGCGCACCTCCATAGACCCTATAAGTGAGAGCGTAGGAAACTCAGTAGTGCCTCAGTGCTGTAACAAGGCGGCAGTACGCACGAGACTTCCAGACAGACTGCGTATGTGTGAGTGTGACAAGCGAGTCGGGTGGGGGGATATGTTTATGTGTGTGCGCGCGCGAGATGGTTAGTTCACTCTTGAAAATGGCGTCTTCTTGCCTAAATACCTGAAAATAGCGATTTTAATACCGGACAACTGTAGCTTTTATGTGAGGTTTGAAAGCACTGCACTAGCCCCTCGTATATTTCTTAGACATTTTGCGGATTTAAATGAACCTAGTCACAACAAGCCACTTTGTTTGAGCTCCATCCCGTGTATTTATCCATGATGTAAATATTTGGGGCGCAACAGCTGAATAAAAACACGCTCTCGGTAGACTACTATTTATAGAGACCTAGTATCTCACCTTTTGTGGCAATGCAGTACACGTACAACTAAGAGGAAACAGGGTACAATCAGCACGTGTCGCATGTCTCGTGGGTGTAACGAGCAATGGCATCAGAATTCGACATGCAGAGCATCAGCCGCGTTTCTGTTTCTGCTACGAAGGACAATAGGCATCGAGATATATAAGAGGGCAAAAGAGGGGAGGGGAGGAAGAAACCGGATTTTTTGTGGTGGCGGTGGTTGGTGTAATACTTCACCCCCCTCCCCGCCTCCCCTCTGTATCCTCCATCTCCCCCTCCTCCTTCTCCTCCCTCCATTCCTCTCCCCCTCTGTGCTGGTCCTATTCTTGAGGACTTGCTTGTGAAACAGGAGAGATAAACAGACATTGAGCGCAGAGGAAAGGACACGGGGAGAGATAGTGTGTTAGAATTTAGGAAATACCTCCCTCCCCTTCCCCCTGTCTATCTCTCCATCTTCATCCCTTGTCTCTTCTTTAATGGATAGAAATTATCCTGGCACAGGATTCGGTGATCTGGGCGCTGGAACGGGATGGAGTTACGAGAGATCGGCGAAGGCAAGGTAAGGCGCCCGTGCAAGTACACTTCCATGCACTGGATGCATAAATATGCTTAGCTGGCTGTAACAATGCCCACGCCGACGGACGGACGCAATGCATGTTCCCACTCTCGCTCCCAGTGCTGTGTTCATTCACTTACATGCATTATATTGTCGCTGGGTCCACGTACAGCCATCAGTATTGTCATTTCTGAGGGAGGAGGGGGTGTCTTGAAAATGCAAGGAATGCGATTGAGAGTTAATGCGTGATACGGAAGGTAGACTGAGACAGAAAAGGGGGAGAGGGGCGAAAAGAGGGGGGATGGGATGATGTTGCTAGCTAGCTTGCTAGCGTATTATCAAAAATGAAAAATCAAGCCTTCTGCCTTGGAGGCGCACCAAACCGGACATTGCATGCCGTACCGAGATACACGCTAATTCAGCGTAGTGAGTAATGCGTGGCACAATATGCACGTTGACAGCGTTATTTTGGAGGCGACCAATTACAAGCAATCACATATATTTGGGGATGAAATGGTTGCTAGCTACTGTATGCAGCGTATCTCTGTAGCTAGCGTATTTGTCTGTAAAATTAAGAGGGGTATATTCGCGTAAAATATATTTTGTTTAACAGGTTAAAAAAAAACGGATAAAGATTTAACTGAACATTAAATTACTCAAAGTTCCTTACAGTTAACGTATTATTCAGATACACATGTCACAACACTGACTGTATCTATATTAAACGCTCTATGAACAACCACGGCTACTAACTCATTTGTTTACTACTTTCCGAGATTGCATAATATATATATATATATATTAAACAAACTTTGCATAGCCTGTTTACTATCGTTATTATCTAACGGAAAAATACCATCTCTGTTGTTGAGGATACTGTCGTTTTAGTAGTCACTTGGCAACGTACCAAAATTGTGTAGTGTTCCTCAGAGAAATTACAGCGTGACCGACCGAGACGTGCACACTGTAAACATAAACGTAAGACGCACTGCAAACGTATTTGCAGCTATAAAGGTTTTACAAACAGAATGTGTGACTTAAACTTAATGTATGAGATATATATGTATTTAAATATCCATAGCAAAGCGGACTGGAGGAAACTGTTGAATAAAATTACCTGACAAGGTATAGTTTTACATTTTGACTAGCTATTAAATCTCTGCAGTAAAAATAGGCTTGCTCATAAGGGTTGACACTTTTTAGGAAGTGCTGTATTATAATATTAAAATACTAATGATATTGTCGGGACTATTACAGTGTCGTGCTCTCGCTGTTTTAGTTACGTTCAGCCACTATTTTCGCGGCCTACTTACAGTTCAAAGGCGCCCGGCTACGTACGTTATCAGTCGCCGTGACAACCAAATCAATCTTAGCAGCTTACAGAGCGCGCATGCAATCATTCTTGGTGGCGTTACTGTCTCGCGATGCGTGTATGGAGTCAGTCCTACACTTGGGTGCACACCTAAGGCATACTTTGTTATATGGGCACGCCAAGTGAAATATTAAGAAATTTGAATTATTTATGATAATCTTGGTGTATTCTGTGATTCAGTAGAATCTGTGCTGGCTTTAAAGACTATATAAACATTCATCATTGTAGGTTGTATTTCATTTTTTTTTTTTTTTTAATTTATACAGATGCAATCAAATTCTGATGACTTTTTGTTGTTTATGTCATAATGTGTCAGGAAGTCTCATCATTTGTACATTGTGTAACATTCGGAGTGGGTCCTTTTTCTTACATGACAGGGCAACAATAGGGCTATTCTTATGGGCAATCATCCCGAGATGTACCGAAACCCCTTGTATGTGTATGTATGAGGAATTCCATTCAGACTAAGATCACACATGCCGTGTTGTGGTTTGAGTTTTTGTAACAGTAGCATCCCCCAGACTGCATCCCAGTATCCCCGGCTGACTCTTAGTCCTTGCAGTTCTGAAATGGAATTTCTCTATTTTATGTTGTATTCTTTAATATTGTGTTTCAGACTCAAGAGCATCTCTGTAGACTCATAGGCAGATTGATGGAATCCAAAATCTTAATGAGTTCAGGCTTATGATGATGGACAAGCCTCAGTAGTGCTGCTGCAGCAGAGGCTGAAAGCATCTGCTGGATAAAATGAAATGAAATGAAATGCTTTCCACCCAATATTCTCTCTTCTAGTTTTCCAAAAATTACTTCTGCTTTTGAATGAATATTAGATAGTAAGAACGCCGCTTTAGGTCATTGGAAGCATAGCCATTATGCAATGATGAAACACCAAGAAGTGTTAAATTAGCATAAAATGAAACAAAATGACACTGGGGTCTGTGTAGGACACCACATTTGGAAATATTGATTATTGTAATAAGAAATGTTGTTGCGTGTGTTAATATTAAATGAGAATAAACCGATAAAATTCTAGCACTGTTGCCTGATGGGACTTTTGCACATTGCATCTTGGTTATGAAGCAAACAAAGGCATACTACTCCATGATGGCAAGGTTCACCAGGCCCTCTGTCCTCTTTTGGGCTGTGTACATCCACCACACACCTCTGCATGGGCCTAATGGAGATTAATGGCCATGACTGAGTTCCCCATCAGGCTGCAAACATTTTGCACCTGTTGGGGGGACTGTGTTGAATTAGTGCGTATGTAATTAGGAGCAGTCTTGTACAGTGGATTCAATCAAGCTTTCTAATTTAACCCTTCCTTTTGTTTTTTTCTCTTGTTCCTTCCATTATGTATTTATTTTTGATGTTTCCTCTTTCCCTGTTATTCTTTTTCCCTCCATTGTCAAATATGCTTAATCAGCTCAAGAACAGGCGCAGTAGCAGGAGGTGAGAGGTTTAACAGGATGAATTGATTGACTGAAGGTGTAAGCCAGCGTGATGAAAAAAAGTGAGAGAGGAGAGATTGAGAGGATGAAATTATTGTATCTAGAGTATTTGTAGTGTGGTCCAAGTGTATACAAATAACATTTTTATATCACTAAATATCATAATGTTAAAACAAAGAAAATGTATGATTTGTCACTTTTTCGAGGTCACTAATTAAAAAGCAAATTTGTGACATTGGCTGTGGGAACGGTATAAATATTTCCTGTATCATGGATCATCAGGTTTTGCACAAACTTTTGCTCAATCCTGTTGTCATTAAAGTCGACATGAAACCGAAACTGGCTTTTTTCCCTGTTGTGATATATATGTGTTGGGCGGGACTTTGTTTTGTCCATCAATAATTGATTGGATTTTTGTATTGTGGGTGACTGGTTGCTGGAGGTAGGAATTATTGCCCAGCCCTCACGCCGGTGTACATGTCATCAAAAAAGATGTTGTTGCGAGGGGAAGTTCATGTTTTAGATGAAAGATTATGAGGACACATGAATTAATAATAATAATAATAATAATAGGATAAATAATTTATATTAAACCTGGCAATATTCCATAGAAAAATAAAAATGGTTTAAAGTCACCATTATAAATAAAATATGACAAAGCAAATAAGAAATTCTGCATGTTCTTTTAACTTCTCACTAATTGTAATGCTGATTATGTAATTTGTAATAAAAGTATTTAATTCAAAAAGCAAAATAGGTACACTAAGTTGTGCTTCAATTTACCTAATTCTTCTGAAGTTCATCATCTGTTCCCTGATCGTCTCTGAGCTGCCTCTTTGGGATTAAGAGCCAATTATTTTCTAATTCTTGGTCGCATTACCTACAAGTGAAACTGCTTCATTTGGTTGCACATAATATTTTTTTAATGTACATGGATGCTCACATTTGAAGAGAGAGTACTGATGCTATGATGCATTAATATTTAAGATAAGGCATTCAGTTGCAGGAGAAACATCTGCCTGTCAGGGCTCATCATATGTTTGTGTTTTTTTTAAATAAAGATTGTTCATATCCAGTTCATAACTTGAATGTATTTCTAACAAAGTTCTTTTTGCTGGTACGTGTCACTTTAGCATGGTACTTTGACTTTTTTTTAAACAGTGACTCAGCTTATCTACAATGCTTGCCTTGTTCTGCATAACCTGAAAAGAATCCACAAAAGTCACTTTTGTCACAGCACTGTATATTATGTATTATGCCAGAGGTGCAATCACTGAAGCATTTGGCAGCAAGGACATGTGCTCTTACTCATACATTTAAATGTTTAACCCAGTTCATTAGAGCTTTTATCCAGTTAATTACACAAGTCTTGTGCCTTCTAAGATGAGGGTGTTTTTAAAAGAGATGGACATGCTCCCAGATGGAACCCCCTCAGGATGGACATCAGTTGTCTTTGTCACATTTATTAAGGTCTTTTGGGAGACGCATGTATTGCAGTGACTATATTGAGCCCAGGAGTCTATTTAATGGAGAATGACGATATAAATCTATTCTTGCATCCTATCTGGACTGAATTGTGAAGTATTTAATGAGAGACTGTGCATATAGATTGTACAGATTTATTTAGGTAATTCTTGAATGGTACACTAGAAGATTTGAATAAGGTCTTTCTTTAATAGGATTTAAAATAGATTTTCTGGTCCACTCCACCGCTTCTGTTGAATGACACCCACCCCCTCACCACGCGCTCACTCAGTATGTGGTGTCTGTGGCTTCCCACTCTGGTCTCAAAGTGAGAGGGATCTAGACTAACTGAGCTGTACTCACACTAAGAGCCTGTTGAGGATGGAGGGGAGGGGGTTACCAAGGCAATTCAGTCAGTGGAGAGCTTTTATCAATGAGCGCTCTGTGTCTTACCTCAGCAACATCCTAACCGCCATTGTCAACTGAACTGGCCACTCTCTATGAAAGAGAACAACAGAGACAGTCTGCAAAGACTGCAAAAGACAGTTGATTGGCTGGCAACAGGCAGAGTGGCCAATCAGAATTCTGAGCTGCACATCGTGAAGCATAGCAGTGGTAAATGTGAGACAAGGTACAAAAAATGATTTAGAAAATGAATCTGATTTTGTTTTGTATTTCAAGACTTTGGCATACAAGGCATATTGATGAGTCAGCATATTTGCCTAATTTGTAGAGTAAACAATGTTGATAAAACTAATGTTTTATATGGTGTGATCATTGTTGTAGATAGTTTGGCAAAATCAGATCCTGAAAGCTTTTAGGGAAAGGAGGATATGGAAGTGAGTAGGCTGATTAAAGCGCTAATCTTTGTGTGTGGCTATAGTGTGAAAGGGATAATGCCAAGCTGGGTCAACTGATACTCTATACGGAGATTTAGTATGAGTCTAGAGACCAACAGACTTATTCACTGCCTGAAGAGAGGGAGAACAGTAAAATCTGTCCCCACAGCAGATTTTTGATACAATACAGTAAATTATTGTTTGGTTAGTTCTCCAAAATCACATTTAAATGAAGAAAACATGAGTGGTTGATGTTTGATCAAGTTAGAAAAAGAATGCAGCAAAGAAAAAAAAAGCAACATCATTGATAGATTGTACATTAATTTGGCTAATTAGAGAATTAAATAATTAGTGATTATTTAATTAGATAAAGTTTAGTACAGTTTAATAATTAAACCCTTTATTTTATAATGTATTAAATGAAGAATGTTTTTTGTTTTTTAACCAAATAAATGACATTTGCAAAAAAAAAAAAAATCCATGTACTTCCATGTTTTCTCTGCATCTTTATCTTTATTATATCTGTTTAATAATGGAGAGACTGAACATGTGTATGATTAATAATATAGAGTTATTGCAAAATTAATAGTAAAATAATACTTTATTGTTATGCAAAATTATGAATATGAATGTTTGTATAATTTTACCATAGAAATTACCTTTTATTTTTTTTCTTAAGTTAATTCTATTCAATTTGATTGCTTTATTCAATAATTAGACCATATGAGTGTTACAATGTTCAATTTAAAATTCTAAATTATTTTTTGGGGGGAAAATATAGAAATGTTCAAGCACTATAAAATTTTATTTACAGTATAAATATTTACTTTTTTGTGTATATATTATGCCCTGGACAAATAAAGGAAGAGAATGTTGTGTCAGACAAATGTCATATAATGCATAAAAATGTATGCAAACAATTGCTCTGTTATCAGTACCATTCCCTCTGTCAATTACCTCTTTTTGAATCCTCTGTTATTCAGTTTGGTTTATGGGAGCTCCAGATCCTCCCATCCAGACTCGGAACTCCTCCACCGTCAACCTTATGCCACACCCCACCCCCTACAAGGATATGCAACAAATCATCATCCAGGAACTTCTGGACAGGGCGGGGCATGGGGTGCAGGAAGGAGCTTAGGTAAGGTCTAGGAAATTGTGAAGTTAATTACTGGAAAACTTGTGTAGTTCGATCCAGCTTGTTTGAGTACAATGAGGACACCTAATAAAAACATATTTTCTCAAAAATTGCTTTGATTTAAAACCATAATGACCTCTGCACAGTACTCTAGTTCATTCTTTTCCTTGATATTGAGATGTGTAGAAAAAAAGACATCCTCTGACCAGGTGTTAGACTTTGTCTTGATAATTATCTTTTGCAGGGCTCTCGGGCTTGTTTGACACTGGGCTACATCATGCCAGTCCCTCAGGACCAGATGCTTCAGTTATGAACTTGATCTCTGCTTTGGAGTCCCGAGGTGCTCAGCCACCCCCTTCTGCCTCTACCCTTCTCTCTCAATTTCGCACCCCCTCCTGGCAAACTGGTTAGTACTGTGATATATTGAATATAGAATTATCTAATTGTCAACACAGAAATATATGATTAAATAAAGATAGAGAATCCTCTTATTAACTGCTGAATCATTTTCTTTTCTTTTTCCTTTGCTTTCCCTCTCTGTTGCTGTAGCAATGCATACTCCAGCCCCTGCAGAGCTATTCATTTCTGGTGCACTACCTGGCTCTGGCTCATTTCCCTCCTCCTCTGCTCTGTCGGCATATCAGCACCCTGCATCCTTCTCAGGGCGTTCCTTCCCTGGAGTTACCCCATCATTATCTCTGCAGGACACACCTACCTTCAGTCCTACTTCCAACGGTCTCCTGTCACCCCATGATCCTTTGCTGCACATTAAAACTCCCTCTCAGTCAAGTCTTGGCTTTGACCGTCTTCTGTCTTCACAGAGTGGGACTGCTTCATATAGAGGTTCACAAGAGCCCACTAGTGCTCCTCCACCACAAGCACCTGCATCCTCTTCAACACGCCACTTACCACCTCAGTTTAACCTGCTGTCCTCACAGCTGCAGGATCAGTCCTCTCAGCTCTACAATTCCTCTGTATTTTCTTCTGCACCTCCTCAACCGCCACAGTCCCAAGAAAGAGCCATCCCCAGGCAAGACAGTGTAATTAAGCACTACCAGAGACCTTCTCCTGGACAGTCTCAACTTTCCTCTTCCACACCTCATCCCCTACATCACTATCTTAGTTGTGGTGCTACAGGATACCAGCAGATACCCCATCATCGGCATGGCTCCTCCATAAACTGTAGTCCACTGGGTGAGCAGAGTCCATCATCTGACCCCAAACCCTCTCCCCGATCAGAGCAAGTTTACCGTCCTATCATCCAGCCCCCTTACACCTCCTCCTCAGTCTCCTCCTCAGCTGGCTCGGGTGGTGGTATTGGGAAAACGGGAAAGAGTTCTAGCTCAAGTAGTGGCTACTCTTCCTCTGGCTCTTCCTCATCTCGAACCCCTCACACTCCTCCTTCCGCTTCTTCCACCTCCTCTTCTTCCTCCTCTGCTTCTAATCCTAATGTCTCATCCAGCACCCCCGCTGCACCCTCAAGGCAGCAACCACCACCTCAGTCAGCACCGCAACCCCCACCACCTCCACCTCCCACAGTGTCATCCTCTGCAACACAGCAGCAGCCACCCAAACCTTGCCTGTCCACGTATGGCTCTCCTGTTGCTCCTGTCAAACCAACTGCTGGCCTTCCTGGACAAACCCCACCACAACAACAGTCATATTCACCAAGCCAGCCACCCCCCTCTCACTTGCCCCAGCCATATGGGGGATTCAGTTCTCCGCAGGCCCAGGATCTTGGTTCAAGCCTTGGGGGGTCAGGAAAAGCTTATGGAAGTCTAGGAGCAACTGGGCGTTCATTTTCAGCTGAGGTGGTCTATGGCTCTGATTCAGGATATGGTTCTTTGCCACCATCTCTCGGAGGGGCAGGAAGTCCTTCACTGGGCTATGGTGGTACAGGACATTCTCCTGCCCTAATGGTGTCTGGAGGTGGTACTGGTACAACAAGCAGTACCACTGGATCAGGAGCAGGTAGTTCAGGAAGTGTGGGGGGTGGTTCAGGGGGTGGTAGTACTAGTGTAGCAAGTGGTGCAGGATCATACCACCTCCCAGATTCCAGCCCTTCACCCTCAAGTAATTCTGGAATAGTACGCCCAGGTCTGCACTCCCCTGCCCCAACTCGACCTGCACAATCACCTGGAGGAAATGGGGGCAACAAGTACCTATCTTCAGTTCTCTCCCCAGCATTCCTGGCTTCTCCACAAGGATACTCAGACACAAGGGTGCCACCCCAGCAAACACAGTCTTATCACGCAACACCACCAAAATCTAAGTCTGATTCTGATATGCTTGGGGTAGAAAGATCTCAAGAGGAAGACGAAGAAGATGAGGATGACTTTTTGATTCAGCACTTACTGCACTCACAGAGTCCAGCACCCAATCCCTCCCAGCATCATTCTCAACAAGCTCAGCAAGTAGCCTCCCAACAACCACAGCCCCAGACCATTTCCCAGAGTAGAGATGGAGGAAAGTCTCTCTCCACTTATGAACTGAACAAGGCATCTGAAGAACGTTACCATCTACAGAGTGTCATTCGGACCAATAATACGACAAACAATGTGGCTTCAGTTGCTGCTGGCTCTTGTGGTCCAGGCACAGGTTTAGAGAACCAGTTGGAGATGTCGCTGAAAAAGCAGCAACAGACTAAGACTGATAGAGTGCTTTCTGTAGCTGGTGCAAATGGAGGTCGAGGTGCAGTTGACTCTTTGTCACACACTCATTCCCATGGTCAACATGACTCCCTTGGTTCAGTGGTCCACTATGGCAGAGGAGACCCTTACACTCATCAAACACATCAACATCACCCTCCGCACCCATCACACTCACAACACCCTCAGCATTCGCAGCACTCTCATCCCCATTCAATGTCCCACTCACATATGGATCTTAAAAAAGCTCAGGATCCTTCAGAATTATCCTATCTTCGAAAGACTCCAGACTTGCAGCAACGACAGACCCAGTCCTCCCTTGGACTAATGGATTCTCCACCCGACCCTTCTCATCAAAACACCCAGGCTCACCTTCTGCAATCTGTCCTTTCGCATACCACTCGAAGCAAGATGGACAACCAACAGGCTCCTTCACAGCAACAACAACACCCAATGAGTCAGCAAGCCATGATTGGACCAACTGGGGGATTAGGTACTGGTGGCTCTGGAGGAGTAGACACTCAGCCACAGGCTTCTCAGCTTCAACTCCAGCTCCAGTCCCAAACTATGGAGGTACACTATGGCCGTGAGACTCAGCGAAACCAAAGCCAGTCAAGTCAGAATTCTGTTTCACCATTAGACATGCTAGAGAGATCTCTCTCCAGGACAAATAGTCGAGAAGGGACAGGGCCCTCTGATAGAGTTGGTGCAGGAGATGGGAGCACCACTGATCATCATAGACAACAGCAACAACATAGGATGTCCTCACACCATCAGTCCCACCACCCTCAACAATCATCATCAGAGCTTCATGATTTCTTGTCTGAGCCTGATTTGAGCATGTCAACCCCCTCTCATTTGCACCATATGGCCTCACACCATCCACCCCCTCATGCCCACCATCAGCCACAGACACACTCTCACCATCAACACCCTCACCAGCACCCTCACCACATGCAGCCAACTTCTGGACCTCCACAGCCCCAATCCCAGCCCAGGGAACAAGAGCCACAGCTCTCACAACCACAGCTAGATCAGCTAAAAGAGCATCAGTATGACACTGGCAGTCCTGTGGGGAAAACGGCTCAGAACCAGGGTCAGAGCCAAGAGCAGCAACAACGGTTTGTGCCACTGACATCTATTTGTTTCCCAGATTCTCTTCTCCAAGATGAGGATCGATCCTTTTTTCCAGGGATGGAGGATATGTTCTGTTCTGAGGACTACAAGGCAAGTTGTGCTGGGGGAGGTGGAAGTGCAGGACAAGGAGGTCAAGATGGTGTGCCAGAGGCACATGGAACAGTACAAGATGGAATGGATACAGTTAAAACTACAGGTGGTGGAGGAGGTGCATATGACATGATGGGTCACCATGGTGATCAGGGTTATGGGCAGTATTGTCACAGTTTGTCTGAATCTGGCAATGGTACTATGCACTTAGATCTGGACCCCTTGAAATCCCATGAACTCCCATCCACTGTAAACACAGAACAACTGGGCTTAATTCAGTCTCAGGGCCCGGGCCTTGGGATGGGTAGCACGGGACATGTGGACGGAACTGGAAACAAAATGATGGGCTCTGCTGGTGTAGGTAGTGGTCCTGGCACAGGGGGACTCACCTCACCAATCTTTTGCTCCTCTAGACCTAAAAAACTTTTGAAAACAAGCTCATTTCACCTCCTTAAACAGAGGAAAGACCCTAATGCGCAATCACAGGCAAAGAAGAACTATGCCCAAGAATATGAGTTTGAGGATGATGAGGATAAAGCAGACGTTCCAGCCGACATCCGCTTAAACAGCAGACGTCTCCCGGATTTGCTTCCTGATCTTGTTTCTAGTTGTAGAAAGTCTGGAAGTGGTTCAGGAGTTGGCAGTTTAAGCCCTTTGATGGGTGATTTAGATTTCTGTCACCCTTCAGGATACCCATCCCTTGGACCTCCTCCACAGCTGCTCCCACATGATACTCCAAAGAAAAGGGGGAGGAAACCCACCAAACCTAAACGTGAGGGTCCACCAAGACCCAGGGGTAGGCCACGTATTCGGCCTCTTCCTGAGCCTCCATATTGCAGGAACATGATGGGACCTGGTGGAGAGACTAGAAGGGGCCGTGGTCGAGGAAGAGGGCGTGGAAGGAAAGATGATCAAATGTTAGAAATGCACAGAGACATGAACAAGGGGCAGAACTACCATCAACAACCACCTCACCTCCATCATCAACCACAGTTACAACAGCACATGCACCACCATTTACAGCAACAACAGCAGCAGCACCAACCACAACATATGCACCAACAGCAGCACCTACATGTACAACAGCTTCATCATCAACAGCAACATCAACAACTTGCACAGCATCAGCCTCAGCAACAATACCAAGAACCTATCAAACCAATCAAAGTAAGTTAAGGTTTCCACCAATTTCCACCAATAAGATATAAATTACATTGGTTACAGTTTCATCAATCCATCATTCCCACAAACATAAAGTATGTATTGATTCAAGAAATAGCTTTTATGTAAAAATATAACTTAATTTTTTCTTCCCAGATTAAGCTCCCTATTCCTTCCATGCCCTCATCTGATTCCCTTCTGAGGACAGACTCCCTGTCTAGTACAGATCCAGTTTTGTCTGATGGTTCGGTAGGATCTGCACCATCTCTTGGTTTGAGTCCAGGGCCCACCACCAGTGTGGACCTAAACAGAATTGACATGAACAGAAATGATATGAACTGTGGTCAGGAAAAGATGAAGCAGAAACCCCAGGAGGTGAGTCTCAGCTTGCAAAAATGTTTAACGAATGTTGAAATTTAACAGAAAATGTTTAAATAACTCCAGATGTTCAATGTGAAATGTAGAGCAAATGGCAATTGTGTGGTTTTGCAGTTTAGTGAATTATTGCAATAACTGAATAATTTCATAATCTTTAGAAATGTCTGTTTTACATACATTTGGTGTCTTTGTGACCAAAAACATGACAAACCATGTACTAGTTCATTTTTTTTTTTTGATGTACTCAAATGATCTACAGATTTAGAGCAAAGTTTAGTGGAGGAGGTGCATTTGGAAGAGGTCAAATATTTTGTGGAAGACCTGCCAGGCCAGAGTGTTGGCAGCTGTGATAGATTAATTTTACCAAAGAAAAATGGTTTGCTAAATTTGTTCGGTTTAGTTAACACATTTTAGTTTAAAACATTTTAGAGGACTTGTAAATGATTTATCAAGCATATTTATAGTCATTGTGAACAAGCTCGTCTATGATGAGATGATCAGGAACTATATAGGTCAAATTCATAGTTTTTGTTTTGTCTTAAATGAGTAAACACCTGCTGTAATATTATAACATGATAATTCAATAATTCGCCAACATTTTACAGGCTTTATTAAATGATTTCCTTCTCCATGTGTTTAAATTGTACTTATGAAATATCCTCTGTTGACTCAGTAACAGGTAGCCTCAGGGAAGAAAGGCCAGTCTAGAGTGTTATGTGAATTTTCTTCACATCTGTATATACGTTTATGTTTTATTTATCTGCAGATGTCATGGGAGGGAGACATGGATGACCAAATGACCCCAGAGGCCTGGGCCACCATGCAGAAGCTCTCTGGCTCAGTAAGAATTTCATTAATTTTTATTCTTTATCCAATTTTTAAGGTGTAATTCTGACAGAAGACAGCAAATCACTCATAATTTTACCAAATGACACATTACTAAATTATACATAAAATTTGTTTGGATTTCTTTAACCTCATTTATTTTACCGAGGAAGCATTGTTCTCAGTGTATTCACTTTGCCACTAGAGGGAGCAGAGTACATAAACTAAGATGATTGGCAGGCCACTCTGATGACCGAGTTCTTAAAAAATGCAATAAAAGAAAAGGAAAGCGCTGTTGCTAGGGTGGCTGTTGCTAAGGTTACTGATTCATATGACGGTAGGGTCTCCAGATTCCTCTTCATCATCAACCACCCTGCTGTTCAGTAAGGTGTTTTACCTCCCTCTAGACCTAATGTAAGAGAGTGGGACTACACTGATTTTATAAAGTAAAGATGTAAATCAAAAAAGTATGTTTTATTACTATTTATATGTACGATTTTTTCTGGTTGTATATATATTTTTCTTGCCCCTTTTTTGTATTTTTGCCTTCTGCTACATTTCCATGCCATTTGTCTCTTATTTTTTACATTTTGCCATCTACCCCTTTAATTTCTCTGCATCTCTTGCTCTCAGACGGAGGAGAAATCTTCAGAGCTGAAGTCTGGTTTCATAACTTCCTTTCTGGATTTCTTGAAAACGGGGAAGAAGCAGCCAGGCACTGAAGATCCACCTGGGCCCCTCCCTGTGGACGGGTGCACTTCCACTGATTCATCTTCAGTAAAGGGAGGTATTCGCCCATTATCCCCACAACCACCTCCTCCTCCACCTCCGCCCTTTGGAGAGAATGAGGGTGATGGAAGCCTGGGTCTCAGTAACTGTCCATCCCCCTGTAAAAGACTTGACGAGGAGCTCAAGAGGAATCTGGAAACTCTACCGTCATTCTCCTCTGATGAGGAAGACTCTGTTAGTAAGAACCAGGACTTGCAGAAGAGCATCTCATCAGCCATTTCTGCCCTCTATGATACGCCCCACAGCCTTGCTGCCGTTCCACCTCCTCCTACACCATCGCCGCCCACTCCACAGACAGTATCCCTTAACACACCCCCGCCACCCCCACAATCTGAATCTGTCCCGCACATACACTCACGTGAACCTGAGACGGAGATACACGCATCACAGGAACTGGATTCACACTCACAGCCCAACCCACAGGAGGATGTACATGTTCTAGGAGAGGATGATGAACAGGAAGAACCTCTGCAGGAGATGCATGAAGAAATACAGCAGAAGGAAGACAGACAGACTGAATGTGAGGAGGAAAGAGAGGAGTTGGAAGAAGACGGAATTGAGAAAGAGGAAGTAGATCAGATAAGGACAGAGGAAAGCAAGCAGGAAGAGGAAGAAGAGCCTGAGAATGAAATGCTGGTTGATGGTGAGTATATTAACATACCTACATTCAAATATTAAAATCAATGAAATATTAATTCTTCCATTGTTTTAGGATCTCCGTCTGAGCCTCCTCCTGCACCCCCTTCTCCTCCGTCCCTTTCTCCTTCTCCCCCAACCTCCTCCTCCCCATCCCCTCTGCCACCGCCTCCTCTATCCCTCCCCTCCCCTCTTCCATCTCAAGAAGAGGAGGAGAATCTACAGCAGCAGCAGCAACAGCAACAGCCACCACTGCACAATTCCCTCCCTCCCAGCCCTTCTCCACCTGCTCTCCCCTCTCCCTCTCCACCTCCGCCTACGCTGCCCCCATCCGCTACACCCCCACCATCCCCCTCCCCACCTCCTCCCGAAGAACTGCCCCAGCCCTCCCCGGCCTCGCCCCCCACCCCCGAAGATGCCCCAACGCCTCAGATCACTTCACTGCACCTAGCTAAGAAACAATCCAACGCGGCCATCGCGGGAGAGAGTGAGGATGATGACAGCGAGAGTGGGGGGGAGGGGATCTTCAGAGAGAGGGATGAATTTGTAGTGCGCACTGAAGATATTGGTACTCTTAAGGTAAAAATCCCCTGCTTTTTATTTTAGAAGTATTCTGTGTGTAGAATTAATATTTAGATGCGTAAAGGGATAGTCCAACCAAAAATAAAAAATTCTGTCATCATTTACTCACAGAAGAAAGAAAGCCATACAGGTTCGGAACAACATGAGGGTAAGTAAACGATAACAGAAGTTTTTTGGGTGGACTATCCCTTTAATATTTAAAGTTGCGATAAATCTGAAGTAGCGGCAGATCTTTTCTTCCATAGTTTGACATACATCCAAATGAAACTGATCATCATTTGTTGATTGGAATTCGAGATGTGGGCATTGCCCTCAAAAATGAATGCGAGTTTGCAGGAAGAATGTTGAGGGACGGGGTTTAAGCGGACTAAATGATTGGAGAAGTCTAGTATCGTTTGACTAAAAGGTCCAGTTATGTAACTTTGATTAAACATTATGACATCAAAAATATGGAAAAAATTAAATGTATGCATGGATGAATCGTTCACGATAAGATCTATAACAAATAGATAGGGTAAATTTTCATTTCATGCTGACTTTAATGCTTAATTAGATTCTCAATTCTCTTGGGTTTTCTCAGCTAGCGCTGCAGACTGGACGAGAGCCTCCTCCAATCTGGAGGGTCCAAAAAGCTCTGCTTCAGAAGTTTGCTCCTGAAATCAAAGATGGACAGCGACAGTTTTGTGCTACCAGTAATGTGAGTGTCTTTTTGTATTTGATAAGCATTAATAGCATGCATTTGATGGCTTGCATGAAAATGTAATACTACACCACCACCGTAAACTCCTCTGTTACTCTTTGACAGTATTTGGGCTACTTTGGAGATGCAAAGATGCGTTATCAGCGCTTATATGTCAAATTCTTGGAGAATGTGAATAAAAAGGATTATGTCCGAGTGTGCTCGCGGAAACCCTGGCATCGGCCCAGTCTCACACTGAGGTAATTTCACCCTAAATGACCTTCTGAAGCTATTTTGGTCCTGTTATATATATCAGTAAATACAGTAGTTACTGTCATTTAAAGAGTTGTCATGATTTACTCACCTTCATGGCGTTCAAAACCTGAATGTTTTTTTTTTTAAAGAATCTTCACATTTTCATTTGATAACAGTTTACAGTGGTGCCATGTAAATTTTTTTTTTTTTAAAAAGCAACATACATGTAGTTCACCTGACTCATGCACCATATTCCAAGTCATCTGAAGTAATGCTTTAGGTTTGTGTGCTAAACCAGCAAAATTTAAATATTCATTGATAATCTTCTCACTGCCGCAGCTCACAGGTCAAATATGGTGACTGTGGCACAGATTTTATGACATTTGATCATGAGACACGAAAGAACTAATGAAATTGACATCCAAGCTGCATGATAAGCTTGAAGCTTGAGAGATATTCTTCACTTTTTCATTTTATGGGAAGAATTTTTTTTTTATTTCACATAAAAAACAGTATACAGGTTTGAAATGACATGAGCGCGAGTAAATAACAGAATTTTCATTTCAGGTGAATTGTCAATTTAGTCAGTATATTATCATTATAACATTACTAAGATGAATGTCTCTTCTTCCCACCAGGCGCCAGTCTCTCCCTAAGCCGCAACCTGTACATAGCCTGACTCCACCTCGCATGGAACGAGAGGATAGAGAAAAAGAGAGAGAGAGGCAACGGGAAAAAAAGCAACGAGAGCAAAGAGAAAAAGAGAAGGAGAGAGAACGAGAAAAGGAAAGGGAGCGAGAACGAGAGAGGGAGCAGATCGAGAAATCTAGGAGAGAAAAAGAGAAGGAGAGGGAGAGAGAACTTGAAAAGCAAAAAGAGAGGGAGAAACAAAAAGAAAGAGAAAAAGAGAGACAAAAAGAAAGGGAAAGAGAGAAGGAAATGGAAAAACAAGAGAGAGAAAGGGAAAAGGAAAAACAAAAGGAGAAGGAGAGAGAGAAGGAAAGGGAGAGACAAAGAGAAAAAGAGAAGGAAAGGGAAAAACAAGAGAAGGAGAGGGAGAAAGAGAGAGAAAAGGAAAAGAAGCTCCAAGAGCGACAAACTCAAGAGAAGCTGGAGAGGAGAACAGCAGTTGTGGAACGCGGGAGGGTCAAAGAGGAGAAGAGGGTTGCAGAGAAGAGGGTTGACAGGACAAGGAACAGGCCTGTGAAAGTGAAGGCAGAACCTCCACCTAAAAAGAGGAAGAAGTGGCTTAAAGAAATGCCTTCTTCCTCTGATTCAGACTCTTCGCCTGACCCGCCCAGTGAGGATGAAGGTGTGTATGGGTTTGTTATGAGTGTGCAATTTACTGTGTGTGTCCGTTTGTGTGGTTTTGCAGAACTATGCAAAGCTATAGCAGCAGATTCCTTCACTGTAACTGTATTATACACTACAGGTCAAACGTTTGGAGATGGTAAGTTTTTTTTTTTGGAATGTTTTTTGAAAAAAAAAAAAGTTCTCTAATGCTCACCAAGGCTGCATTTATTTGACTAAAAATACAGTAAAAACAGTAATATGACATGGGAAATATAGTCCAGGTCAAAGCTGAATTTTCAGTATCATTACTTCAGTCTTCAGTGTCACATGATCCTTCAGAAACCATTCTAATATGATGATTTGCTGATATTATCAGTGTTGAACAGTTGTGCTACTTAATATTTTGTGGAAACCATAATAATTTTTTTCAGGGTTTCTTTGATGAAAAGAACAATACATTACATTGCTTTTATCCAAAGCAATTACATTCAGGGTACACTTTATTTATGTCTGTTCTGTTTTCCTTGACCCATGACCTTGCCATTGATAGTGCCATGCTCTACTGATATTAGCTAGTTATTTGTCACTTTAAAAAAACTGAATACATTCTTGCTGAATAGAAATATTAATTTATTTTTTGAAAAGCAAATGAAATCTTACTGACGGTCCCCTACAAGGATAGTAAACCAGATGTGCGTGTGTGTGAGAACTTTCAGGTGATGGTCTTCGTTTTTTGTTTTTTTTCACTTGTTTTTCACATCTGTTCCATCCTCAGTATCCACACGCAGTGGGATAAACAGTCGGGCCATGAGAGAGATGTTCCGCAGTTATGTAGAGATGCTGGTCAGCACTGCTCTGGACCCTGACATGATCCAAGCTCTGGAGGACACCAATGGTGAGCACACGTCCTTTGGTTAAATATAAAGTGCATGTGTGGAGGATTGGGTTGGGTGATTAAGTGAAAGAAGGATAGAAAAAAATAATGAAAGAGGAGGTTAATAAAGCAAGGGAGGTTAAGAGAGAGGACAATGAGGCGAGACTGGAAGAATAATGACAAGGAAAAGATGCAGAGAAAAAAGGAAAGATACAGTGACTAATGAAGGCTGTTCATTTAAGTTTCATTACACAAGTGTTTAAATGTTTATTATTGCTTATTTACGTGGTAATGCAGTTGATGTCATCTTTCCAGGCCTGAGCACAAAAATATCTGATAAAATTAACATATTGTATCATGGATTAAACCTGTGCCTATACAAAAACAGCAGTTCAAACACTAGCTTTATTTATTTTATTTTTGTGAAAAATTAATTTATCGCATCCTAGCTGAATAAAAGTAATCTAAAGTGTCAGTAAAAAAAAAAAAATCTATAATGTTACAAAAGATTTCTATTTCATGCTGTTATTTTGAACTGTCTTTACATCCATCAAAGAATCCTGAAAAAATGTATCAGTTTCCACAAAAATATTAAGTAGCACATGTGTTTTCGATGTTGATAATAAGGCAGCCTTGGTGAGCATAAGAGACTTATTTCAAATATATATACATCTCTTTTGTCCTTAGATGAGCTTTATCTCCCACCCATGAGGAAGATTGACAGTATCCTCAACGAACAGAAACGAAGGCTGTTGAGGAGGGTCAACATGAGTGTCCAACATCAGGTGACACTGCCTTTCAGTGATACTCAAATGTTATTCCTCTGAGTACTCAAGACCCCTTGATTTGTGTTTTCTGAGGAACATGTCTGGCAGTCTCTCACTCCCCATCCTTTCCCGTTCTGTCTCATGTAGGAGGCACTGCACATGTTCCCTCAAATGACAGCAGACTCCCTGGACTCTGGAGCGGTTAAAGTGCACCTGGGTGGTGAGAGTTACAACCGCAAAACCCTAAACAGAGTCAAAAGGAGCCTTCCTAAGCAGCAGGCATGTTGATTCTTTCATACTTGCATAATTAAGCTGTTCAGTAAGCAACCCCAAGAAGTATTCAGGCACTTCAGCTACTTAAAAAAATATATATAAATGTGGTTGCATTATAGGGGTGTACTGATACTGATGATATGGATTGATGCATCGGTCAAATGACTAATGATATAATATATAGATGCAATGCAGAAAAAATATATACATATTTTTATAAATTTATCAAATATACTTGAAGCCTTGTTTGACTATATTATAAATAGCAAACGGACATCAAATGTTTGATGTTTTAACAAGAGATTAATTGAATTTTCATGCTATATTTCAGTTGCATTTTTGGTTGATAAAAGTCATACCTCCACTAAAATCACCTGGGGGATTTGATTAAATGTGACCCTGGACCACAAAAACAATCATAAGGGTCAATTTTTTTGAACTTGAGATTTATACATCATCTGAAAGAATGAATAAGCTTTCCATTAATGAATGGTTTGTTAGGATAGGACAATATTTGGCCGAGATACAACTATTTGAAAGTCTGGAATCTGAGGGTGCAAAAAAAAAGCAAAATATTAAGAAAATCCCCTTTAAATTTGTCCAAATGAAGTCCTTAGCAATGCATATCCACTCACAAAAATACATTTTTGATGTATTTACAGTAGATATACAAAATATCTTCATGGAACATGATCTTTACTTAATATCCTAATGATTTTTGGCTTAAAAGAAAAATCAATAATTTTGTCCCAAACAATGTATTGTTGGCTATTGCTACAAATATACCCGTGCAACTTATGACTGGTTTTGTGGTCCAGGGTCACAAATATAATTGCAAAAGAGGCATAATTTGTTTTTAGATGCCAGTTGCTTTGATGTTTTGTTGTATATTGTGAAGAAATGTATATGTCAATGTGGCTTAAAGGGACAATTCACTCAAAAAATGTATTCACAGTAAGGTCGTTGCAAACCTTTAAATCTTTTGTGAAACACAAGAGAAGATATTTTGAAGAATGCTTTAAGTGTTTTCATCCAATGAAGGTCAATGGGATATAAATACAACACTTTCATTTTATGGACAAAAACATCATCTTTTGTTTTGCACATATGAAATAAAGTCATACAGGTTTGGAACAACAAAGTAAAGTAAATTCATTGGTGAACTGTCCCTTTAAGTGTCCAAAAACTTTTTGTATTGTAATAATGGATCTTTCATGAAGTCTCAAGAGCTCTCTTTCTTTGCTTGTAACCCCATCTCTATCTCCTTGACAGGACCTGAAACTGCCGACAGAGACTTGTCGAATATACAGTCTCTATCACTCTCTCCATCACTACAAATATCACACCTTTCTGCACTGTAAAAAGGAGGTATGAGGAATATGAGCTTATTTGAGAAATGCATCATTGTGTCCGTGTATTAGCTCGTAAGAACCCTCTTCTCTCATTCTCCCTCTTCAGACGGACAGTATAGAACAGGCAGCTGAGGAGGATCCAGGTCAGGAGGAGGTGGTTCAGCAGTGCATGGCCAACCAGGGCTGGCTAGAGACTCTGTTCAATTCCTTCATTGAACTGCTGAGGCTCAGCAACAAGGCTTAAGATTCAGCTTTCGACGTTCCAAGTGCGTCCTATTTGGAGACGGGAGAAACTCCTCTCTCTTAAACGAAACCGGTGCACCTCCAGGTTGCAGGAAAATGAGATTTTCCTTTGCAGAATGCGTAAGAGCCAGTGGCGGTTTAGGCTGTTGCATTTTAACATAAAAATGTTTTTGTAAAGCTTTCATTCCTCTCTCTTTCATTATGTGTCAGCTCCCTGCGACGGGAGCCACAGGGAGACGGTATGAAAAAAAAAAAAAAAGAGCGAGTGAGCGAGAATGTGTAAAGACAGTTGTCTGCACAGAGACGAATAAAGATAGTGCCAAAGGGAACAGGGTTGAAAACCTCACTGGTCAGCAGTGTTTTGGCAGAGGTGAGCTTTGAATGCTATGTTCCATGCATACTCTTATATATAAATATGTATTATGAACAATTATGATTTGTATTATTTATACATGGACATTTATACATGGTTACCTCCCAAAGCTGGGACAGTTTGCGGTTATTATTTTGAATAATAATGCTTATGTTTTATGAGGGTGTACATGAAATGGACCACCCATAACCCCCTATTCTCCTGTCCCCTAAGCTGAAGGACAAGGCGGACAGGATGTGGACAAAAGAGCGGGGACAAAGCAGTGTGTAGTTCCTTTTTTTCTTTTTTTTTTGGTAAAAAAAAAAATAGAGCAAAAGAAAAATGTATTTAAAATAAAAAACCGTGTTCTTTCTGTTTGTTCTTTAAAAGAAAATGAGGAAAAAGAGGTGTATTTGTTCGTTTTCTCAAAGAAAACATGACGGTGCAGAGGGATGTAATAGTTTTTAAAGTGTGCGAAATGTCTGTGTTTACCGTTTGTTTTTTTTATCTGTTGGTTGTTTACTATGATAATTATAATTGTTATTATTATTGTTATTTTGGAGGTTTGCTTATTTCTCTCTTCTGTAAATACTGTACAGTTGCTTCGGGCTCTCTCTCTTTACCTGTCCCTCATCTGTAAATGAATCCTCCTGTATTTGACAAACGCAAATAAAAGAAAAGAAAAATGAGTTTATGAAAATGATGCATTTTCACACCAGACTGCTTTGGGGTTTTTTATTTAATTAAATTAGTTTTACTCCTAAAATACCAGCTGGTATTTTGCATTTTATATGGGTAGGAATGAGATGGGAAATACATTGAAAAATCAAGCAATACAGCCAAACAACCTGCTCTAAATATTGTAATTAGATTCAAAGTTTCCAGTGCTGACTAATCATTCTGTAAATGAAAACAATTCTCTGAGGATTTAAATAATGACATTATTTTTATTCAGCGTTCTCAGTGGCAGCATATAGAGCGTTAGATCCAGCCTCAGCGCTTCTCTTCAAGGTAAACATTCCACTCCTGCTAGAGCGCAAAAAAAAAGAATCCGTAGAACTGCATTTCCTGTTGTTACCATGGTAACATAACCATGGCAACACCAGCAGCATTTTCCAGGAGTGTTTGTCTGTCTTTGGTGTGACGGCTGTCTCTCTTTGTCTCTTTCTTTCTCCTTTGCCTCTTAATAGCTTCCTATTTTACCGTTTCTAGCGCATTTCGTGACTCACGCGTGTTATTACATAGTTATTACATATTCTCCTATTTTGTGCACATTATAATGTAAAATATTTTTGTTTCTCCCTTTTACTTCTCTTTACACATCATACAGAGCTTTGTTTATTCTTTTTTCTTTCTCAATATCATTTGCTTTTACGTCCCTTGTTTCCAACAACTGATTAAATTAACTTATTTCCTTATTATAAGTTATCAAATTTTTAGTTGCACTATTTTATTGCTATATCAGTCATTAGTATAAAATATCTTGCACCTGTCTCTCATTAATCATCAGCTCCTTCATTACTGATCTGTCTCACTATCATCTTCCTCCTCCTCCTCCTCCTCTTCTTCGTCCTCCTCCTGCACAGCGCTGTGCCTCATCTGGCCACTGAGCGGCGCCAGTTTGCCATCCGTTGTCACTCCCACTGGCTGAATGATCTTGTCCCTGAATGGGTGTGGTAAAAGAACACAAAAATGATGGAGTAAAAAAACTGTTTATTTTAAGGGTGCTACCTATCCACTACACAAGTGTTTGAAAATAAAATGAGTGATGATTTTATCACATGGAGGAATGCACACACATACCGTGACAGCCTGTTGAACATATTTATGAGTTTGAGCGCCTCTGCCTCTTTCTCTTCTTCAGTCATCCCTTCCATTGGATCAGGCTGTTCCTCCTCCACCCGTCCCGTCACAGGGTTAATCCTGTCCTTGGCCTGTCTGTACTCCTCTGTGTCTGAGTCAGAGTCACTGGAGTACTGCATTTGAGGAGAAGTGCCACGGCCGTTCAAAAGACCCCGTGCCGCCAGCAGCCCCGCTGCATTACCGTAACCAGTGTACTTCACAAACCTGCTCACTGAGAGAGAAAGAGATTATGAATATCATACAGACAGCAATCATTTAAATGTCACAGAAAGGTGTGCAGGGATGACTTATTTTTGTAAGCCAAGCCTGAAGTCAATGGATTTTTGGTTAAATGCCTGAAATAAGGTCTGTGGTTAACACAAGCACAAGATATTTCTTAAACGTTGTGTTAATTTGTGAAGATTATCATGATGAACAAGTGTAAAAATCAAATTTTGTTGGTGATTTTCTGCAGTAATCCAAAAGCCAATGGAAAAATCCAATTGGCTTTTTCTTGAGGGGACTTTCTTAGACGCGTTCCTGGGTCAACATATTTTGTTGATCCTGGAACAACATTCCTGTCTGAAAATGTAATCATAACCATACCCCTACCCCTAAACCTAACCTAATTATCCCTTAAAATCAGAGGGAAACGATGGCTGAATAACACTGATGTAGAAGCACCTAACCCTAAACTTAACATAAACTGTAAACTTGTCACTCAAATCTGATTGGTTGATTGTAATATTGATCTTGGAACATATTGCACTTGGTGAAATCAGGTTCTGCAGGGAAGCACGGTGATGCTAACCTCTGTGTTGGCCTACAAAAATATCATCACCTCAATGCTCCATATTATGGCATGTTCATAAAATGATGCATGAACATAATAATTCAGTACCATGGTATATATCATCATGTATAGATATCAGTGCACTTTACATGGTTCAGAAGATGCATTTATGTACCATTTTCTTTACAGAGCACAAAAAGAAGCTCAGCTGCACATTGTTTGATATCAGTGTCGACGTGGGTCATTAGTCGCACTAGTCTGCTCCTCAGAGTGTTCCCCTGCTCAGGCCTCAGCTCAACGTCTCTCAGAGGAGGCAGGATCTGCTTAAACACAGCACAGGATTAGGCTACTGGTACATAGCCATAAGAATAAGAAGTATATGCCAACTTTAATATATCATGTTTATAAAGTTCTCCAAAAGTAACACTTAACACTGAAATGTTTTTTAAAAAAGAATTTGGAGGTGAGTGTTGTACCTGCTGTCTGAGATAGTGCCTAGTTTCCCTGTGTGCTTTGCTGCTCTCCGTCAACAGGTTTAAGACTGGAGTCAACTTTTCCTTCGGTTTATGGCCCTGTATAATTCACATTTGAAGATGTAACATTTATCATAAAATAAATTGTACAAATGCAAAATGTTTTATCTCCAGATAGACTAAACCTCTGTAATGTTAAAGAGATGCTTCACTAACTTCCTCTCGTTCCAAATCTGTATGATTTTTTTTCTTCTGTGTAACACAAAATAAGATATTTTGAAGAATGTTTGTAACCATTGACTTTCGTTGTATGGACAAAAAAGATTTCTCAAAATATCTTCCTTTATGTTCCACAGAAGAAAAAGTCATAGGTTTGAAATGACATGAGGGTGAGTAAATGATGGCATAATTTGAATTTTTGGGTGAGCTATCCCTTTAACATGGATATTTTGCATGTTTTGGAAACTGAACCCCAGTCTATGCATTCGCTGGAAACACCTAACCTTGGCATTACAAGTGCCACGTCCTGAGCTACAGGAACACTATAGAGTTCAGGGCGCTCTTTCTCACTCTGTCCAGTCTCTTTTCCATGAAGAGCAGCAAAGTGTGGACACAGTCCATGTTGACTCCGCCAGACTCCTTTGAACCTTCGGATAGGCGAACGGAGAGCAGAACATCCAGACATTGCAGAGGAAGCGCTGAGAGCACATTTACTGTGTGTCTGTGGACATCCAGCACAAAAGAGTTATAGAGATCAATAGGATGAGACCTCTCAAGACTTCATCACACTGGTTTGATTCTCACTCTCACCCTTGCAGCTCCTCTTTTCTTTCCTCTCCCTCACAGTTCACGAGCAGACAGTGACGCAGGACTGCAGCTAGGTGACGATACAAAGCTGCAGCCTCCTGTGGCAGGAGAAGGAGAAACAAAATGTTGTCAGTAAAATAAATTCCTTAACAGATGAGCCATCCTGTTATGGTGTACATTATCATGCCCTCATCGTATGTGTCTTAATAGGTTGTGAAAATGTCTAAACTTTCAATCTTTAAAGATGAAAATCATAGTAGTTTACTTTTTGTACAATATCACAATAGGGATGTTTAAAAAATATTTAAAAAATAAATTCCTGTGATTATCTTCCCTGTGGAGCCCCATACAAGACATGCAGAAGTAAGAATTTGTTCCCTTGACTTATTAATTCATGGCCATGTTATATTATGTTAGACTGCTGAAGTCTATTGCAGACATAGATAATTCATACATATGTCTAATTACGGTTGCAGACACTCCGGTGGTTTGACCGTTTCAATATGGCAGAAGGCTTACATATAGTGGGCCATAGAAACAGCCATGAATGAGGCACATATATATATATACACACACACATATAAATATATATATATATGGATTTGATGAATTATGTGACATTTTGTGCTATAAGTTTGTCTCATTCCATCCTGTTTGATAAAATTACATAAATCTGTATGTTCGTTAAACGGTAATATCAAAATTTCAGAAAGTGGTTGAAAAAAATAAAACTGCAAAACTCTCAATCCCAATGATTTAGCTCTTTATGTTAGTCTTGTTAATAATCCTGTATTTTTCTGACCATTATTTAAATAATCAAATAAAATATAGAGTTCAAATTTTGAAATGACCCAGATGTGGTTTTAAGGGCAAAGAAATGCCAAAGGGAAAATAAACAGCATTTACCTCATCAATTTCCTGTCTGTGCACAGTATAGGTAATGTTAAATAGGATCTTCAAAATCTCAAGGGCACGTTGAGACACCTCCTTACACACAGGGGGTGCTGTCAGGTCAGTCAGCACCTCATGCGTTTCACCCCAGCACACTTCTAAACACTGTTCCAGAGCTGCGGTCAGCATGGACATGCCGCGCTCCTGACAGAAAGAGAAGGCACAGAATGAGCTTCTGAAATGCCCACAGATATGAAATTCTAATTAAAAAGGCAGTTTGTGTGGTCCACTAAGTATTGTTTTATAACAAATGATTTTTTTTTGATAAAATATGTTAAACAAAAATATAAGTAAACTTTAAAAAAAAAAAAAAAAAGTTTGAAAGCTAAAAAGCTAGTTAACCGAATATTATATCCACAACTTAAAGTTTTATTGTCCCTTATACATTAAAATGTTTAGTAAAATTGAAAATCAATAGTAATAATTTTATTGACTTTGTAACCATAAAATATGTAAATACGTTAGTTTTTCTCAGTCGCTTTGGTACATTTCTCAGATCACAACTGAAATTCTCAAAACTACTTGTTCAACCTCCACATTATCTAGTCACTTGTGCACATCATAAAAGCAATTTCTTATTCTTTTGAACAATTGTCTGTTGTTTCCTACCATATCAATTGCTTGTTATGTTTATCAAAACATTATATGTTGAATAGTCTTTCCTGTTGAATAGTCTTACCCCTCAAAACATCTACAGTATGCATTAGTTCCTTGCATACGTCATTAAATGCAAAATGGTTGAACTATTTGTCATAAACTGTCGACCATATTTTCTACACATTTCTATTAGATCTTTTGTAAATGCGTCCTGAATTGATGAATTGCGGAGGTGAATTTTGAATTTCGCTGATGAAGGGTTGATCACTGGTTGATCATCAACCAATGATCAACCAGTTCTCTAAAATAGTTCAGATGTCATCTCATGAAGCTTCATTTGGGAAGCAGATATAGACAGAGCACAACACAGTGTTACAAATTCTGACAATAGAAGAATAACAAAGAAACATACAGGGTCAACAGCCGGGAATTAGAAGAGGTGTAAGGATGTGTGGTGGAAGGGTACAGAGGCAAAACAGCTGAAGAGGTCAAGATTGTAGAGATGTTTCTGATGATATAATGGACTAATTATTGTGGACCATGTTCTTAATCATGGCCTTATGGCTGAGGCGGGTCGATAGGTACAGCTGAATGTTGGGAGAACAATCGTGTCCTCAATCATTTAAACGTTTGTAGACAGAACAGGCTTGTAATCAGACAATGTTCACTATACTGTAATACTGTGTACTTACTGTAATTCTCTATTACAGTCGTCCACTTGCATTATACAGTAAACATACTTTATAGAGACAATGTATAAAGACATAATGACTATATATACAGTATATATATATATATATATATATATATATAGAGTCTTGTATTTTTCTTTATATCACAATTGTACTGTAATTTGTTGACAGACGAAGAGTAAAAGTGTAACTGTGAATCCTGTCCATCTTGCAATCAATATCCCACAGAGTATCATGTAAATTTGTACCGTTGAAATGTATATATGCCGTACAGTTCAAGTACAGTCTTGTGGATTTTCAATCATTGTCATCAAAATCGTAGCCATAGTTTACATCTGAACATATTAACAGAGTTCACTGTTATATTGACAACGTGGCAGTGGTGTAAAGTATTTGAATAAATGTAACTAGTTACTGTACTCTTTTTGGCTACTATGTAGTTGTACTGAGTATCAAAGATATTAGCATAAAGATATTTTACTCTCTACTTGACTACATTTTTGAACAAGTAAATGTACATTTTACTCCAATACATTTGTGATGAGTAATGCAGTTACACATTACATTTTACACGGCACCTAACTTTTTCTGCAGCAGTTTGTTTCTGCTATAAAGAAGCGATATCACCATCTAAAGGCATTGAAGGTACTATATCTTGTGTGTTTTGCCTTTACTCACCCAAACTTGTCAACAAGGCTACTTTACATGAATGAGAGTGCATTAGCAAGTAGTTGTGAATCGCAGGTGTTTGATTTAGAAGATGACTGCAGCCGTAATGAAGCCGAAACCAGCACATCCAGTGCAAGTAGACTTTGACTATTTAATTTTACTTAACATTATTTTATTTATCCGCTATTTTGATAAGACCTAGAATAAGATAAGACTTGAGAGTTTGTAGATGTTTAAGAGAATGTTGTGTCGACCTTGATTTATTGCAGTATTGAGGTGTTCAGTTTACACCACTGCAACGTGGCTAAATATTTTGACTGTTTTGTTTGTGAACAATGACACAAGGACTTGTCATTCTGATGGCACTGTTATGTTCATTGAAATAAATACTTTTGAGAGATGAACTAAGGATTTTGCAGGTAATTCATTGTGTGGTGCTGTTTGTACAAATTGTTTTGAGAAAGGCACACAATGGTTTGCCAATATTAAGGATGAGCTGAGAAATGCTCCAAAGTGACTGAGAAAAACTGTAGTATAGTATTATTCACATATTTTGATAGTCCAGGTTTACAGTGTTTCTCAGTCGCTTTGGTACATTTTTCGAATCATCCTTAACATTTACAACCTAGTATGTTTTGTGAAAAAATTTGAACAAACAGCACCACACAATGGATTACCTGCAAGTGCTGTAACTTGCTCAAAATCCTTAGTTCATCTCTCAAAATTATTTACAGTGCTCAGCATAAATGAGTACACCCCCTTTGAAAAGTAACAATTTAAACAATATCTCAATGAACACAAAACAATTTCCAAAATGTTAACAAGACTAAGTTTTATATAACATCTGTTTAACTTATAACATGAAAGTAAGGTTAATAATATAAATTAGAGAACAAAATTTTCAGTTTTACTCAAATTAGGGTGATGCAAAAATGAGTACACCCCACTGAAAGTCTCTAGAGCAACGCTAAATATTAGACTACAAATGTCTAATTTAACAAGAATTCAACCACAGGTGAGTCTAATTATTCATTACACAGGTGTCCAGCAGACAGTTGACTATAAAAGGGTGTTAAAACCCCTTCCCATTTCATGCTGTCAGCAATGGCACCACATGGATAAGAAATGTCACAAGACCTGAGAAAGAAAATAATTTCTTTACACCACAAAGGTGAAGGCTACAAGAAGATCAGCAAAGCTTTACTTCTCAGTCAGAATACTGTAGCAAAAGTGGTACAAAAATTTAAAAAAGATGGAACTGCAACCATCTCACAGAGACGTCCAGGTCGTCCACAGAAGTTAACACCTCGACAGGAGCATCTTCTGATTAGAAGGGTTGAAGAAAATCGGCATGCAAGTTCGCTGCAGTTATCTAAAGAAGTAGAAAGCCAAACTGGGGTGATTATTTCCCATGACACAATACGGCGTACACTGCAGAGGAATGGCATGCATGGGTGCCGTCCACGAAAGAAGCCTCTCCTAAAGCCCAGGCACAAAAAAGCCCGCCTAGAGTTTGCCAGGGCCCATGCTGACAAAGATGAAGACTACTGGGACTCTATACTCTGGAGTGATGAGACCAAGATAAATGTTTTTGGAACTGATGGCTTCAAAACTGTATGGCGTCACAAAGGTGAGGAATACAAAGAAAAATGCATGGTGCCTACAGTGAAACATGGTGGTGTCAGTGTCCTTATGTGGGGCTGCATGAGTGCTGCTGGTGTCAGGGAGCTGCATTTCATTGATGGCATCATGAATTTACAGATGTACTGCTTTATACTGAAAGAGAAGATGCTACCATCACTCCGTGCCCTTGGTCGTCGTGCACTTTTCCAACATGACAATGATCCTAAACACACATCTAAGGCCACTGTTGGATTTCTGAAGAAGAACAGGGTGAAAGTGATTCAGTGGCTCCTGATCTGAACCCAATCGAACACCTATGGGGAATTCTGAAGAGACAAGTTGAGCATCACTCTCCATCCAGCATCAAGTCTCTAAAAGAGGTCATTCTTGAAGAATGGAAAAAGATAGATGTTGCAAAATGTTGCCAACTTCCATGCCTAGAAGACTTGGTGCTGTCATTAAAAATCATGGAGGCCATACAAAGTACTAGATGTAGTAGTTTTTGTTGTAGGGTGTACTCATTTTTGCATCACCCTAATTTGAGTAAAACTGAAAAATGTGTAATCTAAGTTATATTATTAACCTCACTTTCATGTTATAAGTTAAACAGATGTTATAGTAAACTTAGTCTTGTTAACAATTTTGGAAATTGTTTTTGTGTTCATTGAGATATTGTTTAAAATGTTACTTTTCAAAGGGGGTGTACTCAATTACGCTGAGCACTGCATGTCAGTGCTATCCTTGTGTCACTGTTCACAAACAAGATAGTCAAAATGCTTAGCCATGTTGTCAATGTAACAGTGTACTCTGACAGTATTTCCTGATGTAAACTATGGCAACAGTTTTATGTTTTATACAACAGAGAACCAGTATAATATATTTTGGTCAACATGACAGACATAAGCAATTGATAATGTAGGAAGCAGCAGGCAGTTATACAAAATCCATTTCATGAATGTACCAAAGCATTGGAAATTTGTTCAAAAGAAAGAAAATTGCTTTTATGATGTGCACAAGTGACTAGATGATGTGGAGGTTGAACAAGTAGTTTTGAGAATTTCAGTTGTGATCTGAGAAATGTACCAAAGTGACTGAGAAAAAAGTGTAAAGTGTATATTAGTTTCCATATTCCATATGCGAATCATTAGTGTGTGTGTTACCTGGCGGAGCTCTATCCTAAGTTCAGGCCGTAAAGCAGTCAAGAGAAAGAGAAGCCGCAGTTCAAAAAATTGACCAGTTGGAGGTGATGAGGAATGTATACCCTCCTTCAGTCTCTCTGACAGGCCGTGGAGCAACCTGATTAATAAAACAAAGCACAAAAGAATGAATCAGACAGAGTGAGGTTTCGCTAACAATAATAAAATATTTGATGACATCGTACATGCCAAATATTTCAAATGTAACATCTTAAATTTGAGATATACTTCAGGGCGCTGGCTCTCTCTTGTGCTTTCGGGCTGTTGTAGATGACATTGCACAGAGCCTTCAATGCCTCTTTCCTCCAGACCTCTCCATCATCATGCCCCTCCTCCCCCTCCTCATCCTTCTCTCCTCTGGCATCCCTCTTTCCTCTTGTCAACACCGAACAGACCCCATCTTTCCTTATACTTTCTTCATGGTGGTCGTTTTTTGTTTCTCTCCCAGTATTACAGTTAGATGTTATATTCACAAGGTTGAATTGCAAACCTCCTTCACTGACTGAAGACTCAGCACAGGCTGCAGAGGCACAGACTGAATCATCATTCTCACTGCAACATGTTGGGCATTGGGTATTGCTGCCATTATTTTCTGGCTGTGTCTCTGTCTCATTCTCAGGAGTGATGTCACTGTGGGAGGAGCCCCACTGAGCATCCTCTTCTTCGGGCCAGGTAGGCAGGGTGGAGATGCCCCCGAGGCGAGCGAGAGTTACAATGGCATAGTCCGTGATCAGGGGTGCCAAGGCCTTTCGGTCCCGTGAGATGATTCGCAGAGTTCGCAAACACACCCTCAAAACGCCCGGCTGCAGCCGCATGCGAATAAACCAGATCAGAGCTGCAGCAAGCCTCTGGAGGAGACCGAAAAGAGAACGGTTGAAAGGTTTAAGGTATTTAATGTTGTATTTGATCGGGCTTTTTAGTAAAATATGATCAAAAAAGTAAACTACAAACAGAATTAAAGTTTAAAAAACAGCTAAAGTTCAGCTAAACATTTTACTGTCCCTTACACATTAAAATATGTTTAATAAAACTGTAAATCAATAATGATCATTCTAATGACTTTGTAAACATAACATACGAAAATACATTAATTTTGCGCTATTCATGTGTTTTTAGTGATAAGTTTTAAAATGCAGCACTCAATTTTATACAAAATTTAATGGGGAGTCCCTGATCCATCTTTCTTTTCACCAAGAGGCCACTGGCCTGAAAAAAGCTTGAAGACTCGTACTTTATGGACAAGTTACAAATTTAATGTAAGAAACTGAAATTCATATAACTGTGATGTTTAGAAAACATTGTTAGGACAAAAGTTTTGAATAATGTCTCCTTAATTAGACTTTTTTTTTTTCATTTGAACAAGGTCTGAACGTCTTTGAGAAAACCTTTAAAAGCCTTTAAGTTTGAAGGCTTATAAATAGAATGACAGAACAACTGATAGATTTTTTTGAATTGCAATTTAGTAAATTCTTCAACTTCCTGTGAGGTGTGGCCAGTTTGATTTAAAGGGTTAGTTCACCCAAAAATGACAATTCTGTCATTAATTGCTCACCCTCATGTCGTTCCACACCCGTAAGACCTTCGTTCATCTTCAGAACACAAATTAAGATATTTTTGATACAATCCGATGGCTCAGTGAGGCCTCTATTGAGAGCAAGTTAATTTAGACTTTCAAACGCCCAGAAAGCTACTAAAGACATATTTAAAACAGTGACTACAGTGGTTCAACATTAATATTATGAAGTGACGAGAATACTTTTTGTGCTCCAAAATACAAAATAACGACTTTATTCATTAATATCTAGTGATGAGCGATTTCAAAACACTGCTTCATGAAGCTTCGAAGCTTTACGAATCTTTTGTTTCGAGTCAGTGATTCGGAGTGTGTATCAAACTGCCAAAGTCACGCCCCCCAGTGGTAAACCATAGAAATTTCGAAACACTTATGACATAATGAAGCCTCCTTTACTGAAATCACGTGACTTTGGCAGTTTGATACACGCTCCGAACCACTGATTCGAAACAAAAGATTCATAAAGCTTCGAAGCTTCATGAAGCAGTGTTTTGAAATCGCCCATCACTAGATATTGTTGAATAAAGTCATTATTTTGTATTTTGGCGCACAAAAAGTATTCTCATCTCTTCATAACATTAAGGTTGAACCACTGTAGTCACATGAACTGTTTTAAATATGTTTTTAGTTATTTCTGGGCGTTTGAAAGTCTAAATTAACTTGCTCTCAATGCAGGCCTCACTGAGCCATCGGATTTTATCAAAAATATCTTAATTTGTGTTCTGAAGATGAACGAAGGTCTTACGGGTGTGGAACGACATGAGAGTGAGTAATTAATGACTGAATTTTAATTTTTGGGTGAACTAACCCTTTAAGATCTAAATCAATTTAAAGGGTGAAAATTCTTCAATTCTGAAAATGAACCAGAATATATGGATGAGATTCTAGGTTGTTCATGTCCTTTTGGTCATATTGTATGAAAGAAGTTATGCTTGACTCACCCTCCGCAGAACAAGATCTGGATCCTCATTCTCATCAGAGTCAAAATCAGAGTCAGAGTCTGGGATACACTCTCTCACTTTATTCCTACGGAACTGGGTGGAGAAGAACAAACACAAGTACATTTACGAGAGACGAGAAAGTGGGGTTAAACAAGCAGAAAAAAAAAAAAAAAAGCTTTTGCAATAACTGAGAAATGACAGGGGAAGAATAAAGTCAATGACTGCCCTTCAAGCTCAAGATTCAGATTTAAACACTGGCCTGCTTCTTACGAAATCAACAACAGAAGTTCACTGAAGACTAATAAAAGCTTCGGGTAGAATCCATGAACACAGAGGAGAGAGAGATTATAAAAGCTTTATTTTGTGAGCACAGGCATGATGAACAGCTCTAAATGGCTTTTGTGAATGTATGAGTACCAATGCATTATCTTTTTGACACACGGCACAATAATTGGTGCTCAGTAACAACAAAATAATGAGCTCAAAAGAGTTAACAGGCCCTTCCGACACCGACATTCTGGGAGCCGGCATGTACAGGTGCCCCAGGGTGAGATAGACGGCGAGTATATTAGTTTCAGATTATCCACCTCTCTCATTTTTCTTCCCCACAGACTTCTCACTCCTTTCTTTATTTATCTACAGCAAATACCTGCTCTTTTTTTCTGTAGGTCATGTGAAAGATTTACCTCATCCAGCTCTCTCTGCTGTTCTCAGTTCATCCATATAGGAGAATGAGTCATGAGTATTGGGCAAAAAGAGAAGAAATATGATTAAAAAAACATGTTTGTGAGTATCATATGCACTGAAAGAATGAGATGAGGGTGAAGAGAGGGATAAAGATAAGTGAAGGTGGATGAGTGAGATTTACATTATTAGCTGTGTTAATCCACACCATGTGTGTCCTCAGATTGAGGGCAGACGGATAAACACACAAACATTAGGATTTAGAATTTACCTTTCTTCTCTCCTTTTCTTCCACATCAAAAAAGAAACATTTCGAGTTCTGTGAATAACAAACGGGTTATTATAAGGTGAAATATAAGAGAGACAGTGGAATTTAAAGGCTCTGCAAACGCTAGACACATTAAAACTTCACCGCATCACAGACATTGTAAAATGACTGGATAAGTAATGAGAAACACCCTTCAGGTTTACCCCAGCTCTGTTGTCATGGAAACTGCTAATATCTGAGTGTTGCAGAAGTAGTAGAAGATGCTAACAGTTTTTTCTGCCTAGCACAGCGATGATCATATTGAGCACAGACTTATTATATTTCATTAAATTTCAGCATTTAGCTTGAAGTTGTATTTACCTGAGCGTTGTAATCATCCAGATGTATTTGAACATTGTCCTGGTCTCCTTGTTTGATAAACTGAATAATCTTCTCCACGTCCACAGGCATTCCTAATATCAAAATATAACATATGTGAAGATAAAAAAGTAAGGAAGTACTGATACAGTCTTATATAATGTTTAGATATACATTCATATTCCAGCACTTACCCTCTGTTTTTTAAAAAGCACAGGTTTTAAAAATGTGCGATGAGTTTCCCCGCAAACAACACGATTTAGTGTGCGTATGTGCCTGTCTTCATGGGTTCCTGTTTGTAATCTGACAGGCCTCAGATTTAGCTTTGAGTTTTCCCAAACTAATCCCACCCATCCTCTCTCACTCATTCACTGCTCATAAAACTATTTCTGCCTCCACGGTTGTGTATTTGGCCCTGTCTACTGACAAAGGTTTGCTGTTTTATAATTACTTCCTTTGTTAATAATGTTAATACAATTTACTGCGATAGTTATCCTCGTTTCGTCCTCCATACAGGAGCGCTAATTAGTGGGAAAAGCCAATAGGGACAGACAATAGGAAGAAAAAAAACTTGAGCAGCTATGTTGGCATTCAGACAACAGTGAGAAAAAGGCAGAGGGTTGGAGAGAGAGAGAGAGCGAGAGAGAGGGAAAAAAAAGATTGAGTGATGAAAGCAGCACAGGTTTATATAAAGCTTAATAGGGGTAATTAAACGAAGTGGGGGTCAGAAAGAGAAAGGCTGGGATGACTGGGGTAAGCTGATAGGGGTAATTATTTGTACTTATTGAAGGTGATTAATTGAGGCTAGTTGTTCAGATACAGCTCACTGATGGACCCTCATAAAAAGCAGGGTACATTAAAACAGAGAGACAGGACAAAAACAGCGAGGGAGAGAAAATAACCCCAGTACTGGCGGGCTGGGGAGACACATTCATTCTTGACAGGACACAATCAACCTGACTAGACAGAATAGGAGTTGAGATTTTTTGTTGTTGTTGTTGTTGTTGTTTGTTTCGTGATCTGTTAAGTTTCCTAAAAAGGAGAATGCACAGATCTGGATTGCTCCTGCTGCTGTCTCTGTGTGCCGGCTCTCTGGTGACCCGTAGTGGCGCGTTTGGGAATCGAAAGCTGTGCGGGATTCAGCTTGTGGAAGCGCTGCTACTTGTCTGTGGTGAAAAGGGTCTCTTCTACCAGCCTGGCAGGCGTTTCAGTTTCCGTAAGTTTTGCTGCACATGCATTTCTGTGCAGTACATTTACAATTGTGCATTTAGCAGTGTCCAACCGGTGCAAATGAACCCACATGAAAAAATAATATAGTCATTTATAGTAAATAGTGTTTTGAACCATATTATAGTAAAGTAGGCTACCTGAATTAATTTGTTGTGGTAATTCTATATTTGCTGCGTTAATATAACAACTATAGTAATATAAAGAAATTACTTTACCCATATATTATACTACAATATACACTACAGTTTACTGTAGTAAAAACTAAAGTATACTACAGTATTTATTACAGTTTATCAGTTCACTATAGTTAATAGTATGCTGTAGCATTCATTAACAAAGTGCTTTAAATACTATAATATATACAGTATACTACAATTTACTATAGTGTGGTTCAAAAACACTATAGTATTTACTATAAATTACTTTTTTTTTCATGTGGGAGTTCTTAGGTAAAAAACAAGACATGTTCAATGTCACTTTATTTTATTTAAATTTTGAGGTGACTGCAATTGTGTTAAGAGACTATAATTATAGTAGAGAAGAGAACAAGCATATGATTTAAAAAAATCTATCATTTAAATTTCTTTCTTCTGTGGAACTCTTTGGGGGGAAAATGGGTAAACAGAAAGTTTTAGAGCCCATTGACTTCCATTGTATGAAAAAAAAACAAAAAAACAAAAAAAACATTGAGACGTTTCTCAAAATATCTTCTTTATGTTCCACAGAAGAAAGAAAGTCATATAGGTTTGGAATGACAAGAGGGTGAGTAAATGATGACATAATGTTCATTTTTGGGTAAACTATCCCTTTAAGTCACAAATAGCCTACAGTTTGAATACATTTATGATATAGACTATTATTAAACCATTAGAATACCCTTGTAAAAAAGCCAGCCATTCAGGTGTAACATTTTTGTGACAGTATACAATTATGAATCCCTTGTACCATCCCTGGTCTCCCCTCTCTTGTGACTGTAGCAGAGTAGCCAAAATATTTATTGGAATTTCATTCAAGTCACACTTTATGTATGTATGTGTTCTGTAGAAAATATGAAACTATTTGACTGATTTATTTAATTTAATACTAGTGTGTATGACTGCTTTTAAATCCTTTGTAACGCTGTCTTTCAACAGGCATCATGAGGAACAGCGCCCCCTTCCTGCGGCAGACGGGAGTGGCTGCTCAGAGTGGAGAGAGGGGCACTGCCAGAAGCAGTGTTGCAAAGAGAGGCATTGTAGAGCAGTGCTGCCATTTCTACTGTGACTATTATGACCTGGAGAATTACTGTAACACATAGAGAATCTGATGCATATACACTTCACCTAAGAAATGACAAGAACTTATGCATTATTTAAGTACTGTCTGCAGGTTTGGGATATGGTTGGCCTATTTGTATGGTATATGAAGAGTTACTCGAAATGTCACACAATGGCCATGTTTTCAATTAAAAAGTTTGCAAACATTAAAAATCGGACTGTTTTTGTTGTTGTTTGCTCAAATAGCACAAAACTAATTAATAGCCTACTAATTATTCATGCAGTTAATAACATTAAAATATTCTTTAATGCATTCTTGTAGCTCAGACAGTAAAAACATGGTTCCCAGGAATTGCATTAACTGATAGAAAATGTAATGTAATTCACTTTGGATAAAAGCATGAGCCAAAGGCATAAAAAGTAAAAGTATTATTGAAAAGTCTGGCCCTGGGACAATGATTAAAAAAAAAACACACACATAAATCTTTTTGTCAAAAGGTTTTTGAAAAGCAAAAAAAAATGCATAAAATGATTCCAAGATATGGTTTTAATGTGAAGTTTTTGAATTTTCCGAAGAGTCTTGCAGTTTAAAATGTAAACATTAACAGATGTAGTCTGTTGCATGAAACATCTAAATTTCCTAACAATTTAAAGACCCATTTTAAAAATGGACTAGGCCTACATGACATTATGAGCTAGATAAAAAAGTTTGTAGACAAACTTTAAGTTGGCTCGAAAAAGCTGGTCCAGAAAGTTTGAAGAAGTTTTAAAAGCTTGTAGTTTGAAGCTTTTCAGTTTGAAATAGTTAAAGTTTTAGTTTTGTAGTTTTAAAAGCTAGCTAGATAGATAGAGTCAGATGAGATAGATAAGAAATGGATAGATAGATAGATAGATAGATAGATTAGAAATAGATAGATGTTATGTGGTTGCTAAGGTATTCGGGGTGGTTGCTAGGGTGTTGCTATGCGGTTGCTAGGGTACTCTGGGTGGTTGCTAAGGTGTTGCTATGTGGTTCCTAAGGTATTCTGGATGGTTGCTAGGGTGTTCCTATGTGGTTGCTAATGTACTCGGGCTGGTTACTAGGATGTTGCCAGGGTGATTTGTGTGGTTGCTATGCGGTTACCATGGTGTTCTGGGTCTTTGCTATGCGGTTGCTAGGTCCAAAGGTGTAGCATTTAGAAATTTAGTCTAATAATAATAATAAGCTTAAGTACAATATCAGTAAGTTGGCTTTTTCAAGCCAACTTAATTAATAAATGTTAATGTACTGTAATCATTTGACCCTAAATTATTTTCTAGATTTTCCATGTTGTAGAATATTTCGCCTTCATTACAGAGACATTTCTATTCGCCCTCGATTTGCCTCGTCTCCACAGAAGTAGTAGCCTTTGATGAAAAACATCATTTCCCATAAGCCCATGCCGGCAGTTTCACAGAAGGGGAAGCAAAATGGCGGAATCGGATGGGATGGGCCTCTTATTGTGTTCCTAAAAGAAAAATGTTCCGTGCTTTTGCATGTCGTTTTAAAGTTAACAAAAACACTGTGGAGGGTTTCAGCGGGTTTTTAGCTTTGGGATTCACCAGCCGGCTCATCTCTGCACTATGAAGGTAAACAGCTCTTATAGCTTGTCTAACTTAGCCAGCCAGCTAACCCCTGTGGACGACAAATTGTAGGCAATAAATTATTGTAGCTAGTGCGAGAAGTCTGCTTAAAATGAAAACTTGATAAGAAAGTCAGCTAGTAATACTAAATGCATTCAACATGAGTTCTGGCGTTTTTTTTTTCATGACAGTTAACAAGTGAGGACATTTGTAGGCAAGCACTGCAGTGGGGCTCACGTAACGTTACTAGATAGCATCGTCTGTAGCATCATCTTAAATCAATGTCATCCACTGCACACGATCAGTGCTGTCACTGGGTCAAGAACTGAAGCCACAGTGTTGAATGTCAATACAGATCATGCTTTCTCATCAGTGATCAAGTTCCTCGGAGTGGTCTTCTAGTTAAAGACAGATTAAATGCTCAAGTAGTTTTATCACATCCCTCAGGTATGATTATCATAACGGATGCAGCTTTATGATTGCTCAGAGCTGAGGTTTCAGTATCTAGGTTATTCATAACAGTAGTGTTGTGTGTTGTTTACTATGTGTAGATGGGAACAGATGGACAGGCTGAAAAGGATGAAGAAGTTGTGTCAGGCAAGGTAAGTGTCATAGAAAGCGATATGAAACTGTAGTTGTTAGTGTTGGAGCAGGTTGGACACTCACTGTGATCATACTGTAGACGATGAGATGAAGATTTAGTATGCACAGCTCTCTGCTGAATACACTGAATGTCTTCAGTCTCATCTTCTTGTAGTCACAGACTGAACAAAGTAATGATGAAGAGGAGGAAGTGGATTCTAAAGCAGACAGAAGGACAGTTGGCTTAAGATGTTTCCAGGGAAATAGAGAGACCTCAGAGGATGAGCCTAGTGAACTGGTAAAGTAAAATCATTTACGCTCTTTGAATAATTGTAAGTTATTAGGTTGTCTAGTTACATGCTTTATCTGTAATTTACCCAGTTTGAAACCTGTAACCTAAGTTGACCTCTGTTTAAGTTGTGTTGCTCTCTTGTAGGGGGCTTCTGTTGTTACTTCCTCTGAGCCTGTATTTCTTGTGCCTCAGCTCAGCTCACAACCTCAGTACCTAGACTGGTAAGTGCTTAATTAAGCACATAAAATTCCAAATTGAGCTTGATAGTAGCTGTTGATGTCCTGTCCAAAATGTGACTTTATTTGCTATTTAAATGATATTTTTTTTAAATGCTTAACTTAGAGGGGTGTGAGTGTTGTCAGTGATGTGCTTGTTGATTGTTATAAAGGATTGTTTTATTGTATTTGTAGGGCACTGGCCTATTAATGCAAAACACTACACATTTTTGTCAAAATTTTGTTATGATCAAAATTAGGTCCATTAGACTTTAAACTATCCTGTGATGGATGGGTTTAGCTTGACTGTACTAAGATTCAGAGTAGTGATGTGTCGTTCACAAACAATTCGGCTCCTTTAATTGAACGGTGAGAGTTGGTTCCCGTCTTAGAGTGGTTTTCCCTTTTTTTGTATATTAATAAAAGACAGAATAATATTATTATCCTTTCGCTACACTGTTCAGCCACATGTCAATTAGTGCATACACTAACTGAATGTTATTTGACGCACATACACATAATATAACATTCAGTCACTGCATGGAGACGAGTGTGTGTGGTCTGTGGTCGAGCAGTGTGACGATAAGATCATCCTTAATATGAGGACAAGATGAGTATGAAAACAAGATGAGTAACACACACAAACAAAGTAGCATTTGGATGCATTTTAATAACATAGACAACATAAAAACAGAATGTAGAAATTTGTAAGGTAAAAATATCATATCGAGCAGGGTACTTTAACAACCTTATTTGTTATGTTGTTTTAAGTGTGATTTGCTTGGAATTGTTTTATTTTGGATAGTTCAATATAAATAAAATGTTCAATACACATTATTTGGCCTAATAGTGTGGTTTTACTTTTTTTTTTTTTTTTTTTTTTTTTTTTTTTTACCAAACATAATGTAAAATTTAAGGTTTAATGTAATTACATTGAATAATTTAAGTGAAATATGTGCATACATATTAATCAGAGGCCAAACATTACTAAATTTGGCTGAATTTAAAAAGCCAGAAGTGGAACTAAATGAAGAGCCGTTTGGGAGCTGAAACTCTTATTACTGAGCTGAGCCAAATGATCCGGAGCCCTAAAAAGAGACGGAATTCCCATCATGAATTCAGAGAAATTATATATATATATATGTGTCAAATGATATCAGATATTCAGTAAAAATTCAGTCAAAAAACTTAGCATTATATTTATTCAATTGTTCTACTGTATTTCATTGTTTAATTGTTGGTGCTTATTGCCATTGCATGGAAGAGTGATCAGGTGATTTTGTTTTTGATCATTTATGAAGTTCAGGTCAGTTGATTTGAGTGTCACTTATTCAATTAGGCCAGTGCAGTACTGTGTGCATCTCAAGATGCATATTTTTTTACTTTAAACTACTTTTTAACTTGACATGCCATCTTAAAAATTGAGGAGAATGGTTAATGTAATTTTTTGTTGATAGGTTTATGTAGGTGTGTGCACAAATAGTCGAATATTCGACCTTCAATAATTACTTAAAAAAAATAGAATTCAAATTTCACAAAACGTTGCTTTGCTGGCCATAAATGCAGTGAATCCATGATAAATCCTAAGCATGCAAACTAAAACTTACAGTTATAACTAAAAGCACCTTGTGGAGCGTGGAAAGAAATCGATTGTATTTGATGACAGAATGTCATCTACCGCTATTATTTTGATCAAAATGATCATGTCATGTGCAACCTTTGTCAGATGACTGCTGACTCGAGTGTATATATACAAGTTCTGTACGATAATTGGCACGGTGTGCATTATTAGTGTTTTTTTGTTCGTGCTGTGAGCTTAAATTCTTTTGTTCTATACATTTTGTTCACATTGTTCAATTTTTGAACAAAATTTTTTTTTTAAAAATCGGGATATATATTGTAAGCTTGTTGTGTTTATAGCCTAATCATAAGCTTTTTCAGAAATGGTGACATAAACTTAATGATTAAAAAATGGCATCCTTCTCATCAGACTTCATTGAAATAAATGAATAATCAAATATGTTTTTTATGAGCCAAAATATTCAAATAAAATATTTTTGAAAAATCCTCATCCCCAGTTTTATGCCTGTCAAGTCTCCTCTAATTGCATTATAGCTTTTAAAGATATTGTTGCAAATTACAAAAATGTATAAAAGTTATTAAACTTATAAAAATGTTATTTGCTCTAAATTTGTTGTACTTGTAATGTTTTAAAAAAATTTACTTTGCTTTGACACTTAACATTAACACTTATTTTTGAGACCTGTTTTGTATTAAACAATGTAATTCAAAAACTATAAATCTTGTATGAAGAAAATTGTTATATAATAGTTTTGTTTTCTTCTCCTTTAGTGACTTTGATGTGGAGCTAACAGCAGAGGTGAAAGTAGAGGACGGCGCATCTCTTGCTTTGTTGACATCTGTTACCCCAAACCTTGGTTACCAGAAACCAGGTAGGTTTAAGTACTTTATGATAATGTAAATAGTACTGTAATGTGTGATCAAACTAATTTCTTCATTTTCTGTCTTCTATAGGATCTTTTTTGAAAGGACATCTTCTCTTTCCAGCATCTTTAAGGAAAAAGAGAGTGTCTATAGACAGTTCTTTGCCTTCAGGCTCTTTTCCTGGATGCTGCTCAAGTGTAATTCAAGCCTCTGGACAGATGCAACTGCCCTGTTCCCTTAAAATCTCTGAGAGGGTCATAGAAATGGCCAAAAGCCCTCTCCCCTCATCACCCTCCAACTCACCATCATCTCCTTCATCTGCTCCCTCTTCCCCCTCTTCCTCCCCTTCATCGTCATCCCCTGGTGGAATGGGTACAAACTACCGTGAGGATGAAGACAGAGGCCATGCAGGAGACAGCAGAGGCAGCAAAGGAACTGGAGACTTTGTGTCATCCACGTCGTCCACTTTGGTACCATCATCAATGCCTGTGCCACCTTCTTCTTCTAATCCTTCACTGCATGCATCATCATCATCCACACATTCATGCAATGATGGACAGAGGGAAAGTTTAGAAAATGACATATACGACCCCTTTCACCCAACAGAGGGCGAGGGGGAGAGAGAGCGGGCGTCCACTGAAGATGAGGAGGAAGAGGTTGATAAGTATGATCCTTTTGAACCGACAGGTTCTCCAGCCTCTGAAACAGAGGAGGAGAAAAGATGTGTGGATGAGGGAGGAAGCAGCATTAATAGCGAAGGGAATGTTGCAAAAGCTGAAAGAGGATTGGAAATTGGGCCGCCTGCTGGCACAGAGGGGGGGCCTCCAGATTCAACAGAAATTGACGCTCCATCTTCGATGTTCAATAATGTACCTTTAGAACCCAACAGCAAGCGATCCATCAAAGACAGAATGAGGGAACAGGGAAAAAATCAAAGAGAACGGGGTACAGACTCTGAGCACTCTGAGATAGAAGAAGGAGAGATAGTGGGGGCCAATGAAAGAGGAAGAGAACGAGTGATTGAGAGAAGGAGGGAGGTGTTGCTTCCATCCTCAAGCAGTCCCTCTTACCTTCAAGGGGGTGTCCCAAAACCAGAGAGGATCTTACGGGTCTTAGAGGGTGATGGGTTTGTATCTGTCCGTGCTGATGAAGAATGGGAGAGGGAACCAGTAGCTTCCGTGGGTGTTGGAGATCTAAGACGAAAACTGACGAGTCGACGAAAAGAAAGATTCAGATCATGCCCTTCTTCTGCATCCATATCACCTCCTCCTGCCCCTGTTTTGCCTTTGCCCTCTCCTTCCTTTCCCAATTCTCCACCTCTATCCACTGATAAAGGGAGGAGTCGCAAATCCTCCAAGAGTTCAAAGGACAGGGATAGACGCAAGCGGAAAGAGGGAAGAGGAGAGAAGGAAAAGAGGAAAAAAAGGAAAGAGGGAAAGGAGTCAGGTGAAGGGAAAAGAGAAAGCAAAGAGAGGGACCATGAAAAGAGAAGTGAAAAAGAGAATAAAAGCAAGGATAGGGAGAGAGGGAGAAGCAGCCGAAGCGATAGTCGCAAGAGGAAAAAGAGACGCAGGAGCACTCCAGAACCTTCTTCCCGCTCCCACTCCCAGAATGCCTCCCGACACGCACACAGTCGCAGATCTTGGTCCAGCCCCTCGGAGGACCGCCACAAAGATAGAGACCGAGATAAAGAAAAGGAGAGAGAGCGAGAAAGGAACCATGAAAGAGACAGGGATAGAGACAGGGATAAGGAACGGTGGCGAGACGACAGAGATAGAGAGCGAGACAGAGACTCCAGAAGAAGAGATGGACGAAGGAGAGATAGGGATGAGGATAACAGGAGGTCAAGCAGCAGAGAGAGAAGCAGTACAAAGAGGGGCAGAGGAAGCAGTGACAGGAGAGACAGAGAGAAAGAAATGATTAGAGATCGAGACAGGGACAGGAGAAGAGATAGCAGGCCTGTTGTACCCCCGTCAATTCAGGATCTCAATGGCTCTGACCTTTTTGCGATCAAACGTACCATCACTGTTACCACCACTACAACGACCACCACAGTCCCAACCTCACCGCCTTGTAGCCAACGGCGCTCCCACAGCCGATCCCAGAGCTCTGACAAACATCATAAGAGGAAGAAAAAACGAAGGAGACGGTCAGATGATGATGAGCGAAAGGACGAGGAGCACAGGAGTAGGTCCCGCCCCACCTCCATAACGTCTCCTCGTTATCATGGATATGAATCAGATCATCTCTCTGACCGTCCTGAGGTAGACATGCTCTCTTTGGATGGGGAAGCACTGGATTCAGACTACCCTTCACTAGAGGACTCACCACTACTTCCTCCTCCTCCTGAGCCCCCTCTACCCAGTCCCAAAATTAAATCTGGAGCACCCAAAACTAGCCGACATCATCTGAAGAAGAAATCCAGACCTGGCAAGACAGTTGGTCAGTCTGAATCCACCTCCTCCTCTTCTTCTCATAGACCAAAAGCAAAAAGTAAAAACCTTTTGTCATCTCTCTCACCACCTCTTTCTGCATCCTCAGGCAACACCACCTCCCTTCAGCCCACAGCATTCTCATCCACCACTAAACGAGGAAGGAAAACCGGCAAGGAAAAAGTAGGGAAAAAGGATGCCGGGCGTTCTGGCAGGTCCAAAAAGCTCAGTGGCAGTAGCAGAAAGGGTAAGCTCCAGTCTAAAGTGTCTGTCTTGGTTCGTGAGGGTGTTAGCAGCACTACTGGGAACTCTGGAAAGTTGGGCCTTGACCTTCTTGGACCTGCTGGTGTTGTAAGTGGAGCTTCAGGGCCCTCAGTTGTTGGTGGGTCTATTGCTGTGGTGTTCCGCCGGGACAATGAGAGTCGGTCACCGTTTCTTAAGCCCTGCTCAGAGACACTGGCTCTTCCAGGTAGAGGCAAAGACCCAAGCAAAACTGGGAAGCAACGCAACATTCTCGGGCCTCCGTCGTCAACAAATCCGAGTGGACTGAAGTTGAAGAAAGCCAAGCCTAGCTCTGCTACATCCACGTCCTCATCTGCCTCTTCCCCTACTTCCTCACTGGCAGCAAAACGTAGAAGGAGGCCTGGAAAGAAGCCCAGAGAAAAAGGGCTAACTGTGGATGGAAGTGATTCTAAAGGCGCTAATAGTAATTGTAGCACAGTTGGTGGTGGTTGGGAAGGGGTATCAACAGAAATGCAGCCGTTGCTTGGGGTTGGATCCAAGCCATCCAGTCCTCCTTCAGCTCTTCCTGGTCCCACTCCCTCATCCTCTTCATCATCCTCCTCTTCATCATCAGCAAGTATTCTTCCTCCATCCTCGTCACCACCCCACACACCCCCATTATCTTTGCCTCCGTCTCGAGATACTAGAGAGTCATCCCCAGACTCTCAAACTGTTGATAGTAGCTGCAAGACACCAGAGCCTTCATTCCATTTGGAGGAGGGCCCTGGTCAGTCCAAAGCCTCATCTCTCACACCTTCAAAGTCCCCTGCCAGCCCTCCCAGTCTGCTATCATCACAGATCAGGGGCGATACCATATCCCAGTCCACTTCCAGTGCTAAACCTCTCCTACCAGATGATCAGAAGGCATCACCACCATGCTCCACTTCAGCAGCTTTGGTGTCGGCCTCGATCTCTCATTCCAATGTTCCTCTGGCAAATGACCCTTCTTCCTCCTCCTCTTCTTCAGTGTCCTCATCTTCAGTAAACAAAGCCACCGCCACCTCCGCCCCCACCCCCCTCAGCTCCGCCTTTACCCTGGAGTCTACAAACTGGAGTGGACTGCACTGCTGGAGGTGTTTTAGCATGTGAGTGTTTAATGCATGTTTTTTAAGTAATTCCCTGTTGTCATGCATTTAGAATTTTTAGTCTGATTAGAAGTCATAATGTCCTACTGTTAAATCCCTTTTCAGTGACAGCTCTCCTCTTCAAAATGGAGGAGGCCAATATAGCCAGCAGAGCCAAAGCACAGGAGTTTATCCAGGCCACAAGTCAGGTAAAATCTATGAAATAATTAAGGGGTGCTCACACTACTTTTATTTCCATTGACTTCCATTCTAGCAAATTTGGGTGACTGCAAATGCAAGCTCATGTGAGGACGTTTTGCATTTCGCAGCATTTTAGATTTCAAGTTTGGTGAAGTCTAATGTGCAAATTTGTATCATGAGGAAGGTTGATATGTCACAGCGTGACAATCGGAGCTATTTTTAAAAATGTCCTTAGTCCTCCGAGGTTTATAATGGTTTTGAATGGGGGCCCCACATTTTGAACAAAAAAAAAAAAAATGCATCAATCCATATTCAAAGTAATCCATCTGGCTCCAGTGGGTTAATAAAGGCCTTTTGATGCGAAGCGATGCGTTTTATGCAATATGCGTACGGTCGTCCGCCGGAAGCTAGTTATTTGAATTTCTAAAGTTTTAAATATGGATATTTTTCTTACAAAAACGCATCGCTTCGCTTCAAAAGGCCTTTATTAATCCTCTGGAGGTTTTTCTGCACAAATGGAACTGCAGATGAATAGCGCCAGCTGTTTGTTTACATCCACGTTCGTATTGGTACAAGATCTCGCGATATATGCCCGTCGTGACTCACCAGTCGTTCAGTGTGTTGTGTAGTGGTCTGACTCAGTCACAAACGTCTATGCTCTTCTCTGACTGTCAAAGATTCAAATCTGCTCCAGTCGAGGGAAACAGTCTGTGTGTTTAGTTCAGTCTTAGAATATTTCAGCTAGTCGTTAAAGAGTTAGTTCACCCAAAAATGAAAATAATGTCATTAATTACTCACCCTCATGTCGTTCCACACCCGTAAGACCTTCGTTCATCTTCAGAACACAAATTAAGATATTGTTGATGAAATCCGATGGCTCAGTGAGGCCTCCATTGAGAGCAAAGCCATTCAAACTCTCAAGGTCCATAAAGGTACTAAAAACACATTTGAAACAGTTCATGTGACTACAGTGGTTCTATCTTAATATTATAAGGTGACAAGAATACTTTTTGTGCACCAAAAAAAACAAAATAAAGACTTTTCAACAATATCTATTGATGGGCCGATTTCAAAACCCTGCTTTAGAGCTTTACGAATCGAATCAGTGGATCGGAGCACCAAAGTCACGTGATTTCAGCAGTTTAGCCGTTTGATAGGAGATCCGAACCACTGATTCGAAACAAAAGATTCATAAAGTTCAGAAGCTTCATGAAGCAGTGTTTTGAAATTGGCCCATATAGATATTGTTGAAAAGTCGTTATTTTGTTTTTTTGGTGCACAAAAAGTATTCTTGTCGCTTTATAATATTAAGATAGAACCACTGAACTCACATGAACTGTTTCAAATATGTTTTTAGTACCTTTATGGATCTTGAGAGTTTCAATTTGTGTTCTGAAGATGAACGAAGGTCTTACGGGTGTAGAACGACATGAGGGTGAGTAATTCATGACAGAATTTTCATTTTTGGGTGAACTAATCCTTTAAGTATGTGTCCCCGGTTTAACGTAACCGGGCCTTTATTACTATATAATGTTGTCGTTATGTGGGTTTTTCCTTCTGAATGTACAATGTTCTACCAAATTCCTAAAGTCTAGTTAATCGATAGTTTCAGTCACTAACTTGATAGTGTAATAAAATTAGTATTTTTCTTTCATTTTACACAGATTCTCTCTCAGGCCAATCAGAACCAGTCACAGACACACCCTCCTTCATCATCCTCATCTATATCATCACAAGTTCCTCCTCCTCCATCACATGCACCACCCCCAGGACCCACTCCTGCACAGTTTATTCTCCATAGCTCTGTTCCATTGGTTGGCTGCACCAAAACTCCTCCTTCACACTTACACCCTGGACTCTCAATGGGAGGAGGCTGTGCTCAGACTCCGCCACCTCCATTGCCAGCGGGAATGACAGGGCCAACAGGGGGCAGTGAAACGGGCTGGGACAATGAAAGTAAAGACCCTGACAAGGTATCAACACTCCTTCCTTTCTGCATGTTTATATATTTCCTATAATTAGGGTTGCACGATTAATTTGGGGAAAAAAAATCTAGTATGACTTAGTGGGATTATTAAATCTCAGAAGTAAATTGATCTAACAGTTTGAGCTCTGAATTTGACATCAACCAGGTGTAATGTGAAATCAAAGATTAATTTAAATTTAAAGACAATTAGATTTATTAATTTTAAAGATAACAGATATTGCTTGATAATTTGTAATAATTTTCTTGCTTCCTGTTTCAGTGATTTTATGTATTTTTGTTTTCTTTCCCTGGAAATCAGAACAGCAATATGAGAAGTTAAATGTTTATCAAGCTGCAGTCACAATATTTAAGCAATTGCAGTATGGTTTTATTTGGCCAAGTCTTGCAACCCTATCTATAACAATTTCATTCTAAATCACTTACTTTTGCTTAGTATCTGAAGAAGCTGCACACCCAGGAGAGGGCAGTAGAGGAAGTCAAATTGGCCATCAAGCCATACTACCAGCGCAAAGACATCAACAAAGACGAATACAAGGATATCTTAAGGAAAGCTGTGCACAAGGTAAATATAGCTTTAAGATTTGCAGCACATAATGTGCTTCTAATAAATGTCCAGAAAGAGTATATCGGTATAACTATATCTTTCTTCACAGATTTGTCACAGCCGAACAGGTGAGATCAACCCAGTTAAAGTGAATAACCTGGTCAAGCTTTATGTCCAGAGGTACAAGTATTTTAGAAAGCACGGCCGTAAGATGGACGAGGAGGAAAAAGAGGACAGGGAGTCTGCCTCAATGCATTCCTCAACATGATTGGACAAAGACTGTTTATTTCTCTCCATCTGGTCAAACAAGTTTGCAAAATCTCCTCCCCTGCACGTGTTTGGGCCCACCATGGCTATTGAGTGACAGTCGTTTGTTATATTGTTCTGTTCCCCCTCTGTGTCGACATCATGTAGACTTCAGTACTCCAACCTCCTTCCCATCTCTCTTTCTTGTCTTGCTATAAATATGTATGAATATAGAAATGTGGAAAGACATAAAGTATACTTAAAGCGTTCTGAAGTATACACTCGAGATGGAGAGATAAAGATGGCGTGCCAACACTCTCTTACACATAATAATCAACCTGTACATACAAGTACACTACATAGGTGTTCTTTCTTCCTCTCTCCCTTTCTGAGAAGAGTGCACATTTTAAATAGTCAGCTAGCCTACACATTTATTACTATTGAGGTTTTGAGTGTGAAAGAATGAATGACAGAATTGAGAAAAGAATGTTATATTTACCCCTTTGAATTTTCTTTATTGCTAGGATTGTGTGTGCTATCTGTTCTTTTTCCCACTGTGTCAAAGAGCATTCAGGTGCTACTTAGACACGTGACACTCTTTCAAGTTTTGAGATAGCTCTGGAATGGAGGATATGTACCATCGTTTCCATCTCATAGAAAAGTGAATGTGTATATAGATGGAACAGAATGATGTTTGATAATGTTTGTTTGTTTTTTTTTGTTTTGTTTTTTATTTTTACTTCAATTGCAGACAACTGAAATTTAAGCGTATTCTGACAATGTCATCACTTACCTAGAGATTTTATTTTCCCCAGTCTAAAGTTTCACGTAATATAATTGAGTTGGCAGAAGACAGTCGTTGGAAGAGGTACTACAGTGTGTATATGAATGGTTGAAATGCATGTGTTTTGGATTTTATTTGTACTGAAGAAACCTGTAGTGATTTTGAAGGTCACATGAGCGATAAATTTGTGCCCTTACTTCCAAATGAAGACGTCTGGTTCTTTTCTTACTCAAACCAACAATTTTAAATCTCTTCCATTTCTTTGACATCATGAGTGGCTTGTCTATTTCCTCCAGTTTTAGGTATACTTATACTCTTATGTCAGATATGTTTTCTAAAAACTTCCCTGATATTTTAAGTTATAAACTAAAACTTTATGTAGTACAGACATTACAGTTTCCATCTTTGTTCATTACAGGCAAATGTGCATGTTTAAAACAGATAAAATTTGCAATGTATTACCTCAGGTTTCATACATTTCTCAATTGTTGTTAGTGTAGTTAGTTCTTTGTGATTTAGTCCCCTTAATCACTCTGTGACAAAGACAGTGAATTGTTTGAAATATTTATAACTTGAGGGTAAAAACTTCTTTGAAATCAGCTAAGGAGGACAAAACAAGGACTGTTTAAGGTAGTGCTGAAAGGGGTTCAGTTGAAGTTAGACAATACCTTACTGTACCAAATGTTACATTGATATTGTGCATTCGTCACTGGTTACTATGTGAATGTTTAGAAACTATGATGTTATATTTCACATTTTTGTGAAAAAGTGACTGCAGAACATGCTTCCATGTTTCATCTGTTAGCTAGAACATCATCATCCTAGTTCAAAATTTTATACATTAATTACGTTGTAGCATGTTCTGCAAAGTGCTGTTCTTCTCTTATACCATTAACCGGATCTTATTTTGGCTACACAAAATCTTAAAATTGGTATTACAGGAATTAAAGTACACCTATTTAACACTTATTTGGAAAGCTAGAGGCTGGTTTAATGATGGTTTGTACATTTTACAAGATATAAATTGTATTGAAATAGCTGACATGGGTTCTCTTCTTAAAAAAGACCAGGTACAGCGATGTCTCCTATTCATTTTGATGAGCATATCATGTATTTCATATCCTACAGGTAAGTTTTAATCCTCTCACATTGTTTCTTGTTTTGATTAAGAACTATGTTAAATGTTCAAATCTGTTAAATATGCAATATAATTATTACATTGCCTAACAATATTAAAATACAGTTCAGAGAGTAGTGGAAATGCAGTACTTAAGTGCTAGTTACTAATTCACATTTTTCTTTTTTATGAAGTGTATATTGCAGCTAATGTTCACCCTCATGATGACCTGGAGCTGGTTTTACACAGACCTCTACACCATATTAAGCGTTAGGTCAAACAGGTATACACTCATCTGAGCACGTCCTTACTATAGGCAGAGACCTCATCAATGCCAAAGAAACTCCTGCATTTGTAATCCTCTTTCATATTTCCCATGGTGTACGTTTATTTGTTGCATTACTTTGTGCATATATGGTGGTGGAATCCAAATTTTATGTTTCTTGCAAAGTGTGAGCATTCCCACATCCTTCATCAACATTAGTGTTGAATTAGTGCTTTTCTTTTGGACATGTACCAAGTTTACTGATTTCAAATTAAATTTTAAAATTAATTTCTGCATTCCTGTTATGCAGAACATTTTTATATCCCCATCATATGGGATATATGCTGGATAAAATACTGTAAATATAAATATAATTTTGTAAAATCCAAAAAAGCTTTGCAGATCTTTATTAGAAAGGGTTTGAATAATGTATTTCATGCTTTTTCATTGAACCATAAATAAGTTTTGGACATACACCTGTGGAACAGTCCTATATCTATTAGCCTGTAGGGGGTCTTGCTGAAGACCCATCCCATTATTTACTTCCTGGAGCTAAAACTAGCTTCAGTCAAACCAGCATAACTTGCCATGCAGAAATGACATCTTAAGGTCAATAGTGCTTCAAAAAGACACGCCTGTAGGGACATGAAACACCAGTGGGAACCTTTCTTACAACCAGGTGTATCCGGTTTCTAACAGCGTATACATAGCGGGATTAGTCTATATAGTAGGCTATTTATTATCATAATTATCATGAATAGTCTGTTATCTATCAGACATCACAGCAAACAATATAGTACCAGATGTATTCGTTATTAATCAGTTTGTCCGCAAATGCGTGGTTTAAAAACAATAGGGAAACTCTTATCTTTTTCTTGTTCTACTCTTATCGAGCCTGCATATTTGTTTTCCTTGCCCTCACCGCCCACTGTTTGGTTTATTCAACTGTAACAGACCATCATGAGGTCGTGCCGGAATGCGTCCAGGAGAGCGCGCGTGGGACGTCTAGTGTGGGCGGGGCTAACAAATTTACAGCTTCAGAAGTTTTATTGAATATCTCGGGAATCCGGTTGGTGGCAAACTAGAGCATAATTGAAACTAGACCCATGGAGCTCATCTGAAGAATAATTGATCCCTAATAAACCCAAGTTCTGAGACGGAGAGATGATCAAAATGAAGAAAATTGAAAAAGAAAATGAAGGAGGCGCAGGAGAGAGAAAATCCGAAAAAGATCAGGTGTGTTTGGTACATTATTAATGTAAATAGTGTTATTTGTCAGTAGCCTACATCACGTGCAAATAGTCACCTAAAAATTTATCAATACAGAAATTAGTTCATACAGTCATTGTTAATGCTCTGTCAAGTTAACATTTTAAGAGATTTAGTAGCCTAGCTAATGTTTACTATCCACTGTATTAAAATGTAAAAAAAAAAAAAAAAAAAAAAAAAAAAAAAGCGGCAATCGACTCATGTGACTACACATGTGCACAGACTATTGCTCAAGAGAAACTCTTCAAAATGTCATTATAAGTGACTGGTAATAGACCTGTGTCAGACATTACACGAAACAGACGGCAGGAATCTCGATTTTGTGATCATATAAGAAGTTGAATGTTGAATGAGAAAGCTCTAGCTTATATTTACCAAGCTATTCCATGTTTCCATAACTCTGTTATCTTCATCCACTCGCTGCGTTTTCTTATATTTGCATTTATTCATTTAGACGCTTTTATCCAATGGACTGAGAAGCGAGAACAATATAAGTAGAAACAATTTATCAATGGGAGACAATACAAAGAGTGCCACACCTACTTAGTTTCAAAGGTCTCCACTTTAATATGTAAAATAAATCAGGATGTAGTATGAAACAATTGCAAATGTCATGGCTGTTCTAATGGCCTTCACAATCTTGTTTGGATTGTCTCAAATATAAATTTGATGTTGCTTAGGAAGGTCAGAGGAAATGATTGACCAATCTTTCACAATTTAAAGCACCATATTAATGTTAAAAGCTCGTTTAACAGGTTATGCAGTACTTGCTCAATACAGGAAAAAGTTGGGGAGACCTATGTAGGCACAGGTGAGGGGAATATATATATATATATATATATATGCAGATATATACATGCAGATATGTAACCTAACCTAACATTTCCTTAGCTTTCTGTTTATTCACATCAATATATTGTGATTTCATAATTCTCCAAATGAAAAAAAGTGACAAAAACATTGACAAAATACAGGACTAGTATATTTTGTGTTATTATGAATGATCATTCGTTATAGCTCTTGTGTTGGATAAATAAGAAATAAGTTGTTTGTAGTTCTGAAAACAAGTTGGCCTTGTTTGTTTAATTTTAGGTAAGAAATCTTTCTCTTTCTATTAGTTTCAAATGTTTCTAAATGATCTCGCATGTTTGATTATTATCTCAGCATCTGTGTTTTAATAATCACATTTTTGTGAGATTTTATTGTTTTCGAAATTTTCATTGATTTCAAATACAACCATCTTCTCTAATATTACATGCCTTCATGTTTTCAATTTTATTATAATAGAGCAGTTTACTGTGACTATTATTAAAACGTTAATTGAATGTTTTGATGTTCTGCGAGGCAATCTTTAATTGTGAGAGAGTTTTAAGTAGGTAGAAATCACAAATAAAATGTTAGTTTCTGTGATTAGGATTGCATTTCACATAACATTTCCTTGGAAATTATTTGCTATTCAAGCGTAGTCTTATAGTTTGTTCTCCTCGGTCACTGACTGTGAAAGAAAAGAAACCGGACCTGCCAGTGACTCATGCTTTGCTGTGTAACATCTGTGTTGTAGAGCTGGATCCCAAAGATGATTAAAAAGAGAGTGTGCACCACCTTTGTGGAGGACGCATCCAGGTACAACAGCCATTTTCCATTTTCTCTTGCATTAAAATTTAGTGTATGCAGAAAACTATTCAGTCCTTTCATACACTGTGATTTAAAACAGAAGCCTCTCGTAATATGATCAGAGCCGTTAAGTCTCTGATTTGGCAATGTAGGGTTGGTCAACAAACATGCCTTTTTTTGAATGAATGAAGGTGAACTCCTAGCCATTTGTCAACATGGAATAATTTCCCTGTCCTTTTCCCTTTTATGACAAGCTATTGTTATATGTAATGGGCTTGAATCACAATAGGATTTGGGCAGGTACAGTTTTAATTTAATTTATTTATTCAAGTGATGATGTGGACATTGTGTGACTTTTTTAATTCAATTTAACTTCTTTATAAATAAATTGACCTTTCACCCTATGTGAATGAGACACATACAGTATAAAGGAGATTGATTTCTTTTCTCTCTTTGTGTTTGAGTTTCTTCTTCTGAAATGAATAGTAAGTATATGAGAATTCAGAACCCACTGAAACCTGCTTTGACAGCTTTCTCTCTCTCTCTCTCTCTCTCTCTCTCTCTCTCTCTCTCTCTCTCTCTCTCTCTCTCTGTGGCAGTAATGGGGCTTTGTGCCAGTGTGGTGGAGCACGGGAAAATCATGCATCCATAACAGCAGGTGATCATGTAGTCAGCCAATGGGACAGTGAACAGCACACCTCTGAATACCCCACTGATGCCTTTGGACAGCTGGAGTTTGCTGGAGCTGGACGGAGAAACAGTCCTGTGGGTATCTCGCTTTCTTTTACACCTGCTCAAGCACACAAAATCACAATCAGAAACTCCATCTGACAATGCAATATGGTTAATTAATTGTACTCTTCAGTGAGGTGTTATTCATTAACACTGGGTATGCATTTCACACATTAGCAAGCAATATTGCAGCGAAATTCTGAAAAAAGTTCTGTTGTCTATTGTCAATAGTGTAGCAATGTATAAAAACCGAGCTCACACAGAAGTCACTGTCAAACCAAGCAGTTTTCTGTTGGTCAATGCGGCAAATTTGCGTGACCAATTGAATCCATTGTGAAATCCTCACTAAAATCACTGTTACAGTAAATGTGACCTTACAATAGTTTTACAGCATTTATGGTTTGTTCATTTCTACATTAATTAACAATGAACAAATGTATATTAATAAATGAACTGTAACTGTTTTTTTTTATTCAACTTTCAGAAAAACATACAGTTACACTTAAATTAACTGTAACTTTGACTGAAATGTTTTCATTGTTAGTTCATGATGTTGAAACAATTTTTTTTTTTTTTTTTTTTTTTTTTTTTAAATGAACCTTGTAAAGTGTTACCATTTCATTTTCTTAAGAATGCACATTTTTGGGGGGCAAATTCACTAAATAGTTGCTAAAAATTGAAATTGGATGAGAAAAAAATCCACAGTAAAAAAATAAAACAACAGAAATATTGCTAAATATGAGATTAAAAAATGTATAAATCACTAGTTTTTCTAAAGTGACACTCAACAGCGACAGAGTGTGAGGCAGCGTCTCTCTTGCCTCCTCTGATCCCATGATTTCAGGGCAAAAACCTGCATCTCATTCACTCATTAAGTGCATTGAAATTGCATGTGCATTTAAATTAAGTTATAGACACCATATTGAATTGAATTTTATGTACTTTTCATACACAAATACACAAATTACTAAGATCATGTTATAAATGTGCGAAAAACACACATGCAAAGCAAAGCAGAGGCATAAAAAACATGCATGGTATATTATAGAAACTATAAAGGTTGTAGATCACATGTAATTTACAAATCTCACATTTTTAACAATTTTATGAAGTTTTTATCTAATGTAAGTTTTTTGGAAATATCTTTCATCACCTGAACAATTGGCATGCTGTTAAACAGCAGTACATTTCATTGAACACACTGTATTTTAAAGATATTGCTACCCTAACCAAGATCTAATTTCATTCCCCGTAATAGTATGCCAGATCGCTGAGCAATTACAGAAGAGCGAGAATAATCCGCAGTGATTATAAACTTCCCTTTAACCCTCCCCTGGAGTCATACACATTTTTCATAAACAAATTAAAGCCAATTAACATAAGACAGTAACAAAAGAAAACCACTCAGGATTACCAAAGTATTTTAAGAGTTGGCATCATTTAATATGAGCTTTTTGGAGACGGTGTGTTGCCTCAGGCAGATGCATTGTTCAGGCTTGCACTTTTGAGCACTTTATTTTACAGTCCTGTTCTCCATGTACATACGATGTACTTATTACAGTAATTACAATAACTGGGTAATAACTCGGTACTAACCCTAAACCTACCCCTAAACCTAACCTTAACCCCTGTAGTTACCTTATATTACCCAGTATTTTCTTAGGTAAGTACACTATAAGTACACGCAAGTACACGTACTGTAAAATAAAGTGCAACCCAAATCCCTTCCTACATACAATGACAACATAAATATCATGCATGTTTGTGCATGTGAGGAACATGACTGAATGTCACGCTTGTCTGGATGCCTTTGTACCTTAGTTTGGGCTGAATAACATCACACACAGAAATTTTAAATACCGTTTTTCTGCTGTGCATTTATATGTCATTCATCTTGTATCCTCAAGTTTCTGCGTCTGTCACATGACACACCACCTGACAACGTGTACTCATTGATGACGTCACAATGGGGTTTGCCGGTACCCAATCTGGTGGTGTCTGTGGTGGGGGGAGAGGGGAAGGAGCAGGTGAAGACGTGGGTGCGAGAAGTGATCAGACAGGGTCTTGTCCGGGCCGCACAGAGCACAGGTAACCTTTCCTGCTCGAGTATGTTTAGCTCAGTTATGTAATATTACGTGCTTGAAACCTTTACACTCACTTTTCTAATGAATCACATGTGGACTGTTAACCCTACCTTCACCCTCCACCCTTCGACCTAGGTTAATATTGCATACTAAGATAAAGACTGTTATTTTTATACTCATTTTAGAGGTTTCTAAGAACATTACAATATTTATTGAAATAATTTAAAGGCCACAGATCACTGTTTTGCTACCCAAACCACCAGGGCTGCCAGGTCTGGGTAGCAAAACTAACCCTATGACCCTAGCCCAAATATCAACAAAATAAAAATATGCCACTCCCATACCTACAATATATATTTTAAAAAAAAACACAGACTTGGCAACCCACCCGGTGCTTCATAAGCTTGACAGATCTGTGTTTCTGAAGACATTCACCGGTGATAAGGCATGAAACACCAGTAAAATTACCACACTGATAACAAAATTGACCTCTACAATGGCTGTAAAGACATGCTGAGTCCAAGTATATTTTGTGAACGTTCAACTGTTCCTTCTTACTTTTGTGTATTTAAAAGTTTTAACTCGGATGCAGATATGGTTCTGGGTAAATGTTTTGGCCACCTTTGTCTCACAGAGTAGATTAGGACAGGTAGCTTTATGAAATGTGTTCTGGAAAAGAACTGCTATTAACCACGAACTCAGTAATTAGTCTTAAGGTCAGCGATAGACAGGCCAAACTAGTATTACTCAACAGTGGAATTCCTCTTGTGCATGTGTGCTGTGTGTGTGTGTGTGTGTGTGTGTGTGTGTGTAAAATGATCCTTGGCAGATAAGATTTTTTTTATGGTAAACCTAGCTTAAATGCAGAAGTTGTGTGCTGCATTATGTTAAATACTTTGTTTATCAGTGATTTTGTTTGTGAATGTGATATATTTCTGTGTAATTTAATTAAGCGGAGTAATTTAGCTGATAGTAACATTTTCTTTTCTCAGGGGCTTGGATCATGACGTCAGGTCTGAGGGAGGGTGTTGGCCGCTGTGTAGGTGAGGCAGTAAGGGATCATTGTGCAACAGCTTCATCTCTTTCCCAGGCTAAAGTTATTGCTGTTGGTGTTGCGCCTTGGGGCTTGATTCACCAACGTCAGCAACTCATAAACCCACAGGTACTGTGAGTCCATTGTGCTCCATTATGAACACTTCACATAAAAGCAACACTTAAAATGTGTGAGCCACAACAATAATTTAACAATATTTATAGTTATTGATATATACATTTATAGTAATATTTAATATATAGGCTAGTACTTTTAAATTATAGAAAAAAATTTAAATTTTTGGATACTTTATAGTCATCAAATTTGGTGTAACATGTCCATAGTTAATGTGATTAATAGAGATAGACCCTGATTTGGCTAAAGTGATTAGGCCAAAATTTTTACAGATCTTTAACGTTCACAATTAAATTAATTGAATTTACATTTATTTAAATGAAATTAATGATAATGGTAATAATAATAATTATTATTTGATTGAATGTATTATTTAATTGGTATCATATATCATAAATAATATCAGCATTATTATCATCATCATCATTTTTATTATTTTAAAATATTTACTATAAAACAATAATTAATAATCGATTTTGGATATTGGTAATATGAACACAAATAATCAATAATCAGTCATAAAAACATTATCAGTGATTAACTCCACCTGTGGTTACTCTGCTAGGACACCTGTTTGAACGTCAGGCTACTCTTCTAAATGACCTTGGGTCAAATTCGCCCATTTTCAACCAGCTTTGTATTGTTACAATGTCGGTAGTATGTAACTGAACAACGTTTACTCGTTCTCCATGCTACTTGGACCGATAAATTCATGTTTATTTGACAGCAAAATACTTTTGACAGCTCCAGGGCTTTCAGATTATACTTCCGCATTTTTGTATCCTAGCCCAAGGACAGTCGGATCTACATTCGACAGAAGGTTATAAATAGAACAATAATTTTAAGTGTAGGTTTATCACTGTAAATTGTATCGTAATTTGTCTACTGTTTAAACAGCATTATGGTAAAATTTAAACAATTTCTTACCTGCACGCTATGGCGTTTTGCTTCAGTGGTTGGACGGAACTGGCAGAATGGCCTTTTTTGGGGGGGGTGTTTCCTTTGTTTGGCCTAAAACACTATCTACATCTCATGTCGAAGGCTGTGCCCTCCGGAGGTTGTATTTGAAGGTTGCATACGTCATCAAGGTGGTCTCATTTAAGAAAAGAAACAGTCAGATTGCAAAATAAAGAAATTACAGTATTTTACACCTCATGAGGAATAACAGTCAATTTTTTTACGGTTACTTTTCTTAAAGGGGTGGTTGATTATGATTTCACATTTTTGACTTTAGTTAGTGTGTAATGTTGCAGTTTGAGCATAAATAACATCCTCAAAGTTACGACGCTCAAAGTTCAGTGCAAAAGGGATATATTTTCTTTTACAGAAATCACTTTTTAAGGACTACAACAAATGGCTGGTAGGGACTACAACAAGCTTCTTACCGGGTTGGTGACATCACAAACCCCAAAATTTGCATAAACCCTGCCCCCGAGAACACGCAACAAAGGGGGCGAGGTCAGAGAAGAGGAAGAGTTGTTGTAGTAGAGTGTTGCTGCCATACCGTCATTTTATGCTGCTTCATAAACGAGGGTCAATTCAACACTGGATTTGCACAAAAGATTAACATGACGGCACATGCTAGTCGATGAGTTGAATCAACTCCACAGCAACTACATAAATTTATCCACTAACCATTCAATTGCATTCTAAAAGTTGCAACTTCTTCCTGAGTCTCTCCATCAGTGTCCAACTCCGGTTTGAACAATGTAAAGCTGAACGGCGTTACTGACAATTCGTTAGTTTGGCTGCGTGAGATTCTCCAGCTTTGTTGTTGTTGAGCAACAGAAGCGTGAGCTGTTAAAGCTCCGCCCTCTTTTGGAAAGCAGCTGGGAGCAGCAGCTCATTTGCATTTAAAGGGACACACAAAAACGGCATGTTTTTGCTCACACCCAAATCTGGGTAAATTTGACAAGCTATAACAAATGATCTGTGGGGTATTTTGAGCTGAAGCTTCACAGACACATTCTAGGGACACCAGAGACTTATATTACTTATTGTAAAAGGGGCATTATAGGTCCCTTTTAAATAAGACATCCTTGATGATGTATGCAGCCTTCAAAAGCAAACTCTGGAGGATGCAGCCTTCGAAATGAGACGCAGCAAATGTGTTTGTGGTCATCCAGTTTGAAATTCTGATTACAATCACGGAGGTTTTTCAGATTTTCTGTTGCGGTGTTCTCTACGTATGTATGATCCTGTTGTAGGACTTTGCCTAGGCTGCTCTGTAAAAATTTACTGTTGGTTACTCTTTACAAGGGTAGCTTCCCTGCACGGTACTATGTGCACAACATGCCCCGTGAATCCAGCTGCCTGGACAACAACCACCAGGCCTTCCTCCTAGTGGATGATGGGAGTGTAGGCCACAGAGGCGGTGAGACAACGTTCAGAGCCAACCTGGAGGACTTCATCTCCCATCAGCGCACTGGCATCTGGGGTAAGAGAGAGTAGCAACTGAAAAGCTAATAATAAACATAATACATGTTTGAACTCTTCTTGACCACAGAGCACACAACAACAGACAATAAACTAATTAGTTAGTTTATTGTCCGTTCGGATTTTCACCAAGCGGGAATTCATCTTGGACAATGTCATAAAAATACAAACATTTAATAACTATACATCCACTTATATATACAAACACAAATATGAGCAACTTTATAAACAAAATTATACATAATAATATAATACCTTAGTTACGAATTCAGTTTAAAACAGTCACTGTCAATGGAACAAATGATTTTTTATACATGTTTCCTTTAAGCCAAGGGTATACACAGTTTGCGCCCTGAAGGGAGGGAATCAAAACAGGAATGGAGAAGATGAGTCTGGTCTGATCATTTTAACTGGCACAGGGACTGTGACGGGAAGCACAGACGCATCCCTGAGGAACTGTGCACTTCCTTTTAATAAATAAAATAAATAACAGAGAAGTAAACAAAGAGTAAGAGGAAGGAAAAGGGAAGCTAAACATTAGTGTATTGTTTACGCAAAACATCAGTTTTGGTATTTAGTGCAGTAAATGCCCTCAGAATGGCATGTCATATGAGGGCTGCACTGCTCTCTAGTGGAGCAGACAGAGAACGCAGTTCTGAAACAAATGGAAACTAAACGCTAGTGCCATTAGTTTCTGTGTTTTGATTGAATGTATTATTAGTAAAAACAAGCTGCATTTCCATTGTATTAACAAATCCTGTCCTTACCAGGGAGTGGCAGCATTGAGATTCCGGTTTTGTGTGTGCTGATCGCAGGTGATGCTACAATGCTAGAGGTCATTGCACTAGTTTATTTCTTTATTTTAATATGAATAATAATATAATCAATTTAATTTGATTTCAAAATAATAAATGTTATTTAATTTTAATATAGTCTGAATATAGTCACCATGAACAAAACAATGCACGTTTACAAATTACTTTACTTTGTTTTGTTCATTGTTTTGTTTGTTTTTTCATGGTTTGACCTGTTACACAATGTCCATGTTGCTATTTGCATTTGCCGTTGTTTTTCGGATGAGACTCACCAGTTGTGAACCATTCATTTATAATATGCTTTTTAAAATTTAAAGTCGTGACAGCTTATGTAGAGTGTCTAGAGATCTAAAATGGCTTTAAATAAATGTATTTATATATTAAAAACATATTTAAAATGAATAATCTCTTTGTCACCGCAGAGAGTGGATTTATCTCTGAAAAACACCACTCCATGGTTGGTACTGGCAGGGTCGGGTTCAGCAGCAGACCTGATAGCAGGAATACTGAAGGACCTCAGCACACCTCTGAGTCCACCCGTGAGTCCCACTTTGCCAACCGCTGACGAGGAAAGCAGCAAGAGCGCCAGTGTTGAGCTCAGGGACCGAGTGAGAGAGAGAATTAAGAAACATTTCCCTTCCGAGACAGAACTGGAGAAGCTTGTGGATCAGGTGAGCGTACAGCAAGAGCTTGGATAGAGAGTGCATGCAGGACAAAGTTATTTCCTTTACTTACTTTTCTCTTTTTTACACAGGGACTCAGTATCTATCACAACAGAGATCTGATCACCGTGTTCCGTGGAGACAAGGAAGGGCCAGATGACTTTGACACAATCATCCTTAAAGCTCTTGTAAGAGGTGAGATTAAATCACCTGCTTTGAGAATTCAACACGTTTATAGTACAGTAGGTGCACGTGGGCTTATGTGTGTATGTGTGTTCAGCTGCTAAACGGGATTCTAATGATGCTAGCGAGTACACTGAAGAGCTGAAGCTGGCGGTGGCCTGGAACAGGGTGGATATCGCCAAGAGTGAACTCTTCCATGGTGACATCCAGTGGAGGGTAGGAGTACTAGGGTAGGATTACAATTATTGACCAGGACCGATAGCTGAACTATGTTTTAACATTTCAACTTCTGTTGCTTATTCTTTCTCTCAGTATGAAGACATGGAGGAATCAATGACTGATGCGCTGGTGAATGATAAGCCCCATTTTGTGAAACTCTTTGTGGAAAATGGCTTGAACATTCTGGACTATCTGACGTACCATCGTTTAGAGTGCCTTTACAGCTCACTGTCGGACTGTGATCTGGTATCTTCATTCCTCCAGAGAAGGCTGCAGGAGCGAGTGGGCTTAGCAGCTTCTCAGACCCGATTATCTGCCCCGCCTGATGAGAATTCCTCTTTCAAGAGCCACGGAACAACCCTCACCACACCATCTGCTGCTCGAGACCTTACCCTATATGAGGTAAAAGGACCATATACACATATGTATATAGGGGCTTTCACACCGGAGGAACCTTTTCATAGTTCCTAGAACTATTGGCTGAAGTACCCGGATTTTGCCGTGTTCGCACCGCAGGAACTAGGAATGATTTTAGTTCTAGGAACTCCTTTTAGGGGAACTAAATTAGCTCCTACTTCAGAGTAGGGTCTAAACCAGCACTATAGGAACTATTCGGTGCGAAAGCCCCTTTAGTATACATGCACACTCTACCTATCAAAAGTACCGTTCAATAATATTTTTAAAAATACTTTCAATACTTTCATTCTGCGAGGATGCATTAAATTGATCAACACTGACAGTAAAGACATTTATAATGTTACAAATTATTGTATTTCTATTAAAAATAAATGCTGTTCTTTTCTATTTTTTTCATCTTTCAGGTTTCACGGGTGTTATCGGAAATCATGGAAGATGTCTGTCAGCCATTTTACTATGGCCCTCTTGGTCTACATCAGGGAGTCGCCTCAAGGAAAGCAATGAAGGTACCAGCCAGGTTTTTTCGGAGGTATTGGGATTGGTGAAATGATTTGATATATACTACATAACAATGTTGTGATCGTAGTTTCTGTCTCCTCTTTACAGCATGTGAATAAGTTGCTGCTATCTGAGAGTGTGTACCGGAAGCAGCGCTGTATGACTCCCTGGATAGCTCTGTTCATTTGGGCCGTTCTGCAGAATCGCAGAGAAATGTCCATATACTTCTGGCAAATGGTATATTTTTTTCTCTTCATAGTTGAAACTTTTTTTATTTTGACGGATAACTTTTGCAAATGAGTTGCATATTATTCTGGACTCTATACTGTCACCTAGTGGTGTAGATTCAGTATCACACTAAAGCAAGTAAAGCAAAAGTATTCAGTTATTGATTTCACTGTAGAGATTTAGCAAGTGAAAACGTCCAGGAGGGTTACTGAGGTAAAGTGAGTAGTATTTGGCTACTCTTGTGATCTTATATATCAGCCTCCATGATGTGATTGCTGCATGTAAAATACCACAGCTTTTATTATTTATCATGACTGGAGTGTTTGGTCATGATATTTCACATGGTCAGTGTGATAACCAAATCTGTGTTGTAAAAATTGTAATAATTTTTCTTTATTTTGGTCTCTTTCACTCTCTCTCTAAATGTGAGGCGGGGGAGTCAGTGCTAAGTGCTCTTGCCGGGTGTAAGATATTAAGAGAGCTCTCTAAGTTGGAGACAGAGACTGAGACCAAGCTCTCCATGAAGGAACTAGCTCAGACCTTTGAGAATCTGGCACATGGTGGGTGTGAATCAAGATAAAATGTTTTTGAATGGGGTCCAGATGTCTTGAGACAGTGCTAGTGTTTTACGTACTTTTTTTTAAGAACGCATTTTAAGAAAATTATAGTTTATGATTATATTTAAACTTATTTAAAATAATGAAATTAGATTATCAGTATGTGACTTCTCCTAGTATTTATGTCAGACTTTCGCTTGTTAGTGACCTAGCAAATGGCTATTCACACAGAACACATTTGCAGAACACATTGCATTCCACTGCACTGCTTTTCTATTGTTTTTCTATGTAAACATGCTCTAAACAGACATGTTGAACCATTGCATCACACGGCATTCTAAAAATGTGACACTCAAGTTAAAAGAATGTAAACATGTTTCTAGACCTTGTGTTTTTAATGCAAAAAAACGTGTGAATGGCCCCTAATAGAACAGGATCGAAAATATTAAATAGGGAAAATACAAAACAAGTCATATATTTTCAATGTGATCTCAGACTTTTGTACTCCACTACACTTTAGTTGTAAAGTTTGAGGTGAGCAAGACTGTTTCTTGAGCAGCAAATCATCATATTAGAATGATTTCTGATTTTTAAATATATTAAAATAAAAAAAAACGTTATTTTAAATTGTAATATTTCACAATATCACTATATTTTGGAATATGTAAATGCAGCCTTAGGAGGCTTCTTTCAAAAACATTAAGAAATCTTATCAACCTCAAACCTTTGAACTATAGTGTGTAACAGATTATTTTATGTGCTTGTCAGTATTTGAGCGGCTCTTCATATGTGTAATGTATTTTCTCATCACTTTCATAATAGATGTGTTCAGTGAGTGTTACCAGAGCAATGAGAGCCGCTCTTGCAAGCTTCTCATCAGACAGTCACCTGTATGGGGTGGCGCCACCTGTCTGCAGATGGCCACAGCGGCTGAAGCCCGCCTCTTCTTCAGCCATGACGGAGTTCAGGTGAGCGCTTCTCATGCTGCTCTGCATCTGCTCTGTGTTTGTATGTTGAAGTGTCAGTTTTGCCTAGGTTTTCTGGTGTCATCCTTCTTCATCTTGTCCATGGCTAGACTTTATTGTCAGAGATTTGGTGGGGGGACATGGACAGCAATACAGAGGTGTGGAAACTGGTCCTCTCGTTTTTCCTGCCTCCCTTCATCTACACCAAACTCATCAGTTTCAAGTCAGTACCTAATATTTTTGGCCCAGATTGTGGCATGAATGTTTCATTTTCTTTCTGGTACAGTTTTCAAATGAAATTCAATCTCTTAGGGAGCAGGAGGAGGATGAAGAGGACTTTAATCAGGGTAAAGAATTCGACAGTGCCGATGGAGCCGAGTCATTGGCTGAAGTCTTAAACACGTAATTCAGGGTTTCTCAGTGCCATAAACATTTTCACAAAATTAGAGATGATACGGATAAAATAAAGATCGTCATATGTGTCCTTCACAGAGATGAAGATGTGGAGGAATGTAATGCTTTAAAAGGAAACCAAAAAGGTGCGTCTAAATTGCATGGCTACATATCCTGTTAAACTTTGACCTGCTGTGGGTTGTTTACAGCTTTATTTTTTTTTATATTGCAGCACCAAAGGCTATCCTTCAAAAACGGCCTTTTATATTCCATCGATGGCGGCAGTTCTGGTTTGCACCGGTCACTTCGTTTCTAGGCAATGTGTTGATGTACTTCCTCTTCCTCCTCCTGTTTGCCTACGTCCTATTGGTCGACTTCAAGCCTCCACCTCCTGACGGACCCGCCCCTTTGGAGCTTGTGTTGTATTTCTGGGTTTTTACTCTGGTCTGTGAGGAAATTCGACAGGTATGAATCTTGAGTGCGTTTCCGCACATTTTGATGTACTCGTTCAGTCACTGAATCTTGATCTTCCTCTCAGACTTTTTTTGTAGGATCTACCACTGTACTTCAAAGGATGAAGTTGTACATCCAAGACATCTGGAACAAGTGTGACATCACTGCGCTCGCGCTCTTCATTCTTGGGCTTCTCTGCAGGTTAAATTAGTGAAATCTGTCCTGTATATGTTTGTGTGTGTGTGATTGTATAGGTTAGTGCATGTGTGTTTTTGTTACAGGATGTTTCCGTGGTCGTACAATTTTGGTCGTTCGGTCATGTGTGTCGACTATATGGTCTTCACACTCAGACTCATTCATATATTTGCAGTTCACAAACAACTTGGTCCCAAAATCATAATAGTTGGCAAAATGGTGAGAAGGAGTCTTTCGTTTTGAACGTGCCCTAAAACGTGCATATACTCCTGCTCAAGAATGTTCATGTACTCCACAGGTGAAAGATGTGTTTTTCTTCCTGTTCTTCCTGGGGGTGTGGCTAATGGCATATGGAGTAGCCAATCAGGCACTGCTGTACTCCTACGACTCTCGTCCTGGTTGGATAATTCGGCGCGTGTTCTACAGGCCATACATGCACATATATGGGCAAATACCACTGGATGAAATTGATGGTATGTCTTTGTGTCTCTGATGTGTGTATATCTGAATGTTTGTCACTGTGTTTGGGTTTGTTTGTCTTAGAATGATATGCTTTGATGTTTATTCTTGCTATACGGTTCCATCACGACATATACAGTTTAAAATATTGGGGTCGGTAAGATTTATAATTGTTTTGGAAAGAAGTCTCTTATGTTTGCATATTTTTGAAAGCAGGTTTCAGAGTGAAAGTTATTGAAAACAATAACATTATCATCGGCATGTAAACTACAAAGACGCAAATTTGTGAAAACGGTAACATCATGCCCTTGCGTATTACATGTTCAGTCTATAGGTGTGTAGTGTTTCTTTACAAAGCGACATCACCAATTACTCACCTGAGATGCATAATACAGCATTTTTATTCATTTTCGCTCATCCGCTGATCCTTACTGGCCCCAAAGTTTTGTACTTTTAGCTCAATTTCCTCGATTCTGTTGTGATAAGATTTTTTTTTTTTTTTTCTCTAGCTGACAAGCGACATGAGAAACAGTGTACAGACAACGTCACTCTCATCCATGACGGGGCGGAGCCCTGCCCACAGTCTGACGCTAATTGGCTGGTCCTTATTCTGCTGTCAGTCTACTTGTTGGTCACCAATATTCTATTGGTGAACTTGCTCATTGCAATGTTCAGGTAAAAAAACTGCACCATCAACACTGATGTATGATAGTTTTCCACAAAATTATTAAGGATTAGTTCACTTTCAAATGAAGATTAGCCCAAGCTTTACTCACCCTCAAGCCATCCTATGTGTATATGACTTTCTTCTTTCTGATGAACGTAATCGGAGAAATATTAATAAATATCCTGACGCATCCGAGCTTTATAATGGCAGTGAGCGAGGATTAACGAGCATGAGCCGAAGAAAGTGCCTCCATCCACATCCATCCATCATAAACATACTCGGCTCTGGGGGGGTAAATAAAGGCCTTCTGAAGTGAAGCGATGCGTTTGTGTAAAAAAAAAATATCCATATTTAACAAGTTATGAAGTAAAATATCTAGCTTCCGCCAGACCACCTTCCATATTCAAGTTACAAAGAAAGTGTAAACTGGCGTCGCGTCAAGTTGAATAGGGAAGGCGTAGGACGTAGCGTAAGCTTTTTTAACTGAAAGAGTTTTACACTTTCTTCGTACGTTGAATATGGAAGGCGGTCTGGCCTATATATAAAATACATTTATTCATGCTAATTTCCCCTACTTTTACATTTAAAATCATTTTGCTGTGATCTGAACACTTACTTAAAGTTAATAATTAAAGACACAAATTATTGGGGAAAAATAACTGTTAAACATAACATTTAGCAAATCTCAAACTGAATATCCATTATTCATACTGTACATGATAATACCTAGATTACCTTTAGCATTTAATAAAAAAATGTATTTTTAGACAAAATAGTATTGAATTTTAATATGGACCCTTTATTGGTTTTGTGTCCATACTATAAAAAAATAATAACTGGCTTCAGTATCATACAGCATTTTATGATTTTATGATTTTATCATATTGGTGTATCCCTAGCAATGAAACACTTGAGGCCATGCTGTACTGTGAAAATACTTACAGCTTAAGGAGATCCATTTCTGCAACAATGCTTTGTTCACAATACAACAGCCTCTCTTACCATATTGCTTATTTTGATGGTATATTCATGTTATTTGTTTACAGTTACACATTCAATAAAGTCCAGGAGCACAGCGATGTGCACTGGAAGTTCCAGCGCTACAACCTGATTGTGGAGTACCACTCGCGCCCCTGCCTCTCCCCGCCCTTCATCATCATCTCCCACCTGCATATCTTCTTCAAAAGGGTCATTCAGGGATTGCCCTCTGTTAAGAGCCAACACTTTAGTATGTTCTCCCTTCTGATTTTCATTTAACATACACATTACATGACTGCCTACATTATATGCAGAGCCTCATTTGTAAAGTTTGTCTTTAACCGTGAGTTGCATCTCTTAACTTAGTGCTGGACCTGAAAAGCAAAGAGGCCAGTTTGCTGAACACATGGGAGTCGACGCTGAAGGAGAACCTGCTTTCCACGCAAGGCAAGAAACAAAGAGAGAGCGACACGGAGCGGCTCAAACGCACCTCCACAAAGTCAGTCACTTCTATTACTGTACTTTCATCTTCTCTCAGATCAACAATTACCAACTTATTTGACTTCAAATATGAGTTTTAGAAAAAATGAGTGAGTGTGAAATATGTCTGTCCCTGACAAGTAGATCTGTATGTAATACACACCCGGGGGCATTTAGTAACCTCGCTGTGGCAGCTCTCGTTTCGTGTTTCTCTGGGTGTGAAGGGGGGAGACATGGAGACTCCTGCTGAATCAGGCACCGGCATCTTGAATGACAGCATGTGTGTATGTGTGTCCATATGTGTGCGTAGGGTGGACAGCGTCCTGAAGCAGATGGTGGAGGTTCGTGATCACGATCGCAGGTTGAGAAAGCTGGAGTCGGAGGTTAGTGGCGGCTATACGCACCTGTCTACCTGTGGCTATCAAACACAGCGACAAGTGTTTTTAAATGCCATTAGCGTCCCAGAGAGCTCACGCATGTGTTTGTGGGTGCAAGACTATGGCTCTTGCCTTATTTTAGCTGCAGCTGTTGCGTTTGCTTGCTCAGCGCAGACCAAGGACCATCCGTCATCCTCCTTTAGAATGCAGATCTACTTTGAGTATCTGCCAAGCTGTCAGCCGATCGATGTAATTAATGAAGCTGCGCTTTAAAGGGGACCTCAGGTTTTTGACTGATACTCTGTCTCTTTCTGTTGCCTTATGACTCAGGTGGAGTACTGCTCTACTGCCCTCTCCTGGATAGTGGAGGCGTTGTCTCAGAGTGATCTTGTGAAACAGACTCGTCCACCTCCTCTTGCTTCCAAAGGTGTGCTGTTCACTCTCCTCTGCCTTACCCCCTCCAAGCAGCGTCAGTGTAGCTTATGTTTCTCAGGTTCCCTCTTAGTAACAGTGTTTACGGTGTTGGTTTGGCTGTAACATTTTAATGATCCGTAGTCACAAATAAATATACAGTTACATTACTTGAATTTTAATGGAGACATAACGTCCTCACAGAATCATTATGATCTTGCTTATTTTAGTCTACCATATTTACACTTTATTTTAAGGTGACATAATTACATTGTACCTGCTCAAATAAGTACTAAGTAATATTAATTAACTATGTGTACTTACTATAGATTTACAGTTAGGGTTTTATTACAATTTTATATATATATATATATATATATATATATATATATATATATATAAAATAAGGCTTTCAGTCTTCAGTGTCACATGATCTTTCAGAAATCACTCTAATATGCTGATTTGCTTCTCAAGAAACATTTCTTAGTATTATCAATGTTGAGAACAGTTGTGCTTTTGTCTTTCAGGACTATTTGAAGAACAGCATTTATATGAAAATGAAATCTTTTGTAACATTATAAATGTCTTTTCTGTCACTTTTAATCAATTTAATGTGTCCTTGCTGTATAAAAGTATTAATTTCTTTAAAAAAATAAATCTTTTGAATGGTTCTGTGAGATGATAGATAGATAGATAGATAGATAGATAGATAGATAGATAGATAGAAACATATATGCACATTGTTCAAAAGATGTTTTTAAAAATTTCTTATTATATATAAGTTAACTATCATATCTCTTCTGTTTGTGTTTCAGGTATTGCTTCTAAACGTCCCACTTTTTCCAGATAAAAATTACGCTGATAATGCAGATAAGCAAACTTGTGCATTTTATGAACTTGGTTATGTTTGAGTTATTTTTTGTATGATGTGCCATTTCCACATCTTGACAATGTTTAATGTGTTGGTTGTATCAGTTTTTTAACATTTCATCAAAAAGGAGAATATATTTATTATTCAGAAAATAATAAGTTAGCTTTAAGATGTATGAAATAAATGATCTGGGTGGAAATAACGGTTGTAACAGTTCGTCAGTTGTAAATATTCTGTAGTTGCCAATGATATATAAAAATGCATTGTAATTGTGTATTCCTCTGATAAATGCTGTATTTCTGGTACCAAACAGGGTGCAAATTTAAAGGTTAAAGTAGCTGGAGATTTGTGGCATTGTGCTAGAGTTTTAATGCTCTTGGGAGTCCTTTTAGTCCATGTTTAAAATGTAATGTGAGTTGATTTTCCATCAGGGACTGAAAAAGGCGCTGCATACTGATATTAACCACCCGTGACAGCTCATCAGATCTATAATTGTATCATGTTTGTTTTGTTTGGCTTTCCTTTTGGACCAAATCTCTTTTATCATTGGTTATATGTTTCCTACCAATATTTATGTCACATTTTGTAAATGCTACAAACGAAATTATAAGCAGAATAATAAACGAAATCGTCCACAATTACACTGTGATCAATTTGTTGTTGTATCTTTTATTGACTGTTATAAATCAATATATTTTCTGTGCTATTAATTTATCACAAACCTGTGTTTTTATTGTTTTCAAAAAAAGTTTTTAAATGGCTTTAATGTATCAGTTAAATTTACATTTGTCTTTACGTTGTCCTCTTTGGTTTCTATTCCAAGTCTTCACCAGTGGCCATCTATAATGACCCCGTCCCCTTTTGAGTAGCATTTGATTCCTAGGTTGGCATGGTCTGAGTCTCCTACAAGCCTTACATGGCAAGAGCTGCGGCCCATGAGGATCAGGTTTTCATCTTCAGTAACTGTGGAGCAAGAGTGGGGGTGACTCGACTCTTCTAAAGATCTCTGCTTAAATCTGACTGGAGCTAAATCAGCACAACATCTCAGTTTAGCCGCTCGCTCGGTGTGAACATGGATGAGCTGCAGAACAGAATCTGTGTTCTTGCTTTACTTGTATGAACATTCATGTAATATTTTGGCAATTATCATATCATTGCTAATATGTTGCCTGAGAGAGCCCATCACTAGTATATCTTTTATGACACATTTAGCAGATTCAACCTTTAAAGCTTGAAAAGGTTATATGTCAACATGTGCTTACACATAGACAACAGTCACAGAGCTTGAAATATATTAATAGATCTAAATGTACTCCTATAGAAGTGATATATTTATAAAGAACTATCAATTAATAAGTGCCCCAGGCAAAAGCAGATCGAAGACTCAAATAAGCTGAGGATGCTTTTTTGAATTGTGCAGACAGGACAGGAGAGTGATGCAGGTGGAGCACGGGCTGATAGATAAATGGTTTTATGAGTGAGAAGGACTTTATTTTAACAACTTCTGGTCTGGGCGCTGCATCATGAAAAAAGTGGGTCATATCGAGATGCCAGGCCATACACACTCAGCTGTTCTCCTCAGAGTAGAAAGAGCAGGATAAAGAAAAGAGAAGGAGTGAGAAAGACCAAGGACATGATATCTCAGAGGCATGTCTACATATCCATTTTCAACCACATTGCAATTTAACATCTTGTTACCCCCCACCAGCCTCGACCACACCACCTCCCCTTGCTGTTCATTTTAGTTCATAATGAATAGTTAAAATGTAAAGGAGTTGGATTCCTAGAGGGACACTTTATTATTCTTTCAGAATTTGTTAGGAAATGTTTGAGTTCATATTGATATCTCTGCCATGTTTCTCTGCTGTTTTGGCAAATATGACTGTAATTTGAGACATTATTGAGATTTATTAAAACTCACATGGCAACTGGGGTCTTTTTCTCAGGATAAACATTGGAAAAGCAGGAGACTCCATTAGACTGCCATTTAATGTCATTAATATTCAGTGCTGGGTAGATTACTTACAAATTGTAGTCAGTTACTGAGTCCAAATTTAAATTGTAATTAGTAACATAATCCATTAAATTACACATTTAAAGGGTTAGTTCACCCAAAAATCACCCTCATGTCGTTCCACACCCGTAAGACCTTCGTTCATCTTCAGAACACAAATTAAGATATTTTTAATGAGATCCGATGGCTCAGTGAGGCCTCCATTGAGAGCAAAACCGCTGAAACTCTCAAGGTCCATAAAGGTACTAAAAACATATTTAAAACAGTTCATGTGAGTTCAGTGGTTCTACCTTAATATTATAAAGCGACAAGAATACTTTTTTCAACAATATATAGTGATGGGTCGATTTCAAAACACTGCTTCAGAGCTTTACGAATCGAATCAGTGAATCGGAGCGCCAAAGTCACATGATTTCAACAGTTTTGATAGGAGATCCGAACCACTGATTCGAAACAAAAGATTCATAAAGCTCAGAAGCTTCATGAAGCAGTGTTTTGAAATTGGCCCATATAGATATTGTTGAAAAGTCGTTATTTTGTTTTTTTGGCGCACAAAAAATATTCTCGTCGCTTTATAATATTAAGGTAGAACCACTGAACTCACATGAACTGTTTCAAATATGTTTTTAGTACCTTTATGGATCTTGAGAGTTTGAATGGCTTTGCTCTCAATGGAGGCCTCACTGAGCCATCGGATTTCATCAAAAATATCTTAATTTGTGTTCCGAAGATGAACGAAGGTCTTACAGATGTAGAACGACATGAGGGTGTGTAATTAATGACTGAATTTTATTTTTTGGGTGAACTAACCCTTTCAGGTAATATAATTGGACTACTTTTTGATTACTTTTAGGTTACTTTTGACCAAACTCATTTATCACATTGATTTGAATTGGATAATATTGTACCATATTGATATAAAAATACAAAGAGAAAGAAAATGAAGAAAGAAAACTTCAACAACATGAAGTGCATTAAATATTACATTATGTCAGGGTTTCCCAGACTGGGGTTTGTGAATTTAAACATATTAAGCAATTAAATCATAGAATTTAAAATTAAAATAAAAATTTTTAAAATAAAAACAATAAAAAAAGTGTTCGCCTGCATGTCATGTGACCATTAACCAACATCAGAGAACTGTGAACTTGATTTATTATTATTATTATTATTATTATTATTATTATTATTATTATTATCATTGACAACTTAAAATCTCAGGGGGTACTTCAAGTACATAAATTAGGTCAAAGAGGCTCAACTGACAAAAACTGCATTGCATGTAAATATGAAATGACATGTACATTTTAATGTGTTTGAAAGTCAAAGGCCTTCCAAAGACAGTAATACAGAATTAAATTCAAATAATTAACGATTAGATGTGCAATGTTGAGAAAACACTTGAAATGATTTCTAAAATGATTTTAAATCCAGTGTTCAAATGTTGTGGGTCACTATATGCTGTGATAGTCACATGACTAGTGGCATGTATTAATTATATTAATGTTTTTCTTCATAAATGTTACTATTGCTCATTGTTAATTTATGTTCATTAATAATACTAATAATGTTAATATTTATAATGTATACCAATTTTTATTAAACTTTGTTTTTAAGCAGTTTACATAAAAATGTGCAATTGTATTAGAATCAAAAATCAACATAACCTTAAATTTAAATAAATTTGTACTGTTCATTAATGATAGCATGATAATAAATTAACTAATGTTAACAAATTGAACCTTAATGTTATGAGATCTCATCTGTGTTTTTTTTCCTCTTACCTATGGTGCCATTTCAGTGACTTGCAGTGTTCATAAAGTGCATCACTGCAGTTATTGATTATCAACAAAATATAGCTACTAAAAAGGAATGAGGAAAACTAAAGGAAAAGAATATAGATACTGTAGATTGACTGGGGGGCAGTTGTGTGGTATGCTGGGGCTGGAGCGGGTCTACGGGGAGTCAGTGGTGCACTGTGCCAGGGAAGGTCACATTACCCTGACTGTGGTAGAGCAAGGTTTTAAATAGAGAGACTCATACCCCACCCAGCCCTCAACACACTATTCTGGGGACACATGAGAGGGGAAGGCACTGTTACTGCCACAGCCAAAGATTGACGGATGACTGTTCCGAAAAATAAAAGTGGAGATCCTATCAACCAGTGTATGTGCGTGTGTGTGAGAGTTTCTATATATCAACTTTATGGTTTTTATGTTTTCATTGACAACTGGATTTATGCCCATCACAAATGAATGAACTCATTGTAAATTATTTCATGCCACATGGACGGAATAAAATCATAAACTTGGTGCACGTTCAGCACACTCAGAGACGAATTGCATATTTCTGCATATGTTTGTGCTAATCACTCCATTTTTCATTTGGTTTTATTCAACAATTCCTCCTCTTTGCTCATCGTCTTGATATAGATCTTATTATCCCTCCCCTTTCCTCCACCCTCTGCTCTCGATATATGGTCATACTCTCCTTGGAACCCCTCCTCCGCCCCACTGCCGTCTCTAAAGTTATCATGGAGTATGCTGAAGGCCTCTCTCTCTCACACCTCCAGCCTAAAGTGCACGGCCGGTGGTTGGTGGTATGGCTGCCAGCACTTGGCCCTGTCACTCATTTGCCCCAGGCCCCCGCCCCCATCTCATTTTACCCCCGAGTTTGTCTGTCTGTCTGTCTCTGCACCAGTAGTGAGGTCCGTGCTGCAGACACTGCCTTGCCCACCACACAGCTCTTGGTAGTCTTGAAGAGCTAAATCAACGCAGAGGGAACATTTTTTGTCTATTTTTCAGAAATCTACAACAGAAACGGGCTTGCGAAGGGATCCCCGTCGTGCTCGTCTGTCACTGGGAACAAGCGTGTGGACTATTGGAATACTTTGGACCTCTTGACTCGTCACCTGTTCTACCTCACCATAGCCTGGGTGCATCTGAGAGTCTGTGTGATTGCGAGTGAGTGTGTTTGAGAGTGTGTGTGACTTAAGTGGATCTAGGTGGTGTCGGCGTTGGGGTTTTGGTTTGACAGGTGCACGTGCAGGAGCATTGCACTGTCCGTTCCTCTGTTTGGATTTACTGCTCTGATCAGACATGGCTACTCTGAGAAGCTTGCTGCTGGGGCTTTTGCTGGCCCTGCTGTGCTCCTTCCAGACACCGCTGGCTCCCTCATCATCTGTCAAAGCCCAGGATCTGCCACTCATCCGTGAGGAAGGCCTGATGGCTGATGATGATGATGACGACGACGATGATGATGATGATGATGATGACGATGACGATGATGACGACGATGACGATGACGACGATGATGACGATGACGATGACGACGACGATGATGATGACGACGATGATGACGACGACGATGATGATGATGACGATGATGATGACGACGACGACGACGACGATGATGATGATGATGATGACGACGATGACGACGACGATGATGACGATGACGATGATGATGATGATGACGACGATGATGATGACGACGACGATGATGATGATGATGACGACGATGATGACGACGATGATGATGATGACGACGATGATGATGATGACGACGATGATGACGACGATGATGATGATGACGATGATGATGATGATGATGATGATGATGACGACGATGATGATGATGATGACCATGAAGGTATGTAAAGTTGCTCTCGAAGTGCTGTTGAATCCCCCTGTAATTTAGCAAATCATCTACCCCCTCTCTTAGCCCTCCATAAGTATTTTCACCAAATTGGGAAAGAGAGGGGAGGAGCAAGGGGGCCCTTTTGGCCACTCCCACTTTCTGCACCTCAGCTCTGTCTCAAAACGTTGCTCTTGGCCTGCTGTAGTTGAGGTCCAATCAGTCGGTCATGTTATCCAATCAGATCACTCAGAGCTTAGCGCAAGCCCCACCTCCTCCCCTCTCCAGCTGTCCATCACCCTGGCTGTCTTTGACTCTCTCTGTCTTCTCTTCCCTGCCTAAATAGAGCTATGAGTTCTGTGGGCCCTCTGAAGGCGGACTGCTTGAAGTCCTGACGTGCAGTACAGTACAGTGCTTATGAACTGAGGACTTAAGAGAGAAAAGAGAAAAAACAAACCCAGCGCTGCAGTCTGAGCCCCAGGCCTTACACTGGCCCAATAGATCAGATCGTTCTTTGATTTTTGTCTCGTTTTGAAAGAGCGGGTTCCAACCTTTCCTTCATCCTTCTATTTGTCCTGTTTGAATTTGGAATCTTCTGCATTTGTGTCACCGTGTGAAACTACAGAGAAAGAAAGAGAGACAGGCAGATGTAGTGGGGGAACATAACATGGAGAGAGAGAGAGCAACGTGGAGTATTAGGGACCGATAGAGAAAGAGAGAGAGAGAGACAGGAGGATGTTGGATGGTTGTGGGGAGTATAGGAAGGCAGACTGATTGGACAGATCGGTTTTAGATTCTCTCTCTTTCACTACATCTCCCAGATCTCATTCTTTCTCTGTAGAGATTATCTGTAACAGAAGTGACATGTACCCCAACCTGATCTGTCTGTTTGTAAAGTCATTGAGTGGTATTTAAATGAACTATATGGGTTTATAAAAGTTACATATGTTATCTCTATTTATGCTAATAATTATTTATTTCATTATCCTTATCAGAAAGGATTCTCATTCTCTAAATAGTTGCAAAAAATAGGAAAAGAAAAAAAAAACTCATCCTTCTAAATGTACATTCTCCAATACTTAAACATGTACTATTGGTGTAACATTACATTTTAGTTTTTACATTTAGGTTTTTTTTTTTTTTCGTTTTTTTTTTTCTTCTCTCATTTAAATTTAATTAGTAAAACAGACAACTGGAAACGTACAGTGAGCAGTCAGGGACAATACATATGAAGTGTTTCAAGGACAAAACTAAGGCTGCAGCAGCGGAGAGGTAGCAAAAGAGAGAGAATGTTCATTCATAATTTACATATTCATGTTGATACAAACAGGAAGTATCACAAGGGAACAGGCAATACAGCAACTATCAGGAGATGCTAAAATATGACTGTTTAGACTGAATCCTTTTTCTGTTGTTACTGTGTTTTTTTATTATTTTTTTTCCCTGGTGTTTGTTTTTTCATTCTCTGTTTAGTGTAATATCTGCTGTGTCATCATTATAAGCAGCACAATGGTGTTGTACAAAGCACCACATCTTTAACCCCACTCTGAAACGAATAAATCAAATGATCCTGTGTTGCACGGTGTAATTTCTGTTACCTCTGTTATTTCACCTTTAAATGAACAGTGTTTGTCTTGAAATGTGTTTAAGCTTAAATTAATTAACATTTTTGGCAAGTGTTATTCATTTCGAGAGCATAGCTGTAATCAATACAGATAACTTTTTAGTGGTAGCCTATAAATTGTATTATTTTTAGATAGAAACCTAAATTTATCTTTAAACATAATTGTGTGATATTGTGATGGTATTAACATAAACCTTAAGAAAAATATACAATAACTGTTATACATGGTAGTTGTATTTTTTGTCACTTTATGCCATCTCTTTGGATGATATTGTCTAGGGCGTGTGTGTGTAAAAAGTGTTCATATTCATATACGTGTGATGAGTTGTGTGTGTGCATGTGTGAGAGGGAAAGAGAAAAGTGGTGTTCACGTGAGTAAGACTAATTCATTCTGCTCCTCATCATCACATTACTCACCTCACTCTTTTCATACACGTCAATAACGATAAAAAACAACAACAACAGCTGACATTTCTTTCAGATGATGACGACGACGATGATTATCACGATGGATCCATTTGCTCGTTCTGTGCCCACTGTGAGGTAGGATCCCCTGCGCTCTAGTCTAATGAAGTGCAATGATTTGTAGTCTACTAATGCCTTCATTCAGCCTGTCTTATTGCTTGAATTTGGCATTGATTTAGTCATTTCTCATTTATCTCTTCCCTCAGCATTGCGACAGCTGTGATGAGTGCCCATGTAAAAAGGGAGACGACTCTGAACACTGCGACTTCTGCGATGTGAGAAACCCACCACAAACACACATTTCCTTAGATAACTACAATACAGTTTACTAAACAATTCAATACAAAACAATGCACACCCTCAGTTCAGGAAAGACCAGCAGTGCAACACTGTATCATTTTGCTCACTGAACTACACGTACATTCCCTGAATACTGTGTACTACTTTATCTTTTGAATTGATATTCAATTCATTGTTGTAAGAACTATTGTAATTATTAACTAATTTCAATTACCAGAGCGAAATAGGCTATTTGACTGTGCACCACATTTTGCATGAAACCCGGTTATCACATTGTTTTCCCCCAAAACAAAAAAACTCTAAGTTCAAGCTATTTGAAGAAATGTATAGTAAATAAGGAGTCCAAAACTAACTAGTCCCTAATGAGTTATTACCGTAATTTACTCTCAGTTTGCAACCCTGTTACTCAACCCCCCACCCCCTTTTTTCCTCCCCTACACATTGCCTTTCAGGCTAATTTTATTATTTGTTCAGGAAACGTGGCACCAAACTACAGCATCAAATTCACACATAGCTGTTCAACCCAAAGCATAAGAATAAATATATTAATTCTCAATAAGAATATATTTATTCTGACAAAAAAATTATTATTTATTTATTCACTGCAATTTGAATGAAGCTAGTTCTATTTTTCCCTTGAGGAAACTATAGAAATATATATAAATTTTGGGTACACTGTAAAAAAAAAAAAATAAATAAATAAATAAATAATTGAATAATTGTTGGTTTAACTTAAAAAAGTAAGTTACCTTATAATTTTGAGTTCATTGAAATTAAAAATTTGAGTTAATACACGGAATGCGATTGTTTTAATCAACAGAAACTCAAAATATTGTTATCTGAACCACATTAATTATTGAAGCTGATTTGACAAAAGAAAAAATGTTGCGATAACAAAATCTGAAAAATTTTTTTTTACAGTGTGGTAATAAATTGCGCTTGCTGTAAGTGTTCAGTGCCGCTAGAGACCCTTCAGATGTGTTTGTACAGATAGACAAACCGATGACTAGCCCAGAACACACCAAGTCGACGCCGACGAGCTAGTGGCGACGACAGCAGACTGTGGAGTTGGCTCAAGTCGGCAGCGTCTGGGTCCAAAGTAGCCCTGACACACCAAACCGACGCTCGACCCCCCAAGTAGCACGTCCGTTCTGCGCCTGCATAAGAAGAAATGCCTTTCCGTACCAGCAGGTGGCAGTAGCTGAACAGCCAATCAGAATGATCAGATGGCCCGACTGACCGACGAGCGCTGACACCGATTCAACATGTCGAATCGGCCGAAAAAAAGCCGATGAGAACCAACTTCAGCCGACGGTGTGGAACAGACTGAGAAAACTTAGTTGGCCGACGAACAAAAACTGCCCGACGGCCAACCGTCGGCTTGGTGTGTTCCGGGCTTTAGTCGCAGCATGTGGGGGTCCAGCGCAGTAAGGTGTTTAAATGCAAATTATATGGTTGTCTGAAGCTATTGATGTCTGTTGATGGGTGTTCTTTTCCCCTAGAAAATCACATACACAAGCAATTTTTTAATAAGTCATAGCATGAAATTATCAGGACATTTTAACTGTCTTTTGTCTTTTCAGGACTGTGGAAAGTGCTACATCTGTCCTGTTTGTGACACCGTCTGCCAGCCAGGTGAGAAAACACTACAACAATATGAACTGTTTTAGTTGTTTAGATTGTGGATAATTTGAAAGTATTTCGAAGTCTGATAGTTTTATGAACTCATTACATATTTTACATTTTCCTCAAAGGTGGCTTTGTTGACTCCGTTTCTGGATCCATCTATAAGTAAGATAATATTCTACTGTAAATAATCCTGCGATACTACTTGTTATGACCAATGAGGTCACCTGTTGTCTTCTTTTTCAGGACTGTCGCGGATGTCTTTGATGATGACGATGATGATGATGATGACGACAACTAAACCCACTTGTCACCACCATGTGGTCAAAAGAGGAACGTGCAACTGGACGTTGCGTTTCACAGATTTTATTTACATTGTAGCGTTATGTTCATTGTCGTTAAGTTATTTTTCTCTTTTTAATGCAATCACATCACACGCTACAGTTCGGTCAATATATACATACGATTTTAATAATTTCATTACCATAAATTAAGTTGATTTGATTGAATGACATGTTTCCCTTTTAAACAATCTTGTTATTAACATAAGTTATGATATGAAATGTAATTGCAAAACTGTGTTGTTTTGACACTACTTATGGAATAAAATGATGGGACGTTTTATTTATGTGTTCAATAATGTTTTTTAAATACTTACAAAAACATGCATTTCATATCACTGTCAACACCGATTTATGTTTTTCATTTATTTGCTGTCAGGCGTTCAGTTAACGCAACATGAAGAGAGAGAGAGACATAAGAAGAAGAAGAAAAAAGAAAGAAAGAAAACTGTATCATCATTTACTCACCCTCTTGTTGTTTCGAAGTCGTATGTAAAATTGTAAATTTCTTTCTTCAGCAGAAAAACAAAAGGAAAAGTTCTGAGCACGAGAGAGCATTTAGATATTTGATAGCCCTATATATAGGTTTAAATAGTAAAATAAGATAAGAACAATCGTCCATAGTCTTTTGATAAGAAAATAACTAAGCGCACTGTATATTATTAGGCTCTCTGAATTACATGATTCTGATGGGTCAATAGCCTATTTGTACAATCACTGATTCTTGAGAGCTATTAGGTTTGAAAATAAAAATAATTTCTATTGTAAATAGGGATTAATAATAGAATGTATTTCACAATTATCCCCTTCAATTTAATTGTATCATTATTATATCAAATGTGACCCTTATTGTCTTCTCACTACATCTAAAACTGTGTCCACTGAGAAGGGTTCAATCATTCATATGCAATAAAATGGATAAAAATGTTTTTTTAATGATGAAAAAGCTTGTTTTATCAAAAGCAACACTTAATAATATCTCTTGTTTTTCAATGACACATGCATGTTTTATAAGATTTCAAAGTTGTGTCCCCACTTTTTGTCAACACCGTCAGACATTTATTAAAATGTAATGAAATCAGGGAATATCAGGGGCAGCTGTCACTCTGAGAGACCCCTTTGCCACATTCCACCTCTGCAGAGTACATCGCTGTCAGACAGGCTCTAGTAAGTTTTATAATTTTAGAATATTTTAAACCCTAATGTTAATATTTCCTGTGTCACAACCATGATATGTCAACACCCTCTTCCAATTTCTGAGGAAATTATTTGAAATTTTTAGATCATTTTATTCTCCTGAAGCAGGTTCTATTAGCATTTAGCATCAACAGAGAAAACAAAATGGCTACTACATGAACTCCATTTGTTTTGTGAAAGAAATGCCTAATATGTCAACACCGTCAGTGTCAACACCATAAGATTTTCTGTCTGACGGTGGTGACAGGCCAATGACGGAGTTGACATTTAACATGAAGTCATCATATTTTTGTGTTTTTCAAGTCATTTTTAATTATATTAAATATAAAATAGTGTTTAGTTTTTCTAATATTGTAGAAATACTAAATATGTGACCTGACAGCATATATTGCTTTTGTGGATTGATAGTCATCACTTCTAGCAGAGTTAGTGTTGAGGGACCATAAGGCTTAAATTAATTATTACCCTGATGCAAAAACTTGAGGCATTGAGATCCAGGCAGTCCAGCAATAATTATGTCACAGATCAAATTTGAATAAGAACAAATTTATTAATTAAAAATTATAGAGACAAACAAATTAATTAAGTACTTAATAGTTAATAATAAAATCTAGAGTATTGTATCTAACAGATGAAGATGAAGATCAGAATATAGAGAAAGAAGAAACAAAATTAAGATATTTGCAGAATGACATGAGAGGTACAAGAGAAAGGCAAAGAAAAGCAAAGAAAAGCTCAACCATCAAAGACCAAGTCCTTTTTAAGCATAGGAAAACTTACATCCCACTCAAACTTATGTTTTGGTCTAATAAGAAAAGGTCAAACAGATTTATCCATTATGTCATAGTTGGTGTAACAGCTAGGTCAGAGTGACTGGTCAAATGTTAAAGAATAGATACAAAAGGTGTTGTTTTCACACCCTTAAGGGAATTTTGCAGATCTTGCATTATCACATGTCTTAAGAAATAGAAACGGACATATTTTGATACAAAGGTACATCAAGTTAAAATGAGCAACTAATTCTGAAAACATTGCTTCTGCAGTACTTGGCAGGCGTCCAATATCTAACCACAAACGTGTCAACATAATCTGTCACATTGGAACACTTGAATATAGCAAGCACACATACTCTTTAAGATAAAAGAAGAATAACCATAAAGGAGTACAATAAAGAGTAAATACTTGAAAATATGATGAGGATTAATATATGGAGTAGGAGTGCATGAATATATGAAATCAAAGATAATGTTGAGAAATCATAAGCCATAAATGATTAACATGAATATGAATATTGACCATTTTGGATCCACCATGATGCTCCTAAGCTTTATAATGGGAGTGCACAGAAACCACCTGTTTAAAAATCAAAAAAGTGTATCCATCCATCATAAAAAATACTCCACACGTCTTCTAGGGGTTAATAAAGTCTTTCTGATGTGAAGCGATGCATTTGTGTTAGAAAAATATCCATATTCAACACATTATGAAGTAAAATATCTAGCTTCCGCCAGACCACCTTCCGTATTCAACTTAGGAAGAAAGTGTAAAACTCTCGCAGTTCAAAACGCTTCTTAAGTTGAATATAGAAGATGGTCTGGTGGAAGCTAGATATTTTACTTTATAACTTGTTAAATAAGGATATTTTTCTTACACAAACACATCGCTTCTCATCAGGAGGACTTTATTAATCCCCCGGAGCCGTGTGGAGTACGTTTATGATTGGAGCATCAGGGTGATTATTAATATTTCTCCAATTGTATTCGTCAGAAAGCAGAAGGTCATAAACACCTAGGATGGCTTGAGGGTGAGTAAAGCTTGGGGTAATTTTCATTTGAAAGTGAACTAATCCTTTAAGTACTCACCCTCATGTCGTTCCACACCCGTAAGAACTTCGTTCATCTTCAGAACACGAATTAAGATATTTTTGATGAAATCCAAGAGGTATATGACTCGTCCATAGATAGAAATTTAATCAACACTTTCAAGGTCCAGAAAGGTAGTAAAGACATTGTTAAAACAGTCATGTGACTGCAGTGGTTCAACTTTAATTTTATGAAGCGTCGAGAATACTTTTTGTGTCCAAAAACAAAACAAAAATAACGACTTTATTCAACAATATCCTCACTTCTGTGTCATTCTTCTATGCTGTTTACGTTCAGCGCTTCCAGGTTCTACAGATATTGTTGAATAAAGTCATTATTTTTGTTAACATACTTACTGTTTGTTGTGTTTGTTTTAATAGAGTAATTGACTGATTCAAGTATTTGATAGTTAAAATGACTACAAATTCAGGTTTTCGTCATCACCGTCAGATGTGTCAACTCCGTCAGGTCTATGTCACCTCCGTCAGATGAATATTTTGATAATATTTCATTATGATATTTTATATTTGTTGAGGAATTGTTGGTCATAGGTAAAAATGTAATCTGTCTGCTAACATGAGAATGGGTTTTGAAATGTTAAAATCATCTTGGTTTCTGTTAAAGATAAAGTTATATTATACAGTCCAATTTAAGAAACACAGATGGCAATCTTTATAATAAATATATACATATATAAAGGTTTTTTTTTTTTTTTTTTTTTTTGTGGCCTCTGTCAGCCTTGGTAAAAATGAGTGTTTACTATACTTTTTATAGGTCTTGTATAATGTGAGTGAAAATTAATTTGTGTTTTTGGTGTCTGACGGTGTTGACAATATAAGTGATGGCAAGGTAAAAAAAAAAGCACATTTTGATTAAAAAGAGAAAAGTTGGGAGGTTGTATCAAAGCATAGCTCAGTATCTTAGTACATGTAAGATACATAAATGTAGTTTAATTTATCTGAGTATAAGGTTTATTTTTTTTCAATATTGCATCTTGTTTTGTCCCACTTCTCAAGAATCAGTGTAATACAATAATGGTAAAATGTTTGTCTGATCATTGTCCAAGTCCATGTTCTTGTGCTAATCTTAATCTGCATAAACTCACCAAAACGATTAGCTAAGTTACTGTCTGTATTAAAGAAGCTTTTAGACATAACTTCATTGTGAGCATAAACCTTTAAGAAACACAAAAAGCTGAGTGAGAGAGAAGGTAAAACAGAGGCGAATGTAATTAATACACACTCGGGTCAAGAATAAAGACCCATTCACACCAAAAACGACAACTATATTAGCATCCACACCAACGGACGATAACGGTCTGTTTAAGCGCACGCTCGTGCTTTAACGCGCCAGGTGGATTCTGATTGGCTGTCGTTCATCAGCTGGAATAAAATGCTCTTAAATGTTACTTTAGAGTTATAGTTATTATCATCATCCTTGGTGTGAATTTTAATAGACCAATGGCTTTCTACAGTGTAATGGACTATTTTTAGCAGAATATCTACGATAGATCAAATCAATAGTTTACTTATTTATTTATAATAGTTTTATTTATTGTTTGTTTGTTTGATCACACTTTGGGGATTTATTTTTCGCGTTGACTGCGCGTGAACTTTTATTTTGAAATTTATGAGGAGGCCAGCAGGTTCTTTCCGGTTCACGATCGTAAGAGGTAAACAGCAACTTCTGCGCTTATTCCTGACCTGTACTTATGAATATGATAATACTTTATGATAAAACACATTGTGTTTGATTTATGTGTGTTTCACGGCTTGTATTTTAGTAACATTCACAACTATTATAGATTTAATGATCCTCCTCGCTAGCTCACTAAGCAATTATCCATCAGTGGGCCAACGTGTATTTATGTAAAACTGGGCATTAATTTGTTCACTAAACTCATATAAACGATTAATTTTGTTCTGTAAAAGACAAACATGACTCGACACGGGAAAAACTGCACAGCAGGAGCTGTTTACACTTATCATGAGAAGAGGAAAGACACCGGTAATGTACTTATTATTTATCTAACTATGTTTCTGTGGCGTTATGTCACTTAAATATATAAATACATAATATATAGTTACTATAACAAATTGTGCATCTCGCTTGACATTTCCAGCCGCTTCGGGTTATGGGACACAGAGTGTGCGTTTGGGGAAGGATGCGATCAAAGATTTCGACTGCTGCTGCCTCTCCTTACAGCCTTGCAGGGACCCTGTTGTAACGTAAGAGTCCCACTTTTACAAATATAAATGTTCTGATGCTGAAATTGTCTTTGCATGCGGTTATTTAAGTGTTTATGCGGTCTTAATTGTATCTGCTGGATGTTACTGGTCAATTTGCATGTCAGCAGCTTGGAGACTTGGATTGATGTGTGTTTGTTTATATTTGCTTACTGCAGTGAAGATGGATACCTATATGAGAAAGAAGCCATTCTGCAATACATCCTTCACCAGAAAACAGAAATTGCCAAGAAAATGAAGGTTTGAGCACTTTTTACATGTGTATTTTGCTCTAAATGTGAATCTCCTTCTGTGTTTGTCTAACAGACATGCGTATGTTTTTAAACTCAGGCATATGAGAAGCAGAAACAGGCTCTGAAGAGTGAAGGCCAGCTGGAGTCCAAGTCTGAGGAGCGAGACAGAGCTGAGAAGTTCAAACAGAGGGAGAACAACATCGTCTCCAAGCCAATCAACCCCTTCACTTCAGGTACAAAAACTGGAGGATAAGATTAAACTAAAGAGTAACTCTATGAGATTACACACATATTCCTGCTTGATTATGTGTAACTTATTTTTCTTTAGATAAATCTAAAGATGATGGAAGACAGAATGGCTCAACCAGCTCCTCCAGTTCTGACACTTCAGCAGGAGAGTCCAGTTCTTCTTCAGCTCTGCCCAGCTTCTGGATCCCCAGCCTCACACCAGAGGCCAAGCCCACCATGCTTAAAAAACCTGTAGGTTTCTAGATCCGTCACTTTCCCCTCTCTGCCAGCCACGTGTCCCTAACCTTGGGTCTTCAGTAGTCTCACAGTCATTCATTAAAGAGCATTACACAAGAGATTGTGCTTACCCTGAAATCAGTTTGCATGCTTCTGCCAAATGCTCTTTTGGTCGGTCATGATGCCCTTGATTGGTTTGTTTGTCCATCTCGCCTCCTGGTTCAGTTGGTTTTCCACTCTGTGTGTTCAGTAGCTTCTTGTGTCATAATTATCGTCTTTCAAAGTTTATCACCCTGCCTGAGACACTAGGCAGATCAACATGCACTCAATTCAAGATGTACACCTCACAAAGATATTAATGAACTCTTTTTCATCCCTTCCTGCTTTTTCAGTCAAAGACAGTGTTGTGCCCTATGTCAGGACGTCCTTTGAAGATGAGTGATTTAATTTCAGTGCGCTTCACTCCACTGGACCCCAGTCTGGACAGAGTGGCCCTCCTCACACGCCAAGTAAGAAGTGATCTCCCACCTTTTCCTTTATTTCTTCTAACCTGCATCTCTCTGTTTTCATTTAATCCTGTATACACTGCCGTTTAAAAGTTTGGGGTCGGTAAAATTTACAAAAGTCTCTTTTGTTCACCAAGGCTGCATTTATTTGTTCAAAAATTACTCCATCACTCCAGTCTTCACACGATCCTTCAGAAATGAATCTAATATGTTGATTTGATCCTCAAGAAACACTTCTCATTATTATCAATATGGAAAACAGTTGTGCTGCTTAAAAAGGCTAGTTCACACAAAAAAATTGAGGGTGAGTAAATAATGACAAAATGTTCATTTTTGGGTGAACTATCCCTTTAAAGGGGTCCTATTATGTTGCTTCTTTTTATCTTTTTTTTTTTTTTTTTTTTTTTTTTTTTTTTTTACATTTTCAACTGTCTTTAGTGTGTAATGTTGCTGTTTGAGCATGAAAAAGGTCTTTAAAGTAACAAAGGACAAAGTCACTCCAAAAAGATTTATTCTCTATATCAGTAAGCTCTGTTTCTGAACTCCCTCAAATGCCTCGATTTTAGTCTTGAGTTTTCTTCCGGGCACGAACATAGGCCCTGTCCCAAATGACACCCTAAACACTCGTGGTCTTCCTACGAGTCCACACTTTCATGACGTAACGCCGCTTTGACTGTCGGGAAGATGTCTGCTCAGCAAAAGTGCACGTCGAGGGCGCATGTCGGCCACAAAGGGGGCGTTCGCGAGCACCCTTCTGAAGCCTATAATTGACAAATGGGACACCCTGCCGGTCTCGTGGACTTAACGGACACGCGCACGCAGCAGCCATTGTAAGTCCACAAGACCAAAAGTGCATAGAAGTGTGCCATTTGGGACAGGGCCATAGTATGTTGAAACTCGCGGAGATGGAAAGGGACGTAACGTTTCTGAAATGCGTTTGAAACTGTTAACCAATAACAACACACTCGTCCAGCTGGCCAATCAAAGCACATTGCGCTTGTTGGGAGAAGGGGCTTCATAGAGACAGGAACTAAATGGAGTGGTACTTATAGACTGAGAAAAGAGGTGCTGCAACAATGTAAGATATGTAAAAATAATGTTTGTTTTTTTTAACATTAAAGCATGAAAACCTATTCTTTTAGAGCCCAAAAACTAAATCAAGAAAAAGGGCATAACAGGTCCCTTTTAATATTTTTGTCTAAACTGTGATGCATTTTTTTCAGGACTCTTTGATTAATAGAAAGTTCAAAAGAAGAGCATTTATTTGAAATATAAATATTTTATAACATTATAAAAAAAATTTTTTTCTGTGACTTTTGATCAATTTAACATGTCTTTGCTGAATAAATGTGATACATATTAATAATTAATGTATTATCACATATTCTATATATATTAAATATATTTACAAAAATTACTGAACCCAAACTTTTTAACAGTAATGTACAGTCAAACCAAAATTTATTCAAAATTTATACCTTGAACATTTTATTCATTAATACAGTTTATTCACTATAGTTAAAAAAAAATGGTAATAAAATATGACAAGATCTCAGAGTTAAACTGTGTCAGAAAAAAATAATCTTAATTATGTCAGATAACACTTAAGCAAAACATGGTCAGGTCAAAGTGTCTGAATAATTTTTGGTTCCAAATTTTTACCAATTTTACTGGTAATCCACTGTATGAAGAATTTTTGGGTATAATATGTCAGTTTACTTTATTTTGCTATCCTCACTTACATAAATGAACTATAGTGTCCTGCACCCACTAGTAAAAATATATCAAAAATGTCTGAATAATTTTTGGTTTAACTGTATAGTGACACTGAATTATTGTATGCCTTGTTTTTGAGCCATTGAGAAAATGTTTTTTGTGATCCTCAGGACAGATACGTGTGTGCAGTAACCAAAGACACGCTTGGGAACTCGGTGCCCAGTGCAGTTCTCAGACCCTCGTGAGTTTGACTTTTACATTATTTATTCAACAAGATTTGATCTGGCTTTATACCTTTTTATACATTTAGTCCTTCCTCTCACTTCTAGTTTCTCTCTCTTTTTGTGTGTACTGTCTTTCCCTCAAGTGGAGCTGTAGTCACTATGGAGTGTGTGGAGAAGCTCATACGGAAAGACATGATTGATCCAATGACTGGAGACAAACTGAAAGAGAAGGACATAATACCCCTTCAGAGGGTGTGTATAAGAGAAGTAGTGCTGAAGAGACTGTCTCAATATGTTACAAATGTACAGTCAGTGTTTAAATGTCTGTCTTTGCTCGTCAACAGGGTGGGACTGGCTTTGCAGGCTCAGGAGTGGATCTTAAAGCTAAAGAGGCCAGACCCGTTATGCAAGCATAAATGAGAGGATTAGACAAGGCTTTGACCCTGTAAATATTGTCATTCATTTTGCAGGATTTTTTTGTTTTTTTTGTTTTTTTTTTTTGGGGGGGGGGGGGGGGGGGGGGGGGGGTGTAATTTGAGTGAATGTTGAAGTTATGTTTCTTTTTGCCCCTGAAGATACTATCATGTTATGTTTACACAATATACAGCATTTTTAAAAAAATAAACAATTCATTTTACACACTTTAAAAGTCACATTTGTCTTATTTTAATAGTTTAAAGAGACATTAAGGCTTTTTGTGGTCATAACAGGGTTAAAGTTCATCGTGATCTACCAGCGTCCCAAAGTCAGTTATCGTGCTGACTTTAATGAAATCCATTCTATCCATTATCTCACTGATAGAGAGACGACCATCCTGAGAATGAAAGCAAGGAAACAGACACAATTTGGAAAATGCAGAAGGGAAAGATTTAGTTTGGAAACAGAGGGTGACTATTAAAAATTATTTCATAAGGTTTTGTGAGTAACAGCTACATCACCTATCAGAATGCAATGCATTCTTTGTGAGAACACAAATTAAACCCCAGTCCAAAATTATTTAAAAAAAACCAACATGGCTTTATTTAGAATTCACAGAGAGAAAAATGTTCCACCAATACAGTGTCAATCACTTTTGTCTCCTCCCACCTACTGAGTCCCGCCTCTCCTTCCCTCCCTTTTTGCTCTGGCTTCATTTCTTTATACCCATTTTCATGTGAGTGGTATGCTGAATGTGAAATCACACACTGCTAATGTGAAATGTACTTTGTAACAGTCAAAACAGGCCTGTTACATTGAATACTGAAACTGGCCCTGTATTCAGTGCTGAATTCCTGAGCATCTCTCAAGTGGAAGATGTATGTCTATTTCCTCACAATATAAGCAAGCTGGAGTGTCTGTGAATGTAAGTGTTCATCATAATTTTGTTGCAAAAATGTAATGTGTTTGACAATAAATAAAACATTTATCTGTCTCAGTAAGATTCTTATCTTCATTGACATAGGCCCTGTCCCAAATGGCACCCTAAACACTCACGGTCTTCCTACGAGTCCGCACTTTTGTGACGTAATGCCGTCATAATGGAATGACTGTCGGTAAGAAATTCTCTGCCACGGAGCTCGCACAAGTGCGGGCTCTGCAAAAGTGCACATCGAGGGCACATACCGACCGCAAAAAGGGGCGCTCGCAAGCACCCTTCTGAGACTTAAAATTGACAAATGGGACATCCTACGGTCTTGTAGACTTAACGGACGTGCACACGGCAGCCATTGTAAGTCCACAAGACCGAAAGTGCTATGAAGTGTGCCATTTGGGACAGGGCCTCAGAAGCTTGAAGCCTAACCCCTGACCTTTGACCCTGGAAATGTTCCTACCCAACAGCCAATGAAGATTAGCTATCATTTTCATATTCAGTTTCCTATCTTCTCACCAACACCCAAAATATACTGCCCTTCCCCTCTACCCAGACATGCTAGCATTAAAGCTCATCGTGTCTTTTAGTGAGATCCTCTCCGTAATTGGTCGCCTGGCTCCCAACAAACATGTTCCAATTTTCCAGAATCTCCTTCTTTGTGATTTTGTCATCCTGGTTAGTCAATTACATGAAGCAGATGGAAGTCCATTGTGATTCATTGGTAGCAAATTAAAAAAAAAGACAAGAGGTAAAGATTAATTAAAAATTGATTTGATTATTATTGCCATTTATGCATTATTGCGAACTAATGACGCCACCCATATGTACACCCAGTGAATGTCACTTACGTTGTCTTTATCAGTTTCGTGAATGAGATGCCGGGCCTCGTTATCAGCATGATCCACCTCTCCAGGGAGGATCCAATGAGATACTTCATTGGCATCAAGGAAACCGTCCTAACAAAAACAAACAGATCATGAAACTTGAAAGAATAACCCGGAACCTCTCCCAGGTGATGCTGATAGTTTTTTTTTTCCCCCCACTGCATACCTTATTCATGTCTCTGAACTCTGAGAAGTGTTTCTTTTCTTTTGTGACCCAGTCTGGTTCATTCTCTCCATTTTCAGGGGTGAACATGTCCCCTAGGGTCAAAAGGAACACGTGCACATATTTTCAATTTAGTTTGACACAAAATATCAGTTCTAATGTATGTTTTTTCCAGGAAAACACTGTGGAAGTTTACCAATGTATTCCTGCAGATCAATCTTGCCATCACCATTCTTGTCAATGTCTTCAATTGTTTCCTGTAACATTGAGGGATAAAAGTTTAGTGATCTATTCCAGTGCTTCTCAAGTGATTTGTTCTGACAAATATTCTTCTATTCATCTATCTATCTAACTAATCTATCACTTGGCCATTTTTTCCCCAGCTTATGTCATGTTAACAGTTTTTCATATTGTTGGCCTATGCAGTTTATGGTAATATTAATATATTTCAATGTTTGAAAAATTATTTTAAGGACATTTTTTGTGTATTTTATTTGGATAAGTGGCACACTTATCCAATGTCAAGGCAAAATACCACAGGTGAATAGGGTAAAAATGTTAACTAATAGACATCACCAGTTGATCACTTACATTAACAATTGCAAAAGTTTTCTGAAATGTCAGTAAATTTTGGATATCTTATTAATTTATTCAAGTATTTTGAAATGTGAATCATATATTAACAAACCCTTCTGTAAAAGACCTTTGGAATATAAAGGAAAAAATATGCACTGTAATTGAAATCTACAGATGCAAAAATGTCTTAATGTCCCTCTTTCATTATATTCATCCGTCCCTGCCTCCATTATCACCTCACCTGTATCACAATGTGTCTCATGTAGTCAAACTCCTCTGGATGGAGGAAGGCAGTGAACTCTTCTCTTGTAGCGATACCGTCCCCATCCCGGTCTGCGGAATTGAACCGTCTCTCATCTCTAGTGAGCATGGCTTTGTAACTGGCCTTATCATCTATATCATCAAACTCTACATCTGGAATACAGCAACATAGTAAGTCAACCATTAATATTCTTGACTTCTGCACTATGTATTGGAGTTTATTTGTCCAACAAATATTTGTCCAACATTTTTTGTCTATTTCACCTGAAATAATAATTTTTCCTAAATACAGTATCTTTCTGCAAAGATGTTGCACTATTGTTATGGATAATAAATATACAAGCCGCTTTTAAACAGCTGTTTCTCATTAAACAATTAGCCACCACGGCCAAATTCAAAAGCTTGTATTAATTACCCATATAATATCCGTAGGTGGTGTTCTTATACTCAGTCCATCCAATCTTCCCATCCTTGTTCTGGTCGTACTCTTTCCAGTGCTTGTCCACGTTCTCTTCAATGTACCTCCTCTGCCTGTGCTTGATCCAGTGGTGTAGCTCAGCATGACTGACAAAACCATCCTTATCTGTGTCAATCTTATCCACAATCTTTCTGCATGGGGAATATAAAAAAAAAATACAAAGTAAGACACACGATAATATTATTATTCTCCTATTTCCTGTATCATTCTCACATATTTATTTTTACCCTAGTCTCTCTTTGCTCTCCTCCGGGCTCAGCTGGTCAAAGGTCTTGGCTTCCTCTTTGCCCAGGAAGGCCTCGTGGTCATACTGAAAACCATGGGCATCATCGTGAGCATGATCACTGAGGTCAGGCTTATGATGTACACGCTTCTCCTGCGCAGGCACAGCAACTGTGACCCCGGCAAACAGGGCAAGAGTCCCCAACAAGAGCAGCTGCATATTCTCCCTAAAGAGTGTGTAAGAAAGAAATATTTTATTAATTCTTTCTGGCCTGAAAAAGTATGTTTTACACTGACACAAAGTCATTGTGCTTAGCAATGAAAATTAAACTTTATCTTCAATGGTCTCATTCAATTTTAAACTAAATTATAGAGCATAGACATCTTATTTAAACTTTCAGAATAAGCATCAACTATTTTATTTTAAAGAATAAAAATAAAAAACAAAAACAAATGTATGATAATGTTTTGTATTAAGCAGCGATTTACAGCAGATAATGACTATTGAATGAACTGTACTGGCAGTAAAAATTGTTTACAAGTTTAAAATGCAAATATTTTTCATCATAACTTGTAGAAGTGACTTACCAAGCCTGCAGTGATTTCTGCTTGAGTACACCCTGAAGTTGAAGAGTACGCGTTGGCACTGTTCTTTAAAGTGCACGTAAAAGTAGGCGGAGCAGCCATGTTACGTGCCCTCAAAAATGTTTTATTGACAGGAAAAATAGCCAATCACAAGACTAAAGCAGGCGGGGCCGAGGAAAATTCCAAGTTCTACTGGCTGCAAAACGCCACGTTGACACGCGAACGCGCATCACAGAGCCAGGCGCGTTTTGGCAAACTGGGAAAAAAGTTTTAAGGACAGCTCATCTTTGACAGAAATATTGTATAGATTGCGTTTGGACTGATGCATTAATGGAAATAAATAAAGTTACATGCATGTTAAATAATCTTAATGTAACATGCAAACTGTTTTTCGTTAAGTCTTAAAGGCGCAAGTTCATATTCTGGTCAGTGGTCTTTTAATTTACTTATACGCCTAAAATAGGTAAATAGTAATAATTTAAATACTATTTAAAGGTGTTGAGCGCCCATGTCGTTTTGTAAATTAAGTGTTAATAGATTTTTTTGCGTGATATAGTGTTAATATTGCCGCAATTACAAACGTTATTTCAGACTCGAGCTCAAAACAGTTATTCTTCAGAATCTTCTAGAAAGCCTCAAGTCATTTATCATTGTCAGATCACACAAGTTGTGTTAGGAAAAGATAGCCTACATTTGGTCCTTGGTCTATACTTTTTTTTCTTATTGTAAATCTCATCAAACATGTAACCTATTACACTTGTTTTAAAGTTAATTATTTAAAACATGCTTGTATAAATGCCCTCTACATGACTCTATTTTCAAAACAAATAAATAAATCTGTGGCGATTTGAAATTCAAAAGATTTTGGGGTCAGTGTGTAGTCAGGAAAACTGAGATCATCACTTTTTTAAATACTCAGAAAATATTTAGCACGAGAGCTGTATGTATAATAACAACAATAATAGCCTTTTTTTGAAATTAACCTATTCAAATCTTTGAAATCTTCCCCTTTTACCCAGTAGGCAGTTATTACTAAAGCTTTAATGCTCTTTTTCTTTTTTTCTTTACTGCACAGTTGGCATGCACTTTCAGATGAATGCAATAAATTATTACAACAAAAGACAACTGGCTAAAATGTACTCAAATCAAAATTCATTATATTTTATTCAAGTTTTATACCTTATTTTTATGTGTTTTATATACTTTTCACTGCTGTTCTTGAAACATATTATTGGATTAAAATCTTGTTCAAATGGACGTTAAAGCACGATATGTGCGATTTTTGGATTAAAATATTCAAAAACCACTAAAACAGTGTTATATATTTTGTTGACTTGTGTACGTACATTATCCCAAATCTTTCCAAGAATGTTTAAATCCAGAGAACGTCATACCCGCGTTACCGCCGATTTCTGGTTTTATTTTGTAGAAACCATGGAAACACCAAAGACGCTTTAATATATTACATGTTTTATCAGACAAGGGAACAAATGTTTTGATATATGTATAGACAGAAAACGAATTATTGTTATATAACTCAACACGTTTAGTCTTATTGTTTAAATCTAATTTTCTTAATTTTCCGCGAGTAGCCTATCATGTTATTACCATGCCTCAGAGAAAAACACTATTTTGTGAAGTAGCTAACATAGCAGATGAAGCTTTATTTTTAGTAACACAGCATTTTCTCCATCATACAAAACATTTTTATTTAATTGCATGCCATTTAGCAGCACAAGCCATCCAGCATTTATTATATTCTAAAATCGATCTTACTGCAGTGTCAAGTGTCTCACAGCATTCGCTCGGCAGCAACACAGTCAAATGTATCTAATATGATAAACAGCGCTGCGTTACCCCTCATATGTTTGACTGGAAGAAGCGGAAGCGGCGACTGCGGCATAATAAAAGTTTCGCTGCTCTCGAGCCGTGTGTCGCGATCGTCTCTCATTATCAATCGCTCCAGCGGCCTCGTTCAGCTCCAACATCACTCGGCCCCGCTCTGCTTCATACTACAGTAACGTTAATAATCTCATCCATGAACATGATTTCTGCCTGAGTCCCATCCCAATTCTTTTCCACTGGCTGTGAGGTGAAGACGACATCAAGCTATGCCTTTGTTTTGAATAGGCGACATCTAGCGGTGGAAAAACTACATACTGTGCCTTTAAAGTTATGCATTTGGCAGCCGCTTTTCTCCAAAGAGACATACACTCAAAGTATGTTATCAGTATGTTCCCTGGAAATCAAACTTAACCTTTGTTTTGCTATTGCCATGCTCTGCCACTAGAGCTAAAACGATAAACAAACATACATGGGCCCACCCTTTACTGTTTAAGGGTTTGGGGTCAGTAAGACTTTTTTCTAAAAATAAATATTCAGCAAGGATGCATGAAATTGATCAAAAGTGACAGTAAATACATTTATAATGTTACAAAAGATTTCATTTTCAAACAAATGCTGTTCTTTTGAACTTTTTGTTCATCAAAAAATCCTGAAAAAAAAAAATTATTTCAGTTTACAACAAAATTACCACAAAAATAATAAGCAGCACAATGAATCATGTGACACTAGACTGGAGTAATGATGGTGAAAATTCAGCTTTTCCATCACAGCAATAAATTACATTTTAAAGTTAATTAAAATAGAAAACATTACTTTTTTTTTCAATATTACTGTTTTTACTTTATTTTTGATCAAACAAATGGTGAGCATAAGACATTTCTTTAAAAAAAAAAAAAAATTAAACATTTTACTGACCCCAAATTTTTGAACAGTAGTGTATGCATATAACTTTATGAATAAAGTACTTTTGGCATTCTGCAGAAACCGACAAATCTTTGAATACTTTTTTGCATCCACTTTCTACATTATCCTGCTTAGATCCTGCAATAAAAAATGCTTGCACCTCTGGATGCTAGGACCTGTGCCACTTAGTAGTGTCTACTTCTACCTCCTTCAACTTTGTCGCCTCCTTATTCTGTTGTTTCTCGACCCCTCATCCTCCCTCACATCTTTTCACGTAACTTTTCACACCTGCCCTCTTTCTTTACCTCTTTGTCTCTCTCCAGACATATACAGCGTTTCGTCCCTTGGTCCTCACCCCTTTTTCTCTCTCTCTGAGTATGTGTGTGTCCCCTCTCTTCTCTCTCTTTGCCTGTGGCTGTGTGTCTAGTACCATGGAGCAATTGAAGGTGACAGGGCCAGAGAGAGAGGAGGGGAGAGGGAGGACGTGGCACTCTGTAGCCTGGGGGCACACAACAACACACAGAGAGACAGAGAGAGAGAGATGGTAAAGGAAATAGGAGGGCAGAGACGACAAAATAAGGAAGAAGACAAGTGCTCTGGAACCAAACGGATGACACAGAGTGATGGAGAGGCTGTGGGCCTAATGAATTATTCGTAATTGATGCATTAACATCAGTGCCTCTGCCGGATTTTGGCGTCACACACAGGATATCAAGTACAACACTTTCTCCTTTACCACATATACATGCACTCTCATACATGTACACATGTTTTTTTAAGAACTTGATGTTAATTTGTCCCGGCATTGTTGCTATGGTGACCTCTCTTCCCCCTCCCCCCCAGCAGAGAGAGAGAGAGGGTGACAGGGATGAACTAACAAGACACTGAAAAAATGTGCCCCGAAGGAGCGTACGCTCACACACCAGCACACATAATAAACGCACACTCAACGTCACATTTGTGCAACACACTGACACTAAATATTAACAACATTTTATTAGGGTCCGTTCTCATTTGCTTCATTTTTGTAACTGTTTCAAAAAGATGTTTCAGAAAGATGCTCTTCATCTTCCATTGTGTTTCAGTTCAAATCTTCCGTCTATTTTCCATGTCATTGTCTTTTTCCATGAATTCTCTGAACGAGTGACAAAGAAGGAGACGTAGGTATGGGGGGAGGCGGATGAGAGAGGAAGAGAGCGGAGGGTTTTGTCAACCGGAAATAAATAAAGCTGGCACCCTCCTTCTCCTCCGCCTCCTCTGTCTCTCTTTCTCGTGCCCTCCGTGTCCCCCTTCCTTGGTTTTTTTTCTACAAGGATACATCCATGGCCTCGTTATGTCTTCCCTTTTTCTCTCTTTCTGTTTCAGTTCCTTCGCTATCATGCGTGTACTGAACGAAACTCCTTGTGTTTTTGTTCATGCCGTGACAGTGTCCGTTAACCTGATGTAGCTTGTCACATTAAAGGGATAGTTCACCCCAAAATGAACATTCTGTTATCATTTACTCACACTCATGTCATTCCAGACCCATGTGATGTTATTTCTTCTGGAACACAAAAGGAGACATTTAGCAGAATGTTCAAGCTGCTCTTTTCCATACAATGAATGGTGTGTAAATGGTGACCAGTGGCATTAACAGTAAAATTAACAGTAGTCCACATGACTCTTGCACTATATTCCATTTGTTACTTTATTTTAAAGGGTTAGTTCACCCAAAAACAAAATTTCTGTTATTAATTACTCACCCTCATGTCGTTCCACACCCGTAAGACCTTCGTTCATCTTCGGTTGCTTTCTATGGGAGATAAAAACCTCTGGTATTTCTTCAAAAATATGAGAGGTTTTTTATCTCCCATAGAAAGCAACAAAATTTCCGCATTCAAGGTCCAGAAAAGTAGTAAAGACATCATTAAAACAGTTCATGTGACTGCAGTGGTTCAACCTTAATGTTATGAAGCGACGAGAATACTTTTTGTGCGCAAAAAAAAAAACAAAAATAACAATTTTATTCAACAATTTTCTGACGCGGGAGCCGGCCAATAATAAGTCGGCGTTCTTACGTAGAACCTGGAAGTGCTGCACTGTGTCTTCAATGTAAACTGCTTAGGAGAATGACAGGGAAATTGTTGAATAAAGTCATTATTTTTGTTTTGTTTTCGTGCACAAAAAGTATTCACGTCACTTCATAATATTAAGGTTGATCCACTGTAGTAACATCAACAGTTTTAATGATGTCTTTAGTACCTTTCTGGTCCTTGAATGTGTTAATTTCAGTGCTTTCTATGGAGGATAACCGTATTTCATCAAAAATATCTTAATTTGTGTTCTGAAAATGAACTAAGATCTTACGGGTGTGGAACGACATGAGGATGAGTAATTAATGACATTATTTTCAGATTTTTTGGGGGGGTGAACTAACCCTTTAAGGTGACATTGTTACAGTAACTATACAAATAAGTACTGAGTAATATTAATTAACATGTTACTTCACTCAGTGAATAGTTCTTAAAAGAACCATTTTTTTCTAAGTGGTAAGAGCATTTTAATAATCTAAAGAACCCTTTTCAACTGTAAAGAACCTTTTGTGCAATGGAAAGGTTCCATGGATCCATAATGTCATTAAAGAACCTTTCATTTTAAGAGTGTACTAGTGTTAAGGTTAGAGGTAGGGGGGTTTTAATGATGTGAAATTTTAGATGTGTACATCTACTCCAATTAGTAAACTCTGTTTATAGACATAATACCCTAGATTTGATAGCAGAAAAACAGTGTCTCCAAGGCTCTTCTTTGTCCAAGACAACATTTCCTCCTGTCTAGACTGATATGTACTTCTGTTGTAATAAAAATAAGTAAACTCATGTCAGTGTAATCTTGTACATATTTTCGCATTGTAGTTAAGAATCTATTATTATAACCACATTTGAATAATTTTAAGACTTATTGGGGGTGCCCTGAAAGTTTGCGATGCCCCCTAGTGGGCCCCGGCCCCCTGATTTAGATCTACTGCTTTAGAGTGCATGCATGAAAAGAAGAAGAAAAAAACCCCTTTGCTTCATAATTCACAGATTGTAGGCCTAATACTCAAAAGATGAAAACAAAAACCTCTTTGATCCTTCTTACCTCCAGTGGGAATTTGAGGTCTCATATTTATTCGACTTTTCCCCTAGGTTGAACCTTTCAGCTAGCACCAAAATGGTCATGCTTGTATGTAATGTTGGCTGAGTCTCCTTTATAAGAACAGCAAATCTCTCTCTCCCTCTCTGTTTTTCTCTCGTATTTTAACGTGTCACAGGCTCTTTGGTTTTAAAGTTAATCCAATAAAATATGCAAATATAGCATTGGGATTGTGACAAAGTGCAGTGGAGGGTAAACATGCCATATACACTCTGACGTGTGTGTGTGTGTAGAAGAAGAGAGGCCCTTGCACGCAGGTCTGAAAGTGTCTACTCATGTTTGCATGTAATCATACTAGCAAGCATGCAGTGTACAGAGAACTACGGAGTAATGTGTGAAGTTTCTCTTCTCATGAGAATGAGTGTCTTGATTTAAAATACAAGAATATAAAGGTCTGTTCATTGTGTTTATTATTATTTAAATAGTTTAATTATGTTCAAATATGTTAAATATGTTTAAATATGTTTATTTTGGGAACTATTAGGCACCAGTGCCATTTTAAAAGCTTAAAGAAAATACTAAAATTAAAGTACTTTCCAAATTATATGATGTGAGAATAAATCTCTTATACTCACCAAAGCTGCATTTATTATTACAATGTAATTATTACGAAATAACTTTTTTCTATTTGAATATATTTTAAAATGTGATTTAATCCTGTGATCAAAGCTGAATTTTCAGCATCATTACTCCAGTCTTCAGTGTCACATGATCCTTCAGAAATCATTCTAATATGATGATTTGCTGCTCAAGAAACGTTTCTTATTATTACAGTTGTACTGCTTAATATTTTTGTGGAAACCACTTTTTTTCATAATTTTTGGATGAATAGGATGTTCGAAAGAACAACATTTATTTAAAATAGAAATCTTTTGTAATATTATGTCTTTATTCTCACTTTTGATCAGTGAAATGTGTCCTTACTAAATAAAGGTATTAATTTCTTTTTCTTACTGACCCCAAACTTTTGAACGGTAAAAGCAAAATTTGAACAATAACTTGAAAATACTACAAGATCTAGATTCATTTGTTGTATATTTGCTGAAGTCAGACATTTTTCTGGTCCCAAACAGCTGTTATATGTCACTTGTCTGAGAAGCGTTTGACTACTTTATGAGAAATCAGAGGGTTAATGCTTCATTTATATCAATATATCAGGATTTTGATTACTTCAGAGGAACATATTTAAAGAATCTGAAGGGAAAATAATAAGTTAATTACTTTTATTGCTTTTATATATTGGGGTCTTTATAGGACCCCTAGTAGATCTCAGCGGTGCGGAGGGTTAAACTATCACTGACCGCCAGGCGTCATAGAGCAGGTGCATGATCTGAAGCTCTCTCACAGCTCTTAGGTTAGCCATTTTTGGAAGTCCGTATCTACAAACAGCAAACTGCCTTTGTGAGACTTTAGAAATAGCTTTACGTCTCCTCTTTTTCAGTCATTTTTTTGCCTCCACCTCTCTCTCTCACTTCATCACCCCTTTTCCTGGCATTAAGTCCAGACCTGACACTGACACTGACTCTGTGTGTCATCCCTCTCTCTCTCTTTCCCTCTCTCCCTCATTGCTTCAAGGACCAGAGTGCCTGCAGATGCATTTCTCTGTAGCCCACTACCCCTCCCTCGCCTCCTCTCTTTCGCCCTGTCTAACTCTCTCCATCTTTCTCTCCCTTTCCTCTCCTCCCATGCTCTCTCTTCTCTCTCTCTCTTGATCACAGTCTAACATTAACAAAGCGAGAGAGCAGAGAGAAGGAGAGAGGGATGAACAGAAAGTGATAGAGACACTGAGCAAGTGTGGACCACTTTTACAATTCATTCATCTACCAGGTGAGTCTCCTGCCTTCACTGCCGACACAACAATTGAGAAATTAACAGAATCATAACTCTTTTATATTGGAAATAACATATACAGATTGAGGAAAATGATTGGTTAATTGTAGAAAGGTTATGGCAGACTTGACCTTTGACATTTTCTGTTTTGCACACAGCAATATTTTTGTGTGATACCACCAGAGGCAAAATTTAAATAATTTAAATGTGCTTATATTTATCTTAGCCTTAGAGTCATACAAAGTCATATTCAATTAATTAATTTAAATGAGTGAAAACTTGTTCACCTTTTCTATACGTCAATATCCATGACAGCATTATTTTATCATTATAAATGCATTGAATATTGTATATTATTATATAGATATGTCAGCACATGTTGTGTATAAAAAGAGCCCCTGTATGTGGTTTGTATCAATATTTAACTGTTCATTTCCTGGGCATATTCAAGCTATGATATTATTTATTTTATTTACTTATTTTACGTATTTTTTAAATAACTCAAATTGTACAGGGAGTTTTTTTTTTGTTGGCATTATTAATTCAACAACATGTAGTAATAAATTAAATATAGTTTTACATTTTTCTGGCACCCTAACCTGTGCTGTTTTGCTACATGTCACTTCTTTATTTTTTGTTTCTCCGTCCGTATCTGTGTATTTCCCTCTATTTAGTGGTCCTATATCACTTTTTGTCTTTGAGGGCCATGTTTTATTCTCAAAACCCATGCAAATATAATCATGCAAGCACTTCTACACCATCTTTAATGGCTAGATCTGTAGTATTTATGACGACGGCCTCCTTTCCGTGTATGTTAGTAGTTTTACATGCAGAACTAAGTGGAACCACAGATATTTTTTTGGCCTCTTCAACGGTATTCATTTATTTAGCTGAATGGTGTTCTATAAATTATGTGCAGGTGCTGGTTTTTTTGTGATATAAATACACACACATTTCAGTTGGTGGCTTCACGCCTCCATTTTCATACTGTTTTTTGTTGTGTAGTCAGAGTTTGTAGTTGAAAACGTGGATTGTGTGCCATTGTGTGCGGTGTATCTATAATTATCTCTTTGTTTTGTAGGAGTGTGTCTCTCTCTGTTGTGTAGAGCCTGTGTGTGTCTGTGTATTGTTGTTAACATTAGTTGACAGTATTACTCTCTCCAGTCATGCGTGTGTGTACGACCATGTCAGACTAGATGTTCTGTACTTCTTAATTACTTGCTGTGTGTGTGTGTAATGAACTCTGTGTGTGTGTCTGTGGGGGGTGTGTGTGTACATGTGAAAGATATATAAAGAGATAGATAGATAGATAAAGAGACAGTAAAATACAATAGTGACCCATACTTTAAAGACATCAGATGTGTCATTCTATGAATGTTAATTAGATATGATGATTTTTTAAAGTACATTTTACATTTGCCTGTTTGGCAAATAATGTTTTAAGTATTAATAAATTGCATTGTGCCATCTTAAGTCAAATTAACACATTTTTATGCCTATTATAGTTAAAACTTTAGAATAGTAACAGGGTTAACATTTAACTGTTTAATTCAACATTTCAAGCCTTTGATTACTGGTAATTTTATGTATAATCACGTTTAAATTATCAGTTGTTTGCTTTTTAAAATCATAAAATACAGGGTTGATATTTTAAGGTATACATAAAACATAAGATGAATGACAGTTAGTGGACTTGAACTTGTCGTTGGAAAGTTAATTTCTGAAAGGACAATGATGTCATTACGACAAAGTTATTTTAATCTATAGAATTACTTTAAAAATTGAGAAATTTGATAATAACAGGGTTGGCACAAAACTGAAACTTAGTTTTTTATTAAGATGCTAAAATGCTAGCATATATTTTGTTTTCAAAAACTGTGCGTGGCTGCTAACAATGCAAGGAGAAGCTGAAAACACAAGACTGAGGGGAGGCCCAAAAAAACGGATCATTATCCACCTTATTTTTAAACGCGGAAGTAAGGTGTTTTCTGTGAATGTGCGAGACTTCTGATTTACTAGCCGCTACAGGGAAATAATGAGAAAAATATTAAAGTGCGGTAAACTGTAAAACTATTTGCGCTAGAAACCATTGTGTTTATAATTAAGACAATACATTAAAATAATATGGTAAGAAACACCAGTTTGCGATATCAAGCAGCATAACGAGCTGTTTGTACAGCTAAAAATAACAGAGCACCGGACACCGGAAGCCAGACCCATTAAAATTACAAATGGCCGCGCCACCTGAGAAATACGGTGGATAGAAAATTTAAATAAATAAATAAAGCTACTTGATGTGTTTAGATATATGTTAATACACAACAAAATTTGGCATCAACTGTTCATTGTTAAAGTCCTTTTTTTACCCATTTGCATACGAGAGAAAACCATAGGAGAAAACACCGTTTTGAATGACCAAGATCTGTATATCCTCAGTTACAATACATCAACTTAATCAGCAACATTTTGTATTTTTTTTTTTTAATTCTTAAAGAGAGAGAGATTGAAAGTATGAAATATGAGAAATGTTTATACTGTATATAAATACTGAATTTCTTGTATTTCTTTCACAGTTTTACTTCTTTCGTCCTTCATTCAGGGTTGGAGTGGTCTGGATGATAGAAGGAGAGGGTCAGTGTTTTCTCACAGGTGACATTTAATGTATGAGAATCTGACCATGCTGAACTTACAAAACGGCTCCAACTGGACTGGCCCAAATAACTGGTACCACCCGGCTGACACCATCACCCCTCAACACGGAACAGGTATGTGAGCTGTAGTGATTTATCTCTGTATCTATTAGGCTAGTAAAGCACCTCAGCGTGTGAATGTACACTGAAAGTGTATGTGTGCCTGTGTTTGTGAAGTCAGCTTTGGGGTGAACCAGCAATTCTTATACTTGACTGAGCACAAACAGAGGGTGCCAACAGCTACACCATCAGCCACACATGTACACCCACATCCACATACAAACACGGCAGTCTCTGGCCTTGACATCCTCTGTTTCATTACAGGAAGGCGGAACTAAAGCGAGCAGACATTAGACACAGAATTAGATGCCCATAATACAGTTGCTGCTCATTCACACATACGCAAATAAGGTCAAACTGTCAAACACAAGATGCTGCGCTGCTCTAGAATCACACAGTCTTCAAAGAGACAGTTCTGTCTATATAATAACACACACGTTTGCACACTGAAATGCAGTACTCTTACAAGACTCTCTAAAGTTTAATGTTTTTTTCTCTCTCTCAGATGGTTGTGTGGAAGATCTGAATGTGCAGATGGCCGGAGCAGGGGAAGGAGTGGTGCAGGGAGAGAGGGATGAGGTGGACGAGTCGCAGCTACACCTGCAGCTAAAGAGGAAGCTGCAGAGGAACCGCACCAGCTTCACCCAGGAGCAGATCGATGCCCTGGAGAAAGGTGTGACTCAAAGCGCTGGCTCAAACTGAGCTTTCCATGCAAAATAATCTCAGTCCTAGAGAGGATAGATACACATAACCATTGTTTACTATAGTAAATCATGATAACAGGGTTGAAATTGCAATAAAATAATATAAATGGATAAACAATGAGTGGACATTAACTTGTCATTGATGAGTTATGAAGTCATTATGAGAAAGTTATTTTTATCTATAGAATAGGTCATTACTTTAAAATTTGAGAATTATGATTATAACAGGGTTGGCACAAAAATAAGGTTTTGTTAATGTTTTTGTTTCCATGTATTTTGTATAGGCTATTTCGCAAGGAGAAGCCAGAAACACAAGGACTATAAGGAGAAAATTAATATTTTAAAAAACTTAAGAAAATTAAGAAAAACTTAATGAATTTTGCTGATGTGTTTACAAAAATGTTTTTTTGTGCCATTATTTACTCACCCTCATGTTGTAGCAAACCTGTTTGACTTTTTCCTTCTGAGAAACAAAAAAGAAGATATTTAAATCTCATTGTTTTTTCTTCCATACAATGAAAGTCAATGGGGTCCAAAGTTGTGTTCTGTACAGAAGAAAGTAAGTCATACAGGTTTGGAACGACATGAAAAAATGATAATTTTTGGATGAACTATCCCTTTAATATTCACAATATGCAATTATGCTTATACTAAATGTTTGTTAAGTCTTTTAAATCTGTTTTCCAGAGTTTGAAAGGACTCATTACCCAGATGTCTTTGCTAGAGAGAGACTGGCCGCAAAGATTGATCTTCCAGAGGCTAGAATTCAGGTTCTTATGAAGTATTTTTATAATCTTCTTTGAGATTTTAATTGTGTTAATGCTGAAGTGCCTTTAAACAATACAAAAAGACACTGTCCATTATACACTGACCCATATTGGGTGATTGACAGGTATGGTTCTCCAATCGGAGAGCTAAGTGGAGAAGGGAGGAAAAGCTGAGAAACCAAAGGAGATCAGGAGGCACCAGTTCCTGTTCTCAGACACATACTCCCTTGAGCACATCCTTTAACTCCCCTGTATATCACTCCCATCATAGCAACAGCTCAGGTATGTCTCTTTTACATGTACAGCTTTGCTTAATAATTGGCGGCTAGATTTCTCCTTTGTTTTTTTCTCCTATTTTCATGCATAGTAAATTGGTGTTTGTTTCACTCTGTCCTGTTTGTTACTACTCTTTCCTCAAACTTCAATTCAAATATCAGTGTCAAAGTTCTTTATTGCTATTATTACAGTATTGCCAAAGCATCAATAAACACAAAAGAAGTAGTAGTAGTAGTAGTAGTAGTAATGAGCTGATTTTTTTCCTCTTCTGTTCTCTCATATAAGGCTCAATGCACAGTCGGAGTGATTCGTCTCTCTCAGCCTATAGCTCTCTGTCTGTCTTCTCCAGTATGCAGGTAATTCATGACCTCCCTTGCATATCATAGTACCCTAATAAGGGTCAGACACATAATGCACATATTTGTAATTCTACATCAGCATTTGAAAGTGTACTCAGTAATTTTTGTTTCTGCTATGACTTATAGGCTAATACTGACACCTAGTGGTGCCCAAAAGTTTCATGTTACAAATGCCACTGTATTAAAAGTGATAATTCACAGCTAAATTAAAATTATGTCATCGTTTACTCACCCTCATGTTCCAAAACTGTATGAATTTCTTTGTTCTGTGGAACATAAAAGAGCGTATGTTTTTTTACCCCATACAATGTAAATCAATGGTCACCAAAACTGTTAGGTTACCAAAATTCTTCAAAATATCTTCTTTTGTGCTCTGTAGAAGAAAGTCATACAGTGTTGGAACAACATGAGAGCGAGGAAATGATCATTTTCTTCATTTTCTTTTAGTTCACCCAAAAATGAAACTTCTGTAATTAATTATTCACCCTCATGTCGTTCCACACTCGTAAGACCTTCGTTCATCTTCAGAACACAAATTAAGATATTTTTGATAAAATCTGATGGATCCTGCATTGACAGCAAGACAATTAACACTTTCAGATGCACAGAAAGCTACTAAAGACGTATTTAAAACAGTTCATGTGACTACAGTGGTTCAACCTTAATGTTATGAAGCGACAAGAATACTTTTTGTGTGCCAAAAAAACAAAATAATGACTTTATGCAACAATATCTAGTGATGGGCGATTTCAAAACACTGCTTTCATGAAGCTTCGAAGCTTTACAAATCTTTTGTTTCGAATCAGTGGTTCGGAGCGCGTATCAAACTGCCAAAGTCACGTGATTTCAGGGATTTTTCAGTGATTTACGAGGCTTCGTTACATCATAAGTGTTTCGAAATTTCAATGGTTCAACACTGGGGGGGCGCTCCGAACCACTGATTCGAAACAAAAGATTCATAAAGCTTCGAAGGTTTATGAAGCAGTGTTTTGAAATCGCCCATGAGGGTGAGTAATTAATAACAGAATTTTCATTTTTGGGTGAACTAACCCTTTAACGCTCTTGTCAGGCATGATTAGAACAGTCGATTCACAAATTACTTATATATGTACAGGTTCTCTTAATGAATCATTCAGAAGTACTCATGAATTTGTTGAATCCCCACATGAATGAAATCACTAAATTAAACAGAGGGGCTTTTTAAATAATAATAAAAAACGCTGCACTTTTAATGTACCCAATTAGCGTCTATTCAAAACAGTAGTATAAAAAAACTACTGTTTTAAAGTACAGTCAGCTACTGTATGTAAAATATAAACAATTTTATTCTATCAGGACAACTTTTATTTTTAATGTCTTAATTAAAAAAATATGCCCTCTCAAACATAATAGCATCCGCCTTTTTGTTTCTTTAAAACATGCAAAAGAGAGTGCTTTCTACAATAGTAAATAATGCAGATAGATATTCCAGTACACGCATCTATTACGCAACTGCAAGGTAAAAGTAGGCAGTGCTTTGAGTCGGCCTGACATTTTTTTATTTTTTTTTTATTGAAACAACAGTAGGGGAATACAAAGACATTTGAATATATAAAACAATTAAATCAAAATTCTGTATCTTATATCACAAAACAGTCACGTTTCTATTACATTAAGTATCCTTTTCAACAGCTTAGATGTCTTAACAGCTTTTCGATTGTTCTGTATTGATGTTAGAGAGTCATAAAAAATCTTCAAATCAGTGGAAAATAGTCTACCATTTGGTACAGTCGATATACATTTTGCTTTATGTATATGATATTTCCCTAGTAGTATAAGAAGTTTAATTATATTATTCAATTCCATTAAACCAGTATCACAATCCATAAACAAGACCATTACATCAGTTATAGTGACAAACTTGTAAAACAAGTCAAAAAGAAACATAGAAACTTGGGACCAAAATAATTTGGTATAATTACAACTGAAGAATAAGTGTACAATTGTTTCTGTTTCTTCTTTACAAAAACTACATAATGGCGAAAACCCTTCTTTAAATTTACTAATAAAATTGTTACATGGATAGTATCTGTTTATTATTTTAAAGTGAGTTTCTTTGACTTTATTAGGAATTACAAATTTATTTATATCTGACCACAAATTCTGAAAAACAAGGGAGTGATAATCCTGTTTCCACTTCACCATTGCCTTAGGTGAAACACTTTTTTCTCGAGTCCGCCTGACATTCAAACAAATTTAAAATAGTTTATGTAGCGCCCTCTGGTGTTTCTGCTGGAATATACACAGCCTGCTGTAGTTTCTAAAAATAAACACTCGCACGTATACAGCAGGTTTACAGTTCAACAGGTCAGTTTTACTCTATAAATCCCCTCCCTGTAGTCAAACAGATCAGCGTTATATTTATTGACATCATATTCAATCACGTCATAGCAACACAACCAGTGCAGTTTGTGTGTTGTTCTGACCTGATTGTGGCACATTGATCTAAAATACCATCATAAAAACTCCAGAGTAATCTTTTAATCTTCTATGGGGTGTTTCTTGATAAATAAATGAGTTTATTTATGAATATGCTGACACTATAAATGAAATGAGATTAATTTTATATCTTTATTTACCCTTCTCTTCTCTCTTTAGTCTTTGCCCTCCCAGTCAACTCCAACTTACTCTTGCATGTTACCTCCTTCTCCTTCTGCCCTTCCCCCTCTTTCTCGCAAATTTGACTCATCCTACACCTCTCCCCACCTTCCGCCCCCACCCACGGCGAGCACAAACACAGGTGAGTGCAGTTTTGTAACATACTCCACCCTCACACTGCATATGAATGCTGTAATCCACAGGCCAAAACACTGCATGAGGAATGAGTGTGTGAATGTAATTTAGCTTCTTTGTGGTTTCCTTTTGTGTTACAAATAAGTCGTCAGAAGTGGCCACATGTGAAGAATGCAATGATAACTCCCTGCTGTGTCTCTTTCAGGATTCTTTCCCGGTGTTTCCGCAGCAGGGCAGACTGCAGTTCAAGGCGGCGATCAGGAGCTGGGACAAGGTCTGAGTCAGTACTGGACAAGACTGCAGTAAACAACTCTTACAACCTTATCATTATCAGACAAAACCAGCAGAGCTTCAATCAGCAACTTTGAGCAAAATATTCAACAACAAAAAACCCTACTTATTTAGATGATTTACACATCAGGGAAGCAGACTATGTAAGCCATAATCCTGTATAAAAAAAGAAAAAAAAAGAAAAGATGTGGACCTCACAGACCTGCACAGGTGGAAGAGAAAATGGACTCCAGCATTTTTGACCTGCACCTTTATAGGCCTAGTCAGCACCATGCCAGACATTAACACAATGCCATTCTCAGATATTGGTGGTAAAACAGTACACATCTAAAAATGCCTCATGTTTATGCAACAAAAATGTATTGTTTAATTGATGTGCCAATTACAATCAGTATGACAGAACATGTGACCAAAATGAGGATGTTTTAAAACTGCATTTGTAGTTATACACTGCTGTTTAAAAGTTTGGGGTTGGTAAGATTTTTTTATTTATTTAATTTATTTATTAAGTCTGTTTTGCTCACCAAGGCTGCATTTCTTTGATCACAAATACAGTAAAAACTGAAGTTTTGTGAAATATTATTACAATTTAAAATGTTTTCTATTTAAAGGATTAGTTCACTTTCAAATGAAAATTACCCCAAGCTTTACTCACCCTCAAGCCATCCGTGTTTATGACTTTCTTCTTTATGATGAACATAATCGGAGAACTATAAATAAATATCCTGACGCATCCGAGCTTTATAATAGCAGTGAACAGGGTTCATGAGTATGAGCTGAAGAAAGTGTCTCCATCCACATCCATCCATCATAAATATGTGCTCCACACGGCTCCAGGGGGTTAATAAAGGCCTTCTGAAGTGAAGCGATGCGTTTGTTTAAAAAAATATCCATATTTAAACAAGTTATGAAGTAACATATCTAGCTTCCACCACACTGCCTACCGTATTCAATGTATGAAGAAAGTGTAAAACTCTCGCAGTTCAAAAAGCTTACGCTACGTCCTACGCCTTCCCTATTCAACTTACGGAAAAAGTGTAACCGACGCAACGCCAGTTTATGCTTTCTTCGCAACTTGAATATGGACGGCGGTGTGGCGGAAGCTAGATATGTTACTTCATAACTTGTTTAAATATGGATATTTTTTACACAAACGCATCGTTTTGCTTCAGAAGGCCTTTATTAACCCCCCGGAGCCGTGTGGAATATGTTTATGATGGATGGATGTGGATGGAGACACTTTCTTCAGCTCATACTCTTGACCCCTGATCACTGCCATTATAAAGCTTGGATGTGTCAGGATATTTATTAATATATCTCTGACTGTGTTCATCAGAAAGAAGAAAGTCATATACACCTGGGATGGCTTGAGGGTGAGTAAAGCTTGGGCTCATTTTCATTTGAAAGTGAACTAATCCTTTAAAATTTTCAGCATCATTACTCCAGTCTTCAGTGTCACATGATCCTTCAGAAATCATTCTAATATGATTATTTGCTTCTCAAGAAGAAACATTTCTTATTATTGTCAATGTTGAAACCAGTTGTGCTGCTTAATATTTTTGTGGAAACTGTGATACTTTTTTCAGCATTCTTTGATGAATAGAAACTTCAAAAGAACAGCATTTATTTAAAATAGAATTTCAGTAACATTATAAATATCTTTAATGTCACTTTTGATCAATTGAATGTCTTTTCTGAGTAAAAATATTATTATTATTATTTATTTATTTTTTTAAATCTAACTGACTCCAAACTTTTGAACCGTGTAGATTAATGGTATTAAAAATAATGGATTTTAGGATTAAAGTCTTTTATGAGCCTATCAGTTACCAGTCCATCACAGTGCTGACGTGGAGAAACCAATGACAATCAAGCTTAAACCTGAGCAAAGCAGTGACAATCAATCAAGTGCACAAAGTAGGATCAAAACTATATAAATATAAATCGATGTAGCCGATGACAATCAAAATACATTATTACATAAAGGCTGCAAAGACAATCAGACATACAACCGATCATGTGTAAATATACTGAAGTTAAACTAATGATTTATTTCTGTACATTGTTAAATGGACATTACTGTGTTTTGATTACTGGTTTATTTCACCACTCTGTAACATTCATAGTTTTTTTTCCCTGTCAGATCCCATGAACTCACTGTAGATTTGTATGTTTGAATGTGTGTGCATAAGAGAGAGAGAAACAGAGAGCCAGAGATAGGGAGAGTGGTAATGTTACTGTATTTATTATTAGAATTGTGAACATTTTAGTGTAAACCCTTTTGTGGAATAACTTAACATTGAAATAAAAACATTACAGTGAAAAGGAACATGCATTTGTGTGTCTGTGTTTTCCTTCATCATGCAAAGTATTTGTATTTATTCTTTGTGCATCTCCCATCTTCTATGACTTTCTGTTCTGTTTTTTTTCTCAAGAGTAACAGTAAATTGGTTCACTTGTGGCCGTTTGGATTGTGTTTACTTATTACTGTCACTGAACAGTAGCATTTCCTGCCTGTGTGCTGGTGGATTTCCTGTTTTTGTTACTCACATTACCACACCCATTGAAAATAATGTTCTGACATATTCTCACAGGGACTCAGATGCAGACAGCACAGGGGTTATGAATAACTTTGATGTCGTATCTATTTTCATCTTACATAGCAGAACACAAATATAGAAAATATGGACACTTGGTTATATATTTGTATATTAACCAAATATAGATTAAAATAAAAATCTGTTTGCTTGAATTTCTTACAGCCCTCACAATGCCGGAAACTGGAACGGATACACTTAAAGGTCTGACTCTGGCCATATCTGAGATGTATCCTCCAAATTTCCGGTGCACTACCCTTGATGAGTTTAATTAAGGCCGATGTTAACGAGCTGTGGAGGCTGAGGGGGCAAAAGCACGCAAATTCTCTGTCTGGGCAGAGGTCACTGTAATAGTCACGTCTCTTCTATTCCCATAAGGCCTCCAGTCCCCAATCAGAGCATGTTTTATCTAGTCTGTGTGAACATGGGGTCTCCTCCCTCAAATTCATCGCTCCATCTGTGCCCCTCCCTCTATCTGTTCATCTCTTGCCCTCTGCACACAGTCTTGGCCTGTGGTTCTCAAGTGAATAAACACATCCACTGTTTCTCATGCTAACTTCCTTGGAACAGCTGAATGTGACAGATACAAATTCTGATAGAGTTACAATATTGTCTATATGTTAAAAGAGTATTCCAAGTTAAGCTGTGTGGCATAATGTTGATTACCACAAAAATAAATTTTGACTTGTACTTGCTTTTCTTTTAAAAAGCAAAAATCTGGAGTACAGAGAGGCACTTACAATGGAAGCAAATGGGGAAAATCTGTAAATGTTCAAATACTGACTGTTTTGAAAATGAAGCCACAAGACAATATGCATGTTAACATAATTTTAGTGTGAAAATCTGCTTACTAACCATTTCCATGTTAAGTTATTTTCAATTTTACAATGCTGTCGCTAAGACAATATAATGCCGTAAAGCCTAAAATGATTGTAAAATTAATACTATTATTTTAACAGGTTTACAGCTAATAAGTTTTAATTAAGGTTTTAACTGATACTTTTATAAAATTATAAGCTTCACATTTATGGTTTTAAATCCTCCAGAACTTGGCCCCATTCACTGTCATACCATAACCTTGATTTGTTTATGTTAATTAACATTATGAATTTTGCATCATCATTTTAATTTTTTAAAGAAAGAACGTGCCGAAATGAGTTTTTGTGGGAATCAACAGTATACCATGAATGCTGCCGATTGAGCTTAACTTGGCAAAGGAATGTTCCAGATTCAATAAAACTCACTTAACATTACATGTACATATGTGACAGATGCTTTCTTTAAATCCAAAATGACTTAAATGTTGTGCACATGGCAGGTTGACCTAACTAATAAAAGTACAGATAGTAAGATGGCACACAGTTTAAATCATTGGGGGTCTTTTGCTCTGTGCTTAAAGCATCTAAAGCCAGCAGAGAAAACACACAATTAGAACTATCTAAAATCCATTTAATTTTGGAACAACAGCTAAAAGGCCACAACATAGATTTTTTTTCATAGAAAGGAGTAGCCATTTTGAACTCTGCATCACAGTCCACCAAGCACTTTGTGTGTGTGTGTGTGTGTGCGTGTGTGTGTGTGTGTCTCTCTGAGAGTTCTTTGCTGGTTTCCTGTCACAGAGGAAGTGCCTCACCCAGCTGTGTTGCTCCCTATTGGCTCACAGTCAGGAGAACAGTGATTTGGGGCTGATAGGGTGGCCGAGCGAGGGATAGATAGAGCGAGTCCGGAGCGAAGAGAGGGAGAAGCAGTCAGGACAGGTCAGAGGGTAGGCAGGAAGAAGAGCGTGCACAGCTAAATTAAGACAGACAAGATGAAGAGAGCAAGTGAAGGAGGGTGCAGACTCAAAAGCATATCATCTCTGCTAAAGAGGAAATAACTCTGAGGTAAGACATCTGAGAGCAGATGAAGCTTCAGAGAAGAAAAAATAGTTGCACGGACAGATTTGACGAGTATAATAAAAAAGGCTTGAGAGTCTGTCAGCTTTGGATGACAAGGATGTTGCTGCAAAGAGGCTTTTTTTAATGGTAACTACATTTAATTTCTTTACTGATTTTCTCTATATGTGCAATTTCTTGATGATGAACAACATTGAGAGCTTTTGAACTTGTATGGACTTTCAATGATACTTAACCCAGAATGTTTGCATGTTTCTTGATCTTTCATTAACTCTGAATTTCCTATTTCACCCTTATGAGATTCAAGTACAATTCAGGTTTGTTCACTGCATACTTTAGTTTTATGCCTCTATTTCTCTGTCTGACGGTCCATCTCTGTCTCTCCCAATCCTTGTACCAGTGTCTGATTTACAGATGACGCTGGACGGGGTTTGGGGGGGGCTGAGGGAGGACAAATGCTCCCCAACTTTCTTGTCATCAATATTACCAGTCACCAAAATAACTCTCTTTTCTCAATGGCTTTTTTTTCTTCTTCTGAAAATAAACCCTGTTTGGTAAAATACACACCTGAGTGGTTTTGTTTTTTAGTTGTTTCATGTAAATTCATTTCATTTTTTCTCTTAAACTGTACTTCAGTGTCCATTTTTAGTCATAAAGTAGAAATTTGTTTTTAACACCATCATACAAGACAGATGAAAAGTAAATAAACTTTAAAATGGCAAAGTAACACAAGGAGTAAAATAACTTGTCGCGTTAATGACAATTATAGCCAGTTAAACACATGATATAGGTCACATAATAGTATGTGTAATACACTAAAAAGTTTCTTAATGTAGCAATTGAGCATACTGGACTTGAACCTTGTCCAATGGGAAAATGGAGCCGTCCCTCGTCCAGTGACATGCGCAGTGCGCACAACGTAAGTCGGTCATTCCGCAGGTCGGACTATTGACGCGGTGGTAGTATTGAAACCGGTAAGCTGAAGCTCTGTTAGTTTCGACAGTGGAGTAGTATCTATAACATCGATATGAATCACCGCTCCAGACCTGATTTGATACACTGGGTGATCTGACATACCTGTGAACTCTCCAATAACATCAGACACACAACTGACTTTTAACTCGTCCGAAGTTTACCAGAGTTCGCTGCTGACTCGTTCGTAAATGTATCTGTTTTGTTTTTAGTATCCGAGTTTTAATAATATTGACTTTGTCGATGCGTTTTGTTGCTTTCTGTTTCTACGCGTCGCGACTCGGCTGATTTTTTCGGACGTGGAGGAGGAGACATATTTATCAGGTATGAACGAGTAGTCGCAGATACTTGTGCGCTTGAACTTTTGTAAGGCAGGTATTTTCTGATGATGCTTGATTTCATCAAAGACAGTTGTCCTCTTATGACTGTGACTATTTGCTCGAATTCAGGTATAAGTAACTATTGTAAGCATTGTTATGTTAAAAAGAGTAGCCTATCACGAGTTGTGTCAGGTATCAAGAAATCTTGAATCTGGTGTGGCAGAATGAATGTAAAGAAGCTTAATGTAGCTAATTCATTTTAATCAATCATCCATTTACGTTTAATTACACTCTGACACACAAACAGCCTATCTAACCCATTGGTTGGTTAGTAGCATAGAGTAAAGTTACTTACAGACAAGCTAGACAACTACAAATTCAGTTACAGATCTGGGGCTTAAGATATGACATGGTTACTAACAGGATCTTACATTTTGGATGTTACAGTAATATGACACTGGTGTGTAACTGGCAACATAAGAGTTGCATCCCTACATGTGCTTAGTGTTGTAAAAACAAGAGCAGGGAACCACAGTCACCTGATGACACTGACAAACCTCATCAGTTACTAGCATTTAGCAATTATGGAAAAAACGTGCTTCATTTTTCATAAATGTATAAAATGCCATTTAAGCCAAGAACGTGTCATCAGTCTGACGGATTTGCAATGCAGAAAATTCCTCTTATGAAGGAACATTAGTACTTACATTTTTACCATGAATGTAAGTAAACATGACTCAATAGCAGAAGCTGGGTGAGGGTGTTTTCTCGCTTCTGCTGTGAAATCCACACTTGCATAGTTGGAGGCTGCTTAGAATTGATAAGGTATTGGCTAATTGTGTACTACCAGACCGTAGATCACCTCTGATCTTACGATTAGCACAGTTAATGTGGGTACATTTAATAATTCCAATCCTCACGCAGTATAATATTCCATACTTATTCCACATACAAAAATAGTAGTTTTGTATATTAGTTAAAACTCATTTTGTACCATTCATAATAAGTGTGTCATAAAAAATGAACAGGGTCTAGGCTCATACAAGTGGGCTAAGAAGGGGAAGATGAACAAAAACATGTAAATGTGTCAAGTGTTTTGAGTTGTAAAACTGCCCTGGCCTGCGTAAGAAACAACAATAACATACCTACAGTGGAATTTACAAGGTCTGATGGGCCATAATAACCTGCAAAGTAGGTTACACAATGAATGAGAGAAATTATAGGAATGTTATGCTTTACAAAAAGAGTTGTTTGATTTCAGGCTTACATACCAAATAATAAATGAGTTTTTCATTTTCACTTGAATATATATATATATATATATATATATATATATATACATACACATAATATAAATTTGTGCTGACTGAGTAGTTGTCAAAAAAGAAACCAAGGGCCAAGTTTAATCCAGTAATAAGGCATCATAGCAGCCAAAGTGGCACATGCATATATCACATTTATTATGCAATAAAAAAAATAATAAAAAAAAAAAAAAAAAAAAATATATATATATATATATATATATATATATATATATATATATATATATATATAATATAACTATATATATAACTATAATATATATATATATATATATATATATATATATAAAACTGGTCTTCATTGATAATTTCAAGTTACTTGAATGCATTTGCAATTAAAATGATATAGATTTATGCTGATATTATTGAAAACCCTTCTTGGAGTGCACTGTATAGGCCTATACACACACAGTTGATACTATGTTAAATAATCCAAGGATTTAATTATATTATTAGAACATCAATGCGTTTTTTGTTTCTGTTGAAGTGCTGAGCTTGTCATCATGTTTGAGGTGTTTGTAAAAGACCATACGTGACGTAGATAAAATATCTGAGGTAAACTGACTGGAACTTCCAGCTCTTAGTCTCTTTGTGTTTTTTTTATTTTTATTCTTTGTATGTCACTTGTTGTACTTTCACTTCCTTCAAGTATCCACTATGAATTAAGGTACTACTCACTTCTCTTTAGATGGGATGGATTATTGGTTGTTTTTTAATACACAAACATACAAAGTGTATATTAACCTCCAATCAATCTTCTGTCTCAATAGAGATTTGAGGCTCTGGTTTAGTTTAACTTGTGGAAATTTGTTCAGCAGTACATTATAATTGTGGACTGGTGGTTTGTATTGTCGTGTAATCTGAAAGTGTTCTCTCTGTCTTTCAGTTCTCTCTCTGTCTCAGCGATGGCAGACGTGGTGGCCAGGCCTGCATCCCCCTCTCCGTCTATCTCTCTCCTGGAGATTAAAGCGGAGACTCGGATGGTGCTGAAATCTTTCCTGCGTCACTCGCTCTCGATTCCTCCTGATGAGAGGCCTGGAAGGATAGGAGGAGAATACAGAGACCCACACAAATACAGGTGACACAAATCATTCAATCACATACAGAATTAAACACTGGCATGACGTGAAGTAAAACAACGCCATTTCAAAGCAATTTTGTAAATATCATCTTATTTTATTAGACTATGGTGCTTATAATTCCTTTTAAAGGGTTAGTTCACCCAAAATTCAGTCATTAATTACTCACCCTCATGTCGTTCCACACCTGTAAGATCTTCATTCATCTTCAGAACACAAATTAAGATATTTTTGATAAAATCTGATGGTTCAGTTGACAGCAAGATAATTAACACTTTCAGATGGCCAGAAAGCTACTAAAGACATATTTAAAACAGTTCATGTGACTACAGTGGTTTAACCTTAACCAAAATGCCACTCTTTGGCAGTTTGATACGCGCTCTGAACCACTGATTCGAAACAAAAGATTCGTAAAGTTTCGAAGCTTCACGAAGCAGTGTTTTAAAATCGCTAGATATTGTTGAATAAAGTCGTTATTTTGTTTTTTTGGAGCACAAAAAGTATTCTCGTCGCTTCATAACATCAAGGTTGAACCACTGTAGTCACATGAACTGTTTTAAATACGTCGTAGCTTTCTGGGCATCTGAAAGTGTAAATTATCTTGCTGGCAATGGAGGCCTCACTGAGCCATCAGATTTGATCAAAAATATCTTAATTTGTGTTCTGAAGATGAACGAAGGTCTTACGGGTGTGGAACGACATGAGGGTGAGTAATAAATGACAGAATTTTCATTTTTGGGTGAACTAACCCTTTAAATTGTTTTAAGACTAGCACTTGAAAAGATTCAAGTCAGTTCAGAATCATATAGGTTTTTAATCATTATATCTTTTAACCTAGTTTTCTCCATCACAAAAAAGCAGTGAAAGACAAACAAATCTGCCCTAAAACAGTGACTTTAGCCTAAAGCAGTTTTAAGAAGTTGATCTATTCTAGATGATGTACAAAAGAGTCCAGAGCTTTTTGTTGAGTGAACTTGAGTGTAATGTGACGGTAATAAGATTAAGACAGGATTTATCTGTTTTATGGATTCATGACATTTTGAACTCTGTAAAAATGGCGTGTGTTGTAATTTAAGAAAGTATTAACTACAAGAGGATTTGGTAGAAATACTGTCCCCCGGTTTCACAGACAAGGCTTAAGCTAGTCCCAGACTAAAGGCATGTTTAAGCTGTTTTAACTGAAAGCAACCTGTACTGACATATCTTAAAATGACATTGTTTTATCTCAAGATGCACACCAGTAATGTTTTTTTTTATAGTTTATAAAAGATGTGTGACATTATGACCCAAAAAGGGAAAATAATCAGGCAGAAGGCGGTAGTGAAGCTTCAATAAACAAACATTTTTTATTCAAAAGAAAATAATATTAATAATTATGAAAAAAACATTAACATGTTAAAAGGATGCAGCAGACCTTCAAAAAGAAATCTACAACAAAAACAAACAAACAATAATATTAACAGTGGGTAATGCAAATCGAACAAATAAGTCAGCACCATGAAATGACTACGATCTACTTAGTCCCTTTTTGTCTTTGGTGTGGCCTCAGTTCTCCCTTGGCCAACTCTGGTCCAACATCCAACCAAAAAAAAAAAAAAAAAATCTCAACAATAATTCAACCTAAAATAAACGGTAATCGTGCATCCCTGTAAGAGAAAACACAATCCATTACTGAAAAGAAATATTTACAATACAAAAGAAAAATCACATACTCAAAACATTTAAAAAAATAAAACATTCAAAATAAACTTTAAAATCATTAAAAAATTTAAAACTTCCTTTTATAAACCCTTTATTTTTTAAGAAAAATAAGAATAATACCTCTACCATCCGTTATTTTGGTTTATGACACTCGGGCAACCATCCAGCCATAATACTAAAAAACAAACAAAATATCATCAATACTCAACAATGTTCCACCAATATTTGACATGTGACTGCACATAAGCGATCCTAAAATCTGCTGGTCTGTTGCCACAATGCAATACGTAAACGTGCTGTGACTTCCCTTTCAATGAACAAATGGAAGACGTACAACAAACAAAAGGGCAACCCATTATTTAACACATAACTACATGTACAATAACTTCACAAAACTTACTAATCTAGCGTCACAATGCCGTACCTTAAATCTGCCGCGACTTCCATTCATGAATCGACAGCGGAAAAACAAAGGGAGGAAGTGGAAGAACAAATCTCATCACTTCCTTTTATAAAACTGAGGCTGATGGGTTTTGTAGTTCCCGAAACACGCCCTGTTACAATCACTTAAATATCCTAATTGAACTAAGGCCTAATCCTGGTTTAGGCTAAGCCCTGTTTTGTGAAACCAGGCCTATATGTTTCTAGTCAAACTTAGACACTTAAACTTTATGCTATTCTAAAAGATTAAGGAGAATCTAGTCCATCTGATCATTCTTCATCTAATTACAGATGAATCTTTCTGTTCATCTGTCAATCATTGATAATTATTTGAAAATATAAACTGCTGCTTCCCTCACTATTGTGACAGTTCTTCCAGGATACTAACTTCATTTATTCAGTGGTCCAGGGGAACTTCTAGTGGTCAAGTCATCTTACTTTATCAATTATGTCAATTTTTATTATATGAACATGCAAATTTCATGCAAAATTCTTGTGCATTCAATATTTTGGAAATGACCAGTTTCTCTCACTTCCCTTTTTCAGTGCCTCTACAATAGATAAGATAAGGAAAGATGCCAATGGATGGGACTCTTTGGATGAGGAGATCAGTGCCGCAGAGGAGAAGAAACATGGAATTAAAAATTTCATAAAAAGAAGACTGAGAACCCGTTCGTCCACAATCCGCCATGCTAAGAAAGACGGTAGCACTGATCCAACTCCAAACAACAGCCTGGAGAAGCAGAGTCAGTCTGACAAGCCATTGACAAATGGAACACACAGTTTACCCAGAAAAATGGAGGTAAACCCCCCCACAAAAAAAAAACAAAAAACTAAGGACTGTTTTACACCGCAAATTAATAACAGAGCTGATTACAATATATGTGTAATTTTGTTACTTCATAAAAATCTACAGTGTGATAATCACAAGCATTACATTTTAAAAATGATTTCTGCTCTGTTCAGTTTGGCAAAAATAGGCTCCTACTTTTCAGCTGTGCTTCTGCAACATTTCTATTTGTGCTCATGTTGCTAATGTGTAGCCTGTTAATATGGGCACCAACATAAATATGCATTGCCGATACATGCTGTGTGAAACAGGCAAACACTATTTATATCTGTAGAGACCAAAACCTGCTCTTGTTTCATCTGGGGCATGGACTGCAAAGCTAATGGTTTCAGTATTAAGAATTTCCTGACCAGTCAAGGAGCCAAAATGTATTTATTTTTAATTTCTTCTTTCTTAACATTGTGTTTTAATATTGCTCTTCAGAACTTGTTAATGAGAACATTTTCCTTTTAGGAAGAGATATGCGCTCCATCCTCTGCGTCTGAAGAGGAAGGCGACAGAAAATCAGGGGACAGAAATAAGAAAAAGAAGAAAAAACTGAAAATATCTGATATACTCAAAAAAGTGTCTTTTAAAAAAGAAGAGCCTCGTCCTCGGCGCCCGACCACACTGCCTTTAAAAGATGCTTTAGATGGTCCACAATCTGGGGAGCATCCTGCTTCACCATGTAAGTTTCAGACATAGAAGATATATAGCTTGTTTTTTGGGTAAAGAAGTTGAGACACAGAAGGCACTGTCAGGAATGTGTTGTTGATTGTCTTGTCATGTCTTATTATGTCTATCAATACTCTACTTTTCAAAAGTCGACGTAATATTTTTTTCTCAGCCCATCCTCCTGAGTTTTATGACGGTGTGGCAGATACTTTGGACAGAATTGCACAGAAACACAGCGTGAAAAAGAAATCCCCCGTTAAACCAGAGCCTGTGCCAAGTCCACCCAAAGGTAGATATAAAACCATAAACTGATGCAAAACTTGTTTATGACCTGACGAATTTATAATTTTATCATAATGTGTGAAGTAGATACATTTTCAGTGGAATATCAAAGCAAGAGCAGACCTGTTGTGTTGTCACATCTTGCTGTGTGCTGTTGTAACATGTTTAGTGCTTTAACAATAGCTTATTGTTATAATGGGCTGATGGTCTTTTTGAATGCTTTTCACTTGCATTGTTTGAAGGTGGTTACACTTCTTCTTTTTGTTCACAGTAAATGACAAAGAAGCCGTGGTTCAACAGCTCGTTCAGATATTAACTACAGAGGGGGATGTCATTAACGACAAGGTAATGATCCCTGATCTAAATTCGCCATTCTTATAAATCTTTTTTTTGGTATCCTACTTGGAAATAGAGTGAACTTGGCTCTTAAAGCTGCTCTTGGTTTCTTATCGTAAAGACTTAAGAGCATACATTTAATAAATCTTGTGTTTTTGACTATTTATGGTCATGAAAAGTGGTTATTTTCAGTTGCTGCCTTGGGTTTATTGTTGTTAGTCACTGTTTATCGTGGTTAATTGTTGTTTAATGTTGTAGATAAACAGCAACCCCTTCCTGCGGTCCACCCTCACTCGCCTCTCCTACCCATCTTTTGCCAAACTCCTTGACACGTACGCCAGTCAGAGTGAAGAACCTCCCGTTCCCGCACCGGTCAGCCCTACGCTGCGGCGTCTCGCCATCACCATGGATGTGTCTCGTCGAGTCGTGACAGCAACTGGAGTTCAGCGTCTGACAGGCTATGCTGAACGCTACATGGAAAACTTTGCACCATGGGTGAGGAGCCACGGAGGATGGGTGAGCATTTTTTGCTGTCTACATTTAACTTTTCCTCAGTCTCTCTGGAATATTCATCTGTTATATTCTTCCAGAAGGGGGCAGAGTTGTATCATTTTTTTGTGTCTTCTTCCACAGGATAAAATTGCACAATTGGATGAAGTCCTGGAGTGTGATTGACCTTGGACCTTTTCATTATGAACTCTGAATCATGTAGCATGACCTCTGTGAGGCGAAGAAGAAGAAGAAGAAGAAGAGAAGAACCAGCCAACTGGGGAACTGACACTACTTGATTAGAAAGATGTATTTATTCTTTTGTATTTTGGATGTTTTGAAATTTTTTATGTGCTATTTTATACCGAAATACATGATGACAATCATCTACTGTTGTATTGCATTATTTTTTTATTTGTAATGATCTTAATAGACGTTAATATAGTACAGACCGTTGGTTTAGTATAACAAATCATCAACTCTTAAACATTTGATTTCCATTTGTAGGAAATTCACATCGATTGCATGTTCATTGCAAGCAGTTATTTAACAAAGAGTGCAATAATACTTGGATTTACTTTTTCCACCTACTGTATACATTCACTTTATATTCATTTAATCTTCTTTTGCAAAGTACAAATTAATTATTTAGCCTTTTATCTGGTAAATCAATTTAGCTGAGATTCAACAGAGCTTCTTCCTAAGTGCAGCAGCACTGTAATCTATGTGCACATGCATATCACATCCAGTATCGCTAATAGGCAAGTCCATTTAAATGTTCATTACGTATTCAGAATGGGGCGAAGGAAGGGTCAGTCCATGTATTTTTCTGCTCGTAGGATTTGGCAGTACATCAGCATGGAGAACACCAAAGCAAGAATCTGGAGGGAGAAAATGCAGTGGCATAATATCTGAGTGCATGCAGAGCTTGAATTAATATAATAAACAGGCTGCCGCAGATACATGAGTTTCAAAGTACCTGAACGATTCCAATACAAACTCCAAACACAAGCACTGAGGTGATGTTAGCCAGAAGCCAGTCCTTGGCCTTCTCATAGCACGGCTAAAACACATTAAAAAACAGTTCATTATTCTTTTTTCTTTTTTTTTTTAGATCATTATCTCAATTGTTTATTTTGAGATCATTATCTCAAAATCATCCCTGACGTAGTAATCAGGTTCTCAGTTTAATTTGCGGTAATGACTGGCTAGAAGTACATCTTGCTTATTACATGGCTTGTTATACAATTGTTATAAATAAACAAAACCATTCAGACATTTTAGGTTAGTAAAGTCTTATAATGTTTTTGAAAGACACTCTTATGCTCAACAAGGCTGCATTTATTTGATCACAAATACAGTAAACATAGTAATATTGTGAAATATTTAACAATTTAAAATAACTATTTGAATATACTCTTTGATCATAATAATTCAGGAAATACTTAAAATAACTGTTAATCTGTAAAATGTTTAATGAAAATTTCTGTAAACGTTTTTTGCACTTTAAACACTGTTTAAAGTGCAAAAGCTATTTAAGTTAGGATAAAGGGCAAAAACTATTTAAGTTAGGGTATTTTACATTATTTTTACAGATTTTTTTATTGTGTGAGCAATGGTGTCAACTGTCTCTTTGCGCCATCTGGTGGTGATTTCGCAAATTATAATCGCCACTATTTTTGTCATTTTACACACATTTGTATATAATTTAAGAAAATACAGTATAAACAATACAGTAATGTTTTTGTACAAATAATATTTGACTGCAAGTTAACCAATCAGAATAAGGTATTTCAAAGAGCCATATAACAAAGAGAATTAAAGGGTTAGTTCACCCAAAAATGAAAATTCTGTCATTAATTACTCACCCTCGTGCCGTTTTACACCCGTAAGACCTTCATTTATCTTCAGAACACAAATTAAGATATTTTTGATGAAATCCGATGGCTCCGTGAGTCCTACATACATAGGGAGCAATGACATTTTCTCTCTCAAGATCCATAAAAGTACTAAAAACATATTTAAATCAGTTCATGTGAGTACAGTGGTTCAATATTAATATTATAAAGCGACGAGAATATTTTTGGTGCGTCAAAAAAAAAAAAAAAAACCGACTTATTTAGTGATGGCTGATTTCAAAACACTGCTTCAGGAAGATTCGGAGCGTAATGAATCAGCGTGTCGAATCATGATTCGGATCGCGTGTCAAACCGCCAAACTGCTGAAATCACGTGACTTTGGCGCTCCGAACTGCGGATTCGACACGCTGATTCATTATGCTCCGAATCTTCCTGAAGCAGTGTTTTGAAATCGCCTATCACTAAATAATTCGTTATTTTGTTTTTATTTGGCGCACCAAAAATATTCTCGTCGCTTTATAATATTAATATTGAACCACTGTACTCACACGAACTGATTTAAATATGTTTTTAGTACCTTTATGGATCTTGAGAGAGGAAATGTCATTGCTCCCTATGCAGGCCTCACGGAGCCATCGATCTAAACAAAAATATCTCAATTTGCGTTCCGAAGATGAACGAAGGTCTTACGGGTGTGGAACGACATGAGGGTGAGTAATAAATGACAGAATTTTCATTTTTGAGTGAACTAACCCTTTAACATTTCAGATGTAACGTTATGTAGGGTTTGTTCCGGCCTTTATTTTACATTAAGCATGTGGTTGCAATCACCAACAGACCAACAGATTTAGGAATGCGTGGTACTTAGCTGACCCCATGACCCCAGAAATTATCTGACCTCTTCCCAGTGATGGCATTCTTGAGAGGTATCCCTGCAGCAAGAGTCAGGAAGTTTTTTGCCATTGTCTGTTTTATTGTGCCAGTCGGTGTGGTTGCTCACGCCACAGCACTTGAACTGAAGGAAACAGAATCCATGAATTACATTGAAGAATCTCAGCCTTCATATTTGTGACAGTTATAAACCCAACTCACAATCTTCTGCATGTTGTCCCAGGAAGTTTTCAGCCCTGCTTTTCTTCTATAGTCATTCATCCCCTCTCTTAGGTCATCCTTAGCTTTTTTGTCTAACTAAATGGACAAAACAGAGAGAAGCGGATAAACAGGAAGTAAGAAGGCAAAGTGTTTTCCTGAATGGAAAGGCTGAAATATTTGCAAGGCTCAGACATTATTCTCTTACCTCTTCATGATACAAACTCAAAACCAAAATCAGCGTCACTTCTATCATGACTAGAAACAAGAGGATCACAAAAAACTGAAAGAACAAGAAAGAACTGTTAGAGCACATGAATGACAACGATATATTTAAAAATAGACATGGTGTATTATGTCAGTATTCCTATTTAGGAAGAAAAATCACTAATTAAATATTTTTAATATCTAATTTGTTTCTCTTAGGCTGCAATGAGGTTAAAAAAGAGCAATTGGACACTTCTGCTTCTCAGATTTTTATCCTGAAAAGTCTCAACGAAGTCTAATTCTGGTCGCAAATTTGCCAAGATCAATCAAATTCTTTCAACATATGAACTAAAATATTTCTCATCAAATACTAGTCCAAATTGTCTGAACTGTGCTATAGACACAAATCTTATTGTTGTGTAAATCTGTACCCAACAATTGCCTCTCTTTTTTCCCTATAAGGAGAAACATCCGAGATGAGGATGATACTTGAACTTCTTTATATTCCAAATATAAAATGGACATTAAATTGAAATTATTTAATTATGTACTTATAAATTACATAAACATACTACCCTTCAAAATTAAGTCTCTTTTATTGCCTACTCGTTCGCGTGGCAAAAATGACGTTGTGCTTACCAATAAGGCTGCATACAGCAGAAACTATTAAAATATTATTACATCATAAAATAACTGTTTTCTATTTGAATATATTTTAAAATGTAATTTAATCCTGTGTGATGGCAACACTAATTTCAGCAGCCATTACTCCAGTCTTCAGTGTCACGTGAGGGCAATTTCCACATTTGTTTTACAGATGTCAGTTAGGATCCAGGTACCACCTTACCGTCATCAATAGACACTTCTGCTCTTTTAGAGCACCAAGGCATCCGAGAAACCCTGTTACCATGGTGACACCCCCAGCAACAAGCAGCAGGTTGGCCGCGGAGAGTGAAGGGAAGGACAGCGGTAGAGATGAAAACTCTGACTGTGTGAAGGCGAGCCACACCCCAACACCAAATAAACCACATCCTCCTAACTGCACAAACAAGCAGGTAAAGAAAAATCATTGTACATCATGTTCACATAAGTGACTTCGCATCAGTTTAAAGCAGGTCATCCTAAGGAACTGCATGGCCTTCATAAACATAATGGGCTAGTACTGAACGTACCTGCATATTCTTCCATATTTTGTACATATTTATTGAACCGATGTAATACACTTCTCGAATTTTAACCACTAGGCATCATCAGGGCTTGACATTAACACCCACCAGCCCGCCAAATGCGGGTGGATTTCAGCAGTCACACCTACTAGCCACATTGGCTGGTTGAATATTAAAAAGGCATCTGAAATAATAAACTGTGCAATGCAGTGTTGTCAAAAAAAAAAAAAAAAAAAAAAAACCTTCTGACGTAGGTTACAACCCGAATTCCAGAAATGTTGGGATGTTTTTTAAATTTAAATAAAATGAAAACTAAAAGACATAAACACGCATGTGTAACAGTATAATGAATCTGTGTGTCAGGTCTTAAAGTGACAGCAGCCTAATATACCTGCTGCCAAATTATGAGATGATATTAAAAATATCTATATTTTTGCCCATGGTATCGATGTCAAAATTGTGGCCAATGAAAATACTGAGTGGCCAGTAACATTGGAAATCCACTAACCACAGTGGCTGGTGAGCAAAAAAGTTAATGTCAAGCCCTGCTAGGCATCATACGCTTGCCGACTTTGTAAACTGGGCATCATACACTAAACGACTGAGGATCACACACTACCAGACCTTCAAGTTGACCTTCGTGTGATAGTTGATTCTGTTAATTTGGTCTTTGTTGGGACCACTTTTGATGGAGAAGCAAAAACGGATGAAGTATTTGTATAAGTTACTCAGTATTAACTTTTTGTTTGTTTACTGAACTGGTGTATAAAAGCAATTATAGTTACACTTGCAAATCTTGTGTGTCTGACTCTGAATATCATCATGTCATTCAGAGCAACATCACTCTCCGGCTCGTGTGTTCAGTGGCAGAAAGAATCTTACACGGGTTTGATGAATATGGTGATATACAGTATCAATATACAGTAGATCTGCAAATTGCCAAACTGATATTCGACAGAAGCCTAAAACAGAACTAACCCAAAAGATGAGGTTGAAGATAAACATGAGGTACTTCACACAGCAGAGGCAACCTCGTGACCCAGACATTCTGCATGAAAGAAGAAAGACAGGAATACAGTCACCAAATGACGACATAAAAAGTACTGTGTGTGTGCTTTTAACGTGTGCAATTACACTCTCCTCAACTGTAGCATGGAGAGGAAGTGCTGTTTCCAGGCAGGAAGAAACCACCCTTGTGCTGTACTGCTGATAGCATTAACTAGAAAGCCATTATGTTCCATGACTGAAACATGTACCTACTCATGTAGGGCCTCTCTTATACTTTAAACCCAAAGAATATTGTGGACGTCGATATGTGCCACTTCATATTCCATGACTGAAGGCAACATAATCATGATTGGTGGTTATTTTGCTCTTTTTGTTCCACAGAATGTGGCACACATGTGACCACAGAGCATATTATGGGACAAAATGTAAACATATAAGCCCCCTCAAAGTTAGGCAGCACATGGATTTATGATCTGATTTCAGTGGTATGTCAGTAATGGTTCTGGAAATTGCCACCATATGTATGTGTGAATTAAAACGTTTTAGTAGTTCTTAAAATATGAGATCACATAGAAACATAATCATACATTTAGTTTCTTGTGATTATATATGCTTGGAAAAAAAGTGAAATTAGCTTGAAGCATTTCCCCTTTTTTTTTATTCAACTTTTTTTTTTACCAATTCTGCCATCAAATATTTTTTCGGACCTAAATGAAAAGCATAAAATATCTTAAATATCTTAATAAATCACTGGTTTGCTCAAACTCATTGTGAACAACATTTGTAATTGTTTTCTCTAGTCTGCTTCAATAATGATCACAAATTTCTATATTTAATATTCCAAAATTTACATTAAATATGAAATCCAGTATAGTTGCTTTACCTTTATTTAGCTGCAGTGACTGACAGGCAATAGAAAGGTTTCCAAAAAAAGAGTTGAGTTTTCACTGTGTCCTGAATCCAAAGCTTCCTGTATTGTCTTTTTGTTGTTTCGTACTGATGAAGTTCATGAGATCTTGCTTTATTTATTCATTGACTGATATTTTCCACATCGCAGACGTGATTCCTTCGGTTCTCCAGGGTGTTAATAACTCTTCATAAGTGCAAAAAACCTTAAAGGCTTCTGTGTAGTGATGAACTTGAAATGTTGGTCTTGTAGTTTCCAGGCACACAAAATTCTTCACAAGCTTTTCTTTCTTTCTTTTTTGTTTAATTCCTTCAGACTCTTATAATTTCTCTCTATAGGATTACTTATGGTATTACAAAAAAAAACTGTTTCTTTTTTTAAGGTTACGCAAACAACGTCAAAATATTTATTTGCTTGTTAGTTTGTTCCCGCAGCCTTAATTGCTAATTCCCGGTTGTCTTTGTCTTTCTATCTTTTCTGTCAGCTATTTACCTCCCTCTCTTGTTCCAAATAACTTCCAGATGTAGTTATCAGCCCTCCCCTCTGACTCTTTCCCTCTCTCCTCCTCCTGGTGGTCTCTAGAGAATCCATTCTTTTCCAAGACCCTCCTCTCCTGAATCTTTCTCCCTCCCTCTTTCTTTTGGTTTTGTCCAAACAATCCTGATGGATGTGGCCAGCAGACACACATTTGAGGCTTTGCAGTCCTCTGTGTGTGTCGTTTTGTTTAGTCTTTAGATCTTTAATCTAGTAAACACACTACTAACCCTTTGTAGAACTCTCAGAAACACTTTTTTTGTTATAAACATTTGTAGTTAAAATCATCCATGTATCAGTGTACTGTATGTTCCCATATGGTGAACGTTATTTCACCAAGTACAACATATTCTTGGATCAACATTATGTTTATGTCAAGTTTAGGTTGACAGGGTTAGGTGCTTCTACATCAGTGTTATTCACCTATCATTTTCCACTGATTTTAGGAGTAAGTTGTGAAGTTTAGTGAAGGATGGAAAAAAGAGAAAGTTGGTAATCTTGCCAGAAGCTCCATCTGGTGGTCATTTGTAATTTTAGTTTATTCAGTGGAATTTGATGTCCCATTTTGATCATTGTAAGAATTTAAAATGTTACCCAGTGCGTTCAATGAAACCTATAGCCTTCATATAGCCTATATAAACCCTTCCTATAGCCACCAATGGTATTCCTACACTTGTCTGTTTTCTGTTTGGTGCACTCTTCCTTTAGATTAGAAGTGCTGCTGGCTTCTGATTTTTCTATAATTCAGTGGGATTATAGGTGTACATCTATTGCTGGCTATCCAGTCACATATTTAGTTTTTAGTCATTCTTGGGCCTCTTGTTGTGTTCAGGGTCAATATCCAGAGCAATAACTTTTAAAAGGGACAGCTTTCTGGTTAAAAAAAAAAAAAATTATATATATATATATATATATATATATATATATATATAAAATCAGTATAGGAAATATTGGTGTTTTGTATTTAACAAAAATATATTTTTAGATCATTTGATTGTATATTTTGCCATCATTCATTGAAATGCTATACTATAAATCTCTATGATAACAGTGGAAAAAGTATCATTCTCAAAATGTAAGTCTTAAAGTCTTAACCCTTGTGCTGTGTTGAAAACCCTTTAAGTTCCCTGTCAAAAATGAACGGCCTGCAAAAAAATTGCATATAAATCTCTCGTTATGCTACCTTATCACCAAATATTGGATTCAATCTTTTTGTCAGCTTGTTTTCTTTCAGTTAGGACAGGTTTTGTATTTATTTTTGGAACTGGCCTTATTTATCTGAGCTTATGTACCTCAGTTTTTGAGTGAAAAAGGCATTATTTGTGGATAATTTTATCAATTTTACATAAAATATATATAAAAATACACTGTTTATCACACTAGTTTTTCTTTTGTTTAACCTGGAAATTTGTTATGAAATGTTTTTTTTTGTACAAAATGGTACAAAGCCACACTTCTGGTGTTCACGGTCAAAAATGACCAGCCTACCAAAAAAAAAAAAGCGTATAAATCACTCGTTATTCTATTTTATCAGCAAATATTGGATTCAATCTTTTTATCAACTTGTTTTCTTTTAGTTAAGACAGGTTTTGTTTTTATTTTTGAAACTGATTGATCGTAGGTCTCTTTCATCTGAGCCTCACTGATTTGAGGATAAAGTTCATCTCTGTGAAAAAAAGCCTGTAATACTCAAAATAGTTTGTTTGTGTACATGAACGTGTGTGTGTGTGTGCGCAGATGCACGAGTATGCATGTATCCACAGGTCTAAGGCCTTATTTTTGCAAGCCCACATGTACATATGTGAACATGATGAACACGCTCCTGAACGCTAATTTTTTCTCTGATTTTTTACTCCCCCCATTCATTTTCAATGAGCGGTCATTTTTGACCAATATAAGCTCATATCAATGAGGCCTACGATCAATCAGTTTCAAAGATAAAAATAAAACCTGTCCTAATTTAAAGAAAACAAGTTGACAAAAAGATTGAATCCAATATGTGGTGATGATGTAGCATAACGAGAGATTTGTAAGCCTTTTTTTTTTTTTTTACCGGGAACATTACAAGTGTTACAGTGTGGGGGGAAAAAACACAATACATTACAAAAAGTATCAAAATTTTTTGGGGAAGTTGTTAGATACTGGTTGAGTAAAGTCAGTAAATTTTAGTCCAATGCAATAACATTAACCAGCATTTACGGGCAAATCCTCTCTGTGTCAAAATGACCTAAACACAACATGAGGGTTAAAGGTTGGCTAGTTATTTTAAACAGTAACATTGTGTGCCGCAATCAATGAATATTAGTGCATTGTCTCTAACCTCATACATGTACCCAAGTAGTATAACTGTATCATTAGATATGGATAAAGATACAAATTGTATTTTTTTTTTATCTGCATCTAGAGCAGGGGTTTCCAACCACATTCCTGGAGGCACTCCAACACTGCACATTTTGCATGTCTCCCTAATCAAACACACCTGATTCAGGTCATCAGCTTATTAGTAGAGACTCCAAGACCTGAAATGGGTGTGTCAGACAAAGAAGAGATACAAAATATGCAGTGTTGGGGACTTGGGAACCACTGATCTAGAGTGAAATGGATGAATGATGATTATTAATTAACACAGCCATTATTTTGTCTTGAAGTGTAGTCACATTTATTATTGTTCACTGAATTTTTGCAGACAAAATCCAGTCGTTTCAATAGGAATCCACGTGATCTGCAAATTCACATGAGGGTGAACAATTTCCCTGTGCAAATTTTGCAACATGTTCATTTTGTCATGTGAATTTGCCGTGTTGACCAGCAGAAGCTGTTTGATTTGAAAGTGGCTTAGCTTCTGTATGAGCTGTGTTTCATACAATATTGACAACAGACAACTGACTTTGTTTGCTAATGTTTTAGGAAAAAAAATTTAGGAAAATAATTAAGAGTTTTAGATCATCTTTGTACATTGCGCCATTGTTGATAAAGAATTGTGATAGTCAAACAATATTTACAAATCTATATTACTTAGTCCTTGACTGATGCACATGATGTAATCAAAATGCTCATTCTTACAAAATCCTTAACGTCCATTCGTTGAACAAGTCTTTCAGACGGCTGTGGTAAGACAGAACGTTTCTCCTCCGTTCAACTCCTTCTCCTCACTTTTGTCATCTCCTTTTTGTGTCTTGTTCTCTGCCACTGTTTTTCCCTCCTTGTTTTCGTCCACATCCTCATCAATGTAAAGCAGAGGTTCCTTCTCCTCCCATTTCTTAGCCTCTTTAGTACCTTCCCCACCCACTCCACCATTAGGCATGTCACCTTCGTCCAGGGCGGCGAATGTGCTGAGCACCATATCGTCTCCATCCTGTTTCCCATCATCAGGCAGAAGACCATCCTGTACTTCAGGGTCACATTCAAGCCCCTCCTCCATATTCACAGGCCCTGCCCATGCATCATCCCCCGCCCCTTTTTTCTTCTTGGACCGTTTACTTTGTCCATTCACGTACATGGGGCCAAATGTCTGTGAGGCTTTTTTCTTTCGCCGTAGGACGAACAGAATCATGCCAACACATAGCGCACAAATGATGACCACACACACTATGATTATCAATAACCAGTTTGTTTTTTCCGTGGCATATACACTGGTGTTGACAGCAGTAAATATTGTGGATTCTTCAGCAGGCGTCGAGACTAAGTTCCCTTTAGGAATAACTTCAGTAACTTCTGAAGATGATGCTGGAGTTGCAGTGGAGGTTATTGTGCTGGTCTCCACGAGGTCAGACGGAGTCACAGCCAAGCCTGCAGGTGGTTGAGACGTGATGGATGTGGGATCGAGGGCTGTTGAATCAGTAGCCATTGGAACAGCTGCTGTGGTGATTTCATCTGTAGGATGTTCTGTAGGACTGGTCAACTCAGAAGAAAAGCCAACAGTCGTTACATATTGAAGTGTGCTTGGGGCATCTGAAGTTATTTGTTCAGCTACTGCTGTTTCCACATAAGTAGGCGCAATAGTGCTGATCATTGTGGTCTGCTCTCTTTTAGCCAGTGTTGTTATTTCAAGGGCAAATTCTGCTGTTGTTTGTTCAGTCGCAGTACTGAGTGGCACATGATACACAGTTGTTGGTTCTTGAAGCATGGTGCTCACTGGAGAATCAGTTGTGGTTTCTGGATGATCCAGACCTGGTTCTGTCATTAGTTCAGTGACGGTATTTACAATTCCAGCAATGGTGCTTTCCGAACTTAACATTTCCCCCACAGTTGCAGAACTTAACATTTCCCCCACAGTGTTGATATTCGGTAATGGTGAGGTGATATGTGCATCTGGCTCTGTTGACACTTGTGCATCAGTGAACTTGAAACAGGCTCCAAGAGCAAGATACAGCAGCAAATTGCTAAAAACGAACCTCATGATGTTCATACTACTGGATGAAAAGTCAGCGATATTAGTCTTTGAACAAAAAATGTGCTCAGGTGATCTGATAATGTCTTTGGAGATCCACTTTTGAGGCTCGAGAATGTGATAGAAACCTCCAAAGCCTGACTATATATTAAAGGAGGGCAGCTGGCTGAAGAAATTCATTTTTTCTTGTTCTCTGTGTGTTTGGTGTTCTGCTGAGGTAATCTTGTGTGAATCTGGGCCGGAAGGTTTTACGCAGCCCTGTTCTTCCTTTTTCTTCTCTCTCTCTCTCTGTCAGTGTAGCACGAACGATTCTAGCTTTGAAATAAACATGTGACACAGTAAAAAAGACACCGGAAGAAAAAGACAGTTAGTCACAAAATTATCACTCTTTTTTTGTTTAAATAGAAATAGATATAAATAATATAATATATATATATATATATATATATATACATTAAAAAGTTCTAAAGTTTGGGGTTCGTAGGATTTTTTTGAAGTCTCTTATGTTCACTAAGGCTGCAAAACTACAGTAAAAATGGTAATACTGTGAAATGTTCTTTCAAATTAAAATAACTTTTTTCTTTTCTAATGTTTTTAAATGTAATTTATTCCTGTGATGCCAAAGCTGAATTTTCAGCATCATTACTACAGTCTTCAGTGTCACATGATCCTTCAGAAATCATTCTAATATGATGATTTGCTACTCAAGAAACACTTCTTACTATTACATTATATTTTCCTACATTATCTAATTTTTTATTAAATTGAATGTACTTTTTTGCATTTGGCAGATGCTTTCCAAAGTGACTTTCTTGGGAATTGAGCCCCATGACGTTATCTTTAGCACCATGCTCTATCTACCAGATGAGCTGCACTTCATTTGACGGTCAGAATAGAGGTGCGTCCTCAGGTTATTTCAGCGCACATCTACCATATTTACTAGAATGCGATTTGAGTGATTTGAATGACGATTTGAATGACCTTAATCTTTCTCTAAGCTTCATGTAGCGACTTTTATCTTTCTTCTTGCGTGGTCTACCTGTCCTCAAGCAACTTATAACATTACAGCCCCAAACTGGTTACAGTTTGTCTCCCGTTTGATCCCTTTATGAATAAGTGCAATTGACACTTACCTTCGTGCCTCTGAGTAAAGTCACTGCAAGCTCCAACCACCAAGACCAAACTGTACATGTGAAATCTACACACTCACTCATGCAGTGCACACCTATATCCTGTTCATTTCTCTTCCTCTCTCACTCCTACATGCTCTCTTTCAATTCTCCTCCCTCTGAAGATGTCATATCACTGCCTGCATCTGGACGAGAGAGGCTGCAGCTAAAAGATTAAAAAAAAACGTGCGACAAGTTATTGGTTATAGTGTGAATTATTATCTGAGGCTGAAGTAGAAAAAGAGAAGCCAGGCTAATGGGAAGCAGGGTGTGTTGACAGTTTTGTGGGTTTTGACTCTGCTTTGTCTGCACAACTTTGCCGTTAAGTGTCTCCATGCAAGCATGTGTGTGTTTGAGTGTGAATGTGTATGTGTGCGTGAGTACGTTTGTTGGGTGGGGGGTACTGCGAATTTAGAGAAGTGCGAAATTTTGTGTCTGAAGTAAAGTTTGCTTAAACTATTCTGAGAGATTTATTTCCTGCCCTCTCATATTTCACAAAATTTATTCTGATCATTTAAAACTCTTAGTAGAAAACATTAATTTAGGCATTTTTTACATGCATGTGATATCTTGACATTCATTTTAAAAATGGAGAATAATGTTTTTTCTTTCTGTTGATGTTTTACTTCAGCAGAACTCAAGACTTATCATTTCCTCTTTCTGAATATTTAACACCTTTTAATGAGATTTCGTGACATCTTTTCAAGAGATTTCATGTCTCTCACTGTCTTTTTTTTCACTACTCATGCACAACAGGAACTTGCATTATCTGTTGTAAATCTTCAAAATGATGATTCATGCCATCTCTAAATTAATATTTATTTTATTTCAGTTTATCTTTACAAGAGTAAGACAGCACTCTTAGGTAGACAAAGACAATATGTTGTCAGGGATATTCACCCCAAGAATTTTTCGGGCAAGTCACCGCAAGTCCTGAACGAGTGATGGTGGCAGCAAAAGCTGTCATTGTGTAGCCCTTTAAATTATATTCCTTCATTCAGTACTGTTGGCTCAAATATTTTGTATTAAATTTTGTGTGTTTATTTATTTTACTGGGGGAATGGGATTTTTGGAAAAAAATAACCTAGAAAAGTTCTGAATTTTTCAACAGTTTCTGTGGTTAAAGTGTCTGTGGTCCCTTCTCTTTTCCAAGGAAGGAAAAGCACTGTTTATCTTTCTGTTTATTTCACTGTTAAGCTTCAGAACTTTTCTAAGTAACATATGGAAACAAATGTTGTATCAACAATTAAAGTAATAGGTCTGTGCTTTCAACATAAGTTCTATAAATAGATAATGTTTTTTATAAATGTTGTTTTTTTTTTTTTTTTGTGGAAAAAAAAGTTCAGTAAACTTGAATTTTAAATTAATATGAGCATTAAGACTACAAAATAGTGATAGACAAAGAATGTATAATTCAGTTTAAGCAAACTGAAAAGGTTGTGTTTATACTCATTGAAATGGAATAATTTCTATGGGTGACTTGAAACATAGCACAACGTTAACAACAAAATATAATCAAAAACATCACATAGAGTTAAAACATCTATTACTTCTGAATAACAAATATTTATGTAGTCATTATGTCCCCAAGTTTTGACCAGAATCACAATTTAAATTCAAGTGCATCATCAGTGATCAAACTGAGCATGCTCAGCTGCCTGTTAGTTCGACCCTGACCACCAAACTTGACTTCATGTGCTATTGGAAATTTCCTACTTCCACTTCTAAAGTCGTAATTACTAGTTTGTCGTTTTCAAGTGCTTTATTGTCAGAAAGAATTGGACATCAGGTTAATTTTTGCCTATTTCTTGGGGAACTCTTATTAAAGCCAAAATGTATAGAAAATATTTTTGAATAAAATGCAGATCCCATTTGTTGGCAACCATATAAACATTACCCTCCCAATTGTATACATTCACAACATCTAGATAGCCAGCTTGTTGATGAGTCCAGAATTTCAGTCAAATAAATGCTATTATTTTTTTTTTTAAAAATACATACAATATGCGTACATACATGGCATATTTACGTAAATATGCATGACTTTAGATGTTGTGGGGAAAAAAGAATAAAACGTAAGTCATTACAGTTCTCACTTTTGCCTTGTTTATGGGCCACCCAACTGTCACTTCAGAGGCTGTTCATGTCCAATTTCTAAGTAGAAAGCTCATATTTACAATAACTCCAATAGCACACAGGTTTTTGCTGTGTAATGACATTGAATTGTCAATTTTTTGTACTTTCTATAATTCATTCAGCCTGTATAACAGAGTTTGTCTGACAAAATGGAAGTTGGATTTTTTTTTTTTTTTTTACAGTGTACAGCTGAGCACAAATCACAATTGTAGGACCACAAACGTGACGTCTTATTCAGACTTATTTACTTGCTCAAATAAAGTTTCCATCAAAATCCCCCTTTCTGTTTTAGGCAGAAGCCTGAAGGTATGTCTGTCCAAACTGTTTTCTGTCTTTCAAAGTTTATAACTACATGTCCTGCGTCCTCTCCTCCTTCAAGCGCCTGTTTGCGTACCAGAACTCTGTTATGTCATCCATAGTCACTCTAGGCTGAATCCACAGCCCATTCTCCTCATTATCCTGTTGCTGTTCTCTTCTCTTCATCCTCTCCTGCCTCTTTCTGTCTTTCTGCTTCCTGTCGGCCTCCATAGTGGATCCATTGACGTACCAGAACTCCACTCTCTCCTGCACCGATGCTTTGGGGTCGGCCCAAAGGCTCTCTTTCTCGCACTTCTGGCCTCCTTTCTCCCTCCGCTTCATCTTCTTTTTAAAGACCGTCAGACGCACCCACAGGAAGATGGTTATTCCTAGGAATAAGGTAGCAGTCATTGCTAAAGCCCACACTGTGATGAAGCAGACCAGTCTGGAATGACGAGACTGAGATTCTGGGTTTGGGTTCAAACATTTAGGCCATACTTTGCTTTCTGTGTCAGTTTTGTTTGTTTCGTTGGTTGTGGCATCAGTTAGGACAACGGTTATGATAGAGTTATTGTTATAGGTGGTGGTAACACCGGGTGTGTCTGTTCCTGTAATGTTTTCTCTTCCTGTGTGTGCCGTAGAGTTTGTGAATCTGTTCTGCTGTATCGTTGAGAGATTTACACCACCAACTGAGGTGTGATATTCAGGTGCATCTGTAACCGTTGGGTCTTGTGCTGTTGTGTAAGCTGTCGTGTTAATGGGAATGTCTGAGTTTTGTGAAGTTGACCAGTCATGAATTCTTGCTGTTGCCGTTGCAGCACTTACACCACCTATTGAGGTGTGATGTTCAGGTGCATCTGTAACCGTTGGGTCTTGTGCTGTTGTATAAGCCGTTGTGTTAATGGGAATGTCTGAGTTTTGTGAAGTTGACCAGTCATGATTTCTCGCACTTACACCACCTATTGAGGTGTGATATTCAGGTGCATCTGTAACCGTTGGGTCTTGTGCTGTTGTATAAGCCGTCGTGTTCATGAGAATGTCTGAGTTTTGTGAAGTTGACCAGTCATTTATGCTCGCTGTTGCCGTTGCAGCACTTAAACCGATTGTATTTGCTGCTGTGTCGTAAGGTTCCTCTCTGTGTTCACTTGTTAGGCTGTAACTTCCCTCAGTACTCTGTGTTCCTCTCGACTCCTCTTTCGTATTAGCAAATGTGGCCTGGGTGGAGTTTGTTTCATAATTTCCTTCATCTGCCTTTGTTCTATCATCCTCTTTCTCTGTCCAGGGAACTGTTGAGACACTGTTGAATGGGTCTGATAAGGTGTCTGCAGTCTGAACTGGTTGTCCGCCATTATTGTAACTCACACTTGACATGGTTTCTGTTTCATTATTTTGTGGCGTCAGTCTTGCAAAGTCAGTGGAAACTGTTGCATGACTTGTATTCTTGTGGCTCACAGCAACATTACTAGAAATGCCTACGCCATCATCCATCATGTCATTCTGAGATGAAGTACTGCTGTTGTATTGATGCAGGGATGTTGTTTCCTGTGTCGACATCACATTTGGGGTTGTGTTTGGCTGCGTATGCACGTCACTGGGCAAATTTGTTGTGCTGTCCTGCGTCGTGTTCAGAGGTGAGAAAGGCGTTGCATTAATTAGGATCTTGGGCTCTTGGTTTGTTTTTGTTGTTGCTGGAGTTACTTGTGTGGTTTCAGTGTAGCCACTCATGGTATTTGTTGGCAGTGTGTTGAAATAAAGAGCCGAGGCGATGAGGAAGTGAGTGAACCACACTGTGATGGACAGCAAAGTCATCTCCATTGTGACTTCTGTAAAAGATTGAGACAAGACATGAGTACAGACAACGTGACGACAAGACAGGAAAACACTTGAAAATAAAATGAATACACTTACAATAAAGTTCAGTTCCTTATGCATTAGCTGCTTAATAAGATTCTTAAGGATTCTTTATAGCCTTAATAGAAAGTTAAAAATACAGAATTTATTTAAAATACAATTTTTTGGCAACATTATAAATGTCTTTACTTTCACTTTTGATAAATTTAATGTATCTTTGATGAAAAAAGAGTGTTAATTTCTTTTTTTAAAATCATTCTGACCCCAAACTTTTCAACAGGGTATATACATATTTTAGAAATGGTATATAAAAGTATTTAGTTCAGAATAATGTATTGTTGTTTATTAATAAATTGAACCTTATTTTAAAGTGTAACCACATAAATGATGCGGTTATAGACTGCATAGAATTGTGTAACACTAATTAATTAATTTACTTACTTATTTTTGTAATCACTGTAAAAAAAAATCAATTACTTGATTAATTTGAGAATATACTGCCTCAGGAATCAACAACAAACACCAAATTCTGTTAGTTTTAGGTTTTGTTGGATCAGGCCTACAACAAACACACAACGTCTCGAAGCAGCATAACATCCACACTGCACATTAGTGCTTCGCTAAGAACAAACGAGAACTCTAACACAAGTATGGCTGTATTACTTCTCATTTAGGTTTAATTAACTGACAAAAACAAATAAACTCTACCTGATGTTCAGAACTCATCACGCTGTCTCTTCTTCCTGACGCCCCGTGATTTCTTCGTTTGTGCACTGGTGCCTTCTGGGATACTTCTGTCCCCTAGCTGAAGCTATGAAGTGACATGAGGAAATGACAGTTTGATCGCCATGCCAACAGTGGGATGAGGTGAGAGGTTGGGGTGAAGCAGGATGTGGTTCAGTGGCTCCACCTCTTCCCTCCATCAGTGCTGCTGTGGAACAAAAAATGTAAAGAGCAGATATGTGAACACATCCTGTTGACACATATTACATTCAGACTGATCAACTGCACATCATTCTAATGGGGACGCCATCTCACCACAGTACTGCTTTGACAGGATAACAAAGATGTCACTAGAGTTTTGGCCTTTTTTTGTGCTTCTCAAACCTGTCCTTGGGTCCCCCCACAACCCCCTCATCTAGCACACCTGATTCAACTCAACTGCTCATTATAGAGGCTGTGTGAGGCTTAAATAGTGCACTATTTGAGGGGACAGACATTTGTAGTGGTGTCTGAAACCATAGTGGACCTTATCCAGTGCACCCATATTGCACCGCAACAACGAGTGCCAAATGAATTCCCGCATCTCGCCAGAAGATGGCGCCCGCAGCTGAATCATCCATCCATCCATTTTCCAAACCGCTGGTCCAATGAGGCTACAGTGAAATATAGTACAGGTATAAATCCCTTTTTAATTGATTATTAAGTTGTTTAATTAAGATTTTTACATGACAGTGTTCAAAATATTTTCATTACTACTGGAGAGCTGCCAGTTTGATACGTTTCAAATGATTATTAAACATCAAGCACAAACTGCGAAAAAGCGTTTCTGGAAGGTCTGAATTCGCTCACTCGTTTTCATTTATTCCTTCAAAGGAACTATATAAGTGGAGTTATGTAGAGAATAGTGAATGAGGGTATAGGGGGCAATTTCAAACACAGATCAAGACTTGAATTGGGTATTTCCGACAGGGACCCAGGTTTTTTTCCCTCCAAAAAAAAGTAACAAAAATGTACATCAATATATATTGATTAATAAATATCTAACATTATTTATTAATATTACTACACAAAAAAACACATTGTGATCAACTCAAACCATGTTTTATGTTGATTTCAAGTTAGTCTATGTTTAATGTAGTCACTATGTTAAATTTGTTCATGGTGTTTCAAGGACAAGGATGTTATCCTACCTCTCCTTGATGATATCTACCTATTTTGACAGATGAAATTGTTCCAAACTACTGTAGATTTGAATTGGATGCACAGTCTTTGACATACGGACATACACTACCATTCAAATGTTTAGGTTTAGTATGATTTTTTTTTAATGTTTTTGAAAGAATTCTCTTATGCTATGCAATGCTTCATTTATATGATAAAAATACATTAAAAAGAAATAATATTGTGAATTATTATTATTACAATTTAAAATGGCTGTTTTAGTTAAATTTTCAGCATCATTACTCCAGTCTTCAGTGTCACATGATCCTTCAGAAATCATTCTAATATGATGATTTGCTGCTCAAGAAACATTTGTTATTATTATCAATGTTGCTATTTAAACATTTTGTGGAACCCATGATAAAAAAAGTATTACTATTAAAATTATTACTGGTCCCAAACTTTTGAATGGCAGTGTATATGACATTTGATTATTTTAATTTAGCATTATTTTTGCCTGCTGTGACCCATTTTTAGGTCACGACCCATCAGTTAAGAGCCACTCCTATAGGTGTAACATCAACTTCTCACTTTCATCACCAATTTTTCTGTTATCTCTATTAAAGGGTTAGTTCACCCTCATGTTGTTCCACACCCGTAAGACCTTCGTTCATCTTCGTAACACAAATTAAGATATTTTTGAAGAAATCCGATGGCTCAGTGAGGCCTGCATTGACAGCAAGATAATTAACACTTTCAGATGCCCAGAAAGTTACTAAAGACATATTTGAAACAGTTCATGTGACTACAGTGGTTCAACCTTAATGTTATGAAGCGACGAGAATACTGTTTTTGTGCACCAAATAAACAAAATAACGTCTTTATTCAACAATATCAAGTGATGGGCGATTTCAAAACACTGCTTCATGAAGCTTCGAAGCTTTACGAATCATTTGTTTTGAATCAGTGGTTCGGAGCGTGTATCAAACTGCCAAAGTCATGTGAACCATTTATGATGTAACAAAGCCTCGTTTTCTGAAATCACGTGACTTTGGCGCTCTGAACCACTGATTTGAAACAAAAGATTCGTAAAGCTTCAAAGCTTCATGAAGCAGTGTTTTGAAATCGCTCATCACTAGATATTGTTGAATAAAGTCGTTATTTTGTTTTTTTTTGGTGCACAAAAAGTATTCTCGTCGCTTCATAACATTAAGGTTGAACCACTGTAGTCACATGAACTGTTTTAAATATGTTTTTAGTAGCTTTCTGGGCATTGAAAAGGGAGTGATATTGCTGGCGATGCAGGCCTCACTGAGCCATCGGATTTCATCAAAAATATCTTAATTTGTGTTCTGAAAATGAATGAAGGTCTTACGGGTGTGGAACGACATGAGGGTGAGTAATTAATGACAGAATTTTCATTTTTGGGTGAACTAACCCTTTAATTCATTTCAGTCCTGCTTATCTCTTTCTCCATGTCTGCTCACTACCCTCCAAATCTTAATATCTTAATATATCTACATTAAATCCTATCTGTTCATCTCATATTCCTTTTTGTCCTTTGGTTGATGTCATAGTTGCTTTGTCCGTGTTTAATTGAGGATTGGCTTGGATTAGCTGTTTGAGATAGCCTTAATCTGTTTGAGTCACTGAGACACAGTTCATGAGAGAAGAGCTGAGCATAATCACAGAGAGTGCAGGACAACAGATGGACCTGTGTTAGTTAACCTGACAGAAACACTAGAGGAAAACAAAACTTATTAGTCAAAGATTTGTAGATGGACAGCGAGGTTGTCAAAGAACTACAGAGTGAGGAAGAAATGGAGCAGGAACTGTCTTCTGAGAGAGACGAGGACAGCGAACAAGAGGAAGATGAATCTGAAGAGGATGAGGAGGACATGGCTGAAATGCAGGGAAGAGGGGATCTGAGGGACGTGGAGGACTGGAATGGGTTCATTACAGGAGGAGCACTTGGAGCTGAAGAGGAAGTGCTGCTAGACTGGAAACCAGGTGACCCTGTGACTACTCAGTATGTCCTCATGCTACCAGGATACACAGACGGTGAGGACAACACAAACACAGCAGCTTATTTGTGAAATAGTTTTCTTTTCTTTACTTTTATTGGTTATATGTACAGATTACCTGTGCTCCCCAGAAGACAATGTCTACAATATTAGCTTCTCACGCTTCAAAATAAGAGACCTGGAAAGTGGATCAGTCATTCTGGATCTAAAACGACACTGTCCAACAGGTGTGTTAGTTTGTTTTTTCTACATTGCATTCTCTTATTTTCTGTTGTGTGATTTTGTAAATGACAGCCAAGCATGATATCTTAGACTGAGTTTGTGATAGCACTGTGTTTATGCTAACGAGGTGTCAAATGTGTCATTTGCCCTCTAGTGGACATTATGTGCAGTAGCATTTCAAAAATATCTTGTATTTCATCTCTGTTTCTTGCTTTCCTAAATCGGTGTTATTTTAATATTAATTACTGTATTATATAGTGTTTTTTATATAATATTATATGATTTTTTTTATATAAACTTTTCATCCAGTATTTTTTTTTATTTATTTCATTTCAGCTTTATTCTGTTTAATGAAAACCATTTTGAATAGTTTATATATCATTTGAATATGGCTAGTCAAAAGAATAGATCTGTACTTTGACATAGATGGGGTTCTTGTTAAACCCTCATCCTCTGTCTGCAATCTTGGTGTTTTATTTGACTCTTCTTCTTCCTTTGGTTTCCATTTCGCTGCAATTGTTACAAGCTCTTTTTTACCTGCGCAATATTGCAGATCTCCATTCCTCTCTCAATCTGGCTGATGCAGAAACCGTGGTACATGAATTAATTACTTCTCGTCTGGATTAGTGCAGTGCCTTGTTTATTAGTTACCAAAGAAACACATTAGAAGGTTGCAGTATGTAAAAAATGCTGCCGCTAGAGTGCTTACTTTGACCAGATGCAATGCTCACATTACTCCACTTCCTGTTGCTTCACACATTCATTTTATGATGCTCCTGCTAACATTTAAGGATTTAAATGGTCTCGAGTTGTGCCTCTCTATCTCTCTGAATTAATTCACACATACCTGCCCACTGGGTCTCTTAGATCGTCTGAACTTGGCCTTTTGTCCATTCCCAGATTTCAACTGTCTGCTTTAGGTGGAAGATCATTTTGTGTTACTCCTCAAGCTATGAAACTCACTACCCTCTTATCCATTTTTATAAGTCTCAGCTAAAAATATACTTGTTTGAAATGTATTTTTGATAAATTGTACTATGTATTGTATCCTTTAAATGTACATGATTGTATTCTATGTAAATAAAACTTCTACTCCCTCTTCTTCTTCACAGAAATTAAGGATGTCATAGAGCTGGATGCAGGCCGTTTCATTCAGTATCATTTCAGTCCAGCTTTTCTAAATCTCAGAGAGATTGGAGCCACGTATGTCTTATTTTTAATATGATTGCTGGGGCCTTTAGAATAGATCTACATATTTAATCAGAATCAATAACTGTCTATAATAGTTCAAAGCGTTTTATGTCTCTTCTGAACAGACTTGAGTTTACAGTGGGCGGAAAGGCAGTGAACAAGTTTCGGCTGATTGAGAGACATTACTTCAGGGATCTACTACTGAAGACGTTTGACTTTGAGATCGGTTTCTGTATCCCACACAGCAGAAACACCTGTGAACACATCTACTGCTTACCAGACCTGGATTCACACACCAGTGAGTAACACACAAACATATAATGCATTTCACTCATTGCATGAAAAATATCCATGTGAACTCATGATGCTGGTTTATTGTGTCTATGTTCTGTTTTTTCAGTTGAGGAGATGATCAGCCACCCGTATGAGACGCGGTCAGACAGCTTCTACTTCGCCAATAACACACTGATCATGCACCATAAGGCAGAGTACTCCTTCAACCAGGGGCTGGAGCTCAATGAGAACCACAGCTAAACGCTTCACAATAGGGCAATGTGAATCGCAGTATGGCTGCAGTATTATAATATACAGATTAGCGCTGTATATTTGGTTTCATAAACCAAATAACCTATATGAATTAAATAGGCAAAGGCATGCCTTTGTTACTTTATTGATGTTTGTGCTGGAGAGATGTTTTGTTGCTTGCGCAGTAATAAAAAAAACTTTTATCAGAAAACATGCTGGTGATTCCATGTTTTGTCAACTCTGCGAGAATATATAGGGTAAAGGGAAGCCCTGATGATGATTAAGAGAACAGACATCTTGAGGATCCATAACATTCCTGGTTTATTTATTTATTGCAATTAATGTTTCCCTTTATTCATTCTCTCGCACCAAAGCTCATAAACATCCTGTCTATTTTTATCACAACACAATGCACAGTACCTTTTTCCTCTTACCAGGGGGTCTTACCCCCACAGCATAATTACAGAAGATGGGAAATGATACCATTTTTTACACTACCTTTTTTTAAAAAAAAAAAAAAATACATTTTGAAATTGATTTCATTTATTGCTGTGATGGCAAAGCTGAACTTTCAGCATCATTACTCAGTGTCACGTGATCCTTCAGAAATCATTCTGCTGATTTTATGCCTTTGTTGTCATCTCCTCACACATGTTTTTCACTTCTTCATGGCCTATTTTAAGTTCCATGAGGTTATTCAGATGGCAAACCATGATCAGGGGTCACACATGCATTCATGGGGTCACACATTTAGACGGATGCTCCTACTGAGGGGAAGAAAGAGAGAGAGGGGTGCAGGACATGAGTATTTATCAAAGCAATACCCTCTTGGGAAGTCAAATGAAACGGAGGACAAACCGTGACTGTGTGGATGAAGAATACATTCAACATTATTCTTAGTGACTTGATCATCATTTTTCTGTTCTATTTTAAAAAAAAAATCAGCTGTTTTGATTGTGTTCGAGCATTGATTGTGCTATAAAAGGTTTTGGGTTTACAGTGTGGTAGAGAGTGCGAACAACCCGCTGATGTCATTGAATGAACATGACCGCAGTTCTCACAATAATCGGCGCCGCGCTTCTCTGTGTTGTGAGCGCGCGACCTGCGATGATGGCAGATCAGTACGCGCGAGGAGTGGTAAGAATATTTCAAATCTCTCTATTAAAACGAGCGCTTATGTTTTACATTAATTATCTCATATGCAAGATAGGTGACAGCTTTTTATTACAATTTTTGTCGCCTGGAACTGATTTTCAGTGATGAAGACATTTTATTTTACTATTTTCATTAAAAAAAAAAAATTCAAACAAAACAATAAAACAAAATAAACTGTCAATCTTGTTAATTTTTTTACCTATAAAATTAATCAACATCAAAAAGTAACTAAATAATACACAAGCTATCATAATACAAAATCTGATACAAATATACATTAATTGTGCAGATACTTTTACTACTGTCTCAGCAATGTTTCATTGCTTTCAGAGCTTTTTTCTTTTCTTTTTTTATTAATTAACAATGTATATGAATTTTGTGTGTGTGTGTGTGTGTGTGTGTAGGACTGGTTGATTCGGTATGGGTATTTACCATCTCCAGACTCTCTAATTGGTCGACTTCAAACCAGGGAGGGTATTGAAGAAGCTGTCCGTAAAATGCAGCGTTTTGCTGGTATTGAAGAGACTGGCGAACTAGGTGACCATTCACTTGTTTTTACTGTAACAGTTGAGATTTATCCAGATGGAAACATATGTGAACGCCTCAGGGCACACTATACCACGTGATCTTTCTGCGTGAATTGTCATTACTTAGGGAAGTTCTGATGATTCCACTTTTGTCGAAGTTTAGATCGGACCACATTAGAAATGATGGCCAGACCTCGCTGCTCTCTCCCGGACACCATCAGCTCTGAGGATCTGTTAAAAGGAAAGAGAAGAGGTAAAGGGAAGATGAAGAGGAGATACACTCTGCCAAGGCTGAGCTGGGACAAGACTGACATCACCTGGAGGTGTGATCATTAAAGTCTCCAGCAATATATTCTATACATTGTTTTAAAAAAAGAATGTTTGTTACTTTTAACGCCCACTGTAAGGAAAAATGCTGTGTAATCGAAGTAGTCTTATACCATACACAGTGAAAACTAAATTATATATGTATTTTGCAAGTAAAAATTATAATTTACTGTATAATTTAGAGTGACAGGTGCAGTTAAATGACATTCTCATAAATCCTTGTGCTAGACATCACATATGATTATATTTTTATGCATAATTTTGCGCTTCTCATCTGTTATCAGAAATGTACATTTGTGGGGGGGAGGGGGGGTTGTGATACATTTTAGTTAATATTTGATGCATTATTTTAGTATAATTTGTGTTAAGTAATGATGTCTTTGTGTATTATATACAAGTTTTGGCCATGTTTTATGGAGAGGCAAATCATGATCAACTCGATGAACAAGCAGATTTTGGTAGTTCAAGTTGACTGGTATATTAACATTATATTACAATATGAAATATATGGTTATAAATGGTTAAATATTGAGGCACTAATCACTGTCAATGTATTTCTGGATAGCATAGCTGCTGTTTCTTTACCATAAAATTAACAGTATATTCTTTTTCTTATGTAAACTTACCCAGAATATTCCTGTCCAATAATCTTACATGTCTCCCTTCTTTTCCCTAGCGTGCAAGATTTTCCCTCTCCCTCTATGTCTCCCACTCTACATCCAGGGCTGGTAAGGCTCATTTTGACTTATGCCCTCCGAGCATGGGGTGATGTCACACATCTGCGTTTCCACGGGACTTCTCCTTATGACCCGTCACCACAGACAGACATCAAAGTCACCTTTGCCAGTGGCTACCATGAGGATGGGTATCCTTTTGATGGCAAGGGGGGCACACTGGCGCATGCATTCTTCCCAGGAAAAGACGATCTTGCTGGTGACACACACTTTGATGATGGAGAGAGCTGGAGCAATGGAGGTACATTAAATGCCATATATCTTTGTGTATCAGTCGTTATTCACATATATTTATAGATAGATTAAAAGAAAAGAAGATGCGTCAGAACAGAAATGCTTCAAAGTTTTATGTTTTCTTCCACAGATAGGAGCAGCAGCACAGATTTGTTCACAGTTGCAGTGCATGAGTTTGGTCATGCTTTAGGCCTGTTTCACTCCTCCTCCAATGAATCCATCATGAAGCCTTATTACTATGGTCCTGTGGGAGACATGCACAGCTACTCCTTACCCCTTGATGACAGACTGAGAATACAGGCACTCTATGGTACTCCCTAATATGTTAATGAATAAATAAATAAATACATTTGATATTAATTTCTCATGACTGTGTTTACTATACAGGAAAAAGACCAGATTTTAAATCTTCTCCATCTGTTGCTGCACCCACAACTAATCTGCCCCATTTCTCGACCCATGCTCCTCCACATCCTCCCTATCAGTGAGTTACACTGTGATCATGACAGGTTTGACAATGGTTGTTATATTTTTATTAATGCTTTTCTCTTTTTTAGCCCACCAGCCCCTGCTGATCACTGTCAGGGAGGTTATGATGCAGTCGCTAATATCAGAGCAGAGGTTTTCTTCTTTAGAGGTATAATGTTTGAATCAAAAAAACATTGGCTTCTGTAAGATTTTTATTGTTTTGAAAGAAGTCTCTTATGCTCTTTAAGTCTGCATTTATTTGATCGAAAATACAGTACAAACTGTAATATTGTGAAATATTATTCCATTTTAAAATGACTATTTTTTATTTTAATATATTATACAATATAATGTATTCCTGTGATGGTAAAGCTGAATTTTCAGCATCATTACTCCAGTCTTCAGTGTCACATGATCCTTCAGAAATCATTCTAATATGATGATTTGCTGCTCAAGAAACATTTATAATTATAAATGTTGAAAACAGTCTGATACATTTTTCAGAATTCTGTGATGAATAAGAACAGATCAAAAGAACAACATTTATTTGAAATAGAAAACTTAGAGTGATAGTTCACCCAAAAATGGAAATTCTGTCATCATTCACTCACCCTCAGGTTGTTCCACACCTGTATGAATTTCTTTGTTCTGTTGAACACAAAGGAAGATATTTTGAAGAATGTGGGAAACTGAACAGTTCTGGGGCACCATTGACTTCCATAGTATTTTATTTTCCTACTATGGAAGTCAATGGTGCCCCAAAGCGGCCTGCTTACAAACTTTCTTCAAAATATCTTCCTTTGTGTTCAGCAGAACAAAGAAATGATGACAAATGATGACAGAATTTTCATTTTTGGGTGAACTATCCCTTTAATTATGCATAGTTTACTGTTGTTACTTAGTAAGTACACGTAGTAACGTGTAGCTAAGTCACCTTAAATAAAGTGTTACCGAAAACTTTTATAACATTATGAATCTCTTTACTGTCACTGTTGATCAATTTATTGCATCCTTGCTGAATATTAATTTCTTTAAAATAAAAAAAACTAAAACTAAAAACTGACCCCAAACTTTTGAACATTTGTGGACTGTGTAAAAGTATTAGAGGGACTTCTCTTTGTGGTATCCTCAACATATCCTCAAAACTATTGGTAGAAAGGTATCAAAATTATAAGTGAAAGAAAATATTGTTTCTGTTTCATCCTCTCTCTCTCTCAACCATTCCCTTTTTATCAGGTCCACACTTTTGGAGGGTACATCATTCAGGCTCATTAATGTCCTTGACTCCAGCTCTGATCCACAGCTTCTGGATCGGTTTGCCTCCAGAAACCGTCAGAGTTGATGCAGTATATGAGAGAAGAGATGGATATATTGTATTCTTTATTGGTAAGAATGAAAAAAGAGACCCAAAATTTAAAAATATGTGTATGTAAGCTAGTGAGTGAGTTAAAGCAAGAGCAGTAAACCCATTCATAGAAATAGTGGGTGAAAAATCTGATTTTTACTGGCTGTGGTATTCAGGAGCATCTTCATTGTTTATTTTGACTCTTTTCATTCTGGTCTTTTTTAGGTAATCTGTACTGGGTATTTAGAAACACAATTTCCCTCCCTGGGTACCCACGGCCACTTTCAGAATGGGGTTTACGCTCTTCTGCAGGACGGGTTCCAGAGAGAGTGGAGGCGGTATTTGTGTGGCCGCACAATGGCAGGACGTACCTGTTCAGTGGTGGAGAGTACTGGAGGTTTGATGAGGCGGGAACTGAGAGGAAGCTGGAGGAAGGGTACCCTAAACCAGCGTCCATCTGGGGGATGCCCTCTCATCCTGATGATATCATTGGATTTCTAGATGGTAAGACGCATCTTTTATCATAAAAGCTTTTATTAATAATGATTCCCATTCATCATTTTTGTCTCCCAAACCAACCTTAAACCTTTTTATCCACATTTGCCTCAGGAGACACATACTTCTTTAAAGATTCAAACTACTGGATTTTAAAAAGAGGGGGCTTGGAGCAGGAATCTGCTTTCCCGAAATCCATTGCTACTGACTGGATGAAATGTGATGGTAACATTTCAGCTCACAGACCTGAGATTCCCAGAAGAGACAAAGACTGTAGCTGTGTCCAGAGTACAGCCGCTGGGATATGTGCTTTGTCAGCTGTTATATATTCAATTATCGTAGTTTGTATTTTGGTTCTTAAGTTGTACTGATAATATTCATATTATTTGTGTAGTATTTACTGGTATTTTTTAATGTTGTGACTGTGTAGTTTGTAAAAAATGATTTTAGCAATCAATGAATTACTGCCATCATCTGGGATAGAAAAGTGTCCAATGGTTGCTTACTTTAGTACCTAAGCAGATGCGGTGCATAATCTTGACATTGTTTGCCTACTGTTTCTTGAATACTGTGTATTCGGATATCTTACTCATTTGAAATACTGCTTTTTACAAATTATATATAGATTATATTACAGTACACTAAATGGTCAGTGTTCTGAAGAACACTAGATGGTTGCAAAACTAGCACACTATGGACTAAAAGCCATGAAACAATATTTTAATCAATGTTTGAACTGCTTCTGAAATACTAAATTAAAAATTCAAAGATGTCATTTAATTATTCTTTATGTATTATAACAGAACGTACAATGTAATGTAAAATAAAACTCATATTGTGTGAGGCTTATTCTGTTTTGTTTTTTTTCTTTCAATTTCAAATAAATGTTGTTCTTTTGAACTTTCTATTCAACAAAGTGTCCTGAACAATGTATCACAGTTTCTGTTTTTAACATTGATAATAATAAAGAGAAATGTTTCTTGAGCACCAAATCATCATATTAGTACGATTTCTTAAGGTTCATAGTGACACTATGTGACACTGAAGACTGAAGTAATGATGCTGAAAATTCAGCTTTGTCATCACAGAGAAAAATATTATTTTAAAATATACTGAAATAGAAAACTGTTACTTTTATTTGTAATAATATTTCCAAATATTACTATTTTTACTGTATTTTATCAAACAAATGCAGCCGTGCAGTAGACTTCTTTGAAGAACCAAAAACACGCTCGCGTTGTCACAGCGAGTAAACGGAAAAGTAAAATGTGGGAAATGTAGTTCACAGTGATTCACCGTACTTTCTCGCGAGGTCGTCACGATGACGTCTAAATGAGCGTTACCTGTTCATTCTGGCCAACGTTGCGCATGTCGTTTTATTTTACAAGGATTATCTGATATAGAATCGCTAGGTTTCCGCTTGCAGTGCCACATTTGTTCGGTTTTTGGTCTGTAACGGTTTTACTTTTGTTCTCTCCCTGAGCGGGATCGCAGAGGTAAGTAGCACACTCGCAACAGAAGCTTAATGACCAGTTAGCATGCTGTACTGTAGACTGATACTGTTAGCTCAAAGACACAGCTAGCGCGCTAAAACAACCCAAATTCTGTTATACGAGTACACACTGGGATTATGTAGTGTGTATTGCATAAACACTAAAAATGAAAGAGAAAAGGCGGGCAGTGATGTGAAGGAAGTGTTAGCAGCACAGAAGGCCTCGGCCTGTTGCTGGTTTAAGACTGTTCTTCATCTTGTGGGCGCGATACAGTGTCTATACATTAAAATACAGCGAGCAGCCTACCTAGACAGCATGTTGGGCATAATATGGGATGTTTGAAGCGTTTAAAACGACTGTAATACTATCTTGGTAGGCTTATTGTGTTTAAGTGTCATAACTTTGAGCACGTTTCAACATACTTTTGATCAATTGTTTAGAACACAGCACAGCACAAGTCTCTGTAAATCGCCTATACATAACACTTGAGCTGTCTTGCTTATATACTGAACCATACTACTTTACTTTCCATACTCGTGTGGTTTCATGAGCTGGAGAGTAATTCATATGCCTTTTTCCCAGCCATGTCTTAGACAAAGTGCTGAATCTGTCTATTTCTGGACTAATGTGGTTAGTGACTCTCAGCATTAACCCTCAGAGAGCCAAGCGCTGATATACATTATGTACACGTCTTTAGAAAGCCATTAGTTGTGTAAAAAACCTTTTTGTTTAGGCAAAATTTGCTTTGGGGTACAATTTGGAAGAAAAAAAAAAAAAAAAAAGCGTTGCAAAATTGAAATTCTGGCATTTTTGCTATACTAACTAGTGAACTTGCAACATAATTCAGCACACAAATGTATTTAAAAAATAATTCCCAATTTCAACCAGGGAGAATACAGTTGTGAAGAGTTAAGAAATGTCACTATTTGAACCATTTAAATAATGTAGTAATATTCATATCTAATAATAATGACAAAGCAGCTCAGAAAAAAATAATAATTTGTGTACCATTCATATAGGGTCCATTGTGTGTGAACTATAGAAAAAAAATTGAACCCTAATACCCAGCATTATTTTTGCTAGAAAAATATTCTCATTTATGTATGTCCAAAATGTCCTGTGACTAAATACATAAAAATAAAATAAAAGGTATTAGATGTCAAACACTTTGTAAATAGATACATTTGTTCCAAAACTGTTAATAAATCAGCTGTCAGCTGGCTGACTTTAGCGAGCTGTTTTATAAGCAAAGTATGCAGCTTTTTTCCCCCACCAAAACTGTTTTTGTGATAAATTTCACAGTGTCAGCTACTGTTGTGGTATCATTTAATTGCTTCATACAAACATTGCAGTTCTGCTGGGGTCTATGAGAGTTAAATGTATAAAATCCACTAAAGACTTGTTTTTTTGAAAGGCTAAATCAAGTCAGCCTCTTAGTTTGTTCCGTTGTAATTTTTGCTTAGTATGTTTTTGTTGCATTGTGAAGAGTTTGTAAATAGAAACTAAAGCTTCTTAAGTTCTTTCTTGGTTAACTGTTTGCATGCTTTAGTTGTAAAATGTGTGTGTGTGTGTGTGTGTGTATATATATATATATATAATATATATATATATATATATATATATATATATTATTTTATTTTTAGCAAAAACGTGTCAAGAAAAAAAAAAGCATATATATTATTCGTGTAATGGCTTCCGCAGAAGGCGTCATAGTGTCTCTCAGCAGCACTTTTTCACATATAAAAACTAAAAATGTGATATAGAGAAAATTTTTAGTTCAGTGTGCTTACTGACAAGTTCTCATTTTCTTTCTGACCTCTCAGAGCAAAGATGTATAACGGTATTGGGTTGACCACGCCGCGAGGCAGTGGCACGAACGGCTACGTTCAGCGGAACCTCTCCAGCGTACGCGTGAAGAGGAACAGGGATGAGCGCGGAGGAGAGCGGGATGAGAAAGACCGAGAGAGACTGGAGAGCCAGCTGAACAGACAACCTAATGCTGAAATCCTAGAGCACCAGAGGAAGAGACAGCTGGAGGTGAAATGTGCCGAGCTGCAGGACATGATGGAGGAGCAGGGGTAAGATGAGATGAAATCGTATGAAGAATTCTCTTCAGATTAGTGTATTAATGCTCTGCACATAGAGAATGTAGCCTACGTATTTCCTCTCAGTGGCTTGTGAGCTTTCAGTATCAAATCTAAATCAAACTACGTGTCAGTCACCGCAAATGCACTTTTTTGAAAAGTTTTGTACCTTATCACTCAGCTCCAAGAAAGTTTAAATATGTAAGCGGTGAAAGTTTCAGTATGAGAAAGACCAAATTAGCATATTAGCATGATTTTTGAAGGATCGTGTGACACTGAAGACTGAAAAATGCACTTTGACATCACCGGAATAAATTGCATTTTAAAGTATATTAAAACAGAAAACAGCAAAGAGATCTTAAGAATGACCTCTGACCAGTCCGTCCTGTGTCGCAGGTACTCAGCAGAGGAGATTGAAGAGAAAGTCAACACCTTTCGTTTGATGTTGCAAGAAAGAGAAGAACCTGCACCTCCTCCAACAGAGAAGCCAGCGTGAGTATTACTTCAGACCATTCAAACGGCCATTGAGATTTTTATGATAGCCTCTTTTGTGCACTGCTAATAGTTTTTTCATCCATATTTGGCTCTTTTTAACAGTGTGACTGAGACTCATGCTCTGGCAGCTGCTAACCAGCAAAAAAATGACCGTCTGAGAGAAGCATTCGGTATCAGCTCTGACTACGTTGACGGCTCATCCTTTCATCCTGACCGGAAGGAGCGAGAGAAGGAGAAGAGGGAGCAGGAGAGGCTGGAAAGAGAGAAACAGCAGCAAAAGTACCAGTGAGTAGATGGAGGGGAGATTAAGGAGCTCTTATCATGAGGAATCACTTCAGTCATGGAGTCATGAAGTCAAAGCTACTTTATCTGAGTACTTACTGTTCTTTATTTTCTTTCAGGATTATCGAGTCTGATGGTTCCGATTCATCTCCTGAACGAAAAAAGAGCCGGAAGAAGAAGAAAAAGAAAAACAAAGGCAGAGAAAGGTAAACTGGAGAAGGGAGGAAGAATTTGGAACACTTAGCCTGGGTTTGAAGAGAGTAATATATTAATGAATCAATTTTCACTCTTGTCACATAGCTCTGAGAGCCCCTCACCTTCCCCTCGGCGAGAAAAGAAAAAGGACAAGAGAAAGAAAAAGAAAAGGTTTCATTTAATGTCTTTAATTTGGTTCCCTTGCGTAACAATAATTATTCATATGTTGCCCTCTAGGCAAGAAGAAATTGAGTAAAATTAATACACCTAAGTATATTTTATTAAATGTATTTAACTGAGGAAATATGAAATTAAACGTATGAATGTAGATGGAAATTATATTTCGTAAACTGTTCTCAAGTATTACTTTACTGCACACATTATTTATAAATCAGCCAGGAGAAGGTTTAATATTCAGAATATCTGCATGTTGTAATAAAAAATATGTATTATCACTATCAGCTTTGAGTTAAATTGTGGCAGTGGCTAACACACTTTACCACACAGCTACCATTTTGAGAAAAATGCTTTGTCGTGTTTGACACATAATTTGAATGATATTATTAGTTTGTAATTCACAAACAAAAAATATTATTAAATATTTGTAGACCTGGATACATTTCCGTTGAGAACATTTATCCTTTTACGTGACCATTGTTCATTGTTTACAGTGATTAGCAATTCAAATGTATTTATATGTTCAATGACAGATTTTTTTACAGTTTAATAAATAAAGGTGATGACAGCTTACCCACTGACACATCTTACCCTAACACCATGTCTACACCAGATGCAGGCAACGTGACAAAAGCAAATAGAACCTGTTATAATCAGTGATGCTGTCTACACTGGATACGACACAACTTTACACGACAAATTCCTGACAGTAAACTGATGCACGTTCTATTTTTGACGTACTCCAAGCGCTCACGCTACTTCTGAACGTGAAGAGCAAATGGATTTCCTATGGTCACTTTGTCGCATCCGGTGTAGACACGGTAAAATATTTTAAAATGGCTCAAATAACAAAAAATCTTTGCTTTTAGGGAGGAGTCAGTGAAGAGTGACACTGAGAGGTAAGTTGCCATTTTAAGTTGCCTTTGAACAGATGACTCGTTCTTAAAATACATTTAATTGTTATAATTTATCTTACAACAGTTCATCAGATGAAAGAGAAACATCCAAAAGAAAGAGAAAAAGGAGTGACAATGAGACTCCTCCTCCCAATAAGAGCCGAAAACAACAGAGTGCATCCTCCAGCCCAGCTCGCAGGTAACAGGACACAAAATAAGGCCATGTACCTGACCTTTTTTTTTTTTTTTTTATTTTATAGTGTGTGTCTTTATCTTTTTCTTATAGCATTTGTAATACCTTTTACACCCTTTTCCCCCATTACATAGATTTATTTAAAATAGTTTTAAATTAAATGGAAAATGTATGAATGCATGCTCAGCATTTGAGATGGTCTAGTTTATCAAAATATTCTTGATTAGTGAAAATTCAAGTTCATGTAAATTTGTGTGCATGCTTTTTGTTTTCAGTCAATCCCCTCAAAGAGGGAAGCAGCAGAATAAATCAGATACTCGTCCAGATGAGGGGAGGAAAGGAAGATCCCCTGACAGGAGGCGCCGTGGCCGTATTGATGAAAGTCCAAAGAGGATTGAAATCAGAGAGGTAATGTGTTCTTTTGGAAGTCATAGAAGCATAAGCACATTGTATTTGTTTGGTGGTGTCTTTTGGTGTTTTTTGTGCACTTCGCAACAAGCATTGTTGTAAAAAAGTTTTTACAAGTTTTACAAGTGAGAAATAGTCCCACGTGTAAAAATGCATCTAGGCACGTCATGCAAATGCTTGATGCCTGAGTCTGCCCAAATTTTTCATGCTTTCCTTGAGCCAGATTAGTCAAGCAGCTGTTCAGGCAACCCTCTAACTAGTTGATTTTAAAAAATATTTGGTTTGCATTGTCCTAATTCTGTCTTCCCCATTTGTAGAGGTCACCAAGACGTTCAAGAACGCCTGAGCACAACAGAAGAGACAAAGGCAGAGAACGTGAGCGAGAACAAGTGCAAGAAAAACCTCAGAGAAAACAACACAACTCTTCATCGCCATCTCCTTCACCAAAGCAGAGGCGGGACAGGCGACCACGGAGTGAAGAGAGGGAGAAACCTCCTCAGACAAGAAGACACAACTCTTCTTCACCATCTCCACCACGTAAGCAGCAGCGAGACCGAAGACAACGGAGTGAAGAGAGACAGAAACCCTCTCAGCGGAAAAGGCCTGGCTCTTTATCTCGCTCTCCGACTCCTAAGCAGCAGAAAAACAAGAACCAAGGGGATGATGGGAGAAAGAACAAAGATCAAAGAAGGCATGACTCATCCTCATCCCCGTCTCCTCCACGTAAAGACAGAGCAAGAGGAGGACACAGCGGAGAGAGAGAAGCTGCCCTGAGGGACAGGGAAATGGAGAGCCAAGGGGACAGAATGAGAGACAGACAAAGGAATAGTGATAGAGAAACAATCCTGTCTAGTAGAAAGGAGAGCGATAAAGGGAAGGACCGAAACCGTGACTCCATGTCTCCTGCTAAACGTTCACCTTATGCCAATGGAGGGAAAAAAGAACGAGATCGTGAACTTGAGAAGGAGCGAGAAGAACAGAGAGACAAAGACAGAAGACGAGAGGAAGAGATGAAGGAAGAAGCTTTGAGAAAAGCCAGAGAGGGTGACAGAGAAAAGGAGAGAAACCGTACCAGAAGCCAAGAGGTGTCCCTATCAGACAGAAAGTCCTTTAGCTGTCAGCCAGAGGAAAGACGAGGTGCCAGAGGAAGTGAGCCTGAGCAAGAGGTGGGAAAGAAAGACAGGAAAGTTGAAGAGGACAAGAGGCAGGAGAGCAGTCCTCAAGACCAAAAGAAGGAGAAACAGACTCAAAAGGAAAAGCCTGGGAAGAAAGCCAAATCTGCTAGTAGTAGTAGTAGTAGTAGCAGCAGCAGCAGCAGCAGTAGTAGTAGCGGCAGCGAGAGTGATAGTGACAGCTCTTCATCGTCATCCTCATCCTCCTCCTCCTCCTCCTCATCATCATCATCATCATCATCTTCGGATGATGAAAAAAAGAAAAAGAAAAGTTCAAAAGACAGCAGCACAGTCAGTAAGTTGGTTCCTAACGCTGTCATAGCTCAGGCTATTGCACGCCGAGAGAAGGAGAACCGAGGAAGGGATGGAGAGAGTGATGAAGGCAAGAAGGCGTACCCTTCCACGCAAAGACAGAGCTCACCTCCTGAGCCCCAGAGAAAAAGGGACAGTGATGATAAGAGACAACGAGACGTGGAAAGAGACCGGAGACCTGGAAACTCTTCGCCTCCTTCCACAGGAACCAAAGACCGTGGAAAAGAAAGGTACACTCCCACCGAGAGTTCCAGCCCACCTCCTTCACCCCCTCAGAGAGGCCGGGACAGATACACACATTCAGAAGAAACCAAATCTCAGAGCAGAGATCGGGGAGGCGAGCGATATTCCCCGTCAGAGCTAGAACGAGAGCCGTCACGACCCTCACCTGCCAGAGGAAGAGATCGACAGAGTGACCGAAAGAAAGAAGCGTCACCTGTGTCTCCGAGAGGAAAAGGAAGGAATGACGTGTCACAGGTGAAACAGACGGTATCTCGGCCTTCACCGAAACGCACACCACCACGACAGTACCAGGACCCACAACGCTCACGTTCCCCGAGTCCGAGACGAGGAGTGAGAAGACAGTCACCTCCACGAAACTCATCCCCTTTCCGACGGGACCGCAGCCGAGAACGTCTCAGAGAACGAGAGAGGGACCGATTTAGAGCAAGGCCAGGAGAGCGAGAACGAGAGCGTTCCAGAGAGAGGAGAATGAGGAGCAGTAGATCCAGGAGTCCCCGAAGACAAAGTCCTCCCTACAGGTTAGTCAGATATAATCATGTTTTGTTGGAAAAGCTAAACTCAATACACACACACACACACACACACACACACACACACACACACACACGTCTGGTTCACTATTCTTGTAGGGACTCTCCATAGACGTAATGGTTTTTATACTGTACAAACTGTATATTCTATCCCCCTGCACTAAGCCTACCCATCACAGAAAACATTCGTTTTTTTACATTTTCAAAAAAACATCATTTAGTATGTTTATTAATCCATTTCCCCCATGGGGACTTCTGGCTGGTCCCCACAATGTAGGTGATTTCAGGTTTTACTATCCCATTTGGTCCCCACAATGTAATATAAACCTGTACACACATGCACACACGTGCGCGCGCACACACACACACACACACACACACACACACACACACACAAGACTGCATTTCACAAGACTGAACATGTACTATGCTCACCAAGACTGTATTTAGTTGATACAGTAATTTGTGTGATTGTGAAGTATTATTGGGTTATTCGGTGTCAACTCAACCAGAGGACATGGGCTAAATACCATGGAATCATATTTACAGAGTAATCCACTATTTTGTGGAGGGAAGGTCAAAATGGCCATTTTCACCTGAGATTTGGAGCCAAATTACAGGAGCAGGAAAATGACTTTAAGATGGCAGTGTCATTATTTTATCTTTCCACAGAGAGAAGTAGACAAATTCTGTTGAATTGAGCAATCCTTGCATTATATGCCATGGTAACCTGTAATTCGCAAAGCATTTAAGATATCTTAAAATTGCGTTCGATTCTGGTTCTTAACAATTGTTTTCTTTTGGTACATTCATTTTTAAGGACCTCTATGGTTAAGATACAGAGATATGGGGATCTCAATGTGGCTTCAAATTGTTGAATTTTACCCATTTTCAATGGTCGAAAACCAAATGTGGTCACTTTGCATGTAGCTAATAGATTAGAGGAATATCTGAACAACAAATAATTTTGAAATTAGAAATGTGCCTTTATTTATTTACATAAAAGTAATAATGCGACTATCCTGATTTTTGAGAGTCTATAAATGTATTAATTAGGAAAACATGGCCATTTAGCTAGTGCATTACTTTTATTTCATTTTTGGATTTCAGAACGGTACGTCTACAAAGCTCTGTAAGGTAAAAAATATCCTTTGAATGTACAACATCCTTTCTTACAAATATCTCAGAAACTGATTCAGATATATAGATTCATATGAATACACTATTGAGAGCAAGTTAATGACTCAACTCAAGCATTTCAGTGTAATTCTGGCGCTCAGGTATATTCTACGCGATTGTTTTGATAGAGGGATATAATTCACTGTGGTGAAAAGCTGAATTTTCAGCATCATTACTCCAGTCTTCAGTGTGGCATTATCCTTCAGAAATCATTCTAATATGATGATTTGCTGCTCAAGAAGTATTTTTTTTTTTCCTCTTATGTTGAAAACAGTTGTACTACATGTAATAATTTTTTTCAGGAGTCTTTGTTGAATAGAAAGTTTAAAAGAACAGCATTTACTTGAAATAAAAATATTTTGAAACATCATAAATGTACTTACTGTGACAAAAAAGAAACTTATCGACCATCTATAAAATGTGTTTGTTGTTATTATTTGGCTGAATCCATTAGGAGTTTATTAGCTACACTGTTAATTAATCTATGTGGCCAGTGGTTTAGTCAGGTGTCCCTTTAATTTAAGAACTATACACTGTAACTAGCAAAGTTTTAAATTGTTTATAACAACAAAAATGTCTTTTAAGTGTGGTTCTTACAATATTTTTCTCTCTCTCTCTACACCTAGGTTTCGTCGTTCACCCTCTCCAGTACGTCGGCGCAGAAATAGTCGTTCGCTGTCAAGAGAAAGAGAAAGGGAGCGAGAGCAGGAGCGGAGGAATCGAGAACGAGAGAGGCAGCGTGAACAGGAGAAAGAGAGAGAACGAGAGCAAGAACAAAGAAGGAGGGCACCCCCCAAAGATCCCACTCCTCCACGCCGCTCATCGTCATCATCCTCTTCCTCCAGTTCATCTTCTTCATCCTCACCCTCTCCTCAAAGACAGATGAAGGGGGTAAAGTCAACAGATGCAGATAAAAAGAGTTCAAGGGAAATTGATGAACAGACAAGAAAGAAGCAACCAGAAAGGAACTCCAAACATCCGTCTCCCTCCCCTCCTCGAGAGACTCGTCTCCCTTCTAACCAATTGCCTAATCGCTCTCACTCCCGTGAACTTCCAGCCCGTTCTAGATCACCAACGACCAACCAATCACAAAGTAGGGATCCACCAGGTGACCGAGGCCCGTCCCCGTCATCTGTCCATGAGCGGCATCTCGAGCTGTCAACGAGAGGGAAAACTGCAGTGAACGGGAAACCAGAGATGGAGAGCTCTGGCCAACAGCAGAAAAAGCAGAGAAGCAGCTCAAGTTCTTCATCATCTTCATCCTCATCATCATCCTCATCCTCATCTTCATCCTCATCATCATCCTCTTCAGACAGCTCAGACACTGAAACAGAGAAAGGAAAAGGGTAAGTGCCAAGTCATTTTATCATTTATGTAGTTCAGTTTAATAGATGGAACTCTTCATTTTAATGTTTGTTTTTCAGGGGTGTTAAAGCAAAAACAAACAGAGATGCTGGCAAGACGGTGAAAAGCAAAGCTTCTTCGTCATCATCATCCTCGTCCTCATCAGAAAGTGAGCAAGAAGAGAAGAAAAGGTAGAATATTTTGCTTGTTTTATTAATTATTGATTTATTCCTCCTCTACTAAAGGAATAATGGGTTTTCCACTGCATCAAGTCAACTGGGAATCTTTCTCGGTTCATGTGAATGATCCAACAATCTGTTTAGGCAATGTTTTTAAGCTACTGTTATAGTAGGGCTGCACGATTAATTGAAATAAAACCAAAATCATGATATGGCTTAATGCGATTATCAAATCACAAAGGCTGTGATTTATTTAAAGAGCTCAGTACTGTGCTCAATTAAATGCGAGCTCATGAAACGGTGTTTTTAGTGTCTCAGAGCGTTTCGGTTCGCAGTAAATGCTGAACCCATCTCTGTATCTGCATAGCGTTATCTTTAGGAAATTGAAAATAAAATTGTCCCCCAATTCAATATCCCTTTTCACACTGAAATAAGTCACATTAGAGACATAAATTAAAGTGCAACATTTGCATCCCATTTTGCTGCTTTACTCTGAAACACTTCATTTTTTTTAACTATGCAGTCCACCACGGCCTAAAAGAGTGCCAGCAGACTCCCTGAGAGACTCTAGGTCCCTCAGTTACTCCCCTCCAGCGAGGCAACGAAGACCTGCACGTTCTCCACCCTCTCGACGGTCAGTTCTGAACAGATTTATGTATTTCAGCATGTATTATAATTTTCAACCGCTGCCATTACTAATATTGATCTCCATCTGTTTTCCATCCACAGTGCAAGCAGGAAGTCGAGAAGCAGATCTCCAGACAGTCGACGGAGGAAATGAGTGAATAATTGTTGACCTTTTTTGTTTTCTTGACACTCTTATCTGACCCTCACTGGACTGGATCTTCTCAGTATCACATGGATGAGAAATGTGACTAGTTGTAATGGTGAATTTTTTTTTTTTTTCACCATTAATAGAGGAAGGTCTATTGAAACTTGGTTCTTTGTAACTCATCCCAAAAGGGAGGATTTATTTTTACCTTTATTATGGTGTAATTAATGTTTAAGGTGGCCGGCTGAGACACTGAAGCTCTCATCAACTTTTGCTCTGTGCCAACAGATGCTGGACGCTATTATTATAAACACACACATACACACAAAATCACACATGTCCAGTGGTTTTCTGTCTGCTACATTGTTCTGAATGTAGAAGAACATCTGTAATTGATCAAGAATGGACAATATTCTGTTCCTGCATATGTGGACGGAGTCTGTTCCTTTGTTTATTTGTTGGAAAAAAAAAAAGAAAAAAGCATTGTGAATAATAAAATGGCAGTAGAATCTTCTTGTCTGAAATTTTTGTTTGTGGTACTGAAAGAGAAGCTGACACTAAATACACAGCAGTATATTCTTTAAAACTGTAATTTAATAAACGCTTACAATCAGCTATCTTAGATAAAGAGGTGGCCCTGCCCCAATCTCAAACCTTTGATAGAGCTATTATTATTTGAGATGTTCAGATAAACATATCAGTATTTTGATAAAATGCTTCGAGAAAATCAACCTAGCAATTTCATTATAGTTGCTTTTAGTCTATAGTTAAGATGTCATATTAAAGAGGTATTGGAGAAATTCTTTTAACATGAAAAAACTAAGCATTAAAAATTTATAACCTGAGATCCCCTCTCTTACAGAAATACTATAGTACGTTGTTGCTACAATAAAATTGTGGTAATTTACATTAACCGCTACTGTCTGTCATCAATAAGAAAAGCTTCTGAAAGATTATTATTCTTATATCATGTACCGTTTTACAGTAGTAACACGTGGTAAAGTGTAAAAAATTATTTTGGCGGAAACTAGTTCCCAGGGTAACTGTTGTAGCTGGTCGGTCTGCGGAGGCAGGTTGTATATTGCGTCATATTTACGCGACGCTCTTTGAACGAGCAGCAGTAGTAGCACGAAAAGGATTGTATAGAAAATTAACCGACGATTTCAAGTTACATTAAGAGTTTAATTAACTCACGGAAGATGGGTCCAGTTGAGGTAAGTGATACGATCAGGATCTTATTCACTTTATTGAATATGAAACAAGTACAATTTATTAAATCACACAAACTATAGGAAACATATTTTAGCCTACAGCGTAATACATTAATTCTTACCGGTTTTCACAAATGTATAATATACATTTATATATGCCGACAATTACATTTATGCACCTATACATATTGTCAACAGTGTTCGTGACACACGTTTATCTCTCTCCAGCTCCTTCATATGTCCGTGTTCTCGCAGAGTTTCTCTCCCTGCGGTCGTTTCCTTGCAGCGGGTAATAACTATGGAGAGATCGCAGTGTTCAGGTAAGAGAACAGATTAAACATGCGGTTATGATAGCAGTTTAAGTGGCGTTAGTCAATAGGTCCCCTAATGTTTGTTGATATACGTTTGTAAGCATCTTCTCGTGTCTTGTGTATGTTGTGTGAGTTGATGTTGAATGCCTGTTGTAGTGTTTTAGTCACTAGTCTTGTTCTTACAGTCTTTCAGCTGCACTGAGTCCAGATGCATCAGAGGGGAGTCAAAAGCCCATCCTTAACTTCACTGGTTTGTCTTCATTTATAATAGATCATTTTTACTTTTACTATATGTGCCCTAGATTATCTAAATCAACCATTACCTAGAGTATGGTTCAAAAAATACTCTATCCTTTATCCAATTTTGCAACATTGACGAGTGAAAGGGCTTTTTAATTGTTTCAGCTCATGACGGTCCGGTGTTCTCTCTGCTCTCCACGGACACTCATCTCCTGAGCGCTGGGAATGGAGAAATCAGTGCCTGGAGTTGGGCAGAGCTCATCAAAAAAGTAAGAGTCAGTAAATGTTCATGGATTCTTATTGGGTTGGAAAAAATGCATATTCCTAGTTCCCATTTTCCTAGTTTTGCTTTGTGCATACAGACACTGTAAAAACAGCAATATTTGCAGAAAATAGCTCAGCACACTTTTTATTTATGTCTCCGTAGAGCACCAAAGGCGCATGGACAAGGAAACCCAATTATGAGTGAGAGACTGTCAATGATTATCATTCTGATACTGGTAACTGTACAAGAATGTCCAGTTAGTTAACAACAGTTAATGCGTTAACAAATATTAACTAACAATGAGCAATACCTTTGTTACAATATTTTTTTAACGTTAATTAACAAAAAAAAACTTCATTGTTAGTTCATGACATGTTAGCTCAGGTCCATTAAATAAGACACAACTTTTGATTTTAATAATGTATTAGTAAATGTTGAAATTAACATTAAGATTATTAAATGTTTTTTTTCATTGTAAGTTAATGTTAACTAATATAGTTAACTAATGTTAATAAATCAAATATTATTGTAAAGTTAAAGTATGACCTGTAAACTGCATACACTCAAGACAGCAACTGCTAATTTTGTTTCATGACTTTCATTGTGTGAATGTTTGTGCAATGTCTCACTCTATACAGGACTAGTCTTGAAATTCCAGAGATCAATGCAATGATCATTAACCCCAAGGTTTGTACTTGTTTTGTTTATCCCAAATACATGCTTTTCTTAATCATATTTTGTAGTTATTTGTAATTGATGCTTCTGTTTAAATGGGAGTTGATGTGTGTGTTTGACAAAACATTCATTTACATCACTACATTTCAAGAAAGTTCAATTAAAGTAAAATTTGATGCCTGTTATTTTCCTGCAGGACAACAGCTTGATAGTTGGAGGAGGTGACAATAACATTCACATCATGGACATGGAGACAGGTGTTTTTAAGGTCAGTTAGACTCCGGGGCAATATTTGAAGGCCCCACGACACAGGCTATATGATTTTCCCTCTTGTACTTCTGCCTAAACAGTGACAAGGGTACTTGTTGTCAAACGACTTTAATGCATTTTCCTAAGGAAAAAAATAAAAATATGTAACAAAACTGTTTGAATGATATGAAATGTTTTCCAAATTCACAAGTTGTTACTGTGGACATTTTTTGTAAAACATTATACTCACTAAAAATGTTGTATGTTTATATATTTTGAAGGAAGAGAGAGAGAGAGAGAGAGAGAGAGATTAACATATCATAATACAAACATATTAAGTACACTAACAGAGTGTCTTTGTTTTTTGAGTGGACAAATGCCACACAAAAATTGTCACTGTTTTGTTTGCTGTAATAAAATGTTTTTGAAAAAAATTGTTTAATTGTTAAATTATTTGAATATAATATCATTTATTTTAAACAATTTAAAGATGTCTTGAGGCACTTGTGGAAGTTTATGGAGGGCCCCCTAGTGGGTTGCATGTTCAGCTTTTTAAATAAATAAATTACAAGACAGTAGGATGCCATTAATTTTCCTTCCCTTTGTGTTGTTTGTTCTGCAGTCTGTACTGAAGGGCCACACTGACTACATCCACTGCCTGTGCTTTAAAGAAAGGGAAGGGGAGATACTCTCTGGTGGAGAGGATGGTGCCGTGAGGATATGGGGTTAGTGAAGGACAGCACTGTTTCTATATCCCTTACCTTTCTTTGGAGAAAAAAAATTGTGTAATAAGAGTATGAACTTCCTCCCTCAGACTCACGGACAAATCGGCCGGTTCACTGTATTGAAGTGTTCAAATATGAAGTAAGACACTCCTACTTATTATAAAGAATAAACAAATAAGCTGAAACAATGTATTCATGACTTTAAAAAAAAGAAAAAAATCCAGCACTGAAGTCCTACTATCTCTCGCTTTCACATTTGTTCTGGAATGGTGGGTCAGGAATGCGCACGCCCCCAGTTTGGGAAGTGGATTAGCTGTCTTGCTACAGACTCTGATTGGATGGTAAGTTGGACTTGTGATTGGTTGGCATAGACAGTTAAACTATTGTCTCTTGTTTATCTCGTGTCCAGTTTCACTGCGTTTTTCTGCATATGTATTGACATGCTTGTTTTTAAATACCTGTTAGTATCTTCATGGTGTACTGATCTCCTGGAATGCCCCTCAATTTATGTTGAGATGGAATAGAATAATGCCCCTATTGTTATGAAATGTTATCTATTTCCTCTCAGCTCTGTGGTGGAGGCCCATCACTCTCTTTATGGCACCTTCGATCCATGTCCCCCACCTCTGTTTTCCCTTTGCCTGGATGTCAAAGAGAAGCTGTCTTTTACCAGGACCTGGTGAGAAGAGCTAGTTATGAATTGTGTGATTTTAAACAGAAAGATTATTGAACAGCTATATTTAATAATATATTATGTTGTGGTTGTGTTTAGATCATGTCAGTAGGTGAGGGTCCATATGTGTCCCACTGTTTACATGGAGGTACAGTGAAAGCTCAGATTCCCTGCTCTCCTTCATCACTCAACACACTAGCTCTCAATCTCAAAAACACTGAACACAGGGTAGGTGTACCTGTTATTCATCTTGCCAAATGAATCCATTTTAATAGGTGCTACAAATTGCAGCAATACCTATAATTTTTTTCTTTACTCGCTATGTGTGTAGATGGAAGGATTGTAATCTTTACCCAATATTCATCTTTCAGGTTATGACAGTAGGGGGCAGCAGTCACCAAATTGATGTGTTCACCAACTTCAGTTACAGAGCCTTTTCTCTGTCATTCTGAGAAAACACTCACCAACACTTCTTTGAATTTGAATGGAATTTTGTGACAAATTCTTGATGTATGATTTACTAATGCAATTAAACAATGATTTTTTTTATATAATAAACTATTTTGGTTATTGTTCACTGTTTTTGGAAGTGTGTTTTTAGCTTTTTACTTGCATTTGTATAATGCATGGTACCTTGAAAGGCGCACTTTGAAGGTGCACTTTGTGGGGTTTTTTTTTTACAACACTAATATAGTAAAATACATATGGTATTAAACATGTACATTATTATTTTTGTAAATGAAAAGAAAATGTATATATAAACTTGTGCTATATTTAATTACTGTGTACTTTACAGCCCATGAAAATGGTGTGCTGGGTAGTAACTGATTACATGCAATCTGGATTATGTAATCAGATTCCAAAAATCAAGTACTTGTAATTAGATTGATTACGATTATTTTATAATGTAATATAGACTACGGTTCTTTTTGTGATTACAGGTTATTCTCACAATGGCAGTAAATTGTTCATAATTTATTGATTCTGCATACTGCGTCTTTTTTTTATGTTTTAAATGTTCATTTCTAAAAAAGCCTACCGCTTATAAACGTTCAGAAGGTCCTCCAGGTTTGTGGAATTGCACACATAGACCAGCCACTAGTCATGGGAAAACTGAGACCCACAGCATTTGATCACTGAATTTACAGAAATCAAAGTGTTTTCTCAACATTTCAGCATTGCATATCTAATCAACTATCAAACACATGAATTATTATTATCGCTCACTGATTCATTTAACCATTACTATTATTGTCTTTGGAAGGCTTTTGTTTGTCAACACATAAATAAAAATAAATTTACATTATTTCATATTTACATGCAAGGGAACTTTTTTATCAGCTGAACCTCATGAGGTTTTAAGTTCATAAGTTAGGCCAATAATAAAATTAAGTCAATATTAATAAATAATAAAATTCTGTCATTTATTACTCACCCTCATGTCATTCCACACCCGTAAGACCTTCGTTCATCTTCGGAACACAAATTAAGATATTTTTCACCCATAGAAAGGAATGTAATTACCACATTCAAGGCCCAGAAAGGTATTAAAGACATCGTTAAAATAGTCAACATGACTACAGTGGCTCAACCTTAATGTTATAAAGCGACGAGAATACTTTTTGTGTGCAAAAAAAAAAGTAACAACTTTATTCAACAATTTCTTCTCTTTGCTGTCAGTTTCCTACGCTGTTTACGTTGTAGACAGTGCAGCACTTCCGTGTTCTACGTCAGATCGCCGGCTCTTTATTGACTGACTCCTGCGTCAGCATCATTAATTTGTGTTCCGAAGATAAACAAAGAACGAACGACATGAGGGTGGGTAATTAATGACAGAAATTATTTATTTTAATGTTAAATTTTTATGATTTAATTACTTCATAGAATTTCATTAAACTCACAAACCCCAGTCTGGGAAACCCTGACTTAATGTAATATTTAATGCACTCCATGTTGTTGATAAAGAATAGAATAGATTTTCTTTTTCTTTGTATTTTTATATCAATATGGTCCAAGATTATCCTATTAAAATCTAATTGATAAATTAGTTTGGTCAAAAGCAATATAAAAGTAATCAAAAAGTAGTCAGATTATATTAGCCTACCTTATATGTGTAGGCTAATGTAATAGATTAGGTTACTAAAATTGTGTCATGTGATTTGAAACCAGTAACCGATTACAATTTGTAAGTAATCTACCCAGCACTGGTTTTGAGTCAGTTAAATCAAATGTGTGGCTGGAATGTCATGAGTTTATGTGTTGCAACAGAATAGCGATGACAATCTCAGCAGCAACAGGAGTGGCATGAGGAGGAGGAGACAGAGAAATTCGGGCACATGATGAGGATGAGAGTGACTCAACATTCAGGTGCGGCGCCCTCAGATGGGCGGATCTGATCTCTGCGGCCGCTGGGACTGTCCGAACTTCCCCTAACACTGGATTCCCGGATCCCGGTACTGCCTGCAGGACTAACCCGACACTAACCGACCACCCAAGCAGGAACTTGTGCCAAGTCTTCCGTATTTTCCCCAGCTCGGAATATATGGTCTAAAGTGTTTTCGGTGAGCTTTTCTTCAGCTCTGAGTTTGATCTTATTATCTTAGAGCATCTGCGGCTAGTTAAGTAGCTAGCCTAGCTGCATTTCAAAACAACTGAGTAAATTACAGCAGAGGAGTTGCTGAGTTGAGGAATGGACACAAGTTTGATTAAGTGGTTAAAGGAGACGGAACTTAAGAAGCAGAACATGGCGAGAGTTCAACTTGAGGTTGGGTATTATTGCATGTTTTTACAGGTGTGTCTGTTTAATCGATCCATGATTCTGGTCTAGTAAGGATACACTGCGCGTGACCGCCTGATTTTCATGTAAAGCAGACGCAAGGTCGCTTATCTCAGAAGGACAATCAGTTCACGATAACCGTATAGAAAAGAATAGAGCAAGGCAAATCTGCCTCTAAATCTACAAATGATTATCCTTTCTTGTGATTTACCCGTGATTTGACTTTATTCCAGTTGTAGTATTACAGCACCGAATAGTTTCACTTTTAATTTTGCGTTGAGGAATGTTAGCAGTGGCACCGAAAATGATTTTCTGTTTTTTTTTTTTTTTTTGTCTGATAAGCGGACCTAAGCTTAGGTGTGTCAGTTTCACTTCTCTTCCAACTTTTTCGTATTAAAAGGAACACATGTGCCTGAAGGACATTACTGTTTAACCTACTGCCTTCCTTTTAGACCAAAAATTTGTTCTAATGAAAAACCTGTGCCCTAACGGCAGCTCAGGAAAAACACGACCCTTCCTGTTTTCATGGAACATTTTGGCAGTTTACCGAGTCTCTAAGCTTTGTCTTGACTCAGCAGCTTGTTTTATGTGGACTGTGAATCATTCTGTCTACTGTTTTGGTTTCAATTGTAAGGGGCAAGATGCTTGTGTACATATACCCTGATTTCCGTCCATAAACCCAAGCGTAAAGCTAGTGCATGTGGGTTGGGAGGGTGTCATTTGTCTGTCAGAGTGGAAGAAGCTAAATTTAGTGCCACAGCTGCTGTTCTGGGTAAAAGGCGGTGTATGTCTAAATTTGAACAGATCCATAAGTAATACCTGTCTCTTCCCTCCTTTTTTCTAGGATTAGGGCTTAAAGGGGGCCGACAGGGACTTCTCACTTCCGGCTTGAACCTGCATTCCTACAGTGTCTTGGAGTAATCCTTGAAAACGAGGGAAGCTACCAGCCCATGCATGCATTGGTTAAACAAGCAGAATGGAATTGTTATGACGGAGATGCCATCTACATATCTGGGAAATCAAGATTTGGAGACAAAACAACTTGGATCTCAAACAAATTGCCCTTTTTTCTGGGTAATTTGGTTCCTGACGCACTCATATCTCAGCATTTGAGCACCATCAGCGATTAAAGAACTGCTCACTTGTAATCTGAGTCATTTGATACTTAACCACAACAATGTGGTGATGTGTTTGCACTTGAAGGCGAGGCGACGAAAAGTAAATTTCACATAGATTTTAAGCAATGGAAATATTACTTTGAAATTTAAAGAGTGTTTTAAGATGAACTAAGAATACTGCACGGAGAGTGCAAACGTGTTACGGGCAATGCAGAATCACTAATTCATAAATGGGAATGAACTGAAATCAAACTGATGCATCATTTCACGCTTGAATTCTGAGGAAAACTGATGATCACACCATGCTTGTAGTATTTCACCCAAAACTATCTACCCTAAACCTCCTGGTACTTTAAGACACAGGAAAGGGATATAAAGGACTTGAAAGCTGCTGAACTTGTTTCATGAGGACACATTTTGAACAGAAGAATGGCTGGAAAAGACTACCATCACCTCTTCAAGCTGCTCATCATTGGTGACTCCAGTCAGTACTTTTGTATTTTTATATACTTGCTAACAAATTGTCTTTGTTTCAGCTTTTCTATCTGGCTCTTCAATGAGGAACCCAATCAGGCAGATTCTCCAAGAGGGAATTACTAATATTTGGCATAATATAAGTGATGATTTCAATTATTTCTATAGCACCCTGTCCATTACTAAAAATACTTGAGACTTACTTGAGCGCGTTAACTGAAATGTTGTTGTGCAATTTCACAATTTAAGGACAAACTGGAAAGCAGAAATGAAACTACTATGTCCTCATCCCTACATGAATGTAGTCAGTTCATGAGTATGCCCTTGCGTGAGATGCGTACTGTGATGAACTGATCTGTGAACGTTTAAATTCACATCAGGCATGCATAACTCATTTATGTGAATTTACTATAAACATTTCTCCAGTCATTTAATATCCCCCTGTATGATTATAATCTCTATGCTTTTTGCTTTTTTTAAAGTTGTGATGAAACGGAAGTAGCGACAGATATTTTCTTCCTTATTGTGACGTACATCCAAGTGTATCAGATCAAAAAGACAATGTTAGGCAGGGACTTGGTTCAAATCATCAGTCGTGTGTAAAATTTTGAGATGTGGTTGTGCACTCACAAAAAGGAACGCAGTCTGGCATACGTCCCCAGAGAGATGTATTCATTTCACCCGAAGAACTAATTATGACATTTTAATTAAACATTACGAGTTAAAAAAAAAAAAAAAAATCAAATGAAACACATACTTGGATGAATTGTCCACATTAAATAATTTGCAATAACATATATTTAAAAAATAGATAAGGTGATTTTTCATTTAATGCTGACTTTAAAGGGTTAGTTCACCCAAAAATGAAAGAGTACTCACCCTCATGTCGTTCTACACCCGTAAGACCTTCGTTCATCTTTTGGAACACAAATTAAGATATTTTTGATGAAATTCGATGGCTCAGTGAGGCCTTTATTGCCAGCAATGTCACCGAACCTCTCAAGATCCAGAAAGGTACTAAAAACATATTTAAAACAGTTCATGTGACTACACTGGTTCAACCTTAATATTATAAATAGACGAGAATACTTTTTGTGCTCCAAAAAATCAAAATAACAACTTTTCAACAATATCTAGTGATGGCCGATTTCAAAACACTGCTTCGAAGCTTTACGAGTCTTAGAATTCAGAATCAGTGATTCAGATCGCGTATCAAACTGCTAAAATCACGTGACTTTGGCGCTCCGAACCACTGATTCGAAACAAAAGATTCGTAAAGCTTCGAAGCATCATGAGTGTTTTGAAATCACCCATCACTAGATATTGTTGAATAGAGTCTTTATTTTGTTTTTGCTTTTTAGTGCACAAAAAGTATTCTTGTCGCTTCATAACATTAAGGTTGAACCACTGTAGTCACATGAACTCTTTTAAGTATGTTTTTAGTAGCTTTCTGGATCTTGAGAAGTTCGGTGACATTGCTGTCTATAGAGGGCTCACTGAGCCATCGGATTTCATAAAAAAATATCTTAATTTGTGTTCAGAAAATGAACGAAGGTCTTATGGGTGTGGAACAACATGAGGATGAGTAATAAATGACATTTCCATTTTTGGTTGAACTAACCCTTTAACAAGCCTATTTATGCATCCATTTTCAAATCATATAACTCTTGGTTTGTTTCTGTGTCTTTATTTATATAGCACTGCATAAATACAACTTAAGTTCACCAAAGTGCTTTACAAAGTGGACACAAAAGATAATACATCAGCATAATAAAAATAATAAAATTTAAACCAAGTTCTACAATCATAAGACATAAACCAATTTTAAAATGCCTTAGAGAATAAATATATTTTTTACTTGGCCAAATGGCCAAAGTCAGCACCATTCTAATAGCTAATGGCAACTTATTCGACAGATTGGGACTGGTCACCGCAAACGCACAATCATCCTTGTGTTTAGGTCTAGTTCTGGGCACAGTTCACTGGATTTAAGTGATCTAGAGGAAACATGACTTACAAGGAGGTCTGCGAGATAGGATGGAGCGAGGTTATTTATGGACTTGTATACCAAGGCCAGAATTTTGAACTCGATTCTGTATCTTACAGGCAGCCAATGCCACAAGGCAAGAATGAGAGTAATATGTTCATATTTTTGTGTCTGGGTCAAGAGCCTAGCCGCAGCATTCTGCACTAGTTTCAGCTGAGCTAGAATTGACTTATTAATACTCTGATAGAGTGAGTTGTAGTAGTCTAAGCGGGAAGATATAAAAGCATGAATGACTTTGAGTATCTAAAAAATTAAAAAACAAACAAACAAAAAAAAACAGCTTAACTTTTGTGATTTGAGAAATCTCCACTACGTTTAGTAGAGTTCATGAGAAACAATAGCAAATCTTTGTTTGCAAATGTGTCTTGAGTATCTACTCTCAGTGATGCAATCTCAAGTCAAGAGTTCAACATGTCTGTTATTTAACTGTGGTATTAACCACAGCTGCCTCATTTAATCCATTGTGGCCACTTATGCGCTGTAACTGCGGCTAAGAAGCATTTGTCTCCTTAAAGATATGAAAAGGCTCATAAATACCAGTTGACCCCTGAATATTGCAACCTTCGTCACAAAGGGACATCTTAATCAGGGTTAAGTTGTATGGTGCAGACGGACGATTTGAGATTTTTTTTGTATTCATGCTATGCCATTGTGGGGACATTTTATTGCCATTTTCTTTTCATCTGTTAATATAAATAATATCTATTTATTACTAAAATCTTGTTTTATAAAAGAAAATACTGTCATTTTTAATAAAACTATATATGCACTGAAGTATTACATTTAACAAATGCTACTCTGACTCTTGCAGATGTAGGGAAAAGCAGTTTGCTCCTTCGATTCGCAGACAACTCATTCTCTGGTGAGTCTGCTTGGCACAGAATGCTTGTCTGTGAGAAAGACAGAAAATGAGGCAAAGGGTCTGTAAATAAAGGATCTAATTCGTTGTGTTCTCATGTCCATGACAAAGTGAAAGTGTATGCTTGCTTGACAGTGTTCAAGAAGTTGAAATGTTATAACTGTATATAAAACCATGCTCTTGCGCTCCTCACAGGAAGTTACATAACCACTATTGGAGTTGACTTCAAGATCCGCACAGTGGAGATTGACGGAGAAAGAGTTAAACTCCAGATCTGGGACACTGCAGGGCAGGAAAGGTTCAGAACCATCACCTCGACGTAAGCCTTGCTCTAGTCAAACCGTAAAGTTTTTATCTGTTTGACCATTTTTATGATCTCTTTCGGTCTCCCTCTCACATGTTTGCTGTATTTCTCTAGGTATTACAGAAACACTCATGGTGTAATCATTGTTTACGATGTCACAAACCCTGAATCGTTTGTCAACGTGAAAAGATGGTTAAACGAAATCTCACAGAACTGTGACAACGTCTCCAAAATTTTAGGTTAGTTTATACACACAACTTTACATTTTATTAACTTCATTTACTTCCCTATTATGCATTGTGATATGAAAAGTGATGTTTTGGTTATATATTCCGAATTTGTTGTAGGACAACTTTTAATATTTCTTTTCACTATGATCCCTAACAGTGGGAAACAAGAATGATGATCCTTCTAAAAAACTGGTAGACACCCAAGATGCTCAGCGCTTTGGAGAGTCAGTCGGTGTGAGGTTGTTTGAGACGAGCGCTAAAGAGAATATCAACGTAGAAGAGGTGAGGTTTGTTTTGCTGTGATCTGCCTTCACAGAATTTGGAATTTTAAGTTCATTTAAAGGTGCAGTAAGTGATTCCTGAAGAACGCTCTTGAAAGTAGATCAAACTGAGCAACACAACACACTTGTAGCCAATCAGCAGTAGGGGGCGTGTCACTCATGATGGAGGAGGAAGAAGAGTGAGCAAGAGGGAGATTTGAAGAAAGACTGTAGAAAGAGAGATGGCTGAGAGACATTACAAAAAGAGGAATAGTCAGAGGAATATCACTGGAAAAAGAAGGGTTATGATCAGGTAAGAGCTGTAGGACCTGCGTGAAGGCCTAAAAATGGACACCAAGGTTGCGTTGTTTCTGCTCCATACATGAGTAACATGGTTTTAAGTGTGTGCTGCTGGCAACTAAAAATAAACTCTTGCATATATATACTTGTGTACTGTATGTTAATTTGTTTTGTTCTTCTTTGTCATTCGTTCATCATCTTCGCTTTATTTTTTGCGAAGCTTTATTTTGCTTCACTTCTGCTACGATAAAGGGACACATCCACTCGCGTTGCATGTTCGTGCATTTTTGGGGCGGAATAATGAAGGAAGGGGTGTGTTTGGTTGAGTTGAATTCAGATATCAACAGTGTTCAACAATGATTTTCAGAAATCGCTTACTGCACCTTTAAGCCAAAATCAATTTAAAAACCCTCAGTATTTAAGTTTGTTCATTTAAGCTCAAATTCATGAAAAAAATTATCAACATTTTTCTTTTAGCTTGAATAGAATGTTTAAAGTTTTCAACTTATTAATTGTGTTAAATTAAAAAGTATGACATCTATGCCTTTATATTCTGTTATGTTTGCAGATGTTCATGGCTTTCACCCACATGGTCCTTCGGGCCAAAAAACAGAGCCAGAGTCGAGCAGAAAGAGAGAGAGAGAGAGAAAAGGATACTGTCCATATTAATTCCCACAGGGATAGAGAGAGGAGGAAGAAAGGGAAGAAATGCTGTTAGAAGCAGAGGTGTTGGAAGGTATGGAAAGGAGGACAAATCGAACACCTTTGCAAATTGAACACCTTTGCAACTTCGCTCCTTTGCATCAACTTAGCGGATCAGAAATGTGACTTTTTTTTATGTTAACACTGCGCTTAGATGAAGCCAAGAGGAATAAAAATAATTCACTATTATGTGCCGAACATCAGCGTTTGTTTACACAGATGTTTATCAATGTAATGTTTTGTTTTTTTGTTTGTTTGTTTTCTTTTTACAAAATGGGAAATGACTGGCATGTTTTTACACTGGTATCAAAAGCCTGGTCCAGGAAAGACACTATTCACAAACTGTCTAATGTGTTCCACTATAATTAGTGAGAGATGTTTCGTGTTGAATTAAAATTGACCTGGTATATGTCATTAATGTATGCAAATAATAAATTAGCAATAAATCTGATTTTAAAAATCACAAACGTGTTTATTTCTAACATCTTGCGCTTGTGAAAGAGGCATGCTCGAACTGAATGTTCAGTTTCCTTTTTCAGTACAACTCTGTTCAACTTGTACAAAAGTTCACATGTTTCTCAGTCTGAGTTGTTCCTGGATTTAATCCTAAAAAGATTTTTTTTTTTTTTTTTTTTTTTTTTTTTTGTATCTTGGGGGATAAAAACATTTGAGAGGCTGTGAGAAGAGGCAAAAAGTGTAGGTCTCATTTCTTGGTTTCATGTTGAAAGGGTGTTTGTTGTAAATAGATCCGGTGAGTGTTCATACATTTTTTTTTTTTTTTTTTGCTCACGGCAGCGTTTTCAAACAACATGGTCACCTGTGGTGGGAAATCTGCTCACCTTCAGATAAAAGTTGATGTATTTCACATATTTACAATATTTGGAGGGGACTTACATGTTTAAAAAGTTATTAAGCATTAGCTTATTACATTTGTTACAATTTTTTATGAATTTATTTACATTTTTCATATTCTGTCTGTAAATGTTTGTGTCTCAGGGGATATGTCATCCTTTCAGGAGTATAAATCAAGATTTAAAAAAAAAAAAATAGACTGGTCTATAGATTTAAAAAAAAATCAGTGCAATACTTAATAATCTTAAATGAAAATGTCATTAATCATTGAATTCAGTTTTAGGTCAATATTACATGGATTTTTTGCAGGCAATTTCTGTCAACACTTTCTTTGGTAGAAGGTAGGGGTTATGGTAGAGGCGGTAGTTTTTCCACCTGGGGTTTTAGGCCCTCCTCCTCGGCGCCCCCTCCCATGAAGCTAAGGGCCCTCCAACTTAGCATTAACATTACATTAACCATTACCAGAAGTTACTATATTTTATTTTAAGTTTGGAAACATTACAATTTTTCAGTGTTTTTTGAAAGAAGTCTCTCCTGCTCACCAAGGCTACATTTATTTAATCAAAAATACGTTAAAACAATAATATTGTGAAATATTACAATTTAAAATAACTTTTCTATTTTAATAAATTTAGAAACGTAATTTGTTTCTGTGATGTCAAAGCTGAATTTTCAGCATCATTACTCCAGTCTTCAGTGTCACATGATCCTTCAGAAATCATTCTAATATGATGATTTGATGACCATGAAACATTTATTATTATTATTAATGTTAAAAACAGTTTTTGCTGCACATTTTTGTGGAAACAATGATACTATGTTATGTTGTTGCCAAAAAACATTTGTGGTAAGATTTAAAAAAAGAGAAATTAATACTTTTATTCATCAAGGATGTATTAAATTTATCAAAAGAGTCAGATAAGACATTTATATTGTTACAAAATATTTCTATTTAATAAATGCTTTAATCAATTTAATAAATAAATGCAAACAAATGCTGTTCATTGATCTTTCTATTCATCAGAAGAATCCTGAAGAAAAGTATCACAGTTTCCACAAAAATATTAAGCAGCACAACTGTTTTCAACATTGATAATGATAATAATAACTAGATAAAAAAGTTCGTCGAGACAAACTTTAAGTTGGCTTGAAAAAGTCGGTCCAGAAAGTTTAAAGTAGCTTATAAAGTTTAAAGTTTGAAAGTTTTCAGTTTGAAAGTTTGGTTTTAGTTTAGTAGTTTTGAGATAGACAGATCTATCAGAGAGAGATAGATGAGAAGTGATAGACAGATAGAGTCAGGGTAATCAAGGTGGTTGCTAGGGTGTTATGCGGTTGCTAGGGTACTCAGGGTGGTTGCTAAGGTGTTGCTATGCAGTTGCTAGGGTATTCTGAGTGGTTGCTAATGTGCTGCTATGTGTTTGCTAGGGTACTCGGGGTGGTTGCTAAGGTGTTGCTATGCGGTTGCTAGGTTACTCGGGGTGGTTGCTAAATAATTGTTTCTTGAACAGCAAATGACTGATTTTTGAAGGATCATTTGATGCTGAAGACTTTTTTTTTTTTTTTTTTTTTAAATGTGGTTAAAATGTAACCAGCATTGCCAAACAAGCATTCTGTTTTCAATGAATTTATACCCCCAAAGGGGCACCGTATCCTGAGAATACAAACATTAAAATCAAAAATAAAAGTCATGATTTAAATTTTTTTATTATTATTTGAGTCTTAATAAAATGGAAAATAGCAATACATGAATTTTCTGTCTCTATGGACTTGCCCTTTTTAGGGTTAACCTACTAAATAAACAATGAAAGCACCGTTTGTTTAAATCATTTAATTTGACCTCTGAATCATGTTTGTTGAATCATGAACCCTCGAATCCCTGAAATCCCCGTCTGTTTGCCCGTCGGCTCTGTGTCAGCTGACCGATGTCGCGGTGGAGTGGTGACGTCACCGCCAACATGGCTGCCGAGAGCGAGTGAGTATTGGGCTGCTGGTAAATACTGACAGAAACGTGTATTTATTACTAATTACAGTATAAACCAAGGTTTAAATGACATATGAACTGAACATATCTTGTTCGGAAGACTTGCAGAGCATACTTGTTAACGATACAAGAGAACTGTTATTGGTGACTAAATAGTACATACCGTGATATGTCACTTATTTTGAACGAGAATAACATAAGTTAATCCATAGTTAAGTTGTTATAGTCATGGGCGTTGTAATTATCAGTATCTAAGTAAACAAATGTCCAAGTGGCATCTGCTGTGTCATACTCATGTTAATGTGACTTTAAATCAGTTCTACTCGAATTTTTACATCGTCACATCTGTTTGACACCACAGTGTCCTGTCTGAAATTGAAGTGCTGCAGTCCATCTACTTGGATGAGCTCAGTGTTACTCAGAAAGATGAGGGGTAAATGTTTTAGTATTTATTGCTCTTTTAGTTTTTCATAAATTGCTTGAGCTAATAGTATAGTTAACTGTCATTAACCTGTACAGAAATAAAGATATCAAATCTGTCTCAATTAGAGGGTGGGCAGTCAGTTTGGTACTCTATCCCTCCACTGCGGAGGACTGTCTCTCTCAGTTCGTCCGTCTTACACTGACAATGGATCTGAACTCTCAGGTTTGTTGCTATAATAGCTATACAAATACAGATTACAAATACAATACAAATTGCTCAAATATTTGGTAATGGATCTAACATGTTTTGTATTTACTTGACACTTCTTTACTAGCTTCTGTTGGTGTTCTGAGTGTATTTTTATTCACTTTCAGTATCCATATTCATCCCCTTGCATCTCTATTCACAATCCACGTGGACTCTCGGATGATAAACTGCTCAGGTGATAGATTATTATTACACAATGTTATATTTAAACTTCTGAATGTCCTGTTTCCAGTGTTTTCACATGCTGCTCTTTTCTCAGTTTACAGAGCAGTTTGCAGAAGGAGGCAGAGTCATGTATGGGGACGCCTGTACTATATCAGCTCATAGAGGTTGCAGATTTTTTTAAGATTTATTTAAGATTTTTTTTAAAGGAATTAACACTTTTATTCAGTAAAGCAAAGATGCATTCATTTGATCAAAAGTAACAGTAACGAGACATTATTGATGTTACAAAAATCTATTTCAAATAAATGCTGTTCTTTTGAACTTTCTATTCATCAAAGAATCCTGCAAAAAACAATTATCACTGTTTCCACAAAAATATTAAGCAGCAAAACTGTTTTCAACATTGATAATAATAATAATAATAAATGTTTTTGATCACCAAATCAGCATATTTAAAATGGTTTCTGAAGGATCACGTGACACTGAAGACTGGAGTAATGATGCTGAAAATTCAGCTTTGACATCACTAGAATAAATGACATGTTTCTCAAAAATATCTTTTAAAAAATGCTCCACCCTCAAACTGTACTGTATATGCCTTCTATCTTATGTTTGTCTCAAATGATTTCTCTATTTTATCCTCACAGAGAGCTAAAGAGATACTGACTGAGAGCAATATTCCCCATGGAAACTGTGTCATCTGTCTGTACGGCTTTAAGGTGTGGTGTTTTGATTGTGATAGTACCATTAAAAATATGCACATAATGTGCACTGTGGCCTATTTGTGAAATTTATAATTTAACATTTAACTTGTTCCTCTTCCTCTGCTTTGTCCTAACCATAGGAGGGGGAAGTGTTCACTAAGACCAGCTGCTATCACTATTTCCACTCGCACTGCCTTGGCCGCTACATCACTCACTCTGAGATGGAGCTGCAGGACCGTGAGAGGGAGCTGGAGGAGGATAAAACCAGAGACCAGACTGAAAAAGAGGTGGGGCTGTTCATCATAGCGGATACTTACAATCTCCTTATCTCGTATACTTCAATAGAGTTTCTGTACTGTTTTGTCTTAGAGCAAAATGCTACATATTTACCATTGTAATAGTACATAATCTGCTTCAACATTTCTGTGAATATATAACTAATTTCAACACATAAACGGGCAGTGATGTATGCTGTAAACAAAAGGTATTTTTGATATATATGAGAATCCTTCATTAACAGGAGTTGGCTGTTGTTTGCCCTGTGTGTCGAGAGCCTCTGACCTACGATTTGGATGCCCTCCTTTCCTCCCCTGCTCCAATTTTCACACAGGTAAGACATACAGACACAGTGTATCATTCACTGTGGACATGATGCAGTTGGGTCAAGCTAAACTGGCTTGGGCATGACGTTTATCATTGTTAGAAATGTCAAGTGGACAAAGTCACTCTTGTGTTCAGTGCCAAGCAGTAGATTTTCTTTAAACAGTGCGTCATTGTCCCATGTGCTGTCCCTCTTGTTAGCTGACTATGCAGGGATGCCTAGTTAGAAAGCTCAACACCCTCATGTATGCACACTGGTCACATGCTGTGGATACACATGAACATTGTGTTTATTATTGCTTCACTCACAGCAGGAGGATGTGGTCATTGGTGGAGAATTTAAAGCGAAATGGGCAGCGCTCCAGAAGATTCTGGAACGGCAGAAGGAAAAGGGTGGAGTTATTGACCCAGAAGTAGAGTCTAATAGGTTCCTTATTCACATTAATGAGGTAAATAATGGATGGAACACTTTGATTTGACATGTTTGGCCACATACACAAAGCAAAGTTTTCGGAGTCACAACTGCATTGATAATAAATAATAATAAAAATTATATATATATATATATACACACACACACACACAATTATAAATGTCTGTACTGTCACTTTTGATTAATTTAATGCATACTTGCTGAATAAAAGTTTTAATTTCTTTCCAAAACAAACAAAAAAAATCTCTTACTGACCCCAAACTTTTGAACTGTAGTGATAATGTTAAAAAAGCTTTCTATTTTAGATAAATGCTGTTCTTTTGAACTTTCTATTCGTCAAATAATCATGAAAAAAATTGTACAACATTGATAATAATAATAAATGTTTCTTGAGCAGCAAATTGGCATATTAAAATGATCTTTTTTTTTTTAAATGATAAATATATATTTACCCTGAAGAGGAGTGACAATTGAGGCCTTTGAGTTCTCAATGTCAGTATCTGAATGAATAAATAAATGAGGGATATTTTTCTTTCCTCAGGCTCAAGCTAATCTTTCTGACGCTCCCGGTACGGATGCCTCTGGTGCCGAATCTTGTCAGTCACTCCCTTCCTCATTCCCAGATTCCGCCGGTGCAACCCAAGCCTCTCAAAGTCATCACACTATGGGCCAATCACAGCGTCCGTGCACTCATGAGAGAAGGCAACAAGGTGACTTCAAGAGAGGTCATAGAGGAAGAGGAGGCAGAAGAGGTGGATTAGGACGTCATGCGATGCCTTCACCTGGGGTGGAACGGTTGGGAGGGCTAATGCAGTCTTCTGATAAGATTAATTGTGTCAACTCAGACCCTCCAAACACTACATCAGAGGTAGAAAGCACAGCACAAGGACAGGTATATGAACTCAGTGATAATATAGCACAGCTCAGGCAGCCTTTGACCAATGAAGAAGAAAAATCTATTTCTCAAGACAAGGCTACTTCAAAATCCAACTGTGGACAAGATGAGAGCAAACAAAAAGTGTGTATTTCAAAAGATGTGACTCAGACAATCTTACAGGATGGACACCCAGAAAGGGAACATGTGAGTAGAGGATGGAAGCGTGGTAGTCGTGGCTCTGGACGACATTATGGACACTGGCAGGACAGGAACTTTAAGGGACCCGGTTACTGGGATAATTCTGGGAGCGTCGGTCACCGTGGAGGTGGACATAGAGCCAGAGAGGGAGGGGCTGGGCATCATCACAGAGGGGGTGGAGCTCATAGAGGTGGTGGGAGGGGTTTGCATCAGAGAGTGGAAAAAGAATTTAGGAAAGAGGGAGTGCTCTGACAAAGGGAGAGGGGAGGGTCAGGCAGAGGAACAAGCATACCTCCCAGTTTCACCAGCTGTACTATCATCAAATCTGTGTCTGTAATAAAATTCTCCACAAGCAGTAAACTGACCCATGTTTTTCCTTTCCCTTTTGTGTACGTCATTGTTTTTACTGAAAATGAAGGAGTAGACATTGCAATTAGGAAGGAGTCTAACCACTCAGGAAGTTTGCTAAAGCAATTGTGATTGTGCCTACAATCCATAAAATTGAAATGTGAAAGAAAGTTTGTTCTTTCTCTCGTAGGTTGTGATAAAATAAGTTATATTTATTCATTAAATCATTCTAAACGTCAAGAAAAATTAATTCTCAATAAGCACTGAATCAGTGGAATCCACACGCTTAAAACTTGCCTCTACAGCTCTCATGTACAAGTAGATAAAACTATTTCTTTGATGTGTCCTATGTGTTGGTATTTAGTGGTCATAAAACTTTTAATACTGAAATAAAACACGAAGCAGGGCCGAGAGCGCACTGCGCATGCTCGAGTCCTCGCAGTGCGCAATGTTTTCAAATGGACAAAGATGTCTGGCGTAGCAATGTCAATGTCCAGCAATCGTCACCCAAACATGAACAATTCATATGATAACTGCGGTTCAGAAGAGCGAATGGACGTTGAAATAGACGCTGGCCACGCTGGAACCGACCGAGGAAGTTTAGAGACGGGAACACGAGCAACGTGTTCATCAAACGGCAGCGGCGGGGAAGAGGATGAGGCGGAGGCCGCGGATCGAGACCGAGAAGCCACGGGCTCGAGTACTCCGCACTCCGGGGATGGAGTGTCGCACAGCGGCGGCAGAGAGCAAGAGGTGTCGGTGGAAATCGGGGAGACTTATCTTTGTCAGCGTGCGGACAAAACATGGCGTAAGCTAATAATGGAAAATGCTTACTGAGAATTTTATTTCAGAACACATAGTTTTATAGTTAAATTCTCTATTATGGTATTATTACGTATATTATTGTTGTAAAAACGAGCTGAATGAGAAGTAACGTTACGTAATGTAAGCATGCACATACTGTTTTTTTTTTTTATGGTTTATTTATTTATTTTGTACTTTTCTTTCAGATTCAGCAGAGGTTATTCAGTCCAGGCTAAATGAGCAGGAGGGCAGAGAAGAGTTTTATGTCCACTATGTTGGATGTGAGTGGAATTGCTTTCAGATACTATTCATGGCTGATCATACACAGATGCTTTACAGGTTTGTGTAGTCCTTACAGATTCACTGAGCAAATTCTCTCTTTTGTCATTTGCAGTCAACAGACGTTTAGATGAGTGGGTTGGAAAGGCTCGTTTAGCCCTGACAAAGACTGTGAAAGATGCAGTAAGAAAAAGCGTGGAGGAAGGTGGTGGGGGTGAGCTTGTGGACCAGCCAGAGAGGAAAATCACCCGAAACCAGAAGCGTAAACATGACGAGATCAACCACGTTCAGAAGGTACCTGTCATATGGACCATTTAAAAGTCTGAGTGAGTCTATATCAGTCCAATAGAAACATTACTAATTATTTGACCCCGTCTTTTTTCCTCCAGACATATGCTGAGATGGACCCCACTACGGCTGCCCTGGAGAAAGAGCATGAGGCGGTAAGAAGGGGCAAAATTTGCATAATACTCATTGAAAAGTACCACAATGCTAATGGTGTTTTCCGTTAAATAACAAATTATCCATCTGTTTTTCCCATTTTGATACAAATGTGACTTTTGTTTCCACATTTACAGATCACAAAAGTAAAATATGTGGACAAGATCCAGATTGGGAACTTTGAGATTGATGCATGGTACTTTTCTCCATTCCCTGAGGACTATGGAAAACAGCCTAAACTTTGGATCTGTGAATACTGCCTGAAGTATATGAAGTATGAGAAGACATTCAGATACCACCTGGTCAGTCCACACAATGGTTTTGTTGTTTATTCACATAGTAACTTCTGTTAATGAAACCATAAGGGGGTGCTATATATCTTGGCTAATGACTTTAAATGCTTAGAAGAGAGTGCTGAGGGGGATGACTTGTTTTTGTAGGCCAACTCGGGGGGTTAGCATCACCAAAATGATGTTCTCTCAAAATGATGTTCTCTCAACAAAAAGTCAATAGGATTTTTCAATTGGCTTTTGGATTATTGCAGAAAATAAGCTCTGTGCACGTTCATCAAGATAACCTTCACAAATTAACACAACTTTAATGTTTTTTAAGAGTAAATAAAAGCACCAGAAGTAAAAGAAGAAAAAAAAGTTAGGCTATAAATGAACTACGCCACAGTCACAAATTCAACATCACCATCACTAAATTTCCAACATATTATTTTAATCTTAATTTAAAATCTTTAAGTTGGAAAGTTTGAGTTAAGATAATTTGCAAGAGCTTGATTATAAACACAGTGAGGCTGTGAAAGTGAACTAGTGTTTTCCTGTTTGGTGTGATGATGTTTCATGTCACCAAACAACCTCTGTCGTCCCATTTAGCCACTTGTTAGCAAATAGATTAGTTAGATAGCAATTAGTTAGATATTACTGGGATATTATCAGTGTATTTTATGTTGTAGAATAAAAGGTGAAACAATATCTTGAGCTTACGTTATCCACAGACCTTATTTAAGACATTTAACAAAAAAAAAACCCATTAAAAAACACCTCAACAATGAGACAACCGGAAGTGCAAAAATGCTAACTTACTTTTTAGGGCTCATTACTGTAGCACTCTATTGTACAAGCATTTGTTTTTTTGTTTTTAGTCATTGTTGGTCTTTGTTCTAGTTTTAAATTATTTTGTTGTGTTTTTGTGTTGTGTTTTAGAGCATTTCTAGTTTCACAGAGTAAGGTTTACGTCCTTAATTTATGCTTTCTTTTGTTTTCCCTTTCCTTTGTTCCTCAATGGCTCTCGTTTCAGTCACAGTGTCAGTGGCGTCAGCCTCCAGGCAAAGAGATTTATCGCAGAAACAATATCTCAGTATACGAAGTTGATGGGAAGGACCATAAGGTGAGCCAAATGACACCTTCCACTCACATTTAACATGAAACAGAAACAAATCATTTCATGATAAATAGATTTCATACCTGGAGAAGACTATGTATACTATATAAACTGATTTGTTACATTGCTTATACATCCATGTGCAGTTAATTTTCTACAAAGTTTCTGTGGTTCTCACTGTCCTTCTCGCTGTAGATCTACTGTCAGAATCTGTGTCTCCTGGCAAAGCTGTTTTTGGATCATAAAACACTTTACTTTGACGTGGAGCCGTTCATCTTCTACATCCTCACTGAAGTCAACAAACAGGGAGCACATATTGTGGGTTACTTCTCTAAGGTAAAGTGGTTGTTTTTGACATTGTATGTCAGTTGTATTTATACAGTGTAGCTGTTAAAGCGTTTTAAATAAGATACAAATTATATATATATGTTTCTCATGAGCAGGAGAAAGAGTCTCCAGATGGGAACAATGTGGCTTGTATTCTCACTCTTCCTCCATACCAGCGAAGAGGATATGGAAAATTTCTAATTGCATTTAGTAAGTTTCACCCCTGATTCACCTTTCATCAATTGTTTGCCTCTGATATAAGCACATTTATAGATGAATAATTGTTCTTTGTGTCATTATTCTTCTCAGGTTATGAGCTTTCTAAGCTGGAGAGTACGGTGGGGTCTCCAGAGAAACCTCTGTCAGACTTGGGGAAGTTGAGTTATAGGAGTTACTGGTCGTGGGTACTACTAGAGATTCTGCGAGACTTCAGAGGGACTCTGTCCATCAAAGACCTCAGGTACACATCCAGTCCCGAATACAAGTACAAACATGCATGAAAGCAAATACATGAGGTCAAATGCACATTTGTATACCTGAACAATTCAGATAAACATTTTAAAAAAAGGAAAATACTGCAGAATAAATCGACTGCCAATGCCTTGATGAAGAGCACTAACTAATGCATACTGTCTGTACCCACAGTCAGATGACAAGTATCACTCAGAGTGACATCATCAGCACGCTACAGTCTCTAAACATGGTCAAGTACTGGAAAGGTCAACATGTTATCTGTGTCACACCCAAACTTGTAGAGGAACATCTCAAAAGTGCCCAGTACAAGAAACCCCCAATAACAGGTAACAGATCTGAAAAATGCATGAATGTGCTTCTAGTGCTAGCTTTATGCATGTGATGTTGTGTATTTGCGAGTTGAATCTATTAAACATTTTACATTTTGTGTTTCTACAGTGGACACACATTGTTTGAAATGGGCACCTCCTAAACACAAGCAGGCCAAGTTCTCTAAAAAATGAGGAATATGAACGTCAAAAAGAAAATGAAGAGTGTGAGACTGTCCCTTCACCCCTCATGTTTTTCACAGCTGACCTAAATGTCATGTAGATATACTCTGAGATTGTACATTCGCATTGTATTGAGTCTGTTATTTTTTTAAAATAAATGAATAGTAATATTCATATAATTGTTTGTGAACCTTCTTTTATTTCAAGTCAACATTTTAGTGCATCAGTGTGGTACTTCAGTTCATACAGTCAAACCAAAAATTTATTTTGTACTTTTCTTTCAGATTCAGCAGAGGTTATTCAGTCCAGGCTAAATGAGCAGGAGGGCAGAGAAGAGTTTTATGTTTTTGATATTTTTGATATTTTTACTAGTGGGTGCAGGACACTATAGTTCATTTATGTAAGTGAGGATAGGAAAATAAAGTAATCTGACATATTATACCCAAAAATTCTTCATACAGTGGACTACCAGTAAAATTGGTAAAAATTTGGAACCAAAAATTATTCAGACACTTTGACCTGACCATGTTTTGCTTAAGTGTTATCTGACATAATTAAGATTATTTTTTTCTGACACAGTTTAACTCTGAGATCTTGTCATATTTTATTACCATTTTTTTAAACTATAGTGAATAAACTGTATTAATGTATGAAATGTTCAAGGTGTCTGAATAAATGTTGGTTTGGTTTGGTGTTCTGTGAGGTGGTTTAATATTTATACCAGACTCTCCATCATGTCCAAATGGCTTAGTTAAAAAAAGCACTTTGAAGAAAAAAGTTTGTGAAGTCAAGCAACATTATGATGAATAATTCATTAGGCAGTATAGAATTACCTATTGCACATGCAGCACCTGTCTGGCTTTTAGGTGAAAGTTGATCCCAATATACACTGTATATATATATATATATAAAGATAAAGAGGGTCAAATGACTTGTCTAAAATGGCCCTTCAGCGTAAGAAACAATAACTTGGTAACTATAATACTTAAAGGGATTATTATATCACTGATACTGATATATAGCTTATAGCCCGCTGTTTCCTGAAAAATAAATTGAAGCATTTTATTTGTTTGTTTTTGCTAAAATGTTAGATGTGTGCTAAAGTGAGGCAGTAAAGGGAACTGTGGTGTTTTAGCAGACTTTATACTATGAGTATAATGGTTAAAATATGGTTACTGTAGTATGACTAAACTAAATGATAGAAAATACTGTTAAAATGTTATTGATGAAAAAATCAGTGTATTTAAATATTCTGAATATTAAATATTTTTTTCTTGCTTTTTTGCAAATAATGTGCAGCAAAATACGAATTTAGGCTATTTGAAATGTGTGTCGCTGGAATGAATAACTCTGGCTGAACGGCTACAAATTATTATTGTGTGTCTTGAAAAAAAGGAACTGAACTGAACGTCTGCGTTTTTGCCAAAAAATAATCTAATTTAATCCAACTGTTCTACACGAACGGCAGGAATTCCGCTCTCCTCCACTGTGTGAATCTTCTTTATGCCGAGAACAACGGGCTCATTATTTGGGAGGAGATTGAGACCGCGCGTTGTGATTGGATGCTGGCAGCAGGTAGAAACGCACAGGTATTCATACATTCTCTGGCAAATGAACATTACGGCGTTTTTGCTCGGTTATCTTTTCTTCCGTGTCGATTACATCGACATATTTGCTCTCGAAGCTCATGTAAGTTATTGTTTGAAAGATACGAATATGTACCGTTTTCAAAACGAGGCATCACAAATCTGTAGCTTGGAGCGATCAGAGTTTTCAGGTGTTCGGGGTTAAATCGTTTTCTTTTTGCCCTAAAAATAAACTGTGTTCATTGCCATTTCTGTTCGAGCGTTTTATCCGACCCTCGGATATCCCCTTTGGGTAAAGGACCTTTGACATTACAAGTAAGTTTTTGGACTCAGTTATTGACAATAATGTTGATTGTTTCTTGTTGAATTAGAGCCCAAGGGTCACTCCAAGCGAAAAATTATAGCCTAGTTTATTCTTTAAAATACTGACATTATTTACAGATACTCAGCCAAGTGAACAGAATGACTGATACATGCCTGCAGCTGCTCCTTGTCTTGATGGTAACAGGTAAGTCTTATTAGGGTGTAATAATGGTCTATTACTAAAACTGTTTGATTCACTGCATTCATTAAATTCATAATTTGTCATTCTGTGTCCTACAAAACACAGGTCCGTCAATGTGTGTGGCACAAGGTAATTATTTTTCAGTTTATTTGTCAGTGACAGATTAGTATGTCTGAGATGATAGAGAAATCTATTTTAAATGTAACAATTTCAATTCATACGAATTGAAAATGTTTATACTGATTTTAAAAAAGATATGAAGAAAATTATCCGAATTAAGTAGGCTATTAAATAAAGGCTATCCATTTGATTTTGAACAAAGCATAACTTTCTAGTAAAAGCCAAATATATATATTATAAATCATGATCTTGTGGGTCTATATGGGTCTTTTAGTTTTACTGTTTTCTTGTCGCATGGCCACAAAATTGTCCTTCCTGCATGTCACAGTGGCACATTTTCTATAATAACATTTTAAAACAAATGGATTTGTTGCTTATTATTAAATTTAAACATTTTAAAATTAATAATAAAAAATGCAAATTTTTCATTTACGTTATGCATTTGGCAGATGTTTTTTTTCCAAAATGACTTACACTGTATTTAAGGAGCACATTTTATCAGTTCTTAGGAATCAAACTCATGACCTTGAGCTTTGCTAGCACCACAAAATCTTTTTTTTTTTTTTTTCTTCACATTACATATCACAATGACTTTGAATTCAGAAGAAAATTGTATGCAGTTTTGAATAGCTTAACAGATATGGATGAAAAAATGAGCATCACATCATTGACCCTAATAAACTTTCTCCTCCTTCTTTTTAAGTTTGTAACCTTACCCACAACAGCTTTCACTCACACCTCATGTCTCATGCTCCTGTTTGTGTAGCTCCTCATTAATATGGTGAGAAGATGTAATGATACTCTAGGGGTGTTGTAGGGCAGGTGTGATCTGGTAAGAAAACCTCTACTGTGTATGTACACTAAATCTCCTCTGACCTGTTCACGTAAGTGTGCAGCAGGCCTCCGCTAGGGAAACGCATTGTGGGAGGAGTTGAAGCATCAGCAGGGGCGTGGCCATGGCAAGTGGACATTCAGATGGGAGCCAATGGCCATGTTTGTGGTGGATCCATAATTGCAAAAAATTGGGTCCTCTCTGCTGCACACTGCTTTCCTAAGTAAGTATTATCATATTATCAATGTCGGTGTTGATTATAGAGAAGTTAAAGAGATAGTTCACCCAAAAATGAAAATTCTGTCAACATTTACTCACCCTCAAGTTGTTCCAAACCTGTATAAATTTCTTTGTTCTGCTGAACACAAAGGAAATATTTGGAAGAATGTTTGTAACCAAGCATATCTCGCCCCCCTTTGACTACCATACTATTTTTTTCCTACTATGGAACAACTTGAGGGTGAGTAAATGATGACAGAATTTTCATTTTTGGGTGAACTATCCCTTTAACCCTCCTACCCTCAGCCCCTCAGAAGTGTCTTCATACCGCCTGTACATGGGACGCCATCTGCTTAATGGCTATAACCAGTTTGAGATGGTCAGTCAGGTGCAGCGAGTGGTTGTTCCAGAAGGATACTCAAGCCCTCAGGAGGGCAGAGATGTAGCCTTAGTGCAGCTGCGCTCTCCGGTCACGTGGTCAGACAGGATTCAGCCTGTGTGTCTACCATTTGCTGGCTTCCAGTTCAACAGTGGAACCTTATGCTACGTTACGGGCTGGGGACACACTCAAGAGGGCGGTAAGTGCATCATCAAGGAAATAAGGGGGAACCACAGCAAATAACAGAGGTTTTACTCTTTAAACTCATGGCAAAGGTTTTCTCTATGTGATGTTTCCTTGGGAGGGACAGCTGGATTTCTTACCATTTTAATAGTGGTAGTTACAGTAGACAAGGGGAAGTAAGTTAGAAGCAATCATGGACATATGTGATAATGGCTTTATTGTTAAAATATGCAGTAGCATTGAGTTAAAGTGTTAGTTCACCCAAAAATGAAAATTCTGTCATTAATTACTCACCCTCATGTCGTTCCACACCCGTAAGACCTTCGTTCATCTTCAGAACACAAATTAAGATATTTTTAATAAAATCCGAAGGCTCAGTGAGGCCTCTTTTGCCAGCAAGATAATTTACACTTTCAAATGCACAGAAAGCTACTAAAGATGTATTTAAAACAGTCCATGTGACTACAGTGGTTCAACCTTAATGTTATGAAGCGACAAGAATACTTTTTGTGTGCCAAAACAACAAAATAATGACTTTATTCAACAATATCTAGTGATGGACGATTTCAAAACACTCATGAAGCTTCGAAGCTTTACGAATCTTTTGTTTCGAATCAGTGGTTCAGCCTCCTTTACTGAAATCACGTGACTTTGTCAGTTTGATACACGCTCTAAACCACTTTTGAAATCGCCCATCACTAGATATTGTTGAATAAAGTAATTATTTTGTATTTTGGCACACAAAAAGTATTCTCGTCGCTTCATAACATTAAGGTTGAACCACTGTAGTCACATGAACTGTTTTAAATACGTCTTTAGTAGCTTTCTGTGCATTTGAAAGTGTTAATTTTCTTGCTGGCAAAAGAGGCCTCACTGAGCCATCGGATTTCATCAAAAATATCTTAATTTGTGTTCTGAAGATGAACGAAGGTCTTACGGGTGTAGAACGACATGAGGGTGAGTAATTAATGACAGAATTTTCATTTTTGGGTGAACTAACCCTTTAACCAGAATATGTGAGTGGGAAAGGAGAAAAAGTGAATGGCACATTTACTTCATGCTGAACTGTCAAATTGACCCACAACATCTTTGACCCAGATTTGTAATAGCAATCTTTTGCACACATTCCACAACACATCAGTGTTGACACTTTGCAGGCATGTTCATGTAACTGTCACCGCTGCTGTATGCAAAAGATAAAAATGATTTGACACAGAAATGATAGATAAGAGACAAGACTTTGTGTCAGTAACAAATATATGTATGATATAGCAGCCTGACAAAAAATGTCTAGACAAAGCATTATAGATATTACACTTCTATTCCCATTGCATGTTATGTTAGTTTAATAATGTTTTGGACATTTTGCATTTTGTGAATTGGTTTTCCTGTCTTTCCTTTCAAATAGTCTCCCTCACTGGACTTGGGGCGCTACGGGAAGTGCAAGTGCCCATTATCAACCAGTCTTCCTGCCAATCAATGTATCAGATTTTGTCATCTGATTTAATAACAGTTGACGTCCTATCAGACATGATCTGTGCTGGATATATGGAGGGAGGCAAGGATTCCTGTCAGGTATGTTATTACTATTATACTGCTAGTACCCTGACTATCCTACCATGTAAATAACCTAATTTTTCTCTTTCAGGGGGACTCTGGAGGGCCTCTGGTTTGTCCTGTTGGCAATGGGACGTGGATTCAGGCAGGAGTTGTGAGTTTTGGACTTGGGTGTGCTCAGAAGAACCGGCCAGGTATCTACTCCAGAGTCTCAAGCTTTGCGAGCCTCATCCGCACCACAGTTCCAGAAGCTCAATTTTTTGGTCATGCTTGGAGGAGTGAAAGTCAAACACCTCTGGTTCTAGGCCTCTCTATTGTGTTAGTACTCTTTTGTTAAATAGATCTAATGTACAAGTTAAATTTTGAAACACCACCAGTTTTGTCTGTGTGGCATTGATTTGCTATGTTTTGAATGCTGTTGTGGTGCAAAAATTGAATGCAAAGCTTCAGAGGTGTTGCAAATGATTTTAAATGATGTAATATGTGACATGTTTTTATGACGGAGTGATCTGGTCATCTGATCCTGCCTAAGCACAGATATAGTTGTTATATACTGTTGTTATTGTGTATTAGATATCTTTTAATGCGACTGCAGTAATGTCACCAAGACCTCAAAACACTTTAAAATGCCAATATCCTAATTTATAGGATAAATTCAATATGATTTTGTATTTCTTGTTCTGAATATTTGTAATGAAAAATCAAATTGATTTGACTGCATAAGGCATATTATTGCACATTACAATTACTGCTTTCACTCATGCATTCAATATCAGTGTTATTTTAGAATTTATATTAAATTAGTATGTCACCTGTGTTTTCCTTTTTCTTGAGGTTTTTATTTATTTATTTATGATATGCACTAAACATTGTCATTAGTCATTGTAAAGCGATTTGATCTTGATTTTTTTTATAGTACATTACACTTAAGACTCACTATAACTAAAGATGCTTTTGATTTGAAGAAAATACAAAAAAAAAAAAAAAAAATCAAAGAATACTTTGTCTAGTTTTAAACTGTATGTGTTTACTCTAGTCTAAATATTTTGTAAACATCAAAAAGATGAATGGATGGTAGCGTCACCGGTGCGCGCCGCCTGCAGGCTCAAATCGACACGACACAACAGCGTCAGTGTCCGCACAGTTGCGCAGTTGATATTGGTAACCAAAGGTGGCTGCAAGTCTGCTCAAATTGGTCTTCTGCATCAGCTGCTAAAAGGATTTAAAACGCTATCATGGCGTCAAATGGTAAGATAGTCAAAGTATTATTATTTTTTCGGCTATTTTTATTATTTGGCTTTTATTATAGCCGTTAGGTTTTGCCGAAACGTTGCATCTAGTGCATAATTTTCCCAAAGTCATCTTTATTGGTCACTCGCAAATGGCGAGGTTATGTAATGGACATGTTATAGAAGCGATGGACCCATTTGGTGCATTTATATATTATTTGAGAAAAGGCGAAATGAAGAACATGTCGGCATCCGCCATTTTGTTGGAAGCTCTTTCAATTTGAGCTGGTTTGTTCTACTGACCTATATTTTCACCTGACCTATATTTTCTCCTAGCCCATACTGAGTTTTTTTTTCTCGTCTTATATTCAGTTTCAGTAATTAACGGTTTAAGAGATTAATTATTTGGCATCCTCTACATCTCATACACTGCTTATACAATGGTAGCAACGCGAAAAACTGTAACACCCCCATTACGATTGCAGAATTGTGTGAGCGAAGCGGCTCATTTATTAAAACGGGAGCTTGTCTAGTTGTATAGTTAGATAACACAATTTTCATTTTTAGGTAATCATTTACTCGACTACATGTTGTTCCAAACCTGTATGGCTGACTTTCTTCTGTGAACATCAAAGAAGAATGTTGTTAATCAAACAGTTGGTTCACCATGCAGTGACTTTCAGTGAATTGACAAAAAAAGAAAGAAATTTCTCAAAATATCTTAAAAAAAAAAAAAAAAAAAAAAATTGTTCCACAAAAATAGCTCATATATCCTTTGAACGACATGAGGTGAAATAATGACATGTTCTTTTTTGGGTGAACTATCTCCAGACTAGTACTCTGTTTCCCAAAGCCAATGCAGACTTTTGCTCAAATGCAGATCTGTGATTTTGCCAGTCACCAAAAAACAAAACAAAAAAAACACCATGTATAATGTACGTTGTCTTTTCCCTTTAGATTATGCTCAAACCTCAAGCCATGGGTAAGTTCAGTGCATCATTTCCAAAGTGTTATGATAATATTGAACGATTTCTTACATTTATCATTAAAATAATGAATTCATTGTGGTGTTCCCAGTTATGGTGGTTATGGAGGACAGTCCAACCAGAGTTACAGTCAACCCCCTGGCCAAAACTACAGCCAGCAGAGCTTAGGAGGATACAGCCAAAACTCAGAGAGCAGCTCTGCTCCTTATAATCAGAGTGGATATGGCTCCAATTATGGACAGTCCCAGTCAGGTATTACACTGCAAATGCTGTGAATAGGTCCATTTAGTTAACGTCAACATGAAATCAAAATGACCAATGTTCTTTTTTTATGGAATATTGCAATATTTAATATAAATGCTTTTTCCATTCACATCATAATTTTTTTTCATGTGCCCTCATATTCTTTCATCAAAATAACTTCCCCTCCCTCTTGCAACAAGTTCTCCTCTCTGATGATTCAGGGTTGCCAGCTTTGCGTAACAAAACTGTCCCAATTGCTATTTAAACCCATCCAATCACGGCTAAAAATAGCCCAATCGTATCCCCGGTAAAAATCGCGTTTTGGGCGGTAAAAATCCTGTTCCGTGGGGGTCTCTACAACCCACGGCAATGTTGTGTAAAAGTAACCCAATTCCGCGGGAAAACTTGGCAATACTAATGTTTACTGGCACAATGGCGGGTCAACCTGTCACTCACATGAGATCACAGCAGTAGCAAACCACAATGATCCAATCAATTCCGATGGCCAAAATCAAGTCCCGCCCTTTTTTTTTTTTTTTCTTGATCAGGAACCCATTTCACTCGGATTTGTCACAATAGGCAAGAATAGACTGTTTCACGTCGACTTTTTCTTTTTTTTTTTTTTTTTTTTTTTTAAGGAGGATATGGGTCTCAGCCCCCCTCTCAGGGCTATAATCAGTCCAGTCAGTCATACAGCTCTGGAGGCTACAATAACAGCAGCCAGCCTCCACCAGCTCAAAGTGGAGGCTACAACCAGCCGTCTTCGTACTCAGGCTATAACCAGCATCAGTCTTCTACTTCATCTGCCTCTGGGTGAGATTTCAGTGGTGAATCTTTGTTAGTGTGTCTAAAATCTAGTTTTAGCAAAGGTATTGCTTGTGCAAAATGGGTTTTTTTTTTAATGTCCAGAATGTGGCATTATTGATTAGAATTTGGAAAACATATTTTGTGTTTCAGTAACTATGGCAGCAGCTCCCAGTCTTCTGGCTACGGTCAGCAGCAACAGCAGCAGGGTGGGGGTGGTTACGGTGGTAATGGGGGTCAGTCTGGAGGATATGGGAGCAGTGGAGGACAGAGCAGTGGATACGGGAGTAGCGGGGGCCAACACCAGTCCTCTCAGCATGGAGGAGGGCCTTACAACCAATCTCCCAACTACAGCTCACCTCCGCCTCAAAACTATGGGCAACAAAATCAGTACGGACAGGGAGGTGAGCTTGAGAGATTTATTCAGCAAGTCATCATATAGAAGTTTGATTTGATTCGCTATAAAGCGATATGGGTAATAGAAAATAGAGCTGTTCAGTCTCTAGTTCTAAAACTAGAGAATTGGCATTTTCTATAGAAACTTGTTAGCAACTTGCATTTTTAAAAGTGCAATGGCCTGAATATTCATGTTTCAGTTGTTTATGTTGTAGAACAAAACAAGTAATTGTAACCACAGACCTTATTGACTGTTAAATCAAATTCTAAAAAACCTATTAGAAATTCCCAAAGAAATATTACAATTCTATACCTTTTTTGTCTACATTAATAATCAAACAAAAAATCATGTTACCAGTGAACTTAGGCATCACAACATTATAATATAGAGTATGAGAAATGGATATTCATTTTGAAATTTTCTAAAGATTACATTTAACCGTGTTATTACTTTTAGTGTGCGTTACGGCTGGAATACACTACACAACTTTTAACATATTTTAAAACACTAGGCATCATTCACTTGCCGACTTTGTAAATGTTTACAGAGAAAACCAGGGCTGGTTGAAATCTTAGTCTGAAACTAGAAAATCTGAGTCTGTGCCCATCATACACTACGTGATTTTCTGTGAGATCTTGTCAACTCAAATCTGCAGACCAGCTCTGACTTTCGGCAACTAGCGTAGACCCATCCAGGCTGTAAATCGGGGCAAAAATCTTGGCAAAATTCATGTAGTGAAGTGACCGGGTATAAACAGGTCCTAATGCTGGTCAATAACCTATATGGTATCAACATGTCACACATCTCGATATATCCGATATATCCTGTCAATGAAAAGAGGCCAGGAAAATGCACTGCATTTGGGCTTTGTGTAAAGAAAATGCTAAGAAACCAGTTTGATGTTCAATATTAATAGTAATTATATGAATTAATAACATTCAGAAAGTTAAGAAATATTAATTTAATCTTTATGTGTTTGTTTATAACTAATACCAGTTACTCTGAAACAAGTTGATGAAATGGAGAGAATAAAGTTTTTTTTTTTTTATTTGCATTTCTTTCAAAATATAATAATTAAAAATATAATTATTAATTATAATGAAATTATCATTAATTTAAAGGAAGGTATAAAAGGCAGAACCCCTGATCTATCTGTATCATTATCGGCATCTGCAGAAATCACTGTCGGTATCAGTGGAGAAATTTAGTATCGGTGCATCTCTAATCTCAACTCAAAAAGTTATATCAAAGAGCGAATACAATGCAAGGCTTTAATGTTTAAGGTAGACATGTAATGTATCTCCATTTCAATGTATTGTATTTCAATTCTAGGTTACAACCAGGATTCCCCACCACTGAGCGGTGGTGGTGGAGGAGGAGGAAGAGCCTATGGTGGTCAGGATGGTGGATATAGCCAGGATGGAAGAGGTGGACGTGGCCGCGGAGGTGGAGGTGGCTTTGGAGGTCGAGGAGCGGGTGGGTTTGACAGAGGTGGTCGTGGAGGACCTCGTGGCAGAGGAGGAATGGGGTAAGCAAACATTCATGTCATGCACTTCTTCCATCTCCTTCACCACATAAAGTCCACATGTATGCATCAGTGTGTCATTTAGGGAAAAAGTAACACCTTCAGGTAAAAGGTTAAAATAGAGCCAAAGGTGTAACACCATATCGTCTGGCTGGGCTGAAAGTAAATGCTGGCCTAGACCTCGGTTAACTACAGATAAAGTGTTTTGATTTAGGGTGTAAAGTAAAGTACGGTCTACTTAAAACAGTATTATGGACAATAAGTGAAACTGAACACAGAAAATTTGTCCAATTAGGTGCCAGAATGGCCTGGTGTATGATTTATTGGTGATCCTCATATTCATGTATTTACCTAAAATGATGCATGATGTTACGCTGGTTTCAGTGCGCTGAATATTTCCATTTCTACACCCTTCACAAGATGGAACCAGCCAAAGGTTCACATAAAATTAAACAAAAACTAATCAGAAGTTGCAATGAATGACCAGGTGTTTTTTTTTATTTTATTTTTTTTAATAAGAATCTGTTAATCGTTGACTTACCAGTGAAAAACAAAACAAAACAAAAAATATGGGTTTGGATGTGTCCTGTCCTGTGGCAATAAGTCAATCATTTTACTAGTTGTCTATGGGAGTGCATCACATCACATATTTTCCTTCACACGTTCACATTGCACATTGTGACCAGGAGTCATTGTATTTTTAGGTTTTATTGACATTTTGTTTACATATAGTGTTAGTATAGTACATCGTTTTCATTTTGATTTCTCATTTAATCAGTAATGCCCTTATGTTTTAGTTTGCAAGTAGTTTTAAGTAGGGATGCACCGATACTAGTATTCGGGTTGGATACAATGTTAAAATGTTCTGATACCGTTAAAAAAACATTAACATGCAGCATATTGTAAATGACTGTATTGATGCTTTCTTAGAATTTTCTATAATTTCACTAGTAATGTTGAGGTGTTTGACTCATTGGAGTGGATTCATTCAGTCGGATGTTTTAATGGGGGAAAATGCTACTTGAAAGTGAGGACATGAGTGAGAGAGTGCTAAAACTCTTGCTTGTCTCTGCTTCTGCTCCATTTTTCCCCCCAGATGTCCTGGTGATCAGCTGTGTATTTGTTATTTTTAGTGAAATTAACAGTTCAACATTCAACCCTCAAATCTACATTTCAAATGTGCTTGAACATTTGAGCACATCACAGGTATCAGCCAAAAAAATAAAGTATCGGTGCATCCGTAGTTTCAAGAACATACAGTCTTTCACAAACCCCCCAAAATTATAAACACTATTATGAGCAGGTTAAGGTTAAAATGTTACATTAATATAATTATTTGAAGCAGCAGATGATAAAACCCATCTGGCTGTGATCTCACCTGTTCTCTAAACCTTCTCCATCCTCTCCTACAGGATTATTGTGTGTTGCAATGCTTTAATGAATCTTCAAATCTCCTCCTAGGCTGTTTTCTACAAGGTTCAGCGATTTAGGCTTTTCCTTTTGAAGAAGATAAAACAGAAACACAGGCTCTAGACAACTGGGGAAGTGAAGATTAGTAAAGAATAAATGAGGAATGTGTGACTATAAATAATAATAATAATAATAATAAAGGTTTAAAGATCCTTTCAGATCTTAAAAGGATCGTAAAACTGTATGGAACTGCTGGATTAATCCAAAAGGGGGAGACTGGTCACATCAGTTATGTCTATTAATTTAAATGTAAAACTGAATGCAGTGTATGCAGTTTCTGTCCAAAGTAACATAACATGGATACTGTTTGCTATATAATGGGTGAAGGTCCTGGGCTAAAGTTGTACCTTCGATCTGATAAAAGAAAATTGATTTGGTGAAAGAATGATTGAGTTCACAGATGCACTGCAAAGCTGCATGGTAAAAGATATATGGTAATTCTTTTGAGCAAAATAGGCCAAATGGTTATGATAGAGGGCCTGCATGACTTGGGGAAGGAATATCTAATGGGTTTCCAAAATTCCCTTATGGGTTATGAGGAATGATGAACCTAGTGAGAGGGAGCAGAAAAGAAAAGGGGCAATGCGGAACTTGTAGAAAGGATGATGGAGATGGGTGGGGCCTTTCCAGCCTCAAGAGTGAAATGGGGCACCACCCTCATCAACCTTCAATTCGTCTCGCTTCTCTCTCCTTCTCCGTCAGAATGGGCGATCGTGGAGGATTCAATAAGTTTGGTGGTAAGTGACAAACTCTTCAAACAAGGAACTTCAGGGGTTTAAAGAGAGCCTGGTCTAAGAGGGAGGAGTGGGTGTCTGATCATATCACAAAAGAAATCTGCATTATATTTTTAAAAGAAAACACTGAAATTAATGCGATAACCACGTGGTATGTGTGGTAAAGATAAGTGGTAAACAACTGCGCTTATACATTTAATATTATATTTAGCAACGGATTACTCATTCTGCATGGTTAAGGTAGAAACACAAAGTCATATGTAAGCCGTTGTAGTAAAAGACCTTAAAGGGATTGTTCGCCAAAAAATGAAAATTCTGTCATCTCATGTTATTCCAAATCTAAATGACTTGGTCCTCTGTGGAACACAATCGAAGACATTAGAGAATTTAAATTTTTTGGTGAATTATCCCTGTAAGTGCAACGTTTCAACAAATACCTTCTCTTATTAGTGTCACTACACAAATGAGAAGTAATTGAGTAATTTTCAGTTTAAAATAAGATTTTTTTTTTTTTTTTTTTTACGTGATTTCAGATGGTTTTCACAGTCGATCACTGGAATTGGAGTTCTGGAATTTGAAATTAAGTAGAATATATTGAGGAGACTCTGAAACAGAGAAAAAAATGGTTGTTGATGTGTTAGTTTGGGCTGGTATATCTGATAGTCCAAAAGCATACGACTCCAAATGGATCTTTTTATTTTAATTTATTTTTTTTAATTTTTTTTTTTTTTTTTTACATTTATGCATTTGTCACACTCTTTAATCAAAAAACAACTAACAATGCATTCAAGGTTAATATTTTTGTTCATCCAGTATGTGCCTCCTGGGAATCAATCCCATGACCTGGTTTAGCTGATGTGCAATAAAGTCAGTTGTGGTCAAAAGGACTTCATCTTCAGTGCTTGCACCTATTGTGGCAGTATTGATTCGTAGTGGTTGGACAGTAAAAGTGTTAAGCACATACCTTTATCAGCTGTACAGGGTGGGACAGCATGTCTCCAAATCTCTGGGAGAATGTTGAACATTTAAAATATTCATCAAACTTAAATCCAAAATTTCTGTACCGATTCCTGGTTTTCATTTTTGGTCCATTTTTAAAAAATGTCATTGGAATTTACCGTGAAGATTCCATGTGGTGGGACTTTTTTTTTTTTTTTTTTTTCTTATACTCTGAGCACTTTTGCTTTTCAAAAGGATTCAAGTGGCAAACAGCTGGATTCTGGAGGTTGTTCAAATCCATTTGTGTCAGGTGTTTTTAGGGTTGTTCTGGTCTGATGAAGGTCCTGATGGAATCATTCTACACACAAAAAAGTACATGAAAAAGTTATTTAAAAAAAAAAAGGAATGGAAGCCTGGAGATGGACGGAGTTAAAATTACACATCATATTCACAACGTATCACAGTTTGAAATATGAATACCATGTTCATAATTGTTTGAACATGTCAGGAAACCAACATGCTCGTGTTCACCACACTGTTTCTAACTGGTAACTACCTCAAATGGCATCTACAGGTATAACAAGGGGTTGAGACTTACTCATCTGGCTAGCCAGATCCAGTAAAAATTGAGTTTCATGTGGAAGGAATATTTTCCGAAGATGATGAATTGTGAACTTAAAGGTGATCTTAAAGCCTGTTACACTTTGGGGTTGAGGAACGTCTGTGTAATACAGGGAGTCATGGTCATATGTCCTAATACTGAAAGTGAACAATTTGGGTTTCAATATTATTCTTTTGAGTAGACTGGTAAAATGTGCCAAATTGTGGTTCATCATTGATCATCGTAATCTCTTTAAAACATCAGTGGTGTTGGTAACTATTCTAATGGTTATCCAAATTACTTGCGGTTGTATAAAAGTTGAAAATGGTTTCTTTTCCTGGGAAAATCCAACGTCTTTAGACAAAAAGCAATGACATGACCGATTGTCTGACATTTTAGCTGTTTGGAAATCCGCTTTTGTGGGATGGAGAATGAGAACCTTATCACATGGCCTACAAACATTTTGTCATTGATGTAAGGGGTCGTAATGTCACAGATTGCTGTGGTGTTCAGTGCTAATGGAGTTTACTGAGTTCTCAATAAAAAGGGTGAACGATACGTGACTGGTTGCAAAGTGGTATTCAGTTAAAAGTTGTCCTTATTAGCTATGCATGTTTTAAAGTTGACCAAATACATACAACCAATGAGATGACAACAACCCAACAACAACAAAAAGACCCAATGCAGACTTTTGCAAAGCAGACTGTAAAAGTATGATCAGATGGTTTTGCATTAGATGGTTATTGCATGGTTTACAGCTTTCCAGAAAAGGAGAGATTTGTGATATAAAAGCCAGTACATGGAGTTGTCTGACATGTATTTCGGTTTGCTAATGAGGATAAATCAAGCTACAGCTACCGGTATGGGAGTAAAGAATCTCCCACTTGAGTCCTTGGACTTATTTAAATGTTGGCCAGTTTTGTCAATTTTGAAAACGAGTTGTGTTGATAAGAAACAATGTCCAGATAGTGTTGGTTGGTGCTTGGTACTCTCATTTAGTCAAATATGCTGCTACCATCAGATTCTGTTTTCTGTATCTGGAGCATAAATTATAATTTATGTATATGACCCCATAAAGAAAAGTCAAAGGATTAAGAATGAGTTATAAAAGTGTTTGGATATCGTGTGTTTGTGTACTTGTGTTATATTAATAACAGTTCCTTTCACTTCAAAGGGCCCAGGGATCATGGAGCTGGTGGGCCCAATAGTAAGTATATGGCAACTACTTTGGCAACTACTTAGATTATTAGATGATTTTTAAGCCCGATTATAAATTTCTGATTTTTTTACAGTGCAGGAGCCGGATAACTCTGACAACAACACCATCTTTGTGCAAGGTCTTGGAGACAACTATACTGTGGACTCAGTTGCAGACTTCTTCAAACAGATCGGCATTATCAAGGTGGAAAAGCAAGGAGAAAAAACTGCTATTGTGCAGCAGTTATCTTCACATAGTTCTTATTGTCCTAATATCTTTTCTCACACAGATCAATAAGAAGACAGGATTGCCCATGATAAATCTTTATACAGACAGAGAGACAGGGAAGCTTAAAGGGGAGGCTACTGTTTCCTTTGATGACCCCCCTTCAGCAAAAGCAGCCATCGATTGGTTTGATGGTATGTTGAAAGAGACCACACGAGTGCCTGCCTTCCAAAAAAATGTTCTTGGACGTCTGTTTATGTCACGTTCATCTTTTCTTCTCAGGTAAAGATTTTAATGGAAATCCAATCAAGGTGTCCTTCGCCACTCGCAGAGCTGAATTTGGACGCGGCGGTGGTGGCGGCGGCATGAGAGGTGGTCGTGGTCGAGGAGGCGAGATTAAGTCTCTGGTATTTTAAGTTATCTCCTCTTTTAGTCTCTGTTTAGTTTTCCTGACATGGGTTTTCTCTCTTTTGCAGGGCCAATGGGCCGTGGGGGATTTGGAGGAGGCAGAGGTGGTGGTGGCTTCCCAGGCAACAATGGCGGTGGTGGCAGTGGTGGTGGTGGTAGCAGTGGTGGCCAGCAAAGAGCAGGAGATTGGAAATGTTCAAATCCGTAAGTGTTGGTCTGCACTTACTTTTAGCAGATTATTTTGTAACAAAATGTAAATGTCATCATACAGCTCTTATAAAGTTGGATATAAAAGTATGTCCCAAGTATGCTAAATGCGACTATAAGGCATGAAGATGTTAAGATGTTATAAACATTAAGGTCCATGATTTTGTGGAAGGCTGGTTTGCATTGAGAAAGGTGCTATATAAAGAAATTTCACTTGACCTGACAAATTTTCTCTTGTGCGTATACAGAACATGCGGTAATTTGAACTTCTCATGGCGAAATGAGTGCAATCAGTGCAAGGCTCCCAAACCGGAAGGAAGTGGAGGAGGAATGTCACCGGTAGGAGGTAAAGAGGAACTTTCCTGTGAAAATTAACAAGATTTTTGTGGTAGCATCTGACCTATCTGACCTGGGATAGTGGATTGCTGCTTAAATGTACCTATTTTTGTAGGTGGTTTTGGTGGAGACCGGGGCAGAGGCGGTTTCGATCGAGGTGGTTTCCGTGGTCGTGGTGGTGATCGAGGGGGCTTCAGGGGAGGGAGGGGAGGTGACCGGGGAGGATTCGGACCCGGCAAGATGGACTCAAGGTGAATGTTTCAACGATTTACAGCTGTTGCACATGTCAAAATGTTAACCGGTAGAAAACTGATTTTCAATATTCACTATTCAGAAGTGACAAATGTATTTCAGTGCCTCTGTTATGTGTTTTTCAGGGGGGATCACAGGCATGACCGCAGAGACCGGCCTTACTAATGGGAAATTCTTTGTCCAAATAAGATTTTAATTCTGTGTGGGACCAGTATTCACTCCACTTCAACACTTGTTACCTTCTTCATTATGTTTTGTGTTGTATGTTGTTAAAATAAGTGTTTTTGTTTTTAGTTCTGGTAACATAATTTTTTGTACTATTCTCTCTATACTCTGATATTATTAATTATGAATTTTTTTTTCTCTATTAACTTGTTGGTGCTTAGGTCACAGTAGTAATATTTGTGCAATTTATTAAATATACTTTCTTTGACTTTTTTTTTTTTTTTTTTTTAAATTGTGGTTTAAAATTAAAAATGTTTGAAAAATAAAAATTGTGATGTGGCATTACTTTATTTTCATCCACATTTCCAAACACTTTGCATTTGTCTATCTCATTGATTTATAATAGTAATAAACTGTTTATCTATAAATACAATATATTTCTTAAATAGAGGGTTATTATTTAAGTTAACTAAAAAAATAGTTTTATTACTTGAAATGTGTATATGTGAAATATATATATATATTTCAGCTAGTTGCTAAAGTAACATTTTCATCTAGTTTAACTTGGTGTATTAAAATAACAAACGAGTACAAATGAATAAAAACTATATAGACATTAAAAACAAAAAACAAGTTTGGTGAAGTTTGAAACTTCAGACACCCAACTTCCAACCCAGGATTCCCTTAGGGTGATGTGACCATTGGCATGGAAAAAATGGTTCCCTTAGGAGTGACCAAAAGCACAGGTAAGAGAAAGAAATTACACTTGTCTACCATTATATTTACTACTGTATGTCCCACAAACAGTAGTACATAATACCTCTACTTTAAAAAAAAAAAAGAAAAAGAAAAGAAATAACAGTAATTGTATTTATAAATACTGTTCAGTAAATAACCTCTAAGACTGTTGCAGCACCACCTGCTGTTCACTAACGGGTAGTGGTTTCTGAACTTGTGAACAGAATGAATAAGAATAAAAAAAAAAAAAAATCTATAATACTGAATACTAATGACAAAATTCATAAATATCCTCGAGGATGTGCGTTTTTTCTCTCCATATCGGATGCATGCATGCACCATTATCTGTTTGTGCAATATGCATGCTGGACAACGTGTCAATATCATCAACCTCTCAGTAGTGTACAAAAATATTATACATAGGCCTATTTTATTAATATTTTACAGAGCAACTTTATGTAGTGCAAAAAGCTTTATTTCTTTGACTTGTTTGTGCGATTTAGAAATATTTAGTTCTAGAAATAAGCTACATTTTAATTATTTACTAATTACAACAAGGTTTCACAGACAGGGCTTCGATTAAGCCAGGATTAGGACTTAGTTTAATTAGGACGTTTAAGTAGCTTTTATAAACGTATCTTAGAGAAAAACTGATGTGCATCTTGAGACAAAACAATATTTTAAGATATGTCAGTGCAAGTTGCTTTCAGTTAAAAAAGCTCAAACATGATTTTAGTCTGGGACTAGGCTTAAGCCTTTTCTGTGAAACCTGAGGTTAATAATTTAATTAATGTTAAATTTTATTTTGCAGTTCATTTGTCTCTAACATTCTCAGTTTTAGTATTTGTGAGGACATTATTTCTGCGCATAGCTCATAATTTATCATCTTCAGCCTACTTCTGAATTTGTTGGTTTTACTATTTCTTAAAGTAAACATTGTTATGAACTTGTGCGATTGCTCTTACACCATGTAAAAAAGAACCCTTTAAGTACACGCAACTATATCAAGTTCGTGCGTCGATGACGTAAAATGAAACGAAAACGCAGATTCACCACAAAGAAGGTACGCTTACAAGGGTCACAATTATTTTGAGGTGAACGAAGCAAAGTAAAAGCAGAAAGTAGCTTCATGTTAATGCATAATTACAATATAACTTTTTATCAAAACATATAGTCACAATCTATTTTAACATTATTTAATAAATAATATATAGCAAAGGCGCAGAGTCGTGAATTATGTGGAAAGTGCGAGAGCCAATGCAACGGCTAATATTTCTAGTGACTGATGGCGAGCAGGCGAGGCTCTCAGGTTAGTTACGCGATGGCCGCTTACTGTATTATGTTATTCTTTTTAGTACATTTCATTTTCTGGAGAAATTTAAAGACTTATGTCGCATCGATATTGCACCGGAATACAAGCGACACCGTTTTACATCAGATTTAGGGCGCACACATTAAAACGGAGCTAGATTTTAACTAAGGATTTTCTGTTTTTCTCTGTCCGATACAGGCCTAGCTGTAGCGAGCTAGCGGCTGTCGAAGCGGGCAAACCTCCTCAAGACGCGCGCTCCGTTGTGTGAGTCTTTTAGCACACAGTGTTGGAATATTTCATTTTAGTATCGGGAATTTGTGTAGATTCGTTTGCTAGAAGTAATTGGCATTTGCCCTGACACATCATTTTAAAGTCGAACTTTAGCTAGCTCGCGCTGTGAGCAGCTAGCAGCTCCAGTGTTTATTATGTTAGCTTGTTGTTGTTGCTAGTCGATATGTCAGATAATATATATTACATTATAACTGCAGTGCTTCTTGTTTATTACGCCGTAATAGGCAGCAAAGAGTCGCGTTTTTATTTTCTACACATTAATATATAATAAATGTGACATTTTAAGTTGAATGTGTCATCTTTATCTAACTTACATATAAGGGATGTTAGATCATCTTGTCAGGTTGACAACAAAATATTAGTCAGAATCATAATAAAGAGGTGACACCAAATTATAGTTCCCTAAACAGAGACCCCTTTGTGTTTGTTTTTATAAAGAAGGTGAAAACTTTTCATGTGGAACTGTATAATATGTCGCGTTTTTCCATTGTTTGCTATTATTTTAATGATTACACTGTCAGGTCTTTAATATTAAAGTTTAGTGGCTGTTCTGCATGTGGACACTATCAGATTGGTTGCCTGGTGAAGTAAATGAGTGAAGTGTAAAGCTTTTCTCACTGCGACTTCAACGTGAGTCATGGAGTTCTGTGAGCATCTGCACAACATCTCAGTCTCCTCTCTCTCTCTCTCTCTCTCTCTCTCTCTCTCTCTCTCTCTCTGCAGTGATAGCATGGATCCGGACAGTGGGGCGGACACTCAGCGAACTCTCAGTCTGCAATGGAAGAGCTATAAGCTTGTACAAGACCCCGCTCTCCGACGGGTTGCTCAGAAAATCTACAGATATGATGGGATTCACTTTAGTGTACCGGTATGGGCAAGCGTATACTTCTAACCGACAAACAGAGCAAGGAGTCAGCCTATAATTCTTTCTTTGAACACTTGTTCATAAAAATATATTTTTTTACTTTGACTTTTGACTTTGTGTTCTGCTTGTTTATAGGATTCAGGATTCCCACCTGTGGGGGACTTGCGTGATCCAAGACCCCGCAGAATCTGGTCTAGACACACAGAGCTGTCGCTGCCAGTGCCCAAATTTAAGGTATGCTTCTCTTCTTATAATTTCAACTTGTCATGCTGCTTTTCTGCTGAGCTCTTTGTACTTTTTGTATTCTACATGCTAACACATTACTTCATTTCATTTTTTTTTTTTTTTTTTTGTCATAGTTGGACGAGTATTACGTAGGCCCTATACCACTTAAGGAAGTGACATTTGCAAGGTTGAATGATAACATCAAGGAGCCGTTCCTGGCAGAGATGTGCGCCAAGTTTGGTGAGGTTGAGGAAATGGAGATTCTGTTTCATCCCAAGACCCGGAAGCACTTAGGCTTGGCCCGCGTCCTCTTCACCAGCACTAGAGGGGCCAAAGACACCGTCAAACACCTGCACAATACTTCTGTCATGGGAAACATTGTCCATGTCCAGCTGGATATCAAAGGTGCGTCTCTCTCTTTAAATTGTTGTCTTTTATTATTAATATTCTGAAGTACTTTCTATGTACACTAATGTTCAAAAGTTTGGGGACAGTAAGATTTAATTTTTTTTTTTTTTTGAAAGAAATTAATACTTTTATTTTGCAAGAATGCATTAAATTGGTCTAAAGTAAAGCCATTTATAACGTTGCAAAAGATGCTAAATAAATGCTGTTCATTTGAACTTGAAAAATGTATAATGGTTTTCAAGAAAATATTAAGCAGCACAACATTGATAATAATTAGAAATGTGTCTTGAGCACCAAATCAGCATATTAGAATGATTTCTGAAGGATCATGTGACACTGAAGACTGGAGTAATGATGCTGAAAATTCAGCTTTGCCATCACAAGAATAAAATTACATTTTAGAATATATTAAAGTAGAAAAACATATTTTAAATTGTAATTATATTTTATTTATGTTTTAGCTTTTGAAAAGTAGTATATATCTTTTGCTTACTAAAATATAGAAGAAATGACAGGTTTATTACTTTTCTGGACTATTTGCGTATTAATTGATGAGCATTAATATGGTATAAATATACAAGTTTGAGCTGAATAAGAAGTGTCTTTTTCTGTGTAAGTAAATAAAAAAATAAAAAAACTCTCATAGTAAAACAGTGTGTATTTCATGCCAGTATTGATGCAATATATATTGGTTGTCAGGTGATATTAGAATTTTTTACTTACCGGTATCGATCAATATTTCCTCCCTTTTTACATTTAGGTGCCCTTTTTCGGTCATCTAATGCTCACTTAAACTTAGGGCTGCTACCTAATCGCATAAACGCAGGTCATTTTAGTCGTTAGTTGACTAAAATTTAATTAGGTAGTCGCAGGAAAAAAAAAAACTCCAAGGAATTGATGTCATGCAGTGACAGATCGTTAACACGGCTGGTCAAAGTGGTAACATGTCGGCAGAAAATCCAAAGTGTGGGAACATTTCAAGAGGGTAAAGAGTGACCACAAAAAGACGCATGACCTCAAACATGACTTATCATTTAACATGTAAGTAGTAGCCTAACATTAGACACTTTACATGGCCGCTAGCTCTGATGTTAACAATAACCTAGATAAATGTGCGCTAATATTAGGCCATATCCGAGTGTTTGTGTGGAGTGTTGAAGTAGTACCGCAGGCTGTTATTTATATTATAGGTTACTTATATTGTTTGTGTTCTGATCTTAGAAAATTCTATGCAATATTTACCGGTATTGCTGCAGCAAGCTTTATGCGCGCGCTTGAGCACTCAATTTAGATTTTAAATTCTCATTATTATGGTTTAGTTTAGTATTTCTCCCCCTGTCTAATGGCTTAAATGAACTTTAAATCTTTAGTTGGGGGAAGCCCTTCTTAAAATTAATCTTTAAAACCACTAATAATTTAATAACACTGTTAAATGTAATCCTTAGAAAATCTCTACAAATATTGAGTTTTCATACTAAATTATAATGTTGTGATGCCGGGAATTCATTTGTGGCATGTAAAATGTTTTATTTTAGTTTTATTTATTATACATGTATTTACATAAAATTGTAATATGTGTGCAGTCTTATTTGCAAAGAAATGTCAAAACTCATTTTAGATCAATGCTTGTTATTATCCTACCTCATTATCTCATTATTTCTTGAAAATATGAAACAGTGGGGAAGTCAAACATTGCATGATGAAATGAATGCACCAGTCTGTGGTTGAATATAAATTGTGTGCATATTTTTCTAGGCCAGCAGAGGATGAAGTACTATGACTTGATAGTGAGTGGCTCATACACCCCTCAGACAGTACCGACTGGAGGCAAAGCTCTCACAGAGAAATTTCAGCCCCCAGCCCCTGCACAGCCAGATACGGTGAGTGCACAAACAAAGCTTAGCTCAAATACACTGGAAAGAATGATTTGCTTTCCCATAACTGATGCCACTGTGTGCGGTTACCAGCCAACCATTTTTTGGCGTCCTTGAATCGCAATGGCCTTCATTGGGTTGAGTTTATTCTACACATTACAGTCACTCTTAAGTACCCTTGTCTGTGTCATTATCATGGTCGTGGGTGGACCACAAAATGTATGAATGATAAAGAGCTATCAAGCCTCTCACAGTGGATTCTTGAGATTTTCTAAATATACTGCAGATGAAAACTGTTTCTTTCTGTAGAAGATAGGAGAGATTGCTTCTTCAGTGGCTGGCGTTGACACTCTTGGGGCTCATTAAACTTAATATCAATTGGCCATTTTTTCCAATGTTTTCCCACAGTGTACAAACTAATCATATTATACATTTCCCTCACCTATCTGTAGGTATTTTGGATTGCTTGTAATAATGTGTTTGCCTCAAGGGATCAGTTATGTAGCCTTGTAATAATAACGATAGTAAAGGATTTTATTGGTCATACTGTAGTTCATAAAACTTTTTTTTTTTTTTTTTTTGGCACAACACAATTTTTATTGCGTCACAATTCAGGACTTCATATTTTATCTATATGTGGGTCCTGTGTAGCTGACTATTTACTCTATTTTTATTAGGAATACACCAATAATAAGAATGGATGATCCAGCTTATTATTTTCATGACCAATAACTGATAAATATCTAATATTGAAATTCTAAACTGTTTAAATGCACAACTGTTCAAACATTTGTCGTTTTTGAAAGAAGTCTCTTATGCTCAAGGCTGCATTTATTTGATCAAAAGAACAGTAAAAACAGTAATATTATAAAATATTACAATTTAAAAGTAACCGTTTTCTATTTTAACTGTATTTATTTTAAAACTATTTGAAAACAGTTGTGCTGCTTAATATTTTTGTAAAACCTGTGATTCATTTTTTTCAGCATTCTTTGTATAGAAAGTTCAAAAGAACAGCATTTATTTGAAATAGAAATCTTTTGTAACATTATAAATGTCTTATGTCACTTTTGATCATTTGAATGCATCCGTGCTGAATAAAAGTATAAATTTCCTACTGACCGCAACATTTGATCAGTAACATAAATGAAAAGTAAAACACTACAAACAAGTACAGTATGAAATATCATTTTGAGAATAATTTTGAGATAAATTTATTGTTTTTGAAGATTTATAAAATTTTAGACTCTTTAGAGTGTTAAATGACAGCAAATATCATAAATGTAAAAATCACATATATGCAATATCAACCAATACATTTAAAAATAACTGATAATGTGCATCACTAATTTAATTTTGTATCCTCTCTAAATTCTGTTTTTTTTCTTTTATCAGTCGTCCGATATCCGACGGAGGCTCTCCACAGACCAGATGGCAGCTCCTGCTGCTTCTGCGCCTCTCAACTCTGGCAGCACCACCCCCTGTTCTGTGGACACTGGGTTTGGAGACCAGCGCCTAGACACCCCTCCATCCTCAATGGGGGGACCCTATACGCCGGGTTCCTCCGCTTCTTCACAGGGCGGGGGCACCCCTTACACCCCTCGCTCTGGGACCCCTTTCTCCCAGGACTCGGGCTTCTCTGTGGCCAGGTTGGTGCCTAATTTACATTAATACTTATAATTACATAGAAAAGCTTCTTTAGAAATTTGAAAAAACATCCCCTCTTTTTTTCCTTTAGGCATGGTGGCTATAGCAATGCTCAAAGTTATCCCCAGCAGGATATGCTTCCATCTTCCTCCTGCTCCTCGTCAGCGGTCTCCTCATCATCAGGATTCAAGCCCCCTCGGTTTCATGATGATCTACATGCTCCACCTCCACAAGAACCCTCTGTGTTCCACAGGGGCCGGCCGGGATATCCTCCATCTGCGCCTTTCAGACCTAATGAACCTCCCTATCCGTATCCCAATGTTGGAGGTTCAGGGATGCACCTTCCGTTACATCCACCCATGCCACCTCCAGGGCCTCAGTTTGAGCCATCTCCTCTGTCTGACAGAGAGAGAGACAGGGAAAGGGGTCACAGGGACAGGGATCGGGAGAGAGACTCAGGAGGGCGCTATGGAAGCGGGATAAGCTCCCGACGCTCCTCTTACCACTATCAACAGGATACAAACTCTTCGTCCACCTCCAAATCTTACCATTCGCACCACTCGCATCATGCTGACCGGCGGGAGGACAGGGAAGGCAGAGGCTACCGGCGGGACAGTTCAGGCTCCCGCTCAGGAGATCACGGAAGGCATCGGAACCACCATCACTCTCACAACCACCACAGCAGCGGTGGAGGTGGGTCGAGTCGACGGAGGAGTAGCAGAGACCGCGAATGGGAACGAGACCGAGAAGGAGACTATAACAGCTCTGATCCACGTTATGGAGGCCACTCGAACTCCAGCCACCACTCATCCAACAGCCTTTCCCCTCCCTCTGGTACTTCCTCTTATGGAGGATACTCGTCGTCTAAAGACCTGTCCCCCTACGACACACCCTCCTCCTCCCGGCTGGAACCCTCGCCGGCCTTCCATCCTCAGCAAGGTGCTGGCGAGAGGGGTTTTGGAATGGGAGGTAGTATGGACAATGACTACCGCGCTCATTCTCACCACACGCCCCTGGCGCCGCCACCTCCACCTCCTCCCCTCCCACCGGCCTCCGTCATCGCAGCCGCTGTGGCCGAAACCCTCGGCTCTCTTGATTTCGGCCAGGACAGTCCCATCCGAGAAGAACAGTGGACCAAACCTAAACGCCATCCCAGCACGCCGCCCCATCCGCCTCGGACACCTCCAACCTCCTCGCCTCCCCACGCCTCTATCCCGTCATCCTCTACCTCCCCGTCTTCAACCTCCCTGCCTCACCACCTCCCCTCTTCCACAGCATCCCTCTCTCCGCCACCTCCACAGCGTGACTCCTCCCCGGAGCCAGACTCCACTAATGAGAGCTTGCCGTTCATGCACCACAGCAGCAGCTTGGACTCGCGTATTGAGATGTTGCTGAAGGAACAAAAGGCCAAGTTTTCTTTTCTTGCCTCAGATGATGAGGACGATGAGAAGGAGGAAAGAGAGAGAGGAAAAACAAACGAGAACACAGATGGAGGGGGTAACAAACTCAGAGAGGAGAATGGAGAAAGGCCTAGTCACAAGAGACAAGGAGAGACGGATGGAGGCCAACAGAGGAGGAGAGGAGAGAAAGATGGACGTCGCAGAGGCAAGAGGCAAAGTGGTGGAGTGGGTGAAGGCAGGAAAACGCCTCCAGAGGTGGCCTCCTCCACTCCCGCCATGCACGGTTTAGTGTCTGAGTCTCTTCAGGTCCAAATGCCGCCAACTAAGGAGGAGCACACGACCTCTGACACACACAGGGCTCCACACACCCCACCCACCTACAATGGAGAGGCACAGGTGAGTCCCCCCAGTTACATTTGGATGGGTAATGGATCTATGAGCTTCTTTTTTCTTTTTCTTTTTGATGGCAAGAAAATATTGTGTCAGTGCATTACACTAAGGAAGCACACCAGGTAGCATTGAATGTATTGTGATGTGGATCTCAACTGGTTGGAGTTGCCAAAGAATAAGTTGACAAAGGCTTAACAGCAAAATTGGTAGTTTTGTAAATGCATAAAACACAGCAGAGGTGTTGTTTACTAGCCAAACACTGGGCTAAATATTGTTTTAGTCATTTCATCTCCAGAGGCCGAAGTACTGTTTGAGTTTTTACTTTTTTTTTTTTTTTATTTATCATACGACCTTTGGCAACAGAGGATACAGGAAGAATTCTCTTTCCTTCCTTTTAAAAACTGAAAATGCCTATTTTGCATTTGTATCTATGTATATGTATAAGATGTATCTATGTAGTTATTTGCATTTAGTATTGTGTTTTTCCTGCTGTCCACGAACCAGAAGATCAGAACAGACCCTATCAAAAGTCATCCATATGAATTGAGTGGCTTAATCCAAGTCTTCTGAAGAGACACAATCACTTTTATACGATGAACATATTTAATTTAGGCTTTCACATATAAACATTAATCAGTGCACATACGTGGAGCTCAACAAATATGCTAAAATGATGCTCAAACATGAGTATGGTTGATATTTAAAATTATCTTCATGTGTGTTCCAGTAAATAATGAATTTTCATTTTTGTTGAACTATCACTTTAACTGTTGATCCGGCTGACATTATGTTTTTATAACCTCAGTAATTCTGACATAATGTAAATGAATCCGTAAGCTAATAGATAGAAGTGAAACTGATATGCTTTTGCTCTCTTTTTTTTTTTTTTATGCTCTGTTTGATTCTGGCATGTTACTTTGCGTAGTGTCTGAGTATTATTTCTCAGGTTCGGTGCACCATTACATTTGATTCTAGCTTGAAAATGTCCCCCCCCCCCCCCCCCCCCCCCCCCCCCCCCCCACACACAGTGTATTTAAACTGTAATCTTAACAATCTCTTCTCCTCAGCCATCTCCTCACTCCTCTGGGGAGGATATGGAAATATCCGATGAAGATGACAGCGCCATCACCACAGCGACACCCCATCCCGCTGCCTCTTCGTCCTCTTCACCAGCCACCTCCTCACAATCTGCCCTCCCCTCCCAAACCCCAGACCCCTCTGCAAGCCCCTGCTCCTGACACCAGCCAGCACTTCAGCGCCACCATGCCACCTCCTCCCATCCCGTCTTACCCTCCCCACCTTCCTCCCCCACCTCTGCCCGGCTTCTCCCTGCAGCCACCTCCGCCACCTGGCATACCCCCTCCGCTTCCTCACATGGAGCTGCACCCCGAGTACCCTCCTCCGCTGCCGCACCACATGTACGACTATGCCAGTTCCATGGAGCTCATGAGCCAGTACTGTGGCGGAGTGCCCATGTCATTCCAGATGCAGACGCACATGCTCAGTCGTCTCCACCAGATGCGAATGGCCTCCTCCAACAGTGCTACAGCACCCCCTGGAGAAGTCCCGTCCGCCTCTGAATATCCCCCGTCATATCACCTCCATTCAGTACCTCCTCCACATGCACCTCCACACCACCCACACCACCCATACATGGACCAAGACGGGAATGTTGCCTCCCACTACGACCAGGACCACCGCTACATCCCTCCTCACTTACCGTATGCCTACCCGGACCCTCACGCCGCACAGCTTCCGCATCATCACGCCATCCCTCCTCCCCACAGCCCCTGGCCTCCTCACCTACCGCCCCAGCAGTTTCCTTCCCACTATCCTCCACCTGGCTTCGGCACAGTGCCTGGTGTGGATGGAGAGCTGTACGGAGCGGCGGGTGACCAGATGGCCATAATGGGCCACAACCCCTACGAGGCCGTAGTGCAGCAGGTACTGGCAGCTTTGATTGAGGAGATGAAGAACATCATGCAGAGGGACCTGAACCGAAAGATGGTGGAGAATGTCGCCTTTGGCACCTTTGACGAGTGGTGGGACCGCAAGGAAAGGAAAGCTAAGGTAACATTAGAGAGTTTTATTCATATTTGCTTTGAATGACCTTCAGTGTTCTTCAACCATGCCACCTCTTGCTCTCGTTTGCACAGCCATTCCAGACAGCCATGCGGGGAGTTGCGGTGGTGCGCGAGGAGGAGAAGAAGGATGAAAAGACCAGCAACCGACCTCGGGAGCCACTTATGTCTTTGGTAGACTGGGCCAAGAGTGGAGGCATGGAGGGTTTCTCCCTGCGTGGAGCCTTGCGCTTGCCTTCTTTTAAGGTGTCTGACTTTACCTTACCATCTCTTAAACATCTAAAAAAAAAAAAACGCCTTCCCACTGTCTCTGACATTCTTATACATCTACATTCATTGAATTTCACCTTCTCGCTGTCTCTGACATTCTTATACTTCTACATTCATTGAATTTCACCTCCCTTGTGGCCGTCACATCATTTAACATGTAATCATCATTCACCCAAAAATGAAAATTCTGACATAGTTTACTCCTCCTCAAGTTGTTCCAAACCTATATAAATGTCTTTGTTCTGCTGATCACAAAGGAAGATATTTGGAAGCATGTCAGTAACCAAACAGATCTCGCCCCCATTGACTACCATAGTATTTATTTTTCCTACTATGGTAGTCAATGGGGGATGAGATCGTATTGTTTACTGACATTCTTCCAAATATCTTCCTTTGTGTTCAGCAGAACAAAGAAATTCATACAGGTTTGGAACATCCTGAGGGTGAGTAAATGAAGGCAGAATTTTCATTTTTAGGTGAACTATCCCTTTAAAATGAATGAATATATCCACACAAAACAAATGACTGACAATACACGTGAAAGAAAAACATTGTAGGTTTTCTAGGGCTAATTTATGTGTATAATTATAAAATTAGTATTTTGGACTTAATTATTCATAATCGTCCATTTGACAGAAATAGTCTGTTTTAGCGCAGAAATATTGATAATTCTCTCCTCATGTTCATAGTTTTGAATAAAATACATCTTATGTGGTTGCATACAGTATAGCTACAAAAGGACAAATGTTTCATAAAGTGAACTGGGGCTCAAATCAGATCCATATTTGCAAACAACAAAGAACATAAACATTTTATTTTATTAGTTAGGCCGACTAGAAATAATGTGTTGTCCCATGATCATTTGGCTATAATTTATTATAAATTAATATTATGTACTTTTTTGTTGAAATTTTACTGTTATACTTGTTGGGTTATTGAAGTAATACCAATAAAATTTGAAAATGTCACATTTATTGGTCGATACAGATTCAGCTGCCAATATCCAGTTATGTCTGACATCACGCATTACTGTTTCCAGGTCCAAACGCTTTATCAATCACAAAAGCAAATGACAACTAATACTAATATATACTGTTGGTGTGCTGTAGTACTGCTGAAAAATCATAATCCTAGTCTTTATATCCATAGTGAAATCTCTGTTGGCCAGACAGTGATTCATCTTTTCTGAATTGTTAAAATATTGTTGTATCCTGTGAGCCCAGAGACTGTAATGTACACCCTGAGACCACTTGGACCCAAAAATAACAATCGATACATCCTGACTTAACAAGCAGAAATCATTCATATTTGATCAAATTTAATGGTTTTGATAAGGCTGGCACACTTCATTACCATGATTTGAAATAATCCTATATGAAAATTATGTTACTAATGAGGAATGTGTTCTTCAGGTTAAGAGGAAGGAGCCTCAGGAGCTTGTCGAGGGTGATGAGCTAAAGAGAGCCAGGCCTTCCACTCCACCTGATGAGGAAGATGAGGGTATGTTCCTCATGCTGGTTTTTTTTTTTTGTTTTTTTTTTTTTTTAGAGCTTGCATTAACGTTTACGTAACTGTACTTTTGTAACTCCTCTATATATTCTTTGCTATGTCTTTCTCTCTCTCAGACTCCTATCAGGGGAAATCTGCAGACACTGCTGCAGGAAGAACAGAGGAGAGGCGTGTGGCAGACAGAGGAGCAGCCAGGAGGAGGAGCAGAGCCAAGGCGCGTAAGCCATACGACCTGGACAGCGAGGGAGAAGAAACATCAGATGGTTCCTCTTCTGAGAAGGTTGGTTTGTATGTCATTAAATCTGTCCCTTTTTTGTGTAGTAGTGGGAACGGGCTGATTTAGAGTGTTTCATTAGTCCATTACAACTCGAGCAACATGCAAAGAATGGCACTCTCATGGCCTGCATGACAGAATAGCAGAGGCTCATTAAGTTTTAAAAATGCATGCCTTTAGCCAAGCACACAGCAGCTGTTGTTTGGAAAGTTGGCTCCTCTTCACTTGAACTGGTCTCTGCGAACATCTCACAGAGCTTATTTGCTCATAGTCAATTTACTGACTTTTGATCTCCTGGTGAATCATTCTAAATCAGTGTTATTTTAGTATAATTTAAAAAATATTAAAATATTTTTAATAGCTTTTAATTTTAATAGCTTTTATTTTTACATTATCAGGTTTCATATTAGTTTTAGTACTTTTGTGTGCTTTTGTATTCTTTTGTTTTTAATATTTCTATTTAGCTTCAGTTTTAGTTTTAACTAAACTATTTATATTTTATTTTCAGATTTATTTCAGTTAATGAAAACTATTTTTAATAGTTTTAATTAACAATAATAACAACTCTTCTAAATTGAGCAATGCATCTGTTCTGAATTTTAAAAAATACAAATTATCATAATGGTAATTTTTTGATTATATATTTTTTCTAATAATTTTTACACAGAAATACATAATTACAATTAGGTTAATCCCTGGAATTATTTCCATATCTACATATATAAAACCTAACTGTTTATGACTGACAGATTTATGAAAGATGGTATCATGTCTTCAATATTTGATGTGAATTGCTTTTTTTCTCCCATATAGTTTATAGCTTTTTACTGAGAGTATTGCCATTCTAAGCTTTTGGTTTTAAATATGAAAGAATTTCTTCATTTTTGCAGAATATATTTTGTTCTACTTGGTTGTAGTTTAATTGAATAATGGCTAGATGGCAGCATTTCTTCTTTTCTTCAAGTGCTGTGGAGGAATTTCCACAACTCCCAGCAGATTAGTTTAGACATGTTATTGTCATCATTGTGTCTGGTGACTCCTTATGTTTTATGTTTAGGAGGAGGATGAAGACAGTGATAAAGTGGATGAGTCAGAAGGTATGAAGCCGCCTTGTTTTTCTTTTGTACTCTTGTTGCCATTTGCACATTATGACAATATTAGGCTTTTAAATGTATATCTGATCATATCTTGTAGATCCATGTTTTTTTTAACTATTTTCTCTATTGCTCATGTTTCTCAGATGAAGCCTTTAGTGCAGACAGTGATGACGAGAGCATTTCTTCTTCTTCTTCTGAGAGCTCATCATCATCCTCCTCAGCATCGTCTTCTTCCTCCGATGAGGAAGATGAAGAGGAAGGTGAGCAGGCTGCAGAGAGCGAGTCATTGGATACAATGGATGAGTCTACAATGGACAGTGTAGCTATGGACACAGAAAAGGATGAAAGGTACGTCCCTCTATGAGAACTGATACAATGAAGAGTGTTGTGTCTGTAGATGGATCAGTTGATGTGACCTATGTCTGTTTTTAACAGGGACAAAGCCAGCACTGACCAATCATCTGCTGCGGAGGTCAAACAAGGTCAGTTAAAGATCACTAGAGGGGGGTAATTATAGAGAGAGTTCACCTAAAAATGAAGATCCTGTCAGCATTTATTCACCCTCATGTCATCCCATATCTGTATAATTTACTTTTTTCTGCTGAAATCAAATACCTTCTTTTGTATTCAAGCCAGTACAAGTTTGGAACGACATGAGAGTAAATGATGATTTCATTTTTTGGTTTTTGGTGTATTATCCTTTAAATGAGCAAATGTAACTCCTGATTTTTATTTTAAAAAATGTTAAGTTTTATGTTCACTTTATTCTTTCTTTTACTTTCAGAAGAAGAGAAAACGCCTACAGCTGTGCCTCCATCTTCTCCATATCCCCGGCCTTCTTCCCCTATCCTTCTCCTCCCCCCACTCAAGAAACGGCGCAAGACGGTTTCTTTCTCAATGGAAGAAAGCGAAGTCAAGCCCCCCATTCTGTCATCTTCTGCTCCCTCTCCATCTCCCACTCCTGCCTCACAAGCTTCAGACGTTCCTACTTCCACTTCTCCCGGAAGCACACCCACAGCAGCCGCTCCACCCGCCGCCTCCAAACCTGCCCCGATGCTACTTCCATTTGCTTCCCGTCCCAGCGAGAGTAACGCCCTGACTTCCCCTGCTTCCCCTTCCGCTGTTCTTACTGTCCCTCCACCAGTGCGTTCCCTGCGGCCTGATGAGCCAAAAAGGAGTCCAGGTCCCCCTCCATCCCCACAAACTCCCACTGCCAAAAACTCCTCCAAACGTGGCAAAGACTCCCCTAGAACGCCCCCTGTGCCCATCTGCCTCACGGTCCAGAACCTCCCGCTGGACCATGCCTCCTTGGTCAAAATGGCCTACGAGGACCCCGTCCCTGTTCCAACCACACAAAAGGGTCGCGTACGCGGCCGCCCTCGGACACTCAGCCAATCAGCTTCTGGCCCTCATCTGCATCCCGCTGTGGAGGAAGAGGAGGATGAAGAGGAGCTGGAGCAGCGGCTGAAACTCAGGGAGCAGCTGGGAGTGTCCAGCCTGCTGCAGCTGGCCTCTGCCCCTAAGCCTGACCTGTCTGTGCTGGCTGATGTGGCGCTGAAAATGGACCCAGAGGCAGATATCGACTCGGAAGAGACCGAGACCTCCGATGAGGCAGAGGAGCACAAGCTGGAAGAGGAAGAGGGCGACTTCTTTGCCCCACACCCACGCCAACCACTCCTGGATCCAGAGGGTCTGTTCGTTCTGCAGGAGCACAACTATTCTAAAACTCTTGCGCCTCCACACCTCACATCTCCACAAAAGAGGCCGAAACAGGACCCCACTGTTCTGCTTCCTGCAGACCTCAACCAGCACGGTGTTCAGGAAGCACCCGAAGAGGTCATTGGGGAAGCTCTTGTCGCTAGGGGAGAAGCTCCGGAGCTGTACGAGGATCTTTCTGGCATGGGCCTGCTGAGCGAAGCGAGGGACGCAGCTGAGGCACAGACCAAGAGCCTCGGCCCTCCACACAAGAGGAGAGGATCAATTAGCAAAGAGATGGAGATGGAAGAGAGGGGGAAAGGGAAGAGCAAGAAGAGAAGTAGGAAGGACAAAGAAAATGACGAACTCCAGATCTCTAAGAAACAGAAGGAGAAGCAGATTAAGAAACAGAGGAAACGAAAGTTAGAGGTTTGTGCTGCTTCTGTCTGGGTCTTATTACAGGGCTTGAGTGAGAATTCACATTTTAAGAATCCGTTTCAGTAATTGTCGTGTGAGGATTGTGCTAGACACATCAGAACTTTTTCAGTAACAAACTACTACTTCTGTATATGCTACCTCTATATGTAGCGAAGTGCGCAACAACTAATTTCATTACCGTTTAAATGGGATTTTGCAACCGACTAGTTGACTAGTCTAATCCTGCACCCCGGAAACAGTCTGCATATGCACTCCATTTGAAATAGACTACTTAATCTATCCCATACGGAATGCGCTAAAAATAGGTCCAAATATATGCAATGTGCTTGCCTTGCGTTATGATCATTGTATATTAAACTTAAGCGTTCACTTAAGCAATGTTAGCTATTATAGACACATTTATTCAAATCAATAAGCAGCTCAGGACCAATAAGTTTAAACCTATCATAAACAGATTTCCTCAAATAAAAGTTTGTCCACATAAGTCAGCACGTTAAGGTATTGTTGTTCATTATCATTAGGGCTGGGTATTGTTCAAAAATTTTCGATATATCGATACCGATACCTTGCCTTCGATACTGATTCCTGGACGATACCTTTTTCAATACCAATTTTATAAAATCTATTTTAACAAGATTACATTACCTCAAAAAATCTTTGGTTTTATATTTTAAGTTTGTTGACTTTTTTTTGCAGACTCAAAGACTCATCTCCTGAGCCACTGCACAAAGGAATAAAAAAGCACAAATTAACAAAATGTAACCAACACAATAAATCAGTGCAAATAGTTTTAATAAAGTTCAAATAGTTTTCAATGCAAAATCAACAGTTTAAAGTCAGTATGTGAGGCTGCAGATCTTTAAATCACACAGCAATTGTTGTTCTTCTTCAAAAAATTAATTATTAACAATATAGAAAATTTTGTACATTTTAATGATAAATTCATTAATCTGGTGCCCTTTAAGAGTTCAAAATAAAGAGCAAAACACAGGCTTTACTCCCTTCAAACTTATATTTTCCTTGATTGGTTTTCTCTAAAGAGAAATACGTTCAGTTGAAAACGAAAGTAAAAGACGCACGTCTTTATCTCATATCACGTCTTGCCGTGATATGAGAGTTCCGTGTATTTATTAAAATCAGCACATTAATGATTTATCACCCATCCACCCGCAATTAATTGGAATGTTATTTTTTATTACTTGGCCTGACCCGTGCTCTATCTATCTATCTGTCTATATATATATATATATATATATATGTATGTATGTATGTATATGTGTGTGCTTTTTCAGGAGACAACTGTTTGAAAATGTCCGCTCTGAGGTTGTGGTTTATGCTTGCACACAGTGGCAGTATCAGGAGGACGCTGATACCACTTTTCCACCAGAATTGTTCTGGAGCCAGAGCCTGTGCTCATGCAGGCGAACTAGAGGCTGTTATGAACCAGTCGCGTGTTTCCATAGACTTGAGGAACGAACGCTGATGTAACGCTGCTGGGTGTTGTACCCGTCCATAACTAGTCTAAAAACATTGCGCGTCCCGCTGTTTGTGCAGACAGTGCAGCACTTCTGTTTTGCTGTTCACAGTGACTGTAATGAACCGGCTGCTCGCATAAACAGCCGGTACTCTCACCCGTTCTTTTCGGAGATAAACTGAAAGTGAAACCGTTGATTCACTCGCTCTCTCACACTCAGGGTCTCGCGTGCATAGTTTTATATATTTAGATATAAATAACAATGTAGTGCAACGTTACTACATTGCTCAACGAGATAGCGACAGCATTTCTCCGCCCCCTCTCCCCGGCTCCATTTAGAGGTATCGAAATTTGGTACCGAATGACAAGACACTTTTCGATACTCGATAGTATCGAGGCAATTCGGTCGGTACCTAAAAAGTATCCAATTCGATACCCAGCCCTAACATAAAATAGTTACGTTGCCGTTGTTTTAGTCACATTGTATTGCATTAACAACTGACACATTGAGCTGATACAATCCAACAATTCTTATCTATTGTAATTGTCATTTGAATTTCTTGATTTTTGATCTTTTTACCAAATTTGATCTTTAATATTAGTCTTTGAACAGTTGATGCATCGACCTTTCCATCTAACATTTGCAGCACTTCCTGTTCTGGGGCCGGTTGCACCAGCTGGACATAAGAGTTGGGTTTAATTCTGCCTTCACTTGCTATCGGAATTATTGTAAATAAGAGTTTCTTAGACATGAACTCCCTCTCAAGTCGCCCTCTCAAGTCACCCTCTCAAGACCACTGGGAAGCTCAGGGATAATTTTGATACCCAAGTTCCCGAGTTGGGTGGAAATTATTCCAAGCATACTGTCCCTCTGAGCAAGATGATGCATAGTATACAGTTTCTGCTAATAATCCCAGATATATGTTTATATTATTTCCAACATAATTACATAGAGAAATTTTGTGTTGGGTCAGTTGTCTGAGTCGACAGTGTGCTGTAGGCACACCCATCTTAATGATTGCTATATATATATTATGCACAAATTAACCATAAACTTTACACTTAACATCTGCTTTAATAATTTATGTACTATTAATTCACAGACATGAAACTAATCTTGTCCAAACAAGTCATGACTTCTCACTCTACATGTGACTAGGCATAAGATTTATTCTTAGATGCATTTTACCTCCAGCCTAGATTTACAACTTGGTGTACATCCAGCTAGTGCAAGTGGCCCCTGCTTTTTAACGCTTTCACTCAAATAGATACTCTCTTTGTTTTTGAGCCAGATAAAAGCTGCTTTGATATTAAAACAATAATAATAGTTTGATGTGTATGTACTGTATGTTTATATATAATTGTGTATGTTTTGTTTGTAGCTTATAATGTAACTGTTTTAAGGGGTATCTTAATATAAATAGCTTGAAAAGCTACTAGTTCCTCAGCATTATGCCTTTTATGAGGAACTTTGCAACATCTTGCATAGTTTGTATGCATATTTTCTCAATGATCTACATCCTAGTTTAAAGGCACTTTGCGTTGTTAGAATGTAGCACTGTTGCGATAATTTCACCATGTTTCAGGCTGTTGCAATATAACAGTTTGTCCTATAAACCCACAGAACTTGAACTGCTTTCCACAGTTCTGCATTGTTGGGTAATACTGATAAGTTTGCCAACTAATGGTCAAATATCCCCCATTTGGTCTTTGTGTGGATTTTGTCTGTTTCCTAACATTTTCCTAAAATACTCTGTTGTCAGGAATTCGAAGAAGATGTGGATGTGGAGCAGTTGGAGTCTGGTGAGCTTTCCAGCTCCAGCTCTGAATCGGGAGACTCTGACTTTGGTCTGGAGAGATCACTGGAGTTTGAAAAGGAAGAGGTTAGAAAGAGCGAACGACTTTTCCTTCAGGAAGCTGGCTTGACCCCTTCGACTCAGCGGCGGCCCAAACATGTGCCCGTGGAAGCTCCTATACCCCGTCCCTCTTACAAGAACCGCAGCGAGTTTGAGCAGATGACTATCCTGTATGACATCTGGAACACTGGCCTGGACCAGGAAGATTTGAGACTCCTGAAGAGCACCTACGAAAAACTGCTGCAAGATGACCATGGCACCGACTGGCTCAACGACACACACTGGGTCCCTCATACCAATATCCTTACAGCTGCTTAAGAAAAAAAATTAATAGTTTATACAAACAAAATCAGATGCTTTTATTGGTCATACAGCAGTTAACAGTATTAGCACTATACAAAATTTACTGAGTTTGCTAGAAGTGCCTAGTAAAGGCATATTAGGTAAAGAGTAAGAGGCCTTCCTCTATAACTCTAATACTGCCTTTTCAGTTGATTTCACCCAAGTTTTGCTCCTTAACCTCTTGCCTGCACTCACTAACATCCCGAACCCCCGGCGGAAGAAGAAAACAGCAGATGGGCAGCTAAGAGAGCATGTCACTGGCTGTGCTCGCAGTGAAGGCTACTATGCCATCAGCCGCAAGGAGAAAGACGTCTACCTTGAGCTAGACCAGCCAGTGACTGTGCAGGAAGTTGGGGACTATGATACTGCAGTAGGTTCTTTTTACGTTTTAACAACTGAAATGTGTGTCGAACTTGTAATTAAAGCCTTATTTACGTTTTTGTGTGTATGAAGGATTTAAACGTGTGTTGTAGTTGTGCCACAGCAAATACATTTTTGACTAAATGACTCATTACTTGCCATTACATTTTTTTGTTCAGCATGAGTATGGCAGACAGTTTGGGCCAGTAGTTTTTACCCATCTGAGCAGCTCTCACTCTCTCTGTCTGTCTCCGTCACAGGGCTCGAATCGTCTGCTGTCTGAAAGGCGCTCCGAGCAGCGGCGTCTCCTCAGTGCAATCGGCACTCAAGCAGTGATGGACTCAGACCTGTTGAAACTGAACCAGCTGAAGGTAAAGTTCTTCAGTTCGTTGATACGATCATGACCTTGATCGTACAATCAACACTTTGATTACATTGACCTCACCATTCCTTCAATTCCACAAACTCCCGGCAGCTTTTCAGTGCAGTTATTCATAGCATTATGTTTAATGTTTGACATATAGTGTAATGCATAAACTGTAATGCCCATATAATGGATGGCATATGAGGGCACATTCACCAGGTAGGTTTGCGTGTACTCTTTGTAGAGTAATTCATACTATCCAAACAGCTTGAAAAAGTCTGCTGACTCCTGTGTCAGTGACCCTGATGGGCTCCTTATCAGTGGTTTTGGCTGTTATGTTCTGTAAGCTCTTTGACATCAAGTTCATGTGTTCAAAGTTAAAAGGTATTCCTTTAAAAGCACTCTTAACCTGACCTCCTTTATTGCACTCTGTATGTTTGGAAAGGGTGGACATGCATGTTTATTGTATAGCATATATGGTGGTATTTCACACAAAGGCTCCCCTATGGGCCTTTAATGTTATTTTTCACTGTGAAGCCAGATTGTAATCCGTGAGCTGGATTTATGTGCTTTCTGTTGTAAAAAGCATTTTCATTCCATTCACCTTAATTACAATCAGTGTGTTTGAAGTGGTTACTAGGAGAAAATGTCTATTTCTGTCTGTCTGTTTTGGAAAAAACGTGTAGATTGATGTTTGGACAGATAGGAATGCTCCAGCCCAGGAAAGTCTGTCATCATTCAATCACCCTCATGTCATTCCAGTAAAATTAGCCATTAAGGCCCTTTTTACACTTGGTATCAAGATGAGTTTTGGTTGATCGAATCACAAGTGGGTGAGGAAGAAACATGCCTGTTTACACCTGGTGTTTTAATCAGTGTCTTTTGTAACTTTCAACTTCTTCTGTCCTGATTTCTTAGAGGGGAGGGTCTATGGGTGGGTAAATGTAGTTTACACTTTAAAAAAAAGTTTACACAACGAAAGCAATCCGGTGCATTTTTGACTACCTCTAGAAGTGGTCGACGCTCAAAACATTTTAGGCCTCATTTACACCTGTATTTAGAGTTGTCCACTTGTGATGCGATTGACCAAAACACATCTTAATACCAGGTGTAAGCAGCCTAGAAATTAATACTTGTATTCAGCAAGGATACAATTAAAGGGTCAAAAATTACATTAAAGACATTTGTTACAAAAGATTTTTATTTCAAATAATCCATAGAATCCTGAAAAGAAAATGTATCATGGTTTCCACAAAAAAAATAATCAGCACACCTGTTTTGAACATTGATAATAAGTGTTTCTTGAGCAGCAAATCATCATATTAAGAATGATTTCTGAAGGATCATGTGACACTGAAGACTGGAGTAATGATGCTGAAAATTCAGCTTTGCCATCACAGGAATAAATTACATTTTAAAATGTATTACAATAGAAAACATTAATTTTAAATAGTAATACTACTTCACAATATTACTATTTAGCCAAAATATTGTTTTGAGTTCATTCAAGCTGTCTATGGCTAAATTCTAGTTAATGTACATAAAATATTCTTGTGCCTGTAAACATAGTCTATCCTATACATGTTTACATCAAATTTATGCTTGAATTCTGCTTGCAGTTCCGTAAGAAGAAGCTGAGGTTTGGCCGCAGCCGTATCCATGAATGGGGCTTGTTTGCCATGGAACCCATTGCTGCAGATGAGATGGTCATTGAATATGTGGGACAGAATATCAGACAGGTAAGCCTTATAGCTGAAGTAAAACTAACAGCTATTAAAATTATTTATAGCCTACTAAGAAGTGAGTTTGTTTCCTCTTGAGGAATATGTGCTTGCATTGGTGTTAATAGATTTCTGTGTTTGTTGCTCCATTTGTAGATGGTGGCTGATAATCGAGAGAAGCGATATGCCCAGGAAGGCATCGGAAGCAGCTACCTATTCCGTGTCGACCATGACACTATCATTGATGCCACAAAGTGTGGCAACTTGGCTCGGTTTATTAACCACTGCTGCACTGTAAGTATCCTCCTAGTGACGCATACATACCCATATATCTCAATTACCACATGAGCTCTGATAAACATATTGCTGCCACTCCCAGTGTGAATAGATGCTTGGTTTTGGAGCTCATAAACTGAAGAAGCTCTAGAATAGTTATGTTAACCATGGTTATGCAGGTCTCAAATGCTACCCATTTAACATTTTTATTCTAATTAATAGGGTTATGACACCAAAATTTAGATACCAGCCTAAATAATATACTTAAAACATTATTAAAGACAAGTGAATGATCAAACATGAACAAATTACAAGCAATAGCACAAATAAATACAATAGACTAAAGATACAAATGAAATAAACAGTGCTTTAAGTTTTTCAAGTAGTATGTAGGCACAGTTTATTCAGTCAAGAGCAGTGAGTGATTTTCTCTATTTCTCTTTTTTTTTTTTTTTTTTTTTTTTTTTTTTTGTTAAATTTGTTTAACATTAAGGACGCATTAAGACCTAATGCACGGATCCAATAAATTGATACTGATACGCATGTGTTTTCAATCTCAACTGTTTACATTCACTTAAGACATAACCATCTTTGTTTACAAGGATGCTCACCACAATTTTGTGTGTATTTGCTTGTTCAAGCCCTTGTTCTCTTTCTCTTATTGTCATGCAAAATCAGTGCTTAAATGGGCCAGACTTAAAGGTTCACTATTCAAATGTTGGCCCTATAGTGGTAAAAAAACAAAACTGTGGGCATTTTGCAGAATAACATTGTGTTTCAGCTCTGCATGACTGTGGATGAATATTGTTCTTTCAGCTAATTCAAGAAAGAGAGATTATCCTACTGCGCATAAAATATTCACTACTAGGCTTAAGAGAAATAACTGGTTTAGATGGAAATGATCTCAAGCTGACTAGCTGAAGATGTTACTGTAGCTTTACCCATTAATTTACGCTGTATTTCCTTGAAAATAAATTCCAGCACAACGTTACAACCAATGAAATGATCCTTCACAATAGATAATGCTTTACAAAACTCTGTTGGAGAGCTTGATGGCAATTTATCTGTTCAATAAAATACTTTACTCACCTGTTGAGTAACAAAAATGCCATCTCCATGCTGCTTTTACAAATCACTCAGTTCTCACCTTCTCTGAAAAGCCAGGCCAATGTTGATTCTTGTTTTATTACGGGCTCTGTCGCATCCTCTTTATGCCAGCAGACTCTCCTCTGTTCACCGTTTTTTTTTAAATGGGTGATTTCCTGGAGGTTTGAGATTTAGCTGCTCCATTTCAGCCTTTCTTGCTCGTTGTGACTAACCTATGCCACTTCCACATCATACATGCGTCAAAGTAGCCCAAGTAACTATTTACAGATATGACGAAACACACATGGGTGAGTGACACATGTATGCAATTTCCCACAAAAACCATCCTGACAGGTCTAAAATAGTCTAAAACACTTTTAATAGGCTTACCATAATGAATCAGGGTAAGACAAAAACACATTTTGAAAAAAGGATTAGTGTATTTATTTAAATTTTGTTAATTTTGTACAAAACAGTTACATGGTGCAACTTTAAAAGCACACGCAAATGATAAACTTTGGGCCAATAATAATTCTGTTGACTGTCCCAAGTGTCTTTCACGCTGTTATGAATGTTCCACATTAGATTTTTGTCCCCTATCAATCTGTTGCCATGAAGCTGCTGGATTTGCTGATTTACTGCTTGATAAGACTTGCATCTGGTCCAGAATTTTTTTATTTTTCTTGCACAATCCAACTGTCAATGGAATTTGTGTTTGCGCCATGTCAATCATCTCCTCCAGAAACCGCAAATGAGCTCATAGATTTTGTTAGACACACACCCCATAGAGCTGTGCAGCGGATCAAATTATCCAGATGTCTTGTGGGAAGTAACATAATTCAAGAAACACTTATTTATTCATGATTTCTTGTACTTCTCTCTCACAGCCCAACTGCTACGCCAAAGTGATCACCATTGAGTCCCAGAAGAAAATAGTCATATACTCCAAGCAGCCTATTGGTGTGAACGAGGAGATCACGTATGATTACAAGTTCCCCATTGAAGAGAACAAAATCCCTTGTCTGTGTGGTACAGAGAACTGCAGAGGAACCCTCAACTAAAAGTGTCCTAGTCCTTCCCCAATACAAGACTTGCCAATCAGCTTTCCTGGTCCACAAGCTATTTTTCTCAGAGCGCACAAGTAGTGTGCAAAGGGAGAATGTTTGTTCAGACTCTTTAAAAAGCTTCTATACAGACACACAGTGTCAAGATGTTTAATCGGATGTTTAGCCCAAGGTCATTGGGATCTCAGCACTGCCGCAACACCCTGAGTTCCACCTGTGAAGTTTTGTTTATTCTTGACCAGGCCCTTATCTAATTTCGTTCCTCCTGTTGCAGCTGTGTCTGGTGGTGTTGTTTTTGCCAAGGTCTGTGCTTTGAAATACAGCTATTAATCAACTGCACACACACACATATTCCGCTCAATTCTGCACAGCATATGACAGTGGCACCCTTAAAGTGCTGGGTCTTTTTTTTTCAAGGGCAACTTTTAAAGACTTACCTAAAGACATGGATTTAAGACTTTTGTAATGCTGCACCCCTGTTGTGAGAGAGAGTATTAATTTTAGTTTATTTATTATCCCTGTTCTGATGCCTGTCCTTTCATGTCATTCGTTTAGGTCAGATCTACCGCTCTACCTTCTTTAGATTATCTGCGTAGAATCACCTCTGCCTGTTTTATTTTTTTATTTTTTATTTTTTATTTTTTTAATATAAAGCTGTTTTGACGCACATGTTTCTCTTCAAAACTTCCTCTGAGCTGAACCGATCTTAATTAAAAATGTCCCCTTTTCCAGCATGACATGCTGGTGTTCTGTATCTTTAAAATTTATATAGTATTGTAAGTTGTTACATTCTATTTTATTTTATAATTTTTCATAAATTAGTTGTTACAATGCCAGTACAGCACTGTAACAACACAGTTATTGTAGAGGTTACCATGTACCTCCCATCATTTTAAAACACCACTTACATGAAGTCATACCCCTTTCATCCATAGTTTTTAGCAATATAAGGACAGGACAGGTGAGGTTGTCTTTTTGGTGTGCTGAAATATACGCACATTGATATTTTAGCAGAAGGATGGAATTATTCATTGAGTTATTTTGCCATTGGTGTTTTAGTGGACCACTGAAAAATTGTGAAGCAATGGGGCATGTGTTTTGAGATGAAGCACTCTACTTTGGGGCTAGTAACTCCTCTCTGCTAAGGAGAACATGTTTGCACAAATATGTACAAATATACACACACATACAGAGCGCATTTTCTAAGAGTTAAAAGATCAGAGTTTGTGCGCATTTCAACAAAATTGATGTCCCAAGTCTGAAAGATTTGCATGTGCAAAGATTCACTAAAACGGGTGTCTGTTTCTTCCGTTCTGTCCTTTCGTATTAATGGTCATCTATCTCTCTCTGCTCTGCCATAAATGGACATGTTGACATTTCGTTCTTGCTCATTTTCCCCCCACTTTGTCCGAGGGCCTTGCCAGCGCTCTGTTCCTTTGAGAGGAAGACCTGTAAAATATGTAGATTTATTGCAGTCTTTCAGTAAAAACTGATCCACTGAAGTGTAACCATTAAAAAAAAAAAAAAAAAAAAAGGACAAAAAAGTCGAAAAGAATTACATGTAAATATTGTAGAGGTGTTTGTTTCTCGTAGAAACACACTGGTTCTAGTCTGTAAATATGTTCATCCTTTTCCTACTTCCCATTGCAAGAAAATAATTGTACATACCTATCATTCAGTTATCTTATTTTTGTTTTGTTGTTTTTTCCTTTTAATTTGATTTAAAGTTTTAATATTATTTGCAATATTTCTCTTGTATTAATGCGTTGGACCCTTTATTAATGGTGCATTAAAATATTTTTTAAAAAATAATTGCTGTTCAGTTTTTCATTCCCTTCTTTTCAGAGCATGAACTACATTATGTGAATGTATGTGGGAATCACTACACCTCTTTAAATAGAGGTACATCAGACATGACATTTATAGTTTATGAAATATGACCTATAGGGCTTTGTTACATTCAGACATGAGCAGAGGGGCACTGCTGGGGCTCCTACTCTGAGGAAATGAAGCAGGAAAAAAATAAGGCCCATTTTGGCAGTAAAATAACCAAATAATTGTTCAACTTTGTGTCGTTTAACACAGATACTTTCCTTGGCAAACTTACCTAGTTCTGCAACATAGTTGAAACTAATCTCAGCTCTCTTTTTTTTCTCCACAATCCAATTACATCACCCCATTGAGAGGCAAAGTGACAGCATTAGAATGGAATCTCATGGCATGTTATTCATAGCCAAATTGTGACGTGACAGGATTAGCCTTCAGTCTGAGTTGGAAGAGTATTATCTTCTGATGAAAGAGGCAGTAGCAGATAAATATACAAAGATTGAGTGTAATTTTGTCTTCAGATTATTGTAGATTTGGGCTATTGTTACAAATGTAAATAATGGACTCTAAATACTGATGCGTTTTGTTATTTTGTTCCACTAAGGCAGTAACCTCTGCTTCACCATGTTCCTCTTTTGAGCTGTTACATGTGAGGCGGAAGCATGCGGCTTGCAGAGGAAGGTGCAAACCTCCTCAAAAATCGTACAGGAAACAGAAAGGTTGAGCTCACTGGATTCATTGAAGAATATGATGGAATTTACTGAGGTAAGGGGGTCAATTCAAATTTGGAATATGTGTGTTTTTGTATAGACAGCCTGCTGTGAAACTCATTATTGTCAAGACTTTGAAGCAAAGGTATAAGAATAGGAAGAGAGAAAATGGGTTAAGAGATTAAGGATGTATCTTCTGGGTTAAAATAGTTTTTATTGTTCACAATAGTGTAGGCTATAAACCCGCTGTGAGAAATGTGTCACTGCTGTTTGGTGAACTGAACTGATGAGAGATGCTGCGGAACACAAAGCATCCAGTGACGGCTTCAGTCATCTGACTGCGATAACCTCATTTGCCATGAACACAAAGGAGACTGAGTATGTTTTGCGGAAACTCTCTTCAGGAACACAATACCACTGAAATGAAACAGTAGCCACACATTCCGCAGAGGAAATCTGATCGCATTTCCATGTTGACGTGCTCGAATAGAGGTTTTGGGACAAAAGAGCGCAGAACATGTCGACACAACCCTTTCATTCATGACTGATTGATTCCCATTCATCCTGATGACGTCGCTTTTCAAAGGCCGCATCCTCCGGAGGTGGCATTTGTCGTCATAAAGGATGTCTTATTTCAGAACAATAACCGTTATAAAACTTACCGTTATAAATCGTATGTTGTTGTAATTTCTTTGGAGTGTAGTGGTCAATTTACTGAAATGAAGCAGCTCATTGACAAATAATTCGTCTTTGTCGGAAGGACGTCAAGCAGCATTGCTAAGAGTTAACGTTGCACCTGATCGGAAATAAACGAGCAGCCGGTTTATCCGCGGGAAGTTCCTGAATTACCGGCGGTGCGGGTAGGCTAATGATTCATTTCAGGTGTCAGGAATCTGGACCATGACGCTTTCCAGCCTCGAAATGTTAACCTACTTATGTAACCGCAAGCAAACAAAAGTAACTTACGATAAAATCAAATGGGTCAATGTAAGGAGATGATGATGAGATTAAATCTTTTAACAAGTTTAGTTTAGTTTAATGTTGTATTTATGTTGGTTTCATACATATTCTGGATATATTTCCTACTAAATGTTAGATGTAAAATGTCAAATGGTGTATCCGAGCAGAGATAACTAAAATACTTTTATCTTGAATAGTTAAGTGACAGGTTAAAACTTAAGTTGTCGTCAGTCTTTTTTCAAAAAAACTCTGAGATATTTTTTCAAGGTAATTAACCCTCTACCGCACGCATTATGATAGACCTACACTGTAAAAAATATTCCGTAGTTTTTACAAAATAATTTTGGCAGAATAATTTTGTAAAAAATACAGAAAAACTGTAAACACATTTACAGAACAAACTGTACATTTTACAGTATAAAACTGTAATTTACAAACAAGAAAATTTGAATGTAAACAAGTAAATTCAACAATGCACACTACTACTAAAATCTGTTTTGTATCTTTAACATATACTGACAACCACCATAATAATGCAGGTGGTAAAAGAGAAAGCCACATGAAGATCAGAGTTCATCACAAATAGCTTTTCCACTAGCTGAAGTATATACTAATGTAAAGAGGGTGCAAAGAGTCATTCACGCAAACGCAAAACACCATCATGGTAACCCACAACACTTACATAATGCAATAAACATTCATTAAACAACAGAAGATGTAACATAAAACCCTAATGTACATAACTGATGACAAAAACTATTAAGAAACATGATTTTTTAAACAAAATACTTTCAAATGTGGAGTGTCACACAGGGAATTGTGGGAATATCAGTTTACAGTTTTTGACTGTAAATTATACATTGATTTGTTGTTTTTTACTTCTAAAAATTGTAAAATTTACAGCATTTTACTGTGAAAATTACATAAAATGTCTGGTAAGAGCTTTTACAGTTTTTCCCTGTATATAGTACTGGAACTTACTGTTAACCTATTTACAATTTTTTTTCCGTAGCGTTTTTACAATATTTTACTGTTAAAATCACATTCATTTTTTACAGTGTACAGGAAAACAAAATTGACTCTTTTTCTTTTCTTATAATGGCTTAACTTGAAGTGCTGTAAAATATATATATAGCCTATATATATTTTAAGGTACTTTATGGTTTGTTGCCATACGATAACAACATACAATAGTGGAAATAACTTAGAATAAGTTTACTTATAGTTAATATTTTTCCTTTAGAAATGTTGATTCAATTGGTGTAATTACAACACAGTAATTATAAACAACACCTTGTACATACGTTCCAACATCTTGTGCTTTTATTTATTCCATCCCATTTTGCTGAATAATGCTTTATATTCTTTGAATTTCATTACATTTTACATGAATATTACTTAAATTGCAAATTTATAGTTAAAAACAAACATAATACTGTTCATCATGTATCATGAAACATTGACAGAAAACCAAAAACATTGCAGTTCATGAAAATTCAACATTACGCAATCTTATGAGAGGAAGTTTATGAACATGAGCCCTCCATAATCCTTGAAACTTCACCTTTTTTCCGTATGAAACTTCACGAAGCAGTTTTTTTCAGGTGAGGCACAGGTACATCTCACATTTGGTGCACTTCACCCTAACAATACACTTACAGCCACTTGCACCTGCCTGTTTGAGACACCATGGTAGGCCAATGGTTGGTCTGGGCCAGTAGTACTGGCTGTGGTGGCAGTGGGCAGGCAGGTCTCCGATGTTGATTTAATCCATAATACAAATGCCATGGCAGTCCTTAACATACGACTAATCAACATTATATCACTAGCATTAATGTTGTTATTGTTACAGCTTAACAGACTGCAGCTGACCTTTGCTAGCTAGCTAACCTATTACAATAATGTCGTTCCACTATTGCACAGTGTTGCCGCTTGGCAACACAGACATTTTATCGATTTACCAACTACTAATTTCATAAAAACTTTTTTGAGTGGTGAATATGTCATCATAACTTATCTGAGGTGATGTTACCAATTTTTTTGTGAATGTGACATGGGCTGGTCCTTGTTTGTTGCTGACGTTTTAGTTTGCTTTCAGCAACTACTGACAAGAGATGGCAGTCTGTCAGAAATCGCGCCACAGAACAAAAAAAAATTGCATGTTATGCGACTTAACCAAAGCCCATCATTGGCTAAACTAAGGTCTTCTCTTACCAACAAAAAACCCGAGAATGTTCTCTTAAAGAGAGAGTGGTAAGGAAATGAACACAAAGAATATGTTGCCATATGGCCACACCATGCGGTAGAGGGTTAAAAATACCACATTTTGAGCCATGAATATCAAGCTGTTTCTTAGGGTTCCTCCATTTGACCTAAACAAACAAACAAAAAAAAAGTAACTAAAAGTAAACTTAATCTTGGCTTCTTGCATGTTGATTATTACCACACCGAAGTTTTTTTTTTTTCAATTGTTATTATTATTATTATTGTTGTTATAAAATCAAAATGACTTTTATTTCAAAAATTGAAAACATTTTCATCATAGAATAAGTGTGTTCAAGTCATTTGATTTATAAATTGCACTATTAATGCATTTTTAAATAAATAAAATGCATCACATTATGGACCCACGTGCGATCAGTCATGAAGGGATTTCTGGAATGTTATTCTAGAGCCACATGACATGCAGCCAACACTAACACAGTAAAGTAACACAATAATCGTATTCAGCTTATTTAATTTAAACTGAGAAATGCAAGATAGAGAAGAAGCATAAATAACTGCAGTTCATCAGTGCTTTACAAAAGTTGATTCCTTGTTAATTTGCAAAACTAGTGAATTAAAACATTTGCTAAAAGAATACAAAACAGCCAAAACCATTAAAAAATTCCAATGATGCCTTATTTATATTTCAGTGTATGCCCCTCTATTTCTGCTTGCGGTCACCGTGATTTTGCCAAGTAAGACATGTTGATCCTGGAACAACATTACAACCAACCAAATCAGATTTGAGGGACAAGTTTACCATTTATGTCCAGTTTAGGCTTGCAACCAGGGTTAGGTGCTTCTACATCAATGTTATTCACCTATCTTTCCCCTCTGATTTTAGGGATAAGTTATGGGTAGGATTAGGTTTAGGGGTAGGAATAGGGTTAAGACTAAATTTTCACACTGGAATGTTGTTCCAGGATCAACAAAATATGTTGATCCAGGAACATGTCTTACTTGGCAAAATCTTGCAGCGCTGTATGAACACCTACCTGTCAGATGAAACTGGTATATGCTTTATTATGAAGTATAGCTTATTTGATACGACAAGCTCAAACTATCAAATGAAGCTAATTCATCAAGCCTGCACCTTAAACAGGATGACAGGATGTTTTTTAAGCTATATATCTCAAAACAGCTATTCAAAATCATCTTTTGCTTAACATGTCCAAGCTGGTACGTATATTTTGGGCTGTTCAACCTGAGGCCAGGGTTACCTCATTCTTTCTGGAGCTTGTCTTTTTTTACATCTATTTTAAAGAACAGCCCATTAGGTGCTAAAGCTTCTTTTGTTTATAATGTTTCAGTCCTTAAAGGGTTAGTTCACCCAAAAATGAAAATGATGTCATTAATTACTTCCCCTCATGGCATTCCACACCCGTAAGACCTTCCTTCGGAACACAAATTAAGACATTTTTGATAAAATCCGATGACTCAGTAAGACCTCCATTGCCAGCAATAACACTCCCTTTTTCAGTGCCCAGAAAGTTACTAAAGACGTATTTAAAACAGTTCATGTGACTACAGTGGTTCAACTTTAATATTAAAAAAGCGACAAGAATGCTGTTTGTGCACCAAAAATAACAAAATAATGACTTTATTCTACAATATCCAGTGATGGACGATTTCAAAACACTGCTTCATGAAGCTTCGAAGCTTAATGCATGAATGAATGTTTTGAATCAGTGGTTTGGAGCGCGTATCAAACTGCCAAAGTCACGTGAACTATTTAAGTTTCAAAACACTTACGATGTAACAAAGCCTCGTTTACTGAAATCATGTGATTTTGGCGCTCTGAACCACTGATTCAAAACAAATGATTTGTAAAGTTTCGAAGCTTCATGAAGCAGTGTTTTGAAATCGCCCATCACTGGATATTGTAGAATAAAGTCGCTATTTTGTTATTTTTGGCACACAAAAAGTATTCTCGTTGCTTCATAACATTAAGGTTGAACCACTGTAGTCACATGAACTGATTTAAATACGTCGTTAGTAGCTTTCTGGGCATTGAAAAAGGGAGTGTTATTGCTGGCGATGCAGGCCTCACTGAGCCATCAGATTTCATCAAAAATATCTTAATTTGTGTTGCGAAGATGAACGAAGGTTTTACGGGTGTAGAACGACATGAGGGTGAGTAATTAATGACAGAATTTTCATTTTTGAATATGAAAATGAAAATTATCCCATAATTTACTATATATGACTTTCTTCTTTCAGGCGAGTTTTATTAAAAAATATTCTGGCTCTACCAAGCTTTATAATGGGAGTGAATGTTACCCTAGATTTTGAAGCCCAAAAAAGCATCCATCAATCATAAAAGTAATCCACACGGCTCCAGGGGGTTAATAAAGGCCTTCTGAAGCAAAGTGATGCGTTTTTGTAAGAAAAATATCTATAACTTGTTTATAATATAAAAATATAACTTAATAAACTATAATCATGCGAGTATGCATGGAGGATAGAGCAAAACAAAACACCGGTCATGAATTAGAAATGAGAGAAAAGTCAGAGGATTTGGATATAAGAGAAGAGGAGCTGGAGTTTGTTGCCCAGCCCTATTTGTTTGAAACGCGAGAGGCGTCTACTCTCACCTGAGCTTACGCTTCTCCTATATCCTGCGTCATGCATCAGGTCAGAGGTCACTCTTCCGCAGGAACTACTTGCATATGGTCGTTACCAGAAGTCAGAGATTATAGTTTATAAAGTTAAAAATATGGATATTTTTCTTACAAAAGCGCATCACTTCGCTACAGAAGGCATTTATTGATCCCCTGAAACCGTATGGATTACTTTTATGATGGATGGATGCAGTTTTTTAGGCATCAAAATCTAGAATACCATTCACACCCATTATAAAGCTTGGAAGAGCCAGGATATTTTTTAATACTCAGATTGCGTTTGGCTGAAAGAAGAAAGTCATATGCACCTAGGATGGCTTGAGGATGAGTAAATTATCAGATAATTTTCAGTTTTTGGTGAAAAAAAAAACCCTTTAAGAGCTGTTGACCTGATGTAACCAGTTTGGTAATAACTGCTAAACGGTTTTGCTACGCAAATTCTCTTGCTTAAATTTCCTTTCATGTATAGTTTTTCCCATGCAATGCTAAAGATTATGCAAAAAGAAGCTGTTTTAGTGCCCGACTGAAAGTGCTGGTAGGGTTATTTGGTGTGATTTATAAAGTTTAAACACTAACACTCCCTTTTCTCTCCACGTTGGTTGTCACATGTTCTGTTTTAACAGGTGTAAGAGAAATATGATTTTCTTATGTGTATTCAATCAACGCCACTGCTTATACATTATCAGTTTTGTTAATCTTGCATAAGTTACACATGTTTTCTTTACATAACTTTTTAATCATTGAAAGATATAGTTTGTTTTTGACATATATGTGTGTAAACAGTACTTTTATTGTATGTATTGAAAACAGATTTTTTTTTTACCTTTATTGTTTATTAAGATATGACGCTTCTGACAGAGAGATTAGGGAAGGAGGACTTTTGTAAAAAGTTATTGTTTCAAAAGCATGTTAACTGTTTAAGACTGTAAGGAGACGAACTGAAAGTTTCAATCAGGTCACTGCTCAACAGAGGTTATACATGTGAGGGTTAGGTTTTGACTGATAAGTGTGAAGATGTTGTAAGTTATCTTTCAATTGCAAGGCCTCAGATAACTACTGAGCACTGGCCCCTTCTTTCTGTCACACACTTGGTGGAAGACTCTGAAATCTCTCTCTCTCTCTCTCTCTCTCTCTCTCTCTCTGATGTTTCAAGTCTAATCTACAAATGCTGTGAGAAGCAACTTGCTGTCCTTGACTTTCTAAAGTCTGGAGTCAGATAAAAAAACATTTTTACCATTGAGCTCTTTAATTTTATTGGTGAATTTCCACCACACAGGTTAGATTGTATTTTATATGGGCTAAAAGGCACTGTCCTTGATGGTAAATTGGGTTTTGTGATTACAGTTATGATCATTGTTAATTTTTAACTACTCACACACTTTGTGATTTAGCAAATTACAGTGTGCAGTCTTATATGGCCCAAATCACTCTTCATGAATCACTCAAATTTTGACTTGGGTTGCATGACTGAATTCATATCTTGATATGGGCTTGTGAGATTTGTGCAGAGTAGACAAAAGGCATTATAGTGTTAGTGGGTGAGTGACCGTGCCCAAATGACACTAATGAAAGTCAAATGGCGAGTAAATAATTAGCACCCGTGGGCTAACCGATCACCATTTCTTAAATGTTTTTTCCATTATTTTCACTCACCCTTTTGACTACACTCCTGCATTTTAAACAGTCGTGCACATCATGGTGTGATAAATTATTCATTTTTAAAAAGTGCCGATATTCAATACCGTCTCTCAATTAACCTAAGGTCATAGTAGTTGCATTCATAATTAAGCCTATACAAATAATTAAAGGGATAGTTCGCCCCCCCAAAAAGAAAGAAATTCTGTCATCATTTAGTCACCCTCAAGTTGTTCCAAACCTGTATGAATTTCTTTGTTCTGCTGAACACAAAGGAAGTTATTTTGAAGAATGTTTGTAACCAAGCAGATTGACTGCCTAGTATTTTTTTCCTATGTTGTTAGATCTGCTTGGTAAGTTATGAATGAATTTTCCCTTTAACACTTTAAGTCTTTCCCCAGAAGGTGAAATAGAACAATTTTCCCTGAATATTTCATATTTGCATGGATTACTTAATTATTATTTTTTTAAATAATTTTGACAGCAATTTTGACATTTTTGACTGTAACCACATTTTGACAGCAGTTAAAACAGCGTGCAGTTAAAACTTCGGGCTCTTTTGAGAGCTCATCCAATTTTAGGGGCGGGCTGTGTTTCAACAACACAAGCTCTCTGAGGGTTGGAGCAGTTCACGTAACCAGTATCCACATTCACACTAGTCAACTGTAGGCTGAACGTTGCTTGTTGTTAAATTTGACGTTTTTCTTGTTTTACGTTTGCAGAGTGAATCAACTGACTGTCGTCGGTAAACACTGACGGAAAACACTTCAGTCAATAACAGGAGAGGATGCAACGGAGTAATAATATGTCTAATGAGAAATCGAAGTTAACTTATGTGATAACTGGAGGGTGCGGTTTTCTTGGGCAGCACCTGTTGAGAGTTTTGTTGGAGAAAGAAGATAATATCAAGGAGATCAAGCTTTTCGATAAAAACGTTTTCCCAAGTCTACAAAGTCACAGTACAGGTAAGAAACACATGAAACAAACTATTCATTACGATCTTATCAGAGCCCACAATGGTTTGAATATTGATTTATACTAATTTGTTGAATATACGTTTATGTCGTGTCTCAGATTAGTTACGCCACATACCTACGTCGTAACGTTCCCTACGTAGGCTACGTTCGCTTAACTATTGTAAAAGTTTTCATATTAACAATATGTATATATTACGTACGTTGTTATTGTCATTTTGTCAATTATGCATTGTCTAATTATGCATTGTGTTTGATAATTCTATTATAGGAATGAAATTTTAAACATTTTTGGATTAAAATGACTCTTGCTGAGCATATTTCATAGCTAGTATATATATATTGTTGCATACGTTGACAAAATTAAAGCAGTCTTGATGGGAAAAATGACAAATAGGCTAAATAAGAATATTATATTCACAAAGTATTGATTGTTCTTTCTTTTCTTCATCATACATCACATTTCATCTTAAACTGACACTGTTGACACATTCTTGATAACCAAGTACACACAACATCTGAAAACATTTATGTCAAATTTGCTGTTTGTGTTGGAAATGAAGCCACAAATCTCAGGGACAAATATTTTTGAAAAATCTCTTATCTCTAATTTTACACTATAATATTGAAATTATGTATATTCGTTCTTTAGATGATCATAGTTTTAAAAATGTAGTAATTTATAGGCTGTTTTTGACATTCGTGATGGGCACAGTAGGGTGTAGTTTCTGAAAGTGCTCATGGGAAACATCTGTTGTTTTTTATGACTACAATAATGGGAAAGAACGTTGAAAAGACAGAGGAAATGGAAAAGTTCATTCATTATATAGCCTTGGCTTTGGTTGCGTATATTTGGGCTTGGTTCAGTTGTTGAGGTCAGGCCACACCAGTCATTTTCATCCAATTCCAGTTTCTTTTCTCACTGTCTCCATCACCACCAGGATGCTCTATCCATCTAATGTCCTGCTCTACAAAGGGATCTTATTCAGTGTATTCACTAATGAATACACTGAATAAGATCCATCTGTAGAGCAGGACATTAGATGGATAGAGCATCCTGGTTGTGTTATAATGGAGAAATTGTCAGTAATTGAAGTTGAAGTAATTGAAGTAATTGAAATTGTCAGTAATTGAAGCTCTGCTTAGCTGAAGCACATTGTTCTTTTGGACTGTATCATTATTCAACGTCTGCCTAAGAAATAGATGCATGAGGCAAGTCGGACTTTGAATTCGGTTAGCTGCTTCTAATTTGTGTGTCAAATGTTTTCTATTAGCCAGAGTTTCTTGGCTCTTTCATCAAGTAGAGCTTATACATTAAAGTGTCCATTGTCTTGCCTTAATTTATTCGATTCCTCACACAGTTTGCTAGTTTTGTATCCTAGGGGCTAATGGGGGAAAGATGGCATACTTTCACAAAGATGCTTGGAATTGACAACAGTTTAACATGTGGTCAAAGTGCAAATGGCAACAGAAAGAGGTTAGATAACCATTTGTTATCAGAACTGAACATTGACCTACTTGCACAGTGAACAAGTTTTGTATGTGACTAAATTTATATAAACTTTGTGAATATTTGCTAAGATTTTGTTCATAGGCAGACTTTACCTATGTTATTTATGATGTTTTATTGTAAAGCTTAATTGATCAACATCACCCAGATGCAAGGGACACTAGAGACATGTTGGTAACACTTTATTTCACTGTCCTGTTCTGCATGTATACTATGTACTTATTATCGTAATTACAATAACTAGGTATTAACCCTAAACCTACCCCTAAACATAACTTTAACCCATGTAGTTACCTTATATTACACAGTACTTTCTTAAGTACACTGTAAGTACATGTGAGTGCACGGAATGTAAAATAAAGTGCAACCGTCATGTTTATTTGAACATCTTTGCACGGCACAGAAGCAAATACAGTGTGTTCCAGTCACAGAAATTATTGTTTGTATTGGGTAGCGGCTAAAGAGTTTGTCATTTTTTGTAGATGTTAAATGCATAATTGCAAAAGCATCTGGAAACTTCAGATATCAGAAAGATGGTACAACAGATCCAGAGACAGTATTCTTTGCAGAACAGTTATGAACGGCTGTGTTGATTGTTAGAAAAAATAGCTGCGAGTGATAAATGAAACAATGCATGTTGTTTGCCAAGATGAGGGTGTTACTTCCACCAGACAGATAGTGTTTATGGTTTATTTCCTGTACTCGATAATTGTCATCATAATCAAGAATATAATTCATGATTCTAAAAATGACATCAGGAATCTTCCTAAGGTGAATCATGGGGATAATAGGATGCTGACACCCACACACTCCCTCATTCACTGGAATACATGACGCATGTACACACTTTGTTTGCTACAACCTTCACGAGGAAATGTCAGTAGGCTCTAGTAGTACTATAGAAATCTTTTTATTGTATAAAAATATTGGTTACACTTTATTTTAAGGTGTCCTTACAGTGTAATTATACATTTAAGCTCTGAGTAGGCTAATATTAATTAACAACATGTGCTTATTACTTAGAGTTAGGAATAGGGTTTGGTTAGGGTTAAATGAGTGTAATTATGCATAATTTACTGTTATTACTACAGTAAGTACATGTAACTTATGTAACAATGACACTGTAGAATAAAGTGTTGCTAAAAATATTTTTATTATATGTACTGGTAGCCGCATCAGTCCTCAGCTGCCCATCCATTTGCACTACCATCTCATGGCAATTCATAGCTATTTTACATTCGTATGAGTTCGTACAATCCCAGTGATGGGTGTTTAGGGTTGGGGTTAGATGTGAATCTTCGTGCTTGCTTTTTTTCCTAATAATTTTACGTTTTTGTTAGGGGGTGGGATGGTTCGCTGTAAAAAAAATCGAATTCAGGAGAAAAATTCGCTCATCCGAAGCGTGTACACGGAGAGCCGCGTCACAGCGCGCAAATTCTCTTTCAAGTCTTGCACCTAAATGGACAAATTCACACAAAACTTATGTCAACATGCCCACCTTAGCGAGTATCCTAACAAACATAGTATTTAATGTCTTAGGAGAAAAACGAGACAGACAGTTTTTATCAGTCTCAGTGTACTGGATCTTTGAATTATGTCTTAAAGGGAAAGCAGTCTAATATTCCTGCTCTATGTGTTTTAATGTTAATCAAAAGACAAAGCACGAAGAAATCACTCTTGACTGAATAGCTTTTGTAACTTCAATAATGTTTCAACTTTAATTATTCAAAATTAGTTTATATGAAGTGTTATTTTATATTTTATTACTTTCGTTTCTGTACCTGAAACCTGTTAGATACCTGAAAAACCTGTAAAGCATTGTTTATTTTATTTGTATCTTAGCTCTCATGTATTTATTTGTGCTGTTTCTTGTATTTAGATTATTTATTTTTATTTTCTTTATCTTTATTTGAGTAATCTGACCTGTTCCACAACCTGTTTTTTTGTAGGATTTACATCGTGCAAATTCATACGAAATCATCTCCTCGTAACATAGTTACATTTTCCTGTGAGATCAGATTGATTGGTGAAAGAAAATGCAAAATCTAGATAAAATGCCTTTTTTTATATATAGACATTCATGCATGCATATCAAAACACTAACAACCTATTTACTCTTTAACAAGGTATCCTATCTCTTTCTCTTTTATTCGCAGAGCATGTGAAGGTGGTGGTGGTGCAGGGGGATATAACAGATTACGGGAGTGTGCGTGATGCCTTTCAGGGAGCAGACCTGGTTATCCACGCGGCTAGTTTGGTTGATGTGTGGTATAAAGTCCCTGAGAAGGCCATCTATGCTGTCAATGTACAAGGTGAGCGAAGAATAAGATTAAGGAACAAAAGGAGATAGATAGCAATGACTTCACTGTAGAAGTTATGTCAATGTTTTGCACTTTGAAAGGGTTTAGGAGTTAGCTAAGAAAACACTGAATGTTGCCTACTTTAAAGATGCACTATACTTTTCATTGTCTAGGGTCTGTAATGTCTCTTATGTTAACCAAGGCTGCATTTATTTGATTAAAAATATAGTAAAATGTAATAATAATCATTTATAGTAAAAAAGTATAGTAATATTTTGAAATAATATTACATTTTAAATATATACAGTACTGTGCAAAAGTCTTAGGCCCCCATTAGATGTTGTTTTAACAATGATATAATGGCCATATATAATTATTTCTCAGTCTCTTTATTAGATATAACCACAAAATACAGTAAATTTATATGCAGTATTAAAAAACAGAAAAAAAAAATCAGAACAAACAGCATTTATAGGCTAAAGTGGCAAGTATTTATTGACCTCCGCTTACACTTGAGCAATAGCAGGAAACTCGCTCTCTTAAATCTAAATGGAATGGAAAAGGACTGGAAGGCCAAAATCTGATGAGAAGTTTCTCAGAGTTTATTCTTTGAGAAACTGGAAGAGGTCCAGGAGGTCACATTAAATACCAATTTTGTTCAGAATTTGTTTTTACATTTTGTGCACATATTTCCTGTATTTTCTGTTTGTATCGTAATAAAGAGACTTAAAAAGAAATATGGATGGATGGTCATTAAAACATTGCTAAAACAACAAAGCTGGTGGTGGCCTAAGCCTTTTGCACAGTACTGTATTTTTTAAATTGAATTTATTTTCAAATGTCATTTATTCCTGTGATGGCAAAGCTGAAGCATCATTACTTCAGTCTTCAGTGTCATATGATCTTTCAGAAATCATGAAGGATCATGTGTCACAGTCATCTAATATGCTGATTTGATACTCAAGAAACACTTTCCTGTTATTTTCAATGTTGAAATCAGTTGCGCTGCTTAATTTTTCTGTGGAAACCGTGATTTGTGATTTGTAACAATGTAAGTCTTTTCTGTCACTTTTCATATTATGCAAATTTCCTGAGTAAGTATTCGTTTAAAAAAAAAAAAACGTATAGACCCAAACTTTTGAACGGTATTTTTTTTTTCTTCTCTCTTGTTTGTTAGATTTTTTGTTTTAGTAAGTTTCAGTAGGTGTTTGTAGGTTTTGGTTTCTCACACAGTTTTCCTTTGGTGACATTTCCAGTAACATTAAAGCTTTACGATCGGTTTGGTCCGGAAATGCATCATTCTTCGCATCGTTCTGATTCACATCATTCGCATTCTGAATATGATGAAGTGAGCATAATAGAATCAGAGCATGTGCTTTTTAGAAACAGTCCACAGCTCTTGTACAATAAACGCTCATGCTAGGCTGGACAGATCATGTGGCTTTATGAGAAATAGAGCGCATGCAGATACATCTCATTGAACTCGTCAGAAAGACCAAACTCTCCATTCACACACATCTACATAAAGATGTCTGATCTTGGAAATGCATTCAGCATCTCCATCTGCATGAGTGAATACATGTGTATATTATCACAAAAAGACTGTTTGTGGTAGACCTTACTGGTTAAGTGTTCCTAACATGTTTTTAGGCCTGTGTCAGTATAGCACTGATAGATACAGAGAAACCCAGAGGATACAGAAAAAAACAGAAGCAAGAGATGATGAATGTCCTATCATACTGGAATTTTCCTTTGGTTTGGATCCATATCATTTGTTCCTTTGCTCTCACATCTACATTCCATCTTAATTTCCCAGAAATCTCCTCTTTGAATACCAATGAAAGGCTGGATACTTAGAAACCACCTGCACACCTGTTTAGCTTTGTTTTTCCACTTGTCACTCGATATCTGATACTTCAGAAATCATTTACATAGCAGATGTGTTTCTCATCCAGGCTATCTGGTGTTGGAATTTAGGGATTGTTTCATCAGTTTCAAGCTTAACGAGTCACATTAATGTCAGCTAAAGCAACAGAAACAGCTTTGTTTTAGCTCCTTCATTTGTTTTAGTACAACAGTAGTGTTCCTCTTTTCTTTACCCTTTAGCTGTTGTCATGTATCTTTATTTAATGCCTTTTCTTTCTTGATGCTGTTCTCCATCAGGGACGGAGAATGTAATAAATGCCTGTGTAGAAATCGGTATTCAGTATTTGATCTATACAAGCTCCATGGAGGTGGTTGGTCCAAATGTAAAAGGAGATACATTCATTAGGTAAGTGTATTTATTTAAATAGCTTTTTTATATATATGTAAGAAGATGTTACATAGTGATGTGTTTACATAGTGTTGTGTGTTCAGATTCAAAATATTCACTAAAACAAACAGAGTTTATACAAACCCGATTCCAAAAAAGTTGGGACACTGTACAAATTGGGAATAAAAAAGGAATGCAATGATGTGGAAGTTTCAAATTTCAATATTTTATTCAGAATACAACATAGGTGACATATCAAATGTTTAAACTGAGAAAATGTATCATTTTAAGGGAAAAATAAGTTGATTTTAAATTTCATGGCATCAACACATCTCAAAAAAGTTGGGACAAGGCCATGTTTACCACTGTGTGGCATCCCCTCTTCTTTTTATAACAGTCTGCAAACGTCTGGGGACTGAGGAGACAAGTTGCTCAAGTTTAGGAATAGGAATGTTGTCCCATTCTTGTCTAATACAGGCTTCTAGTTGCTCAACTGTCTTAGATCTTCTTTGTCGCATCTTCCTCTTTATGATGGGCCAAATGTTTTCTATGGGTGAAAGATCTGGACTGCAGGCTGGCCATTTCAGTACCCGGATCCTTCTTCTACGCAGCCATGATGTTGTAATTGATGCAGTATGTGGTCTGGCATTGTCATGTTGGAAAATGCAAGGTCTTCCCTGAAAGAGACGACGTCTGGATGGGAGCATATGTTGTTCTAGAACTTGGATATACCTTTCAGCATTGATGGTGCCTTTCCAGATGTGTAAGCTGCCCATGCCACACGCACTCATGCAACCCCATACCATCAGAGATGCAGGCTTCTGAACTGAGCGCTGATAACAACTTGGGTTGTCCTTGTCCTCTTTAGTCCGGATGACATGGCGTCCCAGTTTTCCAAAAAGAACTTCAAATTTTGATTCGTCTGACCACAGAACAGTTTTCCACTTTGCCACAGTCCATTTTAAATGAGCCTTCGCCCAGAGAAAACGCCTGCGCTTCTGGATCATGTTTAGATATGGCTTCTTTTTTGACCTATAGAGTTTTAGCCTGCAACGGCGAATGGCACGGTGGATTGTGTTCACCGACAATGTTTTCTGGAAGTATTCCTGAGCCCATGTTGTGATTTCCATTACAGTAGCATTCCTGTATGTGATGCAGTGCCATCTGAGGGCCCGAAGATCACGGGCATCCAGTATGGTTTTCTGGCCTTGACCCTTACGCACAGATATTGTTCCAGATTCTCTGAATCTTTGGATGATATTATGCACTGTAGATGATGATAACTTCAAACTCTTTACAATTTTTCTCTGAGAAACTTCTTTCTGATATTGCTCCACTATTTTTCGCCGCAGCATTGGGGGAATTGGTGATCCTCTGCCCATCTTGACTTCTGAGAGACACTGCCACTCTGAGAGGCTCTTTTTATACCCAATCATGTTGCCAATTGACCTAATAAGTTGCAAATTGGTCCTCCAGCTGTTCCTTATATGTACATTTAACTTTTCCGGCATCTTATTGCTACTTGTCCCAACTTTTTTGGAATGTGTAGCTTTCATGAAATCCAAAATGAGCCAATATTTGGCATGACATTTCAAAATGTCTCACTTAGAACATTTGATATGTTATCTATATTCTATTGTGAATAAAATATAAGTTTATGAGATTTGTAAATTATTGCATTCCTTTTTTATTCACAATTTGTACATTGTCCCAACTTTTTTGGAATCGGGTTTGTAGTATTTGGAGAGAATGTCTGGGAGACTGAGGGAGTGGAAGGGTTTGCACATGCTGAATGCATTCTGGAATGGCATTGCGGAATTCCACAAGGTTCTCAGCATTCCATCTTGAATTATCTGTCAAGCTGAAAAATTAAAGGCCACAGTCGTGATAGACAGACTGGGAATGCTATTTCCACTATCTTGACATTCAATAATTGAAGGTTATATTTCTGCCACTGACGTTTTTCTGTTAGTCACCTGATGCAAGTGAAGCTTGCATGTCTCAAAACACTTGTGGTGTTGTTGTTTGTGTATCATGTTAATGTTTGGATTTCTATAGTAGCAATTACAAGCTCTGCAATCAGTCAGTCCAGATGGAATCTTACGTTTTTTTCCACATGTTCTGTGTTGATTTTGCAGGAAACTCTTGAATTCTGCTTGTAAACATCTTTAAATGTGTGCGGAGAGTACTAAAAACACAACATATTTAGCCACAGTATGTAAAAAAACCAAACATGCGAGGGGTGGAGGATGTGTACAAGTTTGTGAATGCTCCATAGATCATGGTTTGGCCTAGTAAATAAACAAACTAAAAAAGAAAAATGAGTAATGCAGTCCTACCAGTGATCCAACTGACAACTTTAGGATGACTTTTAAGTGGTTTCATATTTCGTTGTGCAACAAGTTTTGCCAACAGTTTCAAATAAAAAAGCACACAGAGGAACCCTTGAAACCTTTCCATTACTGCCACGTGCTAAAAAACATGAACACATTCCCGAGTGACTAACACACACATAAAAACATCTTCAGTTTTAAGATGTTTTTTATTCAAACATGCACACATTCACACAGCATTTTGATTATTTAAAAGCAACAAGATTATATTTCAGCAATTATATATCATCCCTATTATCTCTCTCGCTCTTTCTCTCTCCCTCTCCTGTGTTGTGTTTTGCTATTTAATGTTGTTAAACATCAGTTGTTTGCCATGGGCAGTGCCATTCTAAGGTCATGAAAATAATAAATGTTTTTGCTGGAAAGTGTGAGCTGCCATAGCCAATTATTCACACAAGAATGCCAAAGCAAATATAGCCTTCACAACATATTTGGAAAGCAGTATTGCACTCTGAAAAGAATTGTGTTGTAATATCTGTGCTTCTCTCACATTACAGTATATTAAATGCTAAAATGCAACAAACTATTTCCTAGTTGTCGTTAAGCCAGCTTGGGCATATTTCCGGTGAACTGTTAGCTGTTCATTCTGTACTCGATGTATATCGACACAAAACCATCAGTCTTGACTTTTTAATGTTGTATTCATATTTTAATGCACTTATCACATTTACCTAGTTTGCCAATAAACCAGTTTTATTGATTGCAATAAAGACAAAGCTATTGGGATCGTTTAAGAAATGCCACGTACACACATTTTTTCCCCCAGCACTTCAAATGTTATTTTTAATGTGATGACCACAAACATTATTTGTTCATCTTTCTGAGATTGTCCCCATTTGTAAAACTGAACGTTTAAAAATACATTTTGGCAAGGTGAAGTATGAAGTACTCACAAAATCTCATGAAAAACAATAACTTTCCTTGTATATAACTTTTCAAACTAAAGTGCACAATAAAAATTGTTTATTTATATTTTTATGTCATCTTACATTTGGATAACTAAATTAATGCTATGCCTGACTATTTAAGTGTCTATATTCTGATTAGAAACTAAATATTACACTATTGATGCTCAGCACACCAGCAAATGTAATTTTGTATGTGCAACACTCACTCTGTAATGACAGACGGAGACAGTGATGTTGCTGTCATCCTCAGGATGTATCGTCATTTTGTCTTGCGCACACATTCCATCTGTACAAGCTGATCTGTCTATTCATTCATAGAGGGTGTACTAAAGGCCAATTCACACCGCACAGACAAACACCAGCAAACAAGTTGGCTGTTGAATTTAGAATTTTATGAAAAATAAAAATGTTCACACTGCCCCAACATACATCAACATCACTGATTGAACATGTTAATTGAGGTGAAAACAAACCCCGACCAATGCCAACAGATGCTAACAGGGGTAACACACTGATCCGACAAAACCATTGAGAATTGGCCTATGGGTATGAGTTTGGTGTAATAATTTAACAGTATTGGTTGGGGTGTGCCACATAATTTTAGTTACAGACCGAGTTGAGGCTTCAACTTAATCCCTGTGTATTAGTAGCTCTGCTACCTGTTATTTAACAATAATTTAATTAATTTTGCTCTGACTTTAACTCTTTGTGTTCTTCTTCCTTGACTCAGAGGGAATGAGGATACTCCATATAATATATACCATGAGATGCCCTACCCGAAGACCAAAGCTGCTGCTGAGAAAATGGTGCTGGGAGCCAATGGCACAAAGGTGCCATTTACAAACACACAGTCTCATTAATAAATGGAAACAACTTTCTTTTGTTTTTAAAGGCAGATAAAATTTCCTATCTTTAATTCACATGTTGGAAGTTAGATTAAATTGCTGTTCCATTATTTGCACATATGTTTGCATAATTAATGTAAATTTATGTAATTATTGTATTCTTTTTTTAAAGTAAGTTTTCTACATAAGCTTTTACATACGTTATATTCAGGAGGGATGTACAAATATCACCCAAAACATTTAACAGCAAGTTTAACTTTATTAAAATCTACTAACATTTTGAGGGAATTGAAACTCTTCTCATTTAAATTGTTCTAGTTGCTGATTTTCAACTTTGCACAATACCGCACCCACCCCAAACCCAAGGGAAACAAACATCACATAGCACTCATGCTTGAATCCTCAAATAACCATGTATGATTTGTTATAATCAAGCCTTTGCTCTTGATGTTTCAGCATACCATGCATTTACTGGCATTTCTAAACACTATAAATCTTCATAACATTGTTGGTGTGTCTTCTGCATCTGAGTAATTTATTTTGGAATGCAATCTGTTTGCTTTTCTGCTGCAAAAAATGAATGATTTCTTTCTCTCACTCTCCATGATTAGCTAAAGGGAGGGAACATTCTCTACACATGCTGTCTGCGACCAACAGGGATCTATGGGGAACAACATCAGCTCATGAAGGACTTCTATCTGAACGGGATCCGTACAGGTGGTTGGGTAATCAAGGGAGTTCCACGGGACACGGAGCACGGACGGGTCTATGCAGGTTAACCATCAGACTCTTGCTTCTGTGTTTGATAATTCTGATTTACTGTGAACACAGTAACCATGGCAATAGTGGAACTGAGGAAAATGGCTTCAAAAGGTTTTTTTATTGAATTTTGATTGATTTGATATCCCTTTTTTTACACTCCCTTTTTTAATCTGAGCAGATCTGTCCACCACAGTCTATGAAGAGATTTACAAACATTTTGATGCCACAGATCCAATAATGATGATCCTAAAAAGGCTGCTATATATTTTTGTCGCCATTAGATTACTTTTAGTTGTATAAACCTGAAATATAAACCATAAGTAAAGCATGGCTGTCAGTAGAATCAGTTAAGAGTGATAAATCTCATGTTTTTTATCCAGTTTTTTTATGAGGATTTATTTAGAAAGCAGAATGAAATAATGTCTAATTTAGTACATTTTAACTTTATTTTATTTGATATAATAGTAATAATAATAATTGAATTTATTTTAGACTATTTTTCTCTGAAATTTTCTGTGTTCCCCCCAGAACTCTTGAGTGTATTAAATGAGTAGGAAAAATGTCAGTACATAGAATGTGAATGTATCTGTGCTGTTTTTATACACCAATCAGGCATAACATTATGACCACCTTCCTAATATTGTGTTGGTCCCCCTTTTGCTGCCAAAACAGCCCTGACCCATCGAGGCATGGACTCCACTAGAGCCCTGAAGGTGTGCTGTGGTATCTGGCACCAAGATGTTAGCAGCAGATCCTTTAAGTCCTGTTAGTATCGAGGTGGGGCCTCCATGGATCGGACTTGTTCGTTCAGCACATCCCACACATGCTCGATTGGATTGAGATCTGGGGGATTTGGAGGCCAAGTAAACACCTCAAACTCGTTGTTGTGCTCCTCAAACCATTCCTGAACCATTTTTGCTTTGTGGCAGGGCGCATTATCCTGCTGAAAGAGGCCACAGCCACCAGGGAATACCATTTCCATGAAAGGGTGTACAACAATTTGCAGCAATGCTTAGATAGGTGGTACATGTCAAAGTAACATCCACATGGATGGCAGGACCCAAGGTTTCCCAGCAGAACATTGCCCAAATCATCACACCGCCTCCGCCGGCTTGCCTTCTTTCCATAGTGCATCCTGGTGCCATGTGTTTTCCAGGTAAGCGACGCACATGCACCCGGCCATCCACGTGATGTAAAAGAAAACGTGATTCATCAGACCACCTTCTTCCATTGCTCCGTGGTCCAGTTCTGATGCTCACATGCCCACTGTTGGCACTCTCGGCGGTGAACAGGGGTCAGCATGTGCACCCTGACTGGTCTGCGGCTATGCAGCCTCATACACAACAAACTGCGACGCACTGTGTATTCTGACACCTATCTATCAGAACCAGCACTAAAGGGATAGTTCACCCAAAAATTAACATTGTGTCATCATATACACACTCTAATGTTGTTCCAAACCTGTATGATTTTCTTTCTTATGTTGAACACGAAGAATGTTGGTAGCCAAACAGTTGTTGGACCCCATTGACTGCTATAGTAGGAAAAATAATACTATGTAATACTATATAATACTAAATAATACAAAATGTTCACTTGCTGCCTAATATATCCCACCCACTAACAGGTGCCGTGATGAAGAGATAATCAGTGTAATTCACTTCATCTGTCAGAGGTATTCAATGGGGTCCAACAAATGTTTGGATACCAACATTCTTCAGAATGTCTTCCTTTGTGTTCAACATAAGAAAGAAATTCATACAGGTTTGGAACAACTTGAGGGTGAGTAAATGATGACTGAAATTTCATTTTTAGGTGAACTAACCCTTTAACTTCTTGAGCAATTTGAGCTACAGGGCCAGCCTTTGCCTCCCACGTGAATCAGTGAGCCTTGGCCATGGCCATGACCCTGTCGCCGGTTCACCACTGTTCCTTCCTTGGACCACTTTTGATAGATACTGACCACTGCAGACCGGGAACACCCCACCTTTCCTGCTTCTAACACATCAACTTTGAGGACAAAATGTTCACTTGCTGCCTAATATATCCCACCCACTAACAGGTGCCGTGATGAAGAGATATTCAGTGTTGTTCACTTCATCTGTCAGTGCTCATAATGTTATGCCTGATTGGTGTATTTAGATAATGGCTTTAAAAATGCTATAATTAAAGGGTTAGTTCACCCAAAAATGAAAATTCTGTCATTTATTACTCACCCTCATGTCGTTCCACACCCGTAAGACCTTCATTTATCTTCAGAACACAAATTGAGATATTTTTGATGAAATCCGATGGCTCCGTGAGGCCTACATAGGGAGCAATGACATTTCCTCTCTCAAGATCCATAAAGGTACTAAAAACATAAACGCTCCAAAGCTTCATGAAGCAGTGTTTTGAAACCGGGCATCACTATATAAGTCGTTATTTTGTTTTTTTTGCTGCACCAAAAATATTCTCGTCGCTTTATAATATTAATATCGAATCACTGTACTCACATGAACTGATTTAAATATGTTTTTAGTACCTTTATGGATCTTGAGAGAAGAAATGTCATTGCTCCCTATGTAGGCCTCACAGCGCCATCGGATTTCAACAAAAATATCTCAATTTGCGTTCCGAAGATGAACGAAGGTCTTACGGGTGTGGAACGACATGAGGGTGAGTAATAAATTACAGAATTTTCATTTTTGGGTGAACTAACCCTTTAAGTTGCTTGTGTAATCTTTTAATTATCTTGGATGCGTTTTTGCGCACGCAGGTAATGTTGCCTGGATGCACCTGTTAGCAGCACGTGCTCTGCGGGAACATCCTGATCGGCTGGGTGGGGAATTTTATTTCTGCTACGATGACTCGCCATACAAGAGCTACGATGAATTCAACATGCAGTTCCTGTCAGCCTTCAACTTTCGCCCATTGCACGTGCCAGTGTGGGTGCTGTGGTTCATAGCGTGGATGAACGACCTGCTGCGCTGGCTCCTCAAGCCGTTCTACAACTACACACCACTGCTCAATGGATACACACTCGCTGTGGCCTGCACACCCTTCACTGTCTGCACAGACAAAGCATTTCGTCACTTTCAATACCGACCGCTCTACAGCTGGGAGCAGTGTCTGGCTCGCACGCAGAGCTGGGTCAACACGTTCCCTTTAGAAACCAGCAATAAGGACACCTAACAGCTGCTGCAATGTCACGGGGACAGTTTTAATTAACACATCTGTGGCCAATAATGATTTTTTTGTGACTCATGTAATGATGGACTGCACAGAAAAGACTAGAAATGTTTAATGTTTATTGTAGTATTTAGTGTGTGCTTTACATTAAAGGGATAGTTCACCCCAAAATAAAAGTGTTCAGCAGAAGAAAGAAACTCATACAGGCTTGGAACAACCTGAGGGTGAGTAAATGATGACAGAATTTCATTTTTGGTGAACTATCCCTTTAAAGCACACTTAAACAGAGCACCTCTTAATCATAGAATCACAGTTGTGTTAATCTATCAGACATTTAGATGAATGAAAATCCATGTTGTTATTGATGTAATAGTAACAACTGGGAGCATAAACTTTACTTTACAAGCACTTTCATACAAAATGCACAAGTGAGGCTATTTTGAGGGTAATCTGGCAATACATAAACGTTGTCTTTTGTTGATCTGATAGCTGAAGTCTTTGAGCTAAATATACTTAATGTACCAAATATAAAGTATTTTATAATCCACCACATATAGTTTAATATTTATACATTTCATTGTCCAAATTATTTCATTGAAAAATATTTTGTGACATCACTATATGTTTACCTTTTACAGATAATTATGTGTGAACACAAGCTTTTAATTATTTGCATTAATATTCCGTTTACGTAAATATTTAATTGTTTATATGAAACAACGTTCTCTGTTCAAAAAAAATAATGCAAAGCAAATTAAACTATTCTACACAAGCACAATGCTTATTGATTTTTTTTTTTTATTAAATACAATATTATCTGGAAAATATCTAGATTTAAATACATTGTATTGTTTCTCTACTCACCATTAGGTTACTTAAATGTATAAGTCTGAAGAGAAAATCAAATCCATTTTTTAATTTCATGATTGCTGTCCAGTCTTTACAAAGCAGAAGGATTATTATTATTATTATTATTTATTTTGTCATTTACATTTTTACACAGTTCTTCTCAGAAATTTTTCATACCCCCTAGCAATCTTGGCTTTATTAAATTATTTAAAAGGAAGTACATAAACTTTATGATGTGCTGTTTATATATTTGCTTCATGATTTTAAAATGGATACACTCTAAAAAATGCTGGGTTGTTTCAACCCATGTTTGGTTCAAATATGGACAAACCCAACTGTTGAGTTTAAAAATGTAAAAATTTAAACCAATGGTTGGGTTTGTCCGTATTTGATCCAACCATTTATTAGAGTGTTCATACAGTCGTGGTCAAAATTATTGGCATCCTTGGTAAATGTGATCAAAGACGGCTGTGAAAATAAAAAAAATAATAGCAAAAATCTAACCTTTCAATAAAGTAAAACAATTGAAAGTGGGCCACAATTATTGGCTCCTCTAGAAATTCTTATGAGTAAAATATCCCATTCCCAGTATATTCCCATTCATATTTTCCATTTTTTAGGAACATTAAATTGTCCAGCCGTGATTTCTTGTTTCACAAGAGTATAAATATGAGGAAACACAAAGGCCAAATTTCCCTTAATCATCCATCACAATAGGTAAAACCATAAAATATAGTTCTGATGTGCAGCAAAAGATTTTTGAGCTTCACAAAATAGAAAGTGGTTGTAAGAAAATAGCTGAAGTATTGAAAATCCCCATTTCCACCATCAGGGCAATAATTAGGAAGTTCCAATCTATATCGACTTAATACACGGTGAGGAGGAGAGTTTGAGTGGCCAAAGACTCTCCAAGGATCACATCTGAAGAATTTCAGAAATTAGTTGAGTCTAAGGTCAGAAAGCTTACATCACCACATCACCATGTTTAGGAGGGTTTCAAGAAAAATCTCCAGCATATTCATTTGTCAGACACGACTGGAACTTCAAACTGGACCGGGTTCTGTGGTCAGATGAAACTAAAAAAAAAAAAAAAGAGCTTTTTGGCAGCAAACCCACCAGATGGGTTTGGTGCACACATGGATAAAAAGTACACCATGCCCACGGTTAAATATACTGCTATGCTGTGGGCCTATTTTTCTGCCAGAGGTCTTGTTCAGATACATGGCATCATGGATTCTGTAAAATAACAACAGATAAAAAATCTAAATATTATGGCCTCTGCTATAAATCTTATAATGGGTTGTGGTTGGATCTTCCATCAGTCCAGTGATCCAAAACAAACATCAAAATCAACACAAAAATTGTGTCACTGAGCAGCACAGAAGTAAGGTTGTGCCATGGCCGTCCCAGTCCCCTGACCTGAACCAGAAACCTCAGAATCCTAAGGATCTGTAGAGATTCTGTATGAAGGAATGGTCACTTATCTCTTGTTGTTCTCCAAACTCATCAGGCACTATAGAAGAAGACTCAGAGATGTTATCTTGGCAAAAGGAGGTTGCAAAAAGGATTGAATAAAAGGGTGCCATTAATTGTGGCCAACGTGTTTTTTGGGGGAAAAAGAGATCATGAGATTTTGCCCACATTTTCAGTTCTTTCACTTCAACGAAAGGTTCGATTTTTGTGATTTTTATTTTTTTAATCAAGATCAAAAGGATTAACAATGCAGATTTATTTTCACAGCCATCTTTGTTCGTATTTACCAAGGATGCCATTAATTCTGACCATGACTGTAATTAAGTAGTTGAATCACTTAATGATTCCTAATAATGTTTCCTATAGCTTAATGGCAATAAATGAAGAGTTCAGATGCAAAAGCCTCTAAGTGCCGTCTGAAATTTTCTTCTAAAATGAACATTTTTATCAAGCTTGTATGTTTATGTTAAGTTATTTAACTTTAATGGCAATGAAAAGGACCTATTAAATGCCATTAAAGTGAAATTACTGAACCTAAACAGACAAGCTTGATAAAAATGTTCATTTTAGAAGAAATTTTCAAATGGCACTTAGAGGCTTTTGCATCTGAACTCTTCAAATACTTCCAGATCTCCTTTTTCCTTAAAGAATTATTACAGTGACTCACAATAACCACCCTCATCCTCAAGGAAACTCAGATATTCCATCTGTCTGGACACGAAACACCACATGATTTTAGCATGAGGCCAGATTTTCCACATCAGCTTCTCTTGTTACAGTGGTATCATAGCAATCATTTTACTTATGTACCCATACAGACATGAATGTATGTTTACATTCTACAGAAAAAAAAAAGAAAGAAATGCATAATGTACAAGATAAATGAATCTTTTGCTTAATTAGTGAAATATCTTATCTTATCTTATCTTATCTTATCTTATCTTATCTCTGTATGTATGTGTATGTATGTGTGTGTGTGTGTGTGTGTGGGTGGGTGTGGGTGTGGGGGGTGAGGGTGTGTGTTCCACAGGAGAAAGAAAGTCATGCAGTTTTGTAACCACATGAGGGTGTGATTACAGTATTTTCATTTCTGGGTGAACTATCCCTTTTAGTGTAGTTAGAAACTTTAAACGTAAGAGGAAAATCTAAACTTTTAAGGAGCAGAAAAAACACGAGGGTGTTCCCAACTGGCTTCAGTTCAGGGGCATTCCCTAAAAATGAGTTGTAGACTATGGGAGTACCTCGTAACAGCTTCCATAGCGACCTGCACAATATTTATGCTTACATAAATGATGAACAACCTAAACAGCTGAACATAACAACAATAATTGCCTGTGGTTTACCCCTGAGGGAATTCTGGTTAGACAAATAAAGATTAGCTACATTGGAAATGCAAACTGTAGCGACATCTAGTGGCTAAACAGGTCCTGTTGATCAAACTATAGTAGAACAGAATTGCTTTCAATTCCAAATGATAAATCTTGTGTAGTTGATCATTTAGATGGTAAATTGCTAAAAATGGTGGCTAGTCAGCTTTCTCAACCAATCTGTCATATTTATAATAGGTGTTTGATTAGTGGTTCTGTCAGACGCTAAAAACACCTATTGTGATGTTCCACAAGGTAGTTGTTTAGGTCCATTATTGTTTTCTATTTTCATAAATAATTTACCATATGTTGTTGATAATGCTAATATAGTTATGTACACAGATGATTCTACAATGTTTTCTGCAGCACATACATCAGCTGAACTTCAGAAGAACTTAAGTGATGAGCTGCAAACAATTACTAAGTGGGTTTGAATTAATAAATTAATTTTAAATATAGAAATAACTAAATGTATAATTTTTAGTCATAAATATAATATTACTAAGGCTGCTGACTTGAATTTATTTATTGATGGGATGCCAGTGGAACAAGTAACAAATGTTAAGTTGTTAGGGTGTGAAACTTGACAATACGCTGTCCTGGTCCGAACATATAGATCATATAGTAAGCATTATGGGAAAAGGTATAGCAGTGGCCAGGAAATGTTCTGCATTTATTCCAGCTTTAGTTTTAAAAGATGTGGTGCAGTCATTAGTTTTATCGCATCTTGAGTACTGCCCTATGATGTGGTCAAGCGCATCTGAGAAATACCTAAAAAAAACGTCAGATGGTTCAGAACAGAGCAGCAGGGTTAGTGCTTCATTATCCATTTCAGGCCAGTGTTATTGATATGCACAGAAAAATTATAATGGCTGTTAGTGAAGGATAAATTACATTTATGACTGCTGGTATATTTTTATAAGGTAATCAAGTATCGTACACCATGATTTTTCTTTGAAAAGCTTGTATATGTGGGTTTTAGGCATGATTATAAAACAAGTCAAGTGAGTAAGGCTCAACTCTTTTTACCATGTCCACAAACAAATTTGATGAAAAACACTGTATTTTATCGTGGCTCTGTTGCTTGGAATATGGTTCCCATAAATATATGAAAGAGTAATTGCACATATGTGTTTCGAAGAAAAGGTGAAGATATGCTTATAAATATGTAGATGTATGTTTTATGTGCTGCTACTGCTAAGATGTATAGGTATAGTTTTGTGATGCGATTAGTGTAATTGTATTTTTGTTCTTATTTTACTTATTTGTATGATTTTTCTGTTTTGTATAGATTTGTGGACCCCAGGAAGATTAGCAAACACTTTGTGGATCCAAATGACCTCTTTGAGTAATTCACTTTGTTCGGTAAATTATTTTTTTTTGTTTGTTTGTTTTCAACGAGGCAACATTTCACACAGTTCACCCTTACAAGATTTAAATCTTGTTTAAATAAAAACTTTGTTCAATCAAAAAGTGCAGACCAATTCATCGCTTTTCTAAATAGATGTTTCAGGGATTTTTAAAGTAAAAATTCAATTCAGATAGATTAATCTTGGCACGATTATAAATATATATATATTTATAATGCTTTTTTATTTTATTTATTTATTTATTTATTTAAAAAAAAAAAGAAGCATTATGTCAATATCTGTTATTATAAATCAATAATGCATAAGATAATTTTGGAATGGCATTTCTTACTATTTCCAAAATAGGTGCATCTCTCCCTCTAAATTGCTCTTATATTAAATATATATTTTTCCTTGTCCTGACACATGATCTATAAAAAAAATTTTGCTCAGGAATAAATGCCTTACAATTTGATTTACTCTTTATAAATCTTTTTAATTATAAAAACTGTATAATCTATATAATCTGTAACTTGATTTTTCTTATGTTTGGCATACGCCTTTTGTATAACCCTGGCAATACAAAAGGAGCATGCTTCAGGGTTGATAAATTATGAAATTAAACTAGTATAATGATTTCGTTATTTATGTATTCATTTATTTTATTAACATTATTTTATTTATTTATTATTATTTATTTCTATTGCATAAAAAACAATAACACTTTATTTAAGGTGTCTTTGTTACCTGACACATACTACTAATAACTGTAAATTATGCATAATTACAGCAACTAACCCTAAACCAAACCCCTATAGTAAGTACCCTACATGTTCAGTACTTATGTTTAAATACACTTTAACAAGGCCCACTTAAAGTAAAGCATTACCAAAGAACAATTAACATTTCATTTTTTTTTATTTAAATTTATAACAGCTTTATTATTATTATTATTATTATTTGTGTTATTTCAAAGAATGTTTCACTTATCTTATCTTACCTTACATTAATAATAGATAAATATTCTCTCAGGGATGAAGAAGGTCCATTGGCAGTGCCTTGTCTTTTTAAAGTAATGCTCAAAACAAAATACAGACAATAATAGATAGCAACGAGAAGCAAAACAAAACGCGGTTAAATACAATAATAAAAATATAAAACACTGACAAATAAATATATAATAAAAAATACTGACAATTTTCGAGAATTATGAGTCATTTAAAAAATAACTGAAAATATATAGCGGGAGTCGTCAGCGTTGACATGACTGGACGTCATTACGTCAGTCGATACTGTGCGCTCGCGTCTTTTCGGGACGGGTGCGCGCACGTCGCTGTCACCAGAGTTGGTTGTAGGAAATGCGGACACGGCGAGATGTCAGCAGGGCCGTGTTTATCTCTTCCAGCGATGTGGCCCAATTCATACTTCAGGGAGGTTTCTTGAATTTCTCAAACGCACCGCACATGTACACTCAATGCTAACACTGATACGGATCTGTTTGCGCGTGGGTGAGTGGGAACTCAGTGTGAAGCGGCAGTGTTTAGCTAACACCGTTAGCCCTTCAACACACCACCCTCCACACATAGACCTCTAATCGCACTTTTAGGTTTAGCATTAAAACTTTTCTGTCGGCCCAGTGGCTTATCAACGGCCTGCCTTCCTCGCGCCTTACCTCCGTTCATCATCGGCTGCGGCGGCGGGGGGGTCACGGTAACCGGTGTGGACAGGAGCCCCCCCGGAACGGACGGACAGATTCCACAGCTGCGGGTGAGTGTGCACTCTCTTCTCTATTATACGAGTTAGATGTGTCAAAACAGATTAACGCAATTATTAACACTATTTTCCTGCGCCGCAAACCGGGAAGTTGAGCTGATCGGCCGCACTGGATACTGTAGGCATGAGCTAGCAAATTAGCAGGCCAATTCCAGCAACTAAATGAATACAATTAAAAACTTGTCATTTGTATATATATCGTATACACCACGGAGTTAATGGTGATTCCCAGCATAATAAAGACAAATTTGAGTTGTTGAGAGGCTGTTACATGACAGATCGGACAGCACGATTAGCAGCTTTAGATTAAACTTGGCAGTCACAAATCCAGCGACTCCTGTGAGTTAAGCAGTCTCAGGTACCAAATGATCACTTTATGACCTTGTTTGTGTGTTTTATGATTGTAGTCTTGCGTTTAAAATCGTTATATATTTTGTATAGATGTTGGTCTTTTACAAATGGAGGTTTCCCGGTATCCGGTACTATTGTATTATTGTCCAGTCACCTCACATGTGATTAGTCACATTGCGATTGACAGCTCGCATGTTTGCACCAAAGCCTTTTTTAAAAACTGTCACTAAAAGTTCTTACGTGTGGTTTGCTTGTTTACATCTCATCTCCGTTCTCACTCACGGTTTAGATATTATTAGTCTTGCTCACCCGGAACGAGCACAGTTCATGTGTATGGGTGGAGTCCCACAAAGTAGCATTGTCTGATTTCTGAACGAATCATTCTTTTGAGCCGGATTGTTTCAGTGAATCTGTTGAACCGATTCACAACGATTCATTTACGATTTGGGCTTTTAATCAACAACTAATTGATTGGTTGATTGAAATTACTTTACAAGTATTTGGAGGATTTGACTGTTGGGGAAGAAAAAAATGCATTACTTTAATCGAACAGCATAAATATGACAAATGTATGGTAATTTTATCATCACGTACGAGATGGTTCTTTGAGTAATAGTATTTTATTAAAATGGTGCAAAACCAGTTTCAGCCAAGAGATGTAAATAATTCATAATTCTTCTTTTATTGTCATTGTAAAATACATACAACGAAATTATAAACTTTCCAACGTATACGTAAACAAAGTGCTTATGCTATTGCACATAAGTGATAAATATAGAGTGCACAGATGTTATTGTCATGAATGCATGCTCTGGAATGTGTTGTAGTTGGGCATTGTTTTTTCATTTCAGAGTTCAGTAAGGTAACAGCTTTTGGATAAAAACTGTTCATGAATCTTGTGGTGCGTGTTTTATTAGACCTGTAGCGTTTTCCAGATGGTAACAGTTCAAACAGATGATGGGCAGGGTGATGTGAATCCTTCAGAATGTTGTGTGTTTTCTTCAGGCAACGTGTGATGAATATGTCTTCCAGGGCAGGTAACTGTTGGTTTGTGATGATGATCTCTGCAGTCTTTGTGACTCTCTGCAGAGCCTTTTTGTCAGCTGCAGAGCTGCTTCCATACCACACTAGCATGCCATGTGTGAGTACACTCTCAATGGAACAGCGATAGAATGACACCAGAAGCTGCTGTGACAGGTTAATCTTCCTAAGCGTTCTTAGGAAGTACAGTCGCTTTTGTGCCTTCTTGACTAGCGCCATGATGTTTGTAGTCCATGAGAGGTCCTCTGAGATGTATGTTCCCGGAAATTTAAAGCTTGACACTCTTTTCACCTTCTCCCCATTGATGTTCAGTGGTGTGTGAACATCCTGTTTCTTTCTGAAGTCAATGATGAGTTCTTTTGTTTTCTTGATGTTTAGAGACAGATTATTCTCTGTGCACCACACCATTAACCTCTGTGCCTCCTCTCTGTAGGCAGACTCATCGCTTCTGGTGATCAACCCCACCACAGTCGTATCATCTGCGAATTTGTTTTAGCGTTGTCTAATGTAAATACTAATTTATGTTTAGGTACAAAATGACTTTGTTCTTTTTTAGACAAATTTATGAGCATATTTAATTACACCATTTCTTAATAGGATCATTGAATCGTTTTTGCTCCTGTCTGAAAGAACCGATTTGTGAAAATGAGCAAGACTTCCTATCTTTATCACAATGACTTCCTGATGAGTTTTTAGTGGAATTTTGCATTGAGGTTATAAATAGTTCATTGTGCGATAACTCTTTATATAACACATTACTTTTTAATAGTCATTGAGCTTCTGTGAATGTTTCATCAGCTTTTTGTAGACACCCACAGTTTGACAATCACACATGGGCTGTGTGTCAAAACCTAGTGAGCGGACTGCCTAGACAGCATTTGGGCTTCACATTCACAGGCATCTTCGAACTTTCAGCCACAGTGCTTCTGTCAAGGAACCACTTCCTTTTTATCTCCTGTCAGCATGTGTACTCGGACACATTTATATATAGATCATACGGAAGTCCATGAGGCAGATCTTAATGTAAGAGGAAATAGTGGTAAGCTGTTCCTTTACACTGTACCTAAAGTAGATCTGTAAAGACTAGTGCCACCTATCATATCAATGTCTGCATCTGTATAATTCATATTCATTGAGACTTTCTTTGAAACAGTACACAGTTGTCTTTACCAAACAATTGAAAGGTCCTCTGGTCTGAATGTCTCTTACTCTTTAGGATATTCTTAAAAATTGCATGTTGTTACCCTTTATTTATTATTAGTTACTAATTTACATATAGACAGTTACTAATTTACATATAGGTATAACTTTCACAAACTGCTGTATATCTCCTCTTCATCTTCAGCATATATGTTTTGAAGTAACTTTACTTGAGATATTTTGTTAAATCTTATTCAGTGGAGAGAGAGAGTGGAGAATCTAAGAAAACGTTACTCTTAATTTGGTTATCAAAGTATAATGTTTAAAGGTACACTGTCAATCTAAAGTTTGGAGTCAGAATGTTTTTTTGTTGTTTTTGTGAAGAAGGTAATACTTAATAATTAGTCTAAACCAGTTTATACTAATTTAATACTTATTCAGCAAGAATGCATTAAATTGATCCAAAGTGGCAGAAAAGACATTTAAAGATTTATTTCTCAGGATAAATTACATAAAAATATTAAAATAAACAACAGTTCTTTTAAATTGTAACATTATTTCACAAAATAAGTGTTTTTACTGTATCAAAGAAATGCAGCCTTGGTGAGCATAAGAGACTTCTAACCCCGTTTTGAAAAATCTTACCGACCCCAAACTTTGAACACTAGTGTGTATTCTGGGTTAAATGCACATTGTAGTTCTCTAAGATCTACACGTTAAGCATGCTGTCAGTTACTACAGAAAATAAAAACACAGTCACAGATTGTACAAGCAAACAAGAAATGTGTCTACAGTTGCCCCGTAGACTTCTATTGTAAGTGCATTTCTCTATACATTTTTAAAAATAATATTCCTCAAAGAAATGTGTCATTCTACTGGTCTTATCATCTGACTTGTAATAAATGGATAAATGATAGATAATAAAGCAAATATAGATGACCAACACAATCACAAATCACAGTTTTGGTGGATTGGATCACAAATAGATGAGGGAGACACATTCCTGTTTCCAGCTGTTGTTTTAATCCATCTTTTGTCCACTTTCAACCACTTCTGTCCTGATTTCTTCTAGGGGAGGGTCTATGGGCAGGTAAATGTAAAAATGTTTTTTTTCAGATCTTTCGATCTAATGGACAAAATAAGCTCACGTAATTTACATATGAACGCGCCCAGAGATGATGGAAAAACATACGGAGAGCAGCAACTTTTGTTTCCAAAGTGGACAAGCTCAAAACGTTTTAGAGCCTGTTTACACCTGTATTTAGAGGTGTCCACTTGTGATCGGATTGACGAAAACTCTTCTTAATAGAAGGTGTAAACAGGACCTTTAAGTTAAGCTGCTTTTCAAACTGTGATTATTTTTTGGTTATGCTTATGTTCAGATTCATGCAGGTCCTCTTAAAGAATTGCCATACTTTTGAAGTTTTTAATTTTCATAAAATATTATATTTCAATATAAACTCATTTATTTTAATTGATAAGAAAGAATAATATCTGTCTTGTGATTATTGTGAGAGAGACAGTGGTGATCGTTTTTAGCGCAGCACGCCTGAGTTTAATTCTTTTTAGGTGTGTATGTTATTATTTTAAGGTGTAACAAATTGTTTCTCTGAAGAGCTGTGAATATGAGACATGCTAATGAAATTTCACAGAAGATTCATTTGGTACTTTTTTTTTATACGTTTATATGTAATGTTTTCTCTCTCATCCTGCCAACTGAGAGAATTAGTCACATTTAAACACCTGCTTCATTTCAGCCATTCACTTCTCAGACCAAAAGGAGATTACGCTTCTAATAACACTTTTTATTCTTGTATTTCAAGGAATAATAATCATTAACTCTGGTTTTGTCTCTCTTTTGATCAGCTGGATCTTTGAGGAGACTATGGCTGAAATCTCCACCTTCACCCCCTCCTCTCCCAGTATGGCTGACCAATCAGTGCCTGCTCCCTCCAGCCCACAGCCTCTCCCTTCAGAAACTCCCATCCCAAAATCATCTCTCTACGGGGACCGAGCCGTAATGGGAAACCCAACATTACAGGCAGGTGTAATAAACTCTTCATCTTGGGAGACCACACCTGGCCAAAACAATTCAGCTGCCTCTTCAACAGCAACAAAGAGCGCCGTTGGTCCGCCAGTAGAGGTACTAGCTGCTACAGATGGGGCGTCTAATGGGAAAAACGATTTAATTGGCCAAACGGAGCAGCACATTGAAGCACAAGGCTCAGAGCAGGAACAGCAGATGCCACCGTCGCCTGAACTTAATCCCAGTCCTAATCTGTATCCCATCGTTCAAGTCAGCCGGAATTCCAGTCCTGCTCCCCCCATAGACCTTCCTCCTCAGTTTACCCCTCCTCCTATTCCCGTCTCCAACCCGGCCCCCTCTTCACAAGACTCCAGGCAAACAGAAGCACAAACAGTCCCACAGCAGGAGCCCACCCAAAATCCCGAACCCAACACTCCCAGCACCGGCAGGATGACCCCTGAGCCCCCCTCCACACCCTCCAAGGCTGAACCCCCAGCTGTACTGGTGGAGGAGTCTGGGCCCTTGTTTCTGCCCTCCACTTACACACGTCCGGCTCCGGACACGCTCAGCTACCTGGAGTCGGCCAGCCTGATGTCAGGCACTCTGGAGTCTCTGTCAGGGCTCGGCGAAGACGGCAGCTCGCTGGGGTCAGACTCGGAGATCAACGGCCCAGTGAGGCGTACTGATAAGTATGGCTTCCTGGGTGGAGCGCAGTACAGTGAAGGAAGGTGGGTGGGTGTAAACTGAATGACACAAAAACACATTCTCACGTTATTTTTAGGGTTTTCTAATAAGCAAAGAGAGCAAAGACGAACCACTTCAGTTTTATAGGAGCATGTCACATAATTCGGCATTTAATGTGTTAAAAGAGTATATTACCATGTATAAATTCTTCCCTTTCCTGCGAACATATTGAAAATTGCTTTTCGACTGTCAACTGCTTGCTTGTCAACTTAATTCTGAGATTAATATAATCATATTCTAATGTAATTTTACTCAGAATTAATGTTACTTTTATAATTATATTTAAAGTCAACTTGAAACACTGTTCATAAACCGTGTTTTACTTTCATAATCTGATGTGTTTTCTGCTGTTGATTCTGCTTGGCTGTCAATGTCTTTATCGTTCAACAGCTGGAAAAAAATAATTCTGAATTCCAATGATATCAATCCTATTTGTCGCTAATATTGTTATAGATGTGAGTTGGTTTGTTTGATTCATTTTCATAAATTAGTTCAAACTGTCTTTTACAAAGAATCAATTCGAAACTATGATTCAAAAATTCATTTTTGCATCGTTCCTACAAATAATACCAGAAGTCTTTGTTTTTTTTTATATATATATTAAAAAGCATATATTAAAATGTTTTAATAAAATTTAAGTAGGTAAAGATTGATATTTATTACTGTGTATTGTCATTTTATATTAATGAAAAATATTAATTATAATTTAATAGTGTTAATATAGTGAAATACATTGGAAAACAGACATTTAAAGGGTTAGTTCAGCCAAAAATGAAAATTTTGGCATCATTTACTCACCCTTATGTCGTACCAAACCCATAAGACTTTCAATCATCTTAGGAAACAAATTAAGATCTTTTTGATGAAATCTAAGAGACTTCTATCCTTCCTTAGTCAGATATGCAACTGACACTTTGACGCTTTAAAATGTTCATAAAGAGATTGTAAAACTAACACATGTATATGAATTGAGCGGTTTAGTCCAAATTTTCTTGATCGATTTATATGATGAACAGATTGAATTTAGGCTTTTATTCACATATAAACATTGATCAGCTCAGCCGAACCTGCTTGATGCGTGAGAACAAACCTCTTGCGGTAGCTCAAACGTGCAGCGTAACTCACGAGAATGAACCTCATTTGTTCTCATACGTCAAGCGAAAATGCTTGAGCTTCAGTTTACCACAACTGATGTGTGGGTTGATGAATGTTTATGTGTGAATATAAGTCTAAATTAAATCTATTCATCAAATAAATTTGGACTAAAACTTTTTTTTGGACTATAACTTTTTGAAGCGTTTGAAGTTTCAGTTGCAAAGGCAGTCAGTAGAGGGACAGAAAGCTCTCAGATTTCATCAAAAATATCTTCATTTGTGTTCCAAAAATAAATGAAAGTCTTACAGGTTTGAAACAACATGAGGGTGAGTAATTATTGACAATTTTCATTTTTGGGTGAACTAACCCTTTAAGGCATCTAAGCCATTTCTAAACAAATACATAAAAATATATATTGAATAATGTCAAAGGCAGAAAAATATTGAGATTTTTCCCCCCCCAATATTGCACAACCCCAAGACCATGGACATATATTAAGAAAGCATTTGATTTCATGTTGAAGTTCTTTATTTATACATACTGTAGCTGAAATGTTCTAATATCATTATTCACATTCTTCTGTATGGCTCTAGTTCACTACTTGGTTTGATAAATCAGAGAAAGCATTTATAATGAATGAGAATGATAGGGGTAATTGCCAGCTCCTGATGTGAAGTGTGCTGCTGGGATATTAATAATTTATGCCTACAGCCGAGAGCAGGATGAGCATTTGGTGCGTTTTCCCTGTGTCCGTCTCTCTCGCTGCTTCTCGGTGTCCTTCATGTGTTTGTTGTAAGTGACTCAGATTGTGCTGAGAGGGCTCGTCTGACTCAGAGTGCACTGACTGTCTCACTTTTTGTCTCTCTCTTCCCCCGACTGTCTCTGCTTTATCTCTAGTACTGACTAATTCAGCTAAAATGGGCACTAACACTGTCCTTTACATTTGAACGTTTCCTTTTTTTATTCCTGTTCAGCATTAACTTATTAACCACCACATGCCTTTTCAGCTATTTAAAAATGGTCAGCGTGGGTTAGTCTTAAATTAGGCTTTCTCATATGGTCAGCATGCTGTCTGTCTTTGCTATTTTTGTTTACAAGTTATTGTCTCAGTCGGACACGTTCACCTGAATTAGTATCTAGTCAAGTTTTAAGGCTAAGCAAATCACAAAGCCACATTATTAAAAAGTCACACATTTGCTACAGATTAAATGTTAAAAACAAATTTTGTATATTCAATAAAATGTTGTTTTGGAGTATTTTCTTGTTATAGAAACTGGTATAGAAATATTTTAGACTTGTTACTTAAAACTGAAGTTCACTACTACTTATCTATATAGTAAATGATATAAAAATATTATTTAATTATAACAGTAAATTATTTTTAAAAATTATTCATTTTATTATAAATGATTAATGGTATTAACATCACAATTCAATACATCTAAACAAGTGTAGCAATGTTAAGAGATGTTATTTCTTGTCTGTAAGCTACTGACTTGTTCACTATGTTCACAAATTTCTACTTTAGAGTCGGAGTGATGGCTGAATTTAAGTAAGTTGAGTCATTTTTTACTAGAAGGTTTCCTGAATAGTGTAAATATTGGCTTTGTGCTGCTATTGTGTGTCTGAGCATCTCGACAAGCCCAAAATAGTGTAATTAGTGGTGTGAGTTTGGGGCGGGACTATCGTTTTTTTGGACAAAGAGAAAGAATGTCTGTCGTCATAAAACTATCATTATTTTTGCAATTCCGTTTAGTGCCGCAGTTAATTGCTTGCTTTGATTAAGTCAGACCTAAGTCTCAGATTCAAGGTGTTCAGGGTGTCTGGTATCACTACTACTATGCCAAGTTAGGCTTGTTCATTTGTTAGATGTTAGCTACAAAACTGGTAACACTTTATTTTAAGGTGACGCAGTTACACGTTACTACTTGTACTTACTATAGTAATAACAGTAAATTAATCATAATTACAAGTAACAAACCATAAACCTAACCGTAACTCTATAGTTGGTACATGTAGTTAATCAATATTACTCAGTACTTTCTTGAGTAAGTACAATATAACTACGTCACCTTAAAATAAAGTGTAACCCAAAAATTTTTAGAGATTCAAAAGCAGCAATTGTCTGTATATTAGATGTGTCTGTTCTTTCAGATTCATTGTAAACCCTTGGCTTTTTGAAACCCTCTTTGAGCCATATTTTGTCAAAAGCTCAACATTATCTCATGGCTTGCGTGGGTGCTTGTAGGTTAATGCGTTCTATGTGGTTTATGTGTTTGTGAATCCCTCTCTGTCTTGTAGTGAGGCGGAAATCGCTGTGGCCGTGGCGAGACAGAGAGAAATGAAATGGCTGGACATGTTCAGAAACTGGGACAAATGGGTATCACGACGCTTTCAAAAGGTCTGTTTCTTATTTAAAGGATCACAGAAGGCATTCCAGACTGGGTTAGAAAATTCAGTGCTTATGAATGTTGATACATGGTGAGTTATGTTTTCTTTCTGATGCAGGTAAAAATGCGCTGCAGGAAAGGAATCCCTTCCTCACTCAGAGCTAAAGCCTGGCAGCTGCTCTCCAACAGCCAGGAGCTCCTCGAGTCCAATCCTGGAAAGTTTGAGGTACAGTCAGGTTTGATACACCTCCTGTTCAAACAGTCATGGCCCTAAATCAACTTCTCCCAACTTCATATTCTATTGCTGTTGTTAACTTAAAGGGTTAGTTCACCCAAAAATGAAAATAATGTATTTTATTACTCACCCTCATGTCGTTCTACACCCGTAAGACCTTCGTTCATCTTCGGATTTTTGATGAAATCTGATGGCTCAGTGAGGCCTCTATTGCCAGCAATGCTGCCAAACAAAGAACCAGAAAGCTAATAAAGACATATTTGAAACAGTTCATGTGAGTTCAGTGGTTCTATCTTAATATTATGAAGCGACAAGAATTTTTGTGCTCCGAATGCTTCGGAGCTTTATGAATCTAATCAGTGGTTCGAAGTGCCAAAGTCACGTGATTTCAGAAGTTTCGAATCAGTGATTCGCGATCCGAATCACTGATTCGAAACAAAAGATTCGAAGCAGTGTTTTGAAATCACCCATCACTAGATATTGTTGAATAAAGTCGTTATTTAGTTTTTTTGGCACACAAAAAGTATTCTCGTCACTTTATATTATTAAGGTTGAACCACTGTAGTCACATGAACTGTTTTAAATATGTCTTTATTAGCTTTCTGGATCTTGAGAAGTTCGGCGGCATTGCTGGCAATAGAGGCCTCACTGAGCCATCGGATTTCATCAAAAATATCTTAATTTGTGTTCCGAAGATGAACGAGGGTCTTACTGGTGTAGAACGACATGAGGGTGAATAATAAATGAAATTATTTTAATTTTTGGGTAAACTAACCCTTTAATGTTAGTCAGGAGCCCCTTAATAGTAAACCTACATACAATTTGCAACCCTTTATTACCTTTTAAATGTTCTTATACTCACTTAGCAGTCATGTAAATCTTAGTTTAGCTACTCAAAACACTCTTGTATTTACAAACGTTTTTATTATAGACATATTTGTTCACTTTTCTTGTCTCTCAGGAGTTGGAGCAAGAGCCAGGAGATCCAAAGTGGTTGGACATCATAGAGAAGGACTTGCACAGGCAGTTCCCGTTTCATGAGATGTTTGCTGCTCGGGGAGGACATGGGTAAATTCAGATGAGGGTTTTATCTTGAGAAAGAGTGATGTAAGACTTTTATTTAGATCGTTACACAATTCTGGAAACTTATTAACGAAGGATTTTTCCCCCTTTGTGTTTTTGGTCTTTATTCACTGCATAGTGCGCGTATTGATACGAGCACTGACCATCTCAATCCCAAAGTATACTTTTACGAGTACATGTGACACAAATTTAGTCACTGGAATAGTACATGTGCTCCCTGAGTTTTGTAACCGCATGTGCATTGAATTTGTTTTGCACTAATCAGTTGTTCCACAAGGTGACAGCACCGGCCTGGGCCGTTGTTTGACAGTAGACAATGAATCTGAAGAAACGGAAACAACAACAACAAAATACCAGTGTGGGGGGTTATGAGATGGCCGCAACTTTAGTTTAAAAGAATACAAGGACATTTTTATCGGTTATAACTTCTGGAGAAAAACAGCACAGACACTGGACAAAGATGAAACTTTCTAGAGTGCATGTGTCGACTGGCTGCTTTCGTGCACGCTATCAAATGGAGTATACTTTGAAAGACTACACGTTTGACTGTTTGCATACACTAGCTTACGCATAAAAAAAAAAAGAAGTATTTGTTGGGCTTCAGTTTTATACTTCCCCACACTTTCACACCTCTCTCATCTGCACTGTTGTTTCTATATTGGGGAATATAAGCCAAGCAGATAATATATTGCCCAATTCAAACGGTACACTTTAAAAAGGGGAAGAAAGGATTATTTTTAATTTATTATATTATATTTAATGAGAAGAAGAAGAATTGCTGATATTTTTGTGATGTGGACAATAATGTGATGAAACCTGTTGTGTTTTGATTGTTTATACATTAATAATAATAATATTTATTATTAATTTATTATTATTATTATTATTATTATTATATAATTTACAAAAACAAGCAGAACACCATAATTTCATAAAAATCTGTCCATACCACAAAAATAAATATCAGCAATTCTTATTGTCCAAAATTTTAATGAATCAATTCCATTAATTTTAATTCTTGTGTGTGTGTGTGTGTGTGTGTGTGTGTGTTCAGGCAGCAGGACCTGTACCGTATACTGAAGGCCTACACAATCTACCGGCCGGATGAGGGCTACTGTCAGGCCCAGGCCCCAGTGGCAGCAGTGCTGCTCATGCACATGCCTGCTGAGGTAAGACAGAGTTGAACAGTCTAGGTTGCTGTGCTAGCCTGATTTTCTTTAAAAAAGAGCAAATGAAGAAAATATGACAAGAGTAATATCACAGGATATAACCCTGTCACCATCTTCACTGTTATTTTCTTCTAGCAAGCCTTCTGGTGTCTTGTGCAAATCTGTGAGAAATTTTTGCCTGGCTACTACAGTGCTGGGCTGGTGAGTAACTCAGAGACTCTTTCTAGGAGCACAGAGGAAAGTGTTTATTTTTTTATAAACCCCTCTTTCTTCTCCTCTCCTGTTCATCAGGAGGCTATTCAGCTGGACGGAGAGATTTTTTTCTCTCTTCTGAGGAGAGTGTGTCCCATGGCTTACCGTCACCTGAAGAAATTTAAGATTGACCCCATCCTGTACATGACAGAGTGGTTTATGTGTATTTTCTCTCGTACGCTGCCTTGGTCTTGTGTCCTGCGTGTCTGGGACATGTTCTTCTGTGAAGGTCAGTTATATGCATTAGTGAATAAAAGCACCTGCAGTTTGTGATGTTTTTACTGTTTTCTGTTTGTGCAGAGTGTATGTTTAAAGTCATGACTTCAGATTTAAACCAATTTGTTAATACACTACTTTTCAAAAGTTTAGTCTTGGTAAGATTTTTTTTAATGATTTTGAAGAAAGTCTCTTCACCAAAGATGCATTTATTTAATCAAAAATACAATAAAACAGTAATATATTTTAAAATGTAATTTATTTCTGTGATGCAAAGCTGAATTTTCAGCATCATTACTCCAGTCTTGAGTGTCACATGATCCCTTAGAAATCATTCTAATATGCTGATTTGCTGCTCAGGAAACATTTATATTATTATCAGTAGCTACATTTACATGGACTCTCTTTGTTTCAATTGGAATAAATTCATTCTGATTTCAAACATAGTGTTTACATGAACGCTAAATAAAATGACCAGGTAGATGTGAGCGTTTATGTCACAAAGCTTCAAATCGGATTTAATCTTTTGACATGCACAAATATACAGTTTCCCACTGCGCATACTTGCCATCCTTCTTTTCTGTTTTAAAAATCAGACTTAACATTTATCCATTTCGGGTCCTAATTGAGACACAACGAGCACTGCTTATATTTATCAAACAGTGAAAATGCCCCTTCCCGCTCGCCAAAACAAGTCGTCTGTGGATGAGAGTCCGAAGCAAGCACTGGTGGGACAACATTGTCCTGCAACACTTCACAGACCATGAGTGGAGGGAGAATTTCAGTCATTTATGACACTATATTCATCAACAACAACAGCTTGATCTGTGCGTCATATGTCATTACACCTTTTGTACAGCATTGCACAGAATTTTACAGTTTCAATTTTCAATCAAGTGTTTACATGTCCTATTGAACGGATTAGAAAAGGTTTAAACCATCCCATATAATCCCAATAAAATGTAATTTTGATTTGGCCATTTTTATTCCGAATGATGTGGTTACATGTGAGGTTTTTTTTTTTTATTTTGACTGCCCTACTAGTCCGATTACAAGCAGATTATTAGGGTCCATGTACACACGGCTACTGATAAAAATAGTTTTTTTTCATCTTCGATGAATACAAAGTTCAAAAGAACAGCATTTATTTGAAATAGAAATCTTTTGTAACATTTATAAATGGCATTTTAAGATCTGATAGATACTTGCATGGGTAAAATGTGCATATTTTTCTCGTATTTGTAATTCTCTAATGTTTAAGCTTTTTTTATGTTGTTTGTCAGGAGTGAAGATTGTGTTCCGGGTAGGGTTGGTGCTACTTAAGCAGATGCTGGGGTCTGTGGATAAGCTCCGTGAGGTGCAGGGCATGTACGAGACCATGGAGCGACTAAGGAACATCCCCCCTGAAAGCATCAAGGAGGAAGTTCTGGTGCAAGAGGTGTGCACACAAACTCACTCTTACGAAAGAACACGCAATATAGAAGTAGCAGTGGAGTACGCTGAATCCTTTCTCATAATCTCTGCTCTGTTTTCAGGTGGTCTCTCTGTCTGTGACAGAGGCCCTGATCGAGAGGGAGTGCAGTATTCAGGTGCGTAAGTGGAGGGAATCTCGTGGCGAGTTGACTCACCAACCGATTCGCCGTTTGCACGGCACACGTGCCATCTACGAGCAGAAACACCGGGCTGCTGCGATCAGCTCTGGCGGCAGCCTGTCATTCCTGGGTGGTCATGTCCCTCCCCCTGGACCCTTGCGTGCGTCATCAAGCCTCCTGTCACTTCCTGGTCTTAGAAAGTCCAAGATGCCATTTCATACACAGAATAAGAAGAGCTCCACCTCTAGCAGCTTGGGCCAGGATATCGTCCCACTGCAGCCACTTGGGGGTGGTGCCAGTGCAGTAGCCTCAAAACCTCCAGTGCCACCTGCTTCTAATGCTGGAGCCGGTGGGCGTCCACCGGCACCACATGGGCCCAGTCCGCTAGCTACAACATCTACTACAACGCCGCCGGCTCCAACCGCACACGCTTCCAGTGCAAACATGCTCCAACCATCGCCTAAAGTTGTCTCTGAACACATCACCCCCACCATCCCATCACCCACTGCAAACAACGCACCATTACCTCCTTGCCCAGAAACTGCAAAAACAGCAGTAGAGGAAGACGGGAAAAAGAAAAAGAAAACCAAGGAGGACAAGAAGCGGGAGAAAGAGGAGGAGAAGCAAAAATCACGGGAGAAGAAAGATAAGGAGAAGAATGAGAAGGAAAGACTGAAGAAGGAGAAGGAGAAAGCTGAGAAGGAGAAGAAAAAGGAGAAGGGGGGTAAGAAAAAAGACAAAGGGGGAGGAGGAGAGACGGAAGAGAAGAATGGAGCTGCAGCGGCGAAAGATTTGGCCTAATTCTGCCCCGTCGTTCCTTCAACAAGAAGAGGACAAGGTATCAACTGGTGCAGACTGGTGAAAAGAGACAGAGAGGGAAAGCGAACTATCTCCTGTAACGTCTATTTCATCTCAAGTACTCATTTCACAAGAGTAATTGGATCACTGCATCTGCCCCACGTCTCTCATCTCATCTGCACAGTACTTTCACCCGATGCTGCAACAGGAAGCGGTTATTACTCTACTTTTTATTTTTGTTTGAAGGAGGATACCTGATTGATGAGATCAGCTGTATAATTAGTAGTCAATTCTAGTGTACTGGGTGCCATGGTGTACATACAGTAGACCTCTAGCGCCATCTGTGCCAGTCCAACCCCTCTGTCCGTCACCCGAGAGGTGTCTCAACCAGAATACCTGAATAAAACATTTCCGCAGCGTGAAAAGCGCGGCAGTGTCTAGTAATAACTTATGTTTTTAGTCTTCTGGAGGGCCTATTTATTCATCGTACTGTTGCTTGTTAGTGTGTGTTCTTGTATGTCTGTGCCTTGGCAGTGTAGTGAATCGTGTCAGTCTCGTGCAGCACACGGGTCTTGTCTTTCTTCTCTCTTTTCAGCCTCTTTAAAAAGAGCTCGTCTTTCCTGTTGTGCACTCGTATGAGGAATTAATAAGTGTTGGGGGAGTGGAGAAGCAAAATTGAACTGGGAGAAAAGTTTGTTCTTTTTCAAAACTGTGGAAAGAGCCACTTTTAACTATTTAAAAAAAAGTTTGAATATCCAAATTAACAGAATTACTAAGAGGAAATCAAAACTGTTCTCGATGAGTGTACTTGTCTATTTCGGCTCATAGACTGCAAACATGTTAGATCTTAATCCATCGTTACATCAGCCTCACCAAATATTTCCTCTTGCCGCAGAAGAGCTTATTTATTTCTTTTTTCTTCTTCTTTTGAACAAATTGCATCACATAAACTGCAGTAAACGTTAAAAATTCTGCCAAGCGTGTAGATCACTCCAGATATCTGTGTGGTTTGATGTTAATTATCTTGATGTTCAGACTACGATTTTAATAAATTTATGCACTGAGGACTGTTGATTTTCAGCACTAACTTTGATGTGTTCATTAATGTAGGACACTCTCTAATCCGGTTCACATGACTCCTTTAGACTGCGCCTTGTTGGATGGGAAGGGTTTGGTGCAGCACTGTAGCATTAACCTTTGACCTTTGAAGTTCTTGGCTTCAGGCTGTAATGTTTTGATGTATAAACTATTAATTTAATCAGAAATGAAACCATGTAATATCTATTACAGCTATTGTTAGTCTTATTTTGGATTAGATTTTTTATTTTTCTATGCAAGTATATGGAGGCCTGGTTGACTGGAATGGTAGTGAGCTTTGTTTTAGGAGAGTGTTGTATTTAATCACAGGATTTATTTTTCTTTTATTTTTAAGAGCTGAAAATTATTTTTGCACATTTTTCTCCCAACATCCTGGAGAACAAAACCAAGCAGTTGTTATTTATTTTATAATCACCAGCTTGTCTAATATTACTGCAGTATTTGTGTTATGGGAGATGGTGATTTCATACTGATTATTATTTCATTTTTATCTTTTTTTTTATTTTTATTATTATTATTATTATGTCCCACTGAAGGGGGAAATGATCCCAAAGAGTTGTGAAAGAAAAGGAATGGATCAATAAAATGTGTGCTAGGCATTTCTGTGGTAATTACATGTTAAATAGCATCCTTGACAAAGCTTTCACCCTAAAAGTGTTACTCTTGATGTGAAGCGAACACTGACGAATTGAACCCCACCGTAATCCACTGACCCCTCAGTATTATGAATTATTCTGATACATTCACCAGGTGATTGGACCATACTTAGGCTTTTAGGACTCTTACTCAGTATATTAGTATTTTCTGTCAAGACAGAAGAGACCTGAAGTGGTTTCTGGGTTGCAATATGGTAGCCAAATACTCTGTCCATGTTTTAATGGTGTCTCCTGTGTTTACTGGACTTATTGCATTGTTCAGTTCCAACTGCAGGGGATCAAACCCCCTCCTCACCTATCAGTGGTGCCCTTACTGACCTCAGTGGTCATTGCTTCCTATAAAGGCACTACTGTTTAAATGAAAAGCAAGCAAATTATGTCTATGCAAACTTTGTTCCTAACTGTCTGCACAATGTAGATGTTGACATTTATGGTGTGGCCACCTGGGGCCTCAGACTACCTTCATTGTTAACATGAGCACTGGATCTGCTGAAGGTATAGTGAAGTGGGATGTCCATGGCCTGTTACATTCAGATCACCTGGGTGATCTAGATTAAGGTGTTTTATTATTCTAAAGAAGTTCTAAGCACTGGCATAAACCTGGTTGTGCACCAGTCAGGCCACCTTCACTAACGCCATCTTGTCTGTATTGCCAACCAAAGGTACGACAGGTGGACTTAAAATGGTTTGGACGCTGTGCTCACCAATAATTAATGTAAGGCCACCCAGTGTTGGTTTACTAACACTCTGAGACAGCTGGGACTGGGTGTAAAGTAGTTTGACTTGTCTTATGGAGCTGCATTGGTTAATATGACCCAGTGTATGTTGTAGGATTGTTGTAAAATTAATTTTAAATCATTTTAATTTTCGTTTTAGTGTTTTGTTTTGGTTAGTACTCTCATTCTGTCTTTTGTATGTCTCATACTTGTTCTTAAGTTTACATTGAACCATTTACAGTTGAGAATGAAATAAATTCATAGATGAAGACATGTTTTAAAACTGCAGAAGAGGAAGTTCACAGTGTATTTAATAATTACAGGTGTGACGAATAATAAATCATAATATATTAAAATCTCCCTCAAGAGTGTGTGTTTTTTTCCCCCTATTCATTAATACGTTTATTTTAAGTGTAACGGAACTGTTTTTATACAATTAATTAGTCACCGACGACATCTGAATCCAAAATGTGTCGTTTGGTTTTGGGTTTTTGTCGCGGTTATGTGATTTACGTCACGTGGTTCGTGATACAGATGCAAAAGGATTCGTTTTCATCCATCGAGGGTGTCGGAGGGCTGTTTAATCGAAAACCCCGGTTTGTCCAATGAGAAATGTATTGCAATTTCTTGTGAATGTTGTGGAAATGTACCTAAAGTACTTTTGCTCAGATCGTACTTGACCCCAGAACCGCGCGCGCGCAGAGACTTGTAGGGATGGCGAGAAATTTTGAGACGAGGCGTTTTTCTGTCTATTGATGAATTTTATTATTATTTTGCCTCATCAGAAATTGATGACATGTTCTATCATCAATTTCTCACCGTTCAAAACTTTTTTTTTCATCTTTTACTGTGGAAAAAGATGAGGTATTTGGAAGAATGTCGACGAAATAAGGGTTTGTTTCAATGAAGGTAAGTAAAAGATAAAGATTTAAAAAATAATCGATTACAAATGTTGATAATTCTTAAAGAAACGGCGCCAAGAATCTATGTAGGCCTACCCAGAGCCGTTGGCCTACCTGTAGTAAAAAAATGCAACTTCCACCGCTCAACGCGCGCGCGTCTGACTGACAGGGGCGACATAAAGTTACAGTAAACTTTATCATTAAAGTTAATAAAAATGACCCGTTTCAGTGGCGGCCAAATTATTTTAAAAATCAGAGTTATAGAATCTTAATATTTTGAAGTAGGCCTAAAGCTTTATTTTACGAGAAGGCTACTTTCTGCTACCTTTATATACTGTGGTCACGATGAGATTAGGTGAACAAGTTCGTTCAGTCTTTCGTTAGTAGAAAAAAAAAGAAGAACCGAAAACAGTGAGAAATTGAACAGCCCTAGTCTTGCGTATTGTCCTACTTCCTGTGCATTGTGCCGCTTTTACACTCTTAACAAATAAATAAATATCCTCAGAGAGAATATAATAAAAAATCTGTATTGGGTGAACTGTTCAATACATGCATCACCTCGACGTTTAGTTTTGTTATGGATTAAATGTTAAATTGAACGTTCACAGTTTTAAGCCAAGGCAAATGCTCTTCAGCAAGATGCGTTTTTCTGCTTGTTGCCTTTTTTTTAATAAATAGAAAACGGACACTTAATGCTTAAAACATTTAAAAAACTTTAAGATGAAATGTGGAGGCGAATGTGACGGAGCAGCTGTCATCTTTGCCGTTGTAGTACAGCAGGTAGCGCTGTTCTCATACTGCTGGTCACTCTTGTGAATTACTGCATCGTAATCCTGCAGTCTTATGCAGTCTTCCCTATCTTACAGTATCATCTCTATGCTCTGTAATTACACCCGAGACAGACCTGTCTAGCTTCATCCCACCTATCACACACAGCCAGCAGACATAGCAGTACAAAAAGATGTTTTATTCACAGTTTGTGTCTTTTATTGGTTACAGAAGAGTTTCTGACAGAGCAAAGCAGGCCCAGATGCAGAAAGCAAAAGGGTAGATTAAAAAAAAAAAAAAACATGGACAGAAAGATAGTGAAGAGGAGGGGAGAGGGGGAGTGAAGAGGATATGTTTTCTTTCAGTCCCCGCTCTCCTCTCTTCCTTGGATGGTCTGTCTCTCTCACTCCCTCTGTGATGAGCTCGGCATCACTTTTAGGAGGCAGAGCTCTCTCGGTACAAAACCCTCAATTTCTCTTTCTTTTTAGTTAACCATCAGGGGAAGAAACGAGAATGATGATTGGTTCCTCTATTATAGAGTGAGATCACTCCATCTTGCTTCTTTTTCCCCCAGAGTGAGCAATCTTCCACATTTATCTAGAGAGGTATTTCAGCCCAAAGCTATGGATGCCTTCAATTCAACACTCCAGACAGCAGCTTAAGATGCAGCAACTTTCATGCAAGCTTGATTGTAACGAAAGAGAGGTGGTCGTGGGTAATGAGTGAGAAACAGAGAGAAAGAGAGAGTATGTGAGAGATATAGAAATTATGTTCATTTTATTGAAAACAATCCCATGTCCCCACTTGACAGACACTGTGGTCATGAGCCTCTCCACCCTTCCCAGTTCAGTCTCAGCGAGACAAGTCTTTGGAGAGATGGAGAGAGTAAGTGCTTGAAAGTAACAAAGATGATGGAAAGAAAGAAAGCGAGGAAGATACACAAAGTAAGAGAAGGAGGACAAAGAACAGCCTGGGAGAGTAAAGCAGTGAGGGATACGCGTTCATCTCTTCATTTTCTGTCTTTTCTCCGCAGCTGTTTACTCCTCCTTCTCCTCTCCGTGTGTGATGACGTAGCAGATGTTCTTGTAGTCAACATTGCCAGCCACATCTGGGGGGAAGGCGGCCCACAGGTTCTTCATCTAAAGGAGGAAGAACAAAGAACTCGGATTAAACAAACATTAAACTGCTTTAATGGAATTTGTAACTAATCTAGAAAAATAGATTAAAGTTGCAATGAAATGGAAATAGCAACAGATCTTGAAAAAAAAATCTAGGACAGGACTTGGCAGATCTGAAGTCCTGCATACGTCATCAGAGAGAATGATGTTTTGATTAAAAATTATGAGTTAAAAAAAATTACATAGATGAATTATTTACAATAAGATTTAGAAAATAGGATGAATTTTCATTTCATGCCGACTTTAAGCTTCTAAAGAGCAACATCTAATCTCACCTCCTCTGCAGAGAACCTGTCGCACTGAGTGGTCAGAAGCTCCTCAAGGCTGGAATGAAAGAGAAAGAGTAGCAGTCAGAAATAGAAACGTTGATTTTTTTTTTTTTTTTTTTTCCACATGGGAATAAAATGTCAGTGAATATAGACTCACAATTGCTTCTTGATGGTGCCGGTGCCCTCTGGATCCAGCACCTTGAAGGCAGACACAATGACGTCTTCGGGGTCAGCACCTTTCAGAGACACAGAGAGCGAATTACACTAACTGAATGACTGAAAATCCAAAGGGAAGACGGACAGAACAAAAGGGACTTTTGCATACCCTTCAGCTTCTCTCCAAACATGGTGAGGAAAACAGTGAAGTTGATTGGGCCGCTGGCCTCCTTGATCATAGCCTCCAGCTCCTCATTCTTCACGTTCAGCTGACCTACAGAGAGAGACGAGGACGTTCAGCACAGATTCATGAATGTATTTACAAAGTACACAACTGACACAAAACATAAACGCACCCATTGAGGCCAACACGTCCCTAAGGTCATCTTTGCTGATGATGCCGTCTCTGTTCTGGTCAATGATTGTGAAAGCCTATGTGTGCAGGAGAGATAAAAGACAAGAACATTGTTACAGGAGTAGTGGTGATGGAAAAAGAGGCTGCTGACAATTGCAAACCAATGACTGAATTGCGCTGTTGTATCAAGAAAATCTTCCCCTCGCAGGTTTCTTTCTTGCCTGACAGTAGTAAAATGTCCTTCTCAATCACATGAAACTCAAGAAGGGGCTTGAATACTTAACGGCAGCTGCTGCTCTCACCCGGCCCCCACAGACACCCTCGCTGATCCTTCTTTCCATTTGGGAGACGTGTTAAGTCAATCCCAACTGTAATGTCAGACATTCCTGAAGAGGCACTTGAGATGGCTGTATCACTTACTAATAAACTACTCAAGCCATTTCACATCCTTACTTGGCTCAGTCGCACACTGGCCTGACGCTAATTCCAGTCACCTCATCCTTTTAGCATGTGCCTACATACACTTGTACTTAGTGTCTGAGATAATCATGCTAATTCAGATGAATCATGATGTTTAAGAATCATAACTAGGGACAACTACTGTTAAATCTCAAATTTCCTCCAGGTTTTTATTTTGTGTTTTATTTATATGTAAACGTGTTTCTGGGTCACTTTCTGTTTTTTTTTTTCATTTCTTTTTCTTGCAACCACTTCAAGCACCCTAAAATATGAACATTATTAACTATTTGTTTGTTTTTACTCACTTTCCTTTGAGTCCAAGATAGAGGGCTGTTATTTGTTACTTTTATCCATTAATCTTATTCTCTTTTATCTTGTCCAGTGTTTCACATAATTTTCTTTCTTTCTGTCTCTCTGGCATGCACTGTGATCTTCAGCTGCTGTCCCACTGGGATCAGAACATGAGTGTCTGACAGATGGGAAGGCAGTGGAGAGGAAGGCTCTGGTCTTTTATATATATATATATATATATATATATATTACCAGAAAAGACAAATTGACTAGTTTAAGACGATTTGATGACTCGTTTCAGTTGCTATACTGTACAAGCCGTAATATAGATACGGTTCGACCTTTCACTTTGTGGGGTTTAAAAATTAGCCTCTTCCTGATAACAGGATTTGATCATATTAGCATAAAAGGCCAGCTCTAAAGCAACCTCTGTGACAAATCACAGTGGTAATTTATTGCATTGAACTGATGTATGCTAACATTTACCCCCATCAAACTCATTTGACTTTGATAATCCACAATAAAGTGAAAGAATGCAACTTATAAACATAATGATCTCAAAATATGACGTCTGTTAAGTACCAATGTTTCTGGTTGAATTAGCATGCTTGTTGTATTGACAGGAAGATCTGAAAAAATATTTACCTCCTTGTACTCCTGAATCTGGCTCTGCTCAAACATGGAGAAGACGTTGGAGGAACCCTCTCCTCCACCTGCCCTCCTCTTAGCCTTTTTGGGTGCCTATATATCCAAAAAAAAAAATGTTTTTAACATTTAACACAGCTGTGCATGCAAATAGAATAGATGTGCTAATTTTCTGTGTTGACAATAATACATGAAAATCATAAAATTAGACACTCACATAGCAGTGCCTCACAGAGCTTAGAGATACCAGACTCTCATTCATAAGACATTTTAACACATTTATTGATAATAAAACAGTATGAACAGCTACATACTAACGAAACACATTTATATGAGTGATATACATCCAAAAAATGATCTTTGCATAACAGGTCGCTCTACAATGATTATTGACACTGTATTCAGTATTTTTGTAGCTTCAAGTGCATCATTCAAAGTCAGCTACTGGAAACCATTGGATTGGTTTTGCATTGAATATGATCCAAAGTACCTTTACATTAGTACATTAGCATTATGCTTTCTAGTGAAACTTTCTATATACAAACATATAATCTTTGTCCACGGTTTTTAATAAATTACAAAAAACTGCATGTTATGGGAAGTGAAAGCAAAACCACTTAAGCGCTAACTTCCTGGTTCCAATAATGCAGGTTCAGAAAAAAATGCCCAATTTATCTCATTCCGTTAAAAGTAATGTAAGTCCACAGTTCAATTATCCAAGAATTAGATGCTCTCCTCCATGTGGCCCTGCTGATTATGTCCTTGGTTCCTATGTGTCCACCTAGATGGTGTGGCCAGGTAACAGCTAAGGTACAGGTTACTCACCATGCTGGGACGGTGTGAAGTCTAAGAAGCTCAAGAAGTGAAGACTGAAGCCGCGTAGTGACCTGTTCTCGAGAGGCTTATATACTGCCGAAGGCCCCCTTACTAATTATAGATCCAACCTTAAGTGTGGCTTGGGAAATAGCAGACAGAAAGAAGGAAACTATGAAAGGGGCGAGAGATGAGGTAGGGGGAAAGTGATGAAGGAACACAGGGTGGGATGCACTATCATCTTACAGTGCTCAGAAATAGCTGTTGGAGTCTTGGAATGGGATGAATCTGATACTTATAGCAGCAGTATGCGTGTCTCACGTAGACTAATAAGGACATGGAGACGTAAGGGACTGTTCGAGCTTAGCACAATCACATAACTCAGTTTGAAATGAATGAGCTGTAACCATAGATACTGACTCCCACCCCTATATTTAGATTAGCGGTGAATGGATATTGGGTTTTCAGTAGAACATTTAGACAGTTTTACATCTGGAAATTGTGTTTGTGGTGGGAGGGGTTGGGGGTTGCAATAATAGATAGTGATTGATTTAAATCCTGAGATTTTTTGAACCAATGATTATCTTGTGTACACGCCCCCACCTGATATATAAAAGGCTGTTCTGGCGTCATAACCTTTGCCATCGCCTCTTTCCAAATCAGCCCTAATTGAAAATAGGGTTTTAATGCCTTTCCTAGTATAGGGATGCCGTAAGATTCGGGTCCAAGTCCTCCCGCCTCACCCTGCCACATGGCCATGCCTATATTCAGCACTTTCTCACTCCCTGGCGCTCTTTGACCTTGCTGGTCACTCTAGAGTCACTGTGAGGTGCATTTGTGGTGGCATATGGGAAGCTGCTCTGTGTATGGGCATGCAATTATCCTCTTTTCTTTTAGTTTCAGATGGTCAGCACAATGCACTCCAGTGAGGGTTTGGTTGGGATACATGAAGAGAAGCTTAAAACAGGTTCTTTTGGGAAGGCGGGGGCAATAGACAGCTGAGAGCGACCAAAATAGCACAACAAACTTGTCTGCTCCTTGTGCTTGCCTTTTCTTCTCTGTTAAATCCATCAGTCATTTCCTCGTCCACTTCTAGAAACCCCAGTTTGTTGTGCGTTCCTTTCCTCTTTTAGGTTCATTTGATATCTTAGTCTGTCCTTTACTTTTGTTCCTGTATCTAGATCTTGCCTAGATCTTTCAATGTTCAATTTCAGCAATCCTTTCTTATAGAATAGCTCAGCTGTAATTATTTATGCAGCATGAAGTGAATTTTTTTTAATTTATAACATTTATTACTGTTGATTACCAATGAGCTTAAAGACTTCACACACACACACACACACACACACACCCACACCCACGTGTGTGTGTGTATATATATATTACTTAATGTGCATTAAGTAATTATAATTATTAAAGCTATTCTGTATTTCATTAATAATGTGCTTGTTCATTAATAACGCGCTTGAAAAGGAAATGCATAAATACACAAAGTATTTTATTTTCCTGAATTTCATCTAAATATCTCTGTGTGTTTATGTATACTATATAACATTAAGATCTTAAAATGATTTATTATTCTTGCCATCACTGATGCAGCTTAATGATTAGACGTGTTCTCAAATTAGATATGGTATAGCCTATGCTATATTAACACACCCCTCCTATAACTATATATGGTGGAACAGATTTCGAAGTGTGTGTGAGAGAGAGAGCAACAGGGAGGGAAGGAAAGGAAAGGAGGTTTCTGGGTCAGAGGATGTGTAGGCCTTGATTTGAGGTATTGATTTCATTAAAAAAGATTTAGGTCTTCAGTTTAGGCCTCTTCATGACTGATCTGGTTGTATACATCAGTGATTTAGTATCTTCATAGGCTGGCCTGTAGGCCACTATGTTAGTCATCTTTGTTTTGTTTATAGCCTGTCAAAGTGTACATGTCTATACATACAGTACATGTTACGTGTAATGTGATCTACTACTCTGATATGTTTCTTCAAAGCTGTTTATCACAGCAGAGATGACTGGAATCCGGATGAGGTGAAAAAGGCCACACCATCTCTATAGGGGTCTGACATACCTCACGTCTGCAGTGTGCAAAGGTTATGGTTGAAATGAGGATCTTCATGTTGCATCCAACACTGAAGGTGTTGGTAGTTTTGTTTTTGTTCTCAGAGCTCTGGTGTATGTTACAGAATCTCCATAAATCATTATTAATCAGTACACTAACCACAATATCTGCCTATCAACCTCTGCAGCAATGCTGGCAGCACTCATATGTCTGTTTCCCAAACACAACCTCTGGATATGATGCTGAGCACGTGCACTCAACTTATTTGGTTGACCATGGCGAGGCCTGTTCTGAGTGGAACCTGTCCTGTTAAACCACTGTATGGTCTTGGTCACCGTGCTGCAGCTCAGTTTCAGGGTCTTGGCAATCTTCTTATAGCCTACGCCATCTTTATGTAGAGCAACAATTCTTTTTTTCAGATCCTCAGAGAGTTCTTTGCCATGAGGTGCCATGTTGAACTTCCAGTGACCAGTATGAGAGAGTGAGAGCGATAACACCAAATTTAACACATCTGCTCCCCATTCACACCTGAGACCTTGTAACACTAACGAGTCACATGACACCAGGGAGAGAAAATGGCTAATTGGGCCCAATTTGGACATTTTCACTTAGGGGTGTACTCACTTTTGTGGCCAGCGGTTTAGACATTAATGGCTGTGTGTTGAGTTATTTTGAGGGGACAGCAAATTTACACTGTTATACAAGCTGTACACTCACTACTTTACATTGTAGCAAAGTGTCATGTCTTCAGTGTTGTCACATGAAAAGATATAATAAAATATTTACAAAAATGTGAGGGGTGTACTCACTTCTGTGAGATACTGTATGTATAAATTAAATATTTATTGTGAACATTTATTGTTTTATTTTATCAATCAATTTAGAATATAAGTCCTAAAAATCATTTTAAGATCTTAATGTTTATATATATATATATATATATATATATATATATACAGTGGGTACGGAAAGTATTCAGACCCCCTTAAATTTTTCACTCTTTGTTATATTGCAGGCATTTGCTAAAATCATTTAAGTTCATTTTTTTTCCTCATTAATGTACACACTGCACCCCATATTGACAGAAAAACACAGAATTGTTGACATTTTTGCAGATTTATTAAAAAAGAAAAACTGAAATATCACATGGTCCTAAGTATTCAGACCCTTTGCTCAGTATTTAGTAGAAGCACCCTTTTGATCTAATACAGCCATGAGTCTTTTTGGGAAAGATTCAACAAGTTTTTCACACCTGGATTTGGGGATCCTCTGCCATTCCTCCTTGCAGATCCTCTCCAGTTCTGTCAGGTTGGATGGTAAACGTTGGTGGACAGCCATTTTTAGGTCTCTCCAGAGATGCTCAATTGGGTTTAAGTCAGGGCTCTGGCTGGGCCATTCAAGAACAGTCACGGAGTTGTTGTGAAGCCACTCCTTCGTTATTTTAGCTGTGTGCTTAGGGTCATTGTCTTGTTGGAAGGTAAACCTTCGGCCCAGTCTGAGGTCCTGAGCACTCTGGAGAAGGTTTTCGTCCAGGATATCCCTGTACTTGGCCGCATTCATCTTTCCCTCGATTGCAACCAGTCGTCCTGTCCCTGCAGCTGAAAAACACGCCCACAGCATGATGCTGCCACCTCCATGCTTCACTGTTGGGACTGTATTGGACAGGTGATGAGCAGTGCCTGGTTTTCTCCACACATACCGCTTAGAATTAAGGCCAAAAAGTTCTATCTTGGTCTCATCAGACCAGAGAATCTTATTTCTCACCATCTTGGAGTCCTCCATGCGGGCTTTCATGTGTCTTGCACTGAGGAGAGGCTTCCGTCGGGCCACTCTGCCATAAAGCCCCGACTGGTGGAGGGCTGCAGTGATGGTTGACTTTCTACAACTTTCTCCCATCTCCCGACTGCATCTCTGGAGCTCAGCCACAGTGATCTTTGGGTTCTTCTTTACCTCTCTCACCAAGGCTCTTCTCCCCCAATAGCTCAGTTTGGCCGGACGGCCAGCTCTAGGAAGGGTTCTGGTCGTCCCAAACGTCTTCCATTTAAGGATTATGGAGGCCACTGTGCTCTTAGGAACCTTAAGTGCAGCAGATTTTTTTTGTAACCTTGGCCAGATCTGTGCCTTGCCACAATTCTGTCTCTGAGCTCTTCAGGCAGTTCCTTTGACCTCATGATTCTCATTTGCTCTGACATGCACTGTGAGCTGTTAGGTCTTATATAGACAGGTGTGTGGCTTTCCTAATCAAGTCCAATCAGTATAATCAAACACAGCTGGACTCAAATGAAGGTGTAGAACCATCTCAAGGATGATCAGAAGAAATGGACAGCACCTGAGTTAAATATATGAGTGTCACAGCAAAGGGTCTGAATACTTAGGACCATGTGATATTTCAGTTTTTCTTTTTTAATAAATCTGCAAAAATGTCAACAATTCTGTGTTTTTCTGTCAATATGGGGTGCTGTGTGTACATTAATGAGGAAAAAAAATGAACTTAAATGATTTTAGCAAATGGCTGCAATATAACAAAGAGTGAAAAATTTAAGGGGGTCTGAATACTTTCCGTACCCACTGTATATATACACACACACACACCGATTCGGCATAACATTATGACCACCTTCCTGATATTGTGTTGGTACCCATTTGCTGCCAAAACAGCCCTGACCCGTCGAGGCATGGACTCCACTAGACCCCTGAAGGTGTGCTGTGGTATCTGGCACCAAGATGTTAGCAGCAGATCCTTTAAGTCCTGTAAGTTGCGAGGTGGGGCCTCCATGGATCAGACTTGTTTGTGCAGCACATCCCACAGATGCTCGATTGGATTGAGATCTGGGGAATTTAGAGGCCAAGTCAACACCTCAAACTCTTTGTTGTGCTCCTCAAACTATTCCTGAACCGTTTTTGCTTTGTGGCAGGGCGTATTATCCTGCTGAAAGAGGCCACAGCCACCAGGGAATACCGATTCCATGAAAGGGTGTTGGTCTGCAACAATACATAGATAGGTGGTATGTGTCAAAGTAACATCCACATGGATGGCAGGACTCAAGGTTTCCCAGCAGAACATTGCCCAAAGCATCACACTACCTCTGCCGGCTTGCCTTCTTCCCATAGTGCATCCTGGTGCCATGTGTTCCCCAGGTAAGTGACGCACACGCACCCGGCCATCCACGTGATGTAAAAGAAAACATGATTCATCAGACCAGGCCACCTTCTTCCATTGCTCCGTGGTCCAGTTCTGATGCTCACATGCCCACTGTTGGCGCTTTCGGCAGTGGACGGGTCAGCATGGCCATGACTGGTCAGCCCCATACGCAACAAACTGTGATGCACTCTGTATTCTGACACCTTTCTATCAAAACCAGCATTAACTTCTTGAGCAATTTGAGCTACAGTAGCTCGTCTGTTGGATCGGACCACACAGGCCAGTCTTCGCTCCCCACGTGCATCAGTGAGCCTCGGCCGCCAATGACCCTGTCTCCGGTTCATCACTGTTCCTTCCTTGGACCACTTTTGATAGATACTGACCACTGCAGACCGGGAACACTCCACAAGAGCTGCAGTTTTGGAGATGCTCTGACTCAGTCGTCTAGCCATCATAATGTGGCCCTTGTCAAACTCACTCAAATTCTTACGCTTGCCCATTTTTCCTGCTTCTAAAACTTTGAGGACAAAATGTTCACTTGCTGCCTAATATATCCCACCCACTAACAGGTGCCGTGATAAAGAGATAATCAGGGTTATTCACTTCATCTGTCAGTGCTCATAATGTTATGCCTGATTGGTGTATATAACATTAAGATCTTACAATGATTTTTAGGACATTTATTCAAAATTATTTGATACAATAAAACAATAAATGTTCACAATAAAAAATTTAATAAAGTATCAAACAAACCGGACAACCACTGATTTAAAAAATGTCTGTATTGCTGCTATGCAATTTGCAGTTAAAATACACTCAAAACAACTTATTTTTTTATAGAATTTATTATAATGTACATCAGAGGATTAATACTAGATAAAAACGTTGTATCATAATCTGTCAACAAATTATCATCAAAATAAATATAACACAAAATGGATCTATATTAATTTAAAACAATGTGTTGAGGATGTCAGTCATTGAAACTGAAATATATAAAATATTTATACAATAAAACACGTCTAACATTACTTCTATCATCTATATATAATTATATATAATTCAGGGCATTATATAATACAATATCAGTTTTCTCATGGCTAAATATACAGTAGGTAGTAGTACTATTGGTGAGGTGCAGTGCCCTCTGGTAACCCTATAAGGAGCTGCGCCTCTGAAAAGATTAACGCATACAAACTGTACAGTTTATATTTATTGAAATGACTGTCAAACCTATTACTATTAAATAATGTGTTGACTGCTCCAGATGCGTAAAATAAACTAAAAACTAAGAGAAAAAAAGGCACATCTGCATCCCCAGAGAATTGAGGTGATGTGAAAGAGGAAGAGTAGACACGGCGTTTATTTCAGTTTGTTTGTGAAACCTCCTGAACTGTGTGAAACAGGTTTTGTAAGGCAGAACTTAACAGTTGCTTCTTCTTTACAAAATCACATTAGTTAATTTACATCCTTCTGTCAGATAAAAGATGAATATTGCTTAAGTACACACCCTGACCTCATAACATATACAATTACTTTCATTTAGGCTCCCTCAGTGCATACTATAGAAGATGTAACAAGAAATTAAATAGTAATCATTATTATTGTGCATTCAACTAACATGAAGTCTTAAATAAAGCAAATAATCAGTCACTTCACTAAACATGACATCTGACCTCATTTGACCGTATTTGAATTGCTTTGAATGCAATATGAATTTTTGCATTTATGTCCGCACATAAATGATGGGTGTAAAACGACTTGTGGTTTGGGTCTTTTTTATAACAGTTCAAGCAAGAAGGAACTAGGCTGAGACATATAGGCTGACCACAGAGAGGAAATGAAAAACCTTTTACCAGAAATGCCATCAAGATTAGAAGTCAGTGCTCATCTACACACCTTCATAAAATTAAACGGACAGCAGGATTCTACTAGTATAGCAATACATTTCCTGTATCCTTAAAACATTCATTACTCCGTTGCTTTAGAACAGGATTTACTATTTTGCTGACAACATAAACAAATGCATATGAATGTGCTCAAGCCACCAGATGTCACTCTAGCCAAGATCAATAAGGTCCTCTTCAACATATCCCACTTCTTCACGCTTCTTCTTCAGCCAATCAGCTCTTAGTTGCTTAACCTCATTTCCATAGTACTCATGCAGTTTACTAAATTCCTCCAAAGGATCAAAGCCCACAACTGGCCATTCCCCGTAAGATGGTGCCGGACCATTTAAGGGGGTGACGTGGGCACTTCTCTTGGACCAGAGCTTTGGAGATCTCTTACTGGTAGTTTTTAATTGAATAGGAGGGGCATGAAGACTATAGCTGATGGGTCTGTTCGGCATAGATGGAGGTGGTACTGAACTAGCGCTGTAGCTTCGCCCATCTCTAGGCACTATGGAAGCCCCATGTATGAAATATGGTTGTCCTGTATTCCAGGAAGCCATTATTTTATTGGGTGTAGACGTCACTGTAGAGGTCTGGATGGAATCACAAAGGCCTTTGTCTCTTCTAGCTTCTGTTTTATTGAGAGCATGAACAAATATAATCAGACAAGATGATTGCTTTCAAGCAAATACAGACACACAAAACACACAAGCACATAAACGCACCTTCGTAACGTCTCTCCAGGTCTCTGACAATCATAGAAAGGTAGATGTGACTAGCGCAGAACAGAGCACCGATCCAGCTCTCCTGGCTGTTATGATCATCAGCGGCTAGTCTATAAGTGCGGAGACCTGGTCCAGTGAACACCAAAGAGAAACAGAACTGACCATCCGCCTCACATGCCTGCACCATGCAGCCCTCAAGAACAATCACACCCAACAGGTTACGATCGCCCGGACGCTCCTGATAAAACAACAGATTCCCCTTCAACACAAACCAGCGGCGCAGGTAAGTGGTGTTCCTCTCTCTCTGTGGAAAAAGGAATGTGGTCATAGTTCAAACACAGGTAGGACGAGGAAGTCATTTCAATAACGACTCATTTAAAGAGAGAGAAAATGACTCTAGAGTCAACAGGACACTGGAGATGTGAAAGAACAGAGTATTTTTGTAATGCACAGATGACTGATAGACGACTTAGTGTCACTAATTAAGAAATAGGCTAATGGCCTGCTTTTAATAAGTGTGTATCAAATAAGTGTAACCGCCCTATTTCTCCAGTGGTACCTTTTACAGATAGGGAGGGTGGTTTATTTTTAGGTTTATTTTTTACATTTATTGTCACCCTTGGGGGAAGTTTGGACAGTGGAGTGCAAGTGCATACAAAACACCACAATACATTACACATGAATGAATATTTCAAGTGTTACAATAACCTAAAAATGCACCTTTTTTCTATTTGAATTGAGCAGGGAAATAGCACATAGAACAAATTAAAATTTTAATCTGTTTTTGCTAAAGGGACTCTATCCTGAAGGCAAAGTCTGAAATACATCATGAAGATGTGTCAGATATAATGTAGTTCGCTTTCCCATGCACCCACATGGTAAAGAAATCTGACAGCCTAGGCAGTTTCAATCCCAACACTTTGATACAAATAGTTACAGCACACACCAGTGCATTTTATTTTACATTTTCAGCTTCTTCAAAGTAGCATTCTAGATTAATTCAATAATATCTGGGTAAACTGACAAATCCAGGTCCTTACCTTTTTGTAGAGGTATCCCTCCTTATCTACAGGTGAAGTGCAGGACAGGTAATGGGTTAGAATCTTCTCATGGATCTTCATTACAACGCCACCTGGCGTGCAGCCGTGTCCTAGCGTGAGCACAGGGAGCGAGCTTTACCGCAACAGAAATTACAACCCATGGACAAATCGAATTTGCTATCGTTATTCTGTTTTTTTGTTTTTGTTTGTTTGTTTGTTTTAAAAACAGAATAAGCTGAAAATTAAAAATAAATAAATAGTGGAAGAAAAAAAAAAACGTGCAAATCTTATTATCAGTAAGCATGAAATCATACGTGAATAACTTGCCTATCCGGTTCACACAGTCTGTCAGTCTGTCAGACAGCCACAAAGGTACTGCCACGTAAATACTATGCATCCATCTTTAAAACACTCTGTAAAAGGATAAACAAGTGGCAAGGAATTGTGACCGGAACTATGACAGACAGGCTCAATGTTTGTCAGGTGCACCAACTTACTTCTGTCAGTGCCTTTCCGTTGATTTATCGAGGGTGTCCATACGACCTTAGTGGCAAAACAACTTCAGGCCAAGCGATTCAATCCCGGCACATAGTATAAAGACCAATATAATAAGTTTCGTATTACCAGCGCGCGCTCTCGCGCCGGTCATCCAAGTGTTGAAATATAAATAACGCGACCCACTTCCTGGTAACAAAAGCCGATGCCCTATTCTCTTAAGACTTCATGATGAAACAGCAGTGACATGTGCGCTTTCACACCCACCACACATATTAATGATGGGAAGTGAATAATTTTTAATTACTAATAAAAACAGATGCACTGCATAATATTGAGTCATGTTTCTAATTCCGGCTCTCATCAAATATTTACTAGATAGATTATATCAGAACAGTGCCTTTGCATAGTGGTGGCTTTTGCACAGTTGCTGCCGTTCTGCATCTCAAAAGCACTGTATTTATTTTTATAGAGACGCATCATATTTACAATAAAGTGTTTTTTTCCCTATCCAAAGAGTGAAATGCTCCCACAAAGCATACAAGACAAATGATCAGATACTCGTTTGAAAATAACAGAACAATAATTGCTCGTTTGGAAACGTAAACCAGGAGGTTGTCGTTGTAAAATTTCCAAGCAGATCAAGTGATGGACGTGATATCACAGAAAATCGCAATGGACAGCATTCAACCGGTTCTCCTGTAGGTGGCGATGGAGATTCGGACAGAATCACACGAATGACGTTGTTCCGGTTTTAGTTTTGCTTAAATGGCGCAGCGGGTAGAATAACATCCAGGTAAGTATTTTATCGTGTGTTTTACACTTTATTAATGTTAGTTTATGGCTAACCAATCCGTTAAGAGTGTTTATAAGCCGGGTTAAAATTTATTTTGTGTGACTTTTGAATACATTAGCTATCTGACACACGCTACGAAAGACGCTCGCAGCATTAGCTCAAGCATTGCACATCAGCGTTAAAACAATTACATGTGATACTTGATCAGATGTTGTTTGTAATTATCCCAGTGGATCACCAATCCAATGCATCCCATATATGTTTGTGTAAGGTTTTGTAGATATTGAAGAATTAGGCCTATATGTTTACACACGTCTCATATGTATAGAAGCGTAATTAAGTGTTTGCTAGTCAACTGCAATAAGTTTGCTTGTCTGCTAAGTGTTTACTGGCTTTTAAATCTTAAACCAATATGCACAGGTTTCATTTATTCAATCTGTTATGGAGTCCCAGCATCATGTTACGAGTATAAAATATTCACTGTACTAAATGTGTATCGTTACACACAACAAAACACGTTGGATCATGTAGTGAATGTAGTGTCTTATGCCTATTTTAGCATGTCGAAAAGGAAAGTGACTTTTGAGGATGGAGATGGGGAGATTACTTTGGAAGATGTTCCAAAGAAAAAGGTTGGTCTCATATAACTCTTTATATTTAAGTATACATTGTGTCCTGTTATTTACGTGCCTATTGTTATGCTGATATGGGTTGTAAAGTATTGTGATCTATTGCGCTTTATCCATTGTCTTATTCCAGATTGTTGATGGTGTGAGTGGCCCAGGATCCAGATTTAAGGAGAAACACTCTTTGGACAGTGATGAGGAAGATGAAGCAGGGGATGGAGAAAATATCAGCAAATATGACATCCTTTCCAATGACGATGTGGAAGGTCTGTGAATAATTTGTTCTCATGCAGATTATGAAATAAACTTTATGCACATTGCAGAATGTTTTCTCTCCTTCCTGTTGACCTTTGCAATGCCTTCCTGTTAAGTTGTTTATAAAGCTCTGGGATGTGAACATGTATAAATAATTTTTATGTAATAAATGGAGCAAAAGGTTGACAATGGGTTAAATTTTAGTTATGATTAATAGTACTTAATAATATTAATGTCTTTCACATTCTATGTGTTTACAGGTCAGGAAACGGCAACCATTGACTATGACGAGGGGGTACGCATCACCCCTTTTAACCTCGACGAGGAAATGCAGGAGGGTCACTTTGATTCAGAGGGAAACTATTTTGTCAACAAAGAGAAAGATATCAGGGACAACTGGCTGGACAATATTGACTGGGTACATTTTTATTCCATAAATTTTGATTAAAAAATTGAGAATCAAAGATTAAGCTTAAAGTTCCAATGTTTTCGTCACACAGGTGAAGATAAAAGAGCAACCTGTGAAAAAGAAGAAAGGCCTTGCAGCGAAGCGTAAGAGAAGGGTTGGTGATGAAGATGAAGCAGAGGAGGAGATAAAACGAGAGCAGCAGCAGAAAGACAGTGAAGATGATGAGGAAGAGGAGGAGAAAGAGCCAGCAGAAGACCCTCTGGCTACATACAGTCATCATCAACTCACAGAAGCCATCATTCAGCTGCTGCTGCCTGGAGAAACAGTGGCTGCTGCTCTGAGAAGACTTGGCGGTCTTGGGGGACAGAAGAAGAAAGGGAAACTGAGAGGAGAAGAGGAGGAGAAAAAAGAGACTTTTAACAGAGATGCTGATAAACTAGACAAACTGACAGCGTTGGCAGATAGATTGGTGGGGATTGGAGAATTTGAAATTTATCAGCAGACATATGAAAAACTGGCCTACAAGCTGAAGGGGTTGACTCCAGGAAAGGCAGCCAAAACGCTTGAGGAAAGAAAAGAGGAAGAAGAAGAGCTAGACATGTTCGCTGATGAGTTTGATGAGAGGCATGGTGCGGAAAAAGATGAGGATAAAGACAACAACATAGGTCAGTGATGGGATGAGAATGTTTTTTTTTTTTTTTTTTGCTGTAATTAGATACATCTTAAATGAACCTGTATTTGTAGTAGTTGTTGCAACTTTTTTTGTCAGTCACATATAATCCAGTCTAGTTCAGATATTCATGGCTAATCCCTTATTAATAACAATGTTTCTCTCCAGGGAGTGATGAGGTCATGTGGGAGTACAAATGGGACAATGAGGAAAACTCTGAGCTTTATGGGCCCTTCAGCAGCCAACAGATGCAGGTAAATATACGCACTCAAACAAGCAAGTTTTTTACAACTAATTTTCCTTTATTTCTATATTAAAATAGCTATTACAATGTAAACAAGTTGCAGATGTAATATCTGTTTTTTTCAGAGTGTCTGACATTGGCTTAAAGGGTTAGTTCACCCAAAAATGAAATTTGTCATTAATTACTCCCCCCTCATTTCGTTCTACACCCGTAAGACCTTCATTCATCTTCAGAACACAAATTAAGATATTTTTGATTAAATCCAAGAGGTATTTGAATCACACATAGCAGCAAACATCATTGCACTTTTCAAGGCCCAGAAAGGTAGTAAAGACATTGTTAAAATAGTTCATGTGACTACAGTGGTTCAACCTTAATGTTATGAAGCGATGATTTTGTCTCTTCCCTGTCATTCTTACGATGTAGATGCAGTGCAGCGCTTCGGGTTCTATGTCAGAACGCTGGTTCAGTATTGGCCAACACTGTTGCTGATGCAAGAGCCAGCCAATAATGAGCTGCCATTCTGGCGTACAACCCGGAAGCGCTGCAACGTAAACAGCGTAGGAGAGTGATAGGGAACAGAAGAAATTGTTAATAAAAAAAGTCATTATTTTTGTTTTTGCGCACAAGTATTCTCGTTGCTTCATAACATTAAGGTTGAACCACTGTAGTCACATGAACTGTTTTAACGATGTCTGTGCTACCTTTGTGGACCTTGAAGGGTGTAATGATGTTGCTGCCTATGTGTGGTTCAGAAACACTCAGATTTCATCAAAAATATCTTAATTTGTGTTCCGAAGATGAACAAAGGTCTTACCAGTGTGGAACAACATTGAGTAATTAATGACAGAATTTTCATTTTTGGGTGAACTAACCCTTTAACCTATGGAAGCATGTTTCTGCCACTAAATTAAAAAAAAAAAAAAAAAAAAACAGTACTGACTTTTTATCTCAGAATTCTGACTTTTTTTCTCACAATTGCGAGTTATGAAGTCAATTCTGAGATATAAACTCACAATTGCGAGTTATAAAGTCACAATTCTGAGATATAAACACAATAGACCCTTTTCACATTTCCGGGTTTCTCAGAATCTGAAGCCGTAATAGTTGGGTAAAATTCTATAGCAGTGAATGAGAGATTACATTAAATATATATATATATTTTTTTTTTGTTTCCACTTGCTCAAATAGCAAAAGAAAGACCCCACAGTAGTGTTTTTACATCTTTCAAAAAGAGGAAAAAATTAGAAAGCGATTGATAATGGCAGTCAGAAGAGAGAAAGATGTCATTTTTACTGCCACTCCCATAGCCGCTGTATTAGAAACACCCTCAACGCAGCGTTAACTAGATTTTTGTAATTTGATGCAAAGGTAATATAATACTAAGGATAGTGTTATAAATGTACCTACGTTTTTAAAAAAAAATGAAAATATAAAAAACTTTGCAGGATTTACGATATTGATGACCGTTAAAACGCGTCATCAGTCTGTGAAAAGGGTCTATTGTATTTTTTTCTTCTTCTCACAATTCTGACTTTATATCACGCAATTGCGAATTTATATCTCAGAATTGTGACTTTATAACTCGCAATTGTGAGGGGGAAAAAATGTCAGAATTGTGAGATATAAACTCGCAATTACGAGATTAAAAAGTCATAATTCTGAGATAAAAAGTCGCAATTACTGTTTTTATTTTTTTTTTATTTAGTGGCAGAAATGGGCTTCCATATTAACCAACGGCATGACCGCCGAGTAGTATACAGGCAGAGTGGTTGTGAAAACTGTTTTTTTGCATTTGTTTTGTGCCTGTGTTGGCAAAAAATGACATGCATGACCACTGAGTTAGTATTACTTTACATTTGATACAATGTCACAATGATTTTGATTTATATTAAAGACACACTCTTGTGACCTGTGAAAGTTTAGGTGTTATGAACAATCGTAGTGTATTATACATTGCTGTATCTTTTATTCCAGGACTGGGTGGATGAGGGCTACTTCAAGGATGGAGTGTACTGTAGAAGGATTGGCCAAGAAGGTGCCCCGTTCTACAACTCGAAGAGAATAGACTTTGAACTCTACACATGATCTGTCTATGAGTCATATTACTGATTTTATTTGATTTCTTCTGACAGGGCTTCCCTGAATAATTGTTTACTCTTCAATAATTGTTTTTGTCTTATGTATACACTAGTATGTGCGCCTGTGTTTGATACATGATGTGTTTTAAAATAAAGACTTTTTTTCTGGCTGGATCCAACCTAATGTTCTGGTTAATATTATAGCTATTCTGACTAATGCACTTTTTTTGGAGTTTCCCTTTTTGCTATTTTACAAAGCGCCGCTGTTTGCAACACGAGGTTCATTATACAAACCGCGGGACTCCACATAAACCAATGAAAGCGTTTTAAGTTTACATCGGGACAAAGACGGCTGCTTATGGCATCGCTATTGGTTGCATTTCTCCCTCCTGAAACCTAATTGGCCAGTACGTTGACGCTACACATTTTCAATTTGTCGCAATTTCAGAATCTACCCGAGAGGCGGGACATGGTTTACTATGCAAGGTTCTGATTGGTTCTTCGACTGACCGAGAACACACTCGCACCGAATGATAGGTCTGAACCGTCAGCGCAACGGTGAAACTCGGGCGCCGTCCGGCATGGAAATGTCACACAAACATCGGTGTTTTAGAAACAACGCCTAAAGGAGATGTTTTCACAGCTTCACAGCACGTTTTCCCTCAAACGATTTTAGGTTAGTGTGCAGTTTATTTACATAATTTACACCTGTGTCTGAAGTACGAGATGGTTAAATACTATTTTAATGCAGTGTATTTGACTGGTTTGTGCGTAGATAGCAGCATAGCTCTGTTAGCCGCAATATACGTCGACGACGTGCACAAAACCAGTGTCTGGAAACTAATATTTCTAATAAAGCCGCTGCTGAGCAACACAACTCATGACCGTAACCTCCGAAGAATTAACATAGTTTAATCTTTTGTGTTTTGAGAATTTATGTGGGAATCTGTTTGACTGTTATGGTGTATTATTCTGCTAAAGTGAATGTCTGCGATATGAAACTGCTGTTGTTTCATCTTTTTTCGGTACAGTAGTGCTGAATGTCGAGTCGTTTAGCCGTACAGCTAACTATAACACATTATAATGATGAGAAAATGTATAATATTTGTCTAAAAATATTACTAAATGCATACTAAGTTTGGTATCCAAACAAAATATTAGGATATTTTTTTTACCGATCGCAGCGGATACTCTTATTAAGCTACACGGTATGATGTGTATTTTGCAAGTTAATTATGTATTTTTTTATGATGATGTCGCGCAAGAATTAGTAAATACCTGACAACAGAAATGTGTTTAATTAAATTCAGACAATGTCATATTCTTATCGTACACATCTGTGTGTGATAAATATAATGATAACTGAGGAGTTTCTGCCTGTATCTTTGTTATATTTTTCTTGTGGTGTTGCTACGCGCTTGTTGTGTTTGTTTGGTTTGAGTTGATCTATTGCTCATTACTGTGATGACAAGGTCACATTTCTCATTTTCAACTAGCTGAAAGTTTAAGTTTTTCATGTTTTATTTGCGTTGGCGTTTTAATTAGGCTAACCATAATAACCCTGGTTATTATAATTATGATAAAAGTTTTTAAAAGTTTTGTTCTTCGTGTAACTTGTTCTTTTGTTTTTATTTTAAGCTTTACTGTCTAAAATTAAAGAGAAATGTGTACACCACAGTGTTGACTTAAAGGGTTAGTTCACCCAAAAATGGAATTTCTGTCATTAATTACTCACCCCCATGTTGTTCCACACCCATAAAACCTTCCTTCATCTTAAGATATTTTTGATGAAATCCGAGAGGTATCTGTCCCTTCCATAGACAGCACTTTAATGACCACTTTCCAGGCCCAGAAAAGTAGTAAAGAGATCGTTAAAATAGTCCATGTGACTGCAGTGGTTCAACCTTAATGTTATGAAGCGACGAGAATACTTTTTGTGCGCAAAAACAAAGCAGAAATAAGGACTTTATTGAACAATTTCTTCTCTTCCCCCTGTCAGTCTCCTACACTGTTCACGTTGTAGTCACAGTGCAGGCTTCCAGGTTCTTCGTCAGAACGCCGGCTCAGTATCTCAGTTTTGTCATCATACTCACCTTCATAATTGCATGACTTTCATAAATGAAGATATTTTGAGAAATGTTTTTTTTCCCCATCCTACTAGGGACTGCAGTTGAAGTGACAATTACTGAATAAAATGCATTATAAAATGGTTAGTTCCTGTCCTTGATTCTGATTGGTCAATAGCTGTGTTTTATTCACGATAAAACACGGCTCTGACCGCTTCACCCAACTGTTCTGTGTATCACTACACAACACCCTTAGCAGTGTAAACTGTGTGTTCTCAATTGATATAAATGTGCTGTATTATGTAGAAGAGTATTGTGAGAAAGAGATCAAGTAAGCGAATTTATTACCTGCATTCAGATTTAGCATTTTCCTTCAGGTCAGTCCTGTGTTCATAATAAAAAATCTGTTTAAATGTCTGATGTATTATCCTGTCCTTTTAATAGTTAAGGGGTTTTCCCATGACTGACAGCGCTAGTCAAAGCATTTGTCAGTTGCATCTTGTCCCGTGTTCACAACAATTCGGTCTTTGCAGTGTAAAAGTCTTCGTTACTGACTGACACACTCATAAAGACAGTCTTTGCCACCATTTAATGGTGTAATAATGTAACTTCTGTTGCTGGTCACGGTCAGGGACTGTTTTTTCTGGCGGAAGGAAGGCTTTTAGTGAAAGTTTACTTCATGAAAGTTGCATTGATACATATTTTTGGCTTTAATATTTGTATTATGTGGTAACCGTTTTATAAAAGCAATAAGGTACTCGAGGCTAGTGCTGTATCGTGAATAAGTCACGGCTGAAGGGCATTGCAGCCAGGCACTCTGCTTCACGTTGTGCCTAACAACGCCCTTCAGCCGTGACTTATTCATGATACAGCACAGCCTCTCGTGCATTATTGCTTACTTAAAGTCACCATGAAATTAAAATGGACAGTTCTTATTTATGGAATATTGCAGTTTTTATTATAAATGATTTAGCTGTGCACGACATCTCTTTTCTGATGACGTACCAATCAATTCCTGATGGACAAATCAAGTCTTGCCCAACATTTTTTCTTGTTTGAGAAGCTGTTGCAGTAATACCTCACAATAGTGAGGAAAAAGCTATCGCAACTTCCATTTCATGCTGACTTTAAAAGGTTTTATAATTTTTAAACTAGGTTTGTTCATCATTTTTCTATCTTTTTTTTTAATCCTTAATGAATTCTAATGACCATAAATTGTGTTTATTTAGTAAATGAGTGCTTTATAATAACTTTGTAAATGCATCAGTGTAAACTAAAATAGGAGTGAAACTGGCTAACCAACCAGTGACCTGCTTGTTCCACAGTTGTGATGATTTGGGAATAAGGCTGGCAAACAGAAAAAGTGGACTGCCCCACGAGACCAGGAAAGAGACTCAAAGATGAGGCTCAGTCATCACAACCTCAACACTTGAGCTCATCCCCATGCGAGAGACAAACAGCATGGTAATGTCATGTTGTTTTTGTCATCCCTCAGAACTTTCACATTTCTCCTTTTTCATTGCAACGTAATTAGCTGACAACTTCTTCCAGACATAAGTCACAACTTAATGAATTCACACAAGCTGATACAAGTTATAGAGATGTAGTCAAGAATAGGTTGCTCACAGAATACAGTTTACAAAACCTTCCAAAGCATTACTCATCATACTCATGAGGTGTTAATGTTGTAAGAGTCACTAAGGTGTCAGGGAGGGAAAACAGACACAGTGGAACAGACAGTGGCACACCTTTGTGAGCCATTCAGAGAAAAAACAAAACAAAAGAGAATAAAAGTGTAGATAGTGAGGAGTGAAGCCAAAAGGGTCATTGTTTAGGTTTTGCACAAGTCATTTAGTTCTGCCACTAGTCAACGCACTGGTTCTGTGAATCACATGACTTCAGTTGCGCTTGTTGTATATATGGCTATCTGCATGTCATTTGTTGTCTATGTCTAATAACCTGTAACAACTAAATTTATTTGGAATTACCCAGATATGAGCAATGTAAGTTTAGTAATCTTCACAGTTAGTTTATTGTCAGATGTTATTGGCTTTTGTTTTTGTTCATATTGAGTGCAACAGTTAGATGATGGAGGTAAAACTCGCATTCGTTTTTTCCATGGAGAAATGAATTTTTTGCAGTAATGTATAAACCCTTCAATACTGATCAACCATGAGCGCAGAGGTGTATGCTTCTGTTACCTTTTTTCAACTTTATTTAAAGAAAAAGTCTTCTTTGTGTTAACCTACTTGTCTTTATTTATTTTTTCTTGTTTTCAGACAAGCTCTGGAGTTAAAGCTGAGATGGAGGAGCAATATTCAGAGTGAGTGGTATTAGGTCAGATGGACAATAAGGATCTGTAACCCTTAGCCATCAAACATGTTTTAAATATATCTTTTGTCTCTTTATTTTAGAGGTGAAAGCCACAAATCGGTGTCACCTTGTCTGACCTCACAGTTAGGAGATGGCAGCACCACAAAGGAGCAAAGCCATGACTGGAAGCCAGTGCAGAAGGAGTCCCCAGAGAGCCCTTCAGCAATAAAACGATGGGAGATCGGTCCGCTTCTACAGTCATTCAAATCCAAGATGGCTAGCTTCACTGAGATCGTCATGAGCCCTGTTCGGCTTTTTAAGCCCAGTGACTCTCTGTCCTCAATCGCACTTCCTGAACAGCATGAACCATTGATAATGCAGTCAAATGTTGAAAATTCAACCCGGACTGAGGAGGGCGTGACTGGTGATGATAAATGTAGAAATGGATTGTTTCCAAAAAGGCCTTCTTCAGAAAAGGCACAGTGTAACACTGCTCCAAAACGCCACAGAGTTGCACAGAGACTGAATTTTTGTACAGTTTCAACAAGTAACAACCACAAGCCAGTATTGGATCATATTCAAATGCACAACGAGGTTGCACCAAATGAAGAAAATCAGATAGACTGTCCTTCAAGCCAGTCACAAACCGTCCTTCAGGATGTGACTCATGTTGCCAGTCCTTTCCTCAGGACTAGAGCAAATCTGTCCACAGACAAACCTTTGAATTCTGCAAGTGCCATGCATATGTCTAGTGAAGCCAATGCTCAGACAAATGCGGTTGTTGTTCTGCGTCAGCTGTCAGGTGAGAGACAGACCCGTAGAAATGACACAGCCTGTGGATATTGTCCTAAGTCCTGCTCTTTAGAAGAGGGATCAAACCTAATGAAACCAGAGCCAAACAGCAGCACAAACAATACTTGCTTAAACAAGCCTAATCCTGGAGCCTCCTCTTTTAGCACTTCCTCTAATTTTGATTTGATAGATAAAGACACAAGCACAGGTGGTTCGTCTGGCAGTGAAGAATCCTATTCACGGGTGTCCACCAGGAAGAGCCCTAGAAAGAAACCGTCATGGACGGCTGAGCCCACCTCCACTGAATTGGCTGCTTTTGTGACAGGATCAAAGCCTTTGGGTGTGGAGATGAAGGAATCACAGTCTAAAAAAGTTATGGAGTGGACACACCACTCGACTGAAATATCAGACCCTCCAAAAAGTTCTACTGTCGGGGAAGTGAGAGCAAAGAGAAGCAGAGAAACTCCTCGGATAAAGAAAGACTTGCAGGCAAGGAGGAAATGTGACATGCAAAACGCTAAGGGAAGACCTGCAAGGAATAAAAAGTTAAAAGACAATGGCATCACTCGGGAAATAAACCAGGAGGATGAAACATTTATTCAGGTTAGGAAAACGAGGAAAGGGGTTTCTATGATGCACCCACTCCAAGACTCAGATGTGCCCGTCTGTAGTAGTAATACTGCAGATGTTGAGATGAGAAATTCTGTAGAGACCTCAGAAGAAAAGGGACAGGACAAGACGATGAGAAGTCGGTTGAGAAAAAATGTAAAATGTCGGACGTTACTGACCCCCAGCAATGAAGTTGATGCCACTGATGCTACACCCTCTCAAAACTGCACACAAAATGTTTCAATTAACAAGAGTGTGCACGGCAACGATATAAATATCATGAATGGTCCATCAGAATCTCGAGGATTTCAGCAGCCACAAGAGCCTGAGGCTCGAAAAACAAGACGGCATCTCAAAGGTTCAGGTGATGCTTTGCAGAAGAGAAACCTTCGTCCACCCAAGCATAAGTTTGAGGACTACAGCGTGACTTCAGTGGTTGATCCAGCAGGACCAAGTAAACCTTCAAAAATAACACTACTGCACCACCAACAGTCTGTTACTGTGGCTGAGGAGCAGGTAACATCTCTTCCTGGACTTGAATTAAGAGAAGAAATGAAGGAACTTTTGTCACCTGATTCAACAGCTCCAGTGCATTTAGAAAGAAAACTAAGCAGACCCCTAAAGAATGTAAACCGACCAAGAAGAAAAGATGTTTCCATTGCAAAAAGAAAAGGAACTATTGGAGGCGAGGATGAAGCAGAGAGCCAAGAAAAGGCATCAGAAGCCGTTCCAGTAGTGTCGTTGTCAGGTAGCGGTTCCAACCGCCTCCTGCGCAGCTACTCCTGCCCTGAAATCCCGTCCCTAGTATCCAGTGACTGTCATTTACCCCGGTCCCACACGCATGACAACAGCACTACCTCACCCAGCAGAAAGAGCTCACCCACTCAACTTCCCATCCACCATCACTCTCCGTCCAAGCGCACTCGCCGGCACACCGTCTGCAGTGTGGAGATCGAGCGAGAAATTGCCCCTTTGTGTCTCCGTAAAGAGGTGTACCCTGCTAGTCGGGGTAGCCCTTTGTCCCCCTCTTCCCCTTACTCTCCCTCCACTTCTCTCACAGCCTTAGCCTCATGTTTTTTGTCCAGTCCTTTAGCGTTCTTGTCTAAAAGCTCAAGCCAAGGGCGTAGTCATGCTAACGATGCCAGCGCTGGCAGCATTTCAGCTGCCTCCAGTTTTGTTGCATCATCATCATCATCATCATCATCGTCCTCCTTCAGTTCCCCTTTTACTTCCACCCTCACGTCCTGTCACGCTTTATCCGGCCTCTCCTCTGTTGTCACTCCCAGCCCTGAGACACCTTCTGCCTCTGTGTCATCACTCTGCAGGTAATTTATCAGATTCCCATCCACCCTATCCGAGTATACTCGCTTTTTTACCCACTATTAAGTATGTATTATGTATGTACATTATTATAATGTAGCATGTTGATGATAAGGGGTGCTCTGATCGATCGGAAACCAAATCGCTCTCAGCCGATAATTGCTTATGACTTGGGGCCAGATTTACTAACAGCTTGTGCCAACACAGACCCTCTTTTGGCATTAAAAAACTACTGTCAGGATTTTCTAAAGACATGCAGTAAAAAATTAGCACTGAAAAGGCATGGGCAGTTATTTTTGCTGCTGACCTTATTGCATATGCATTTGAAAGAGGTTCCATTTCAGACGCAAAATTTATGGGAGGAGAATATTTAAATGAGTCATACAAAGTGATTTGCTAAGGTTTGTGCTAGTCAATTTACTGGTATTTGCACCATTATTTACCGCATGTCTTAAACCAGATGCTAATTTGCGCTGCTCTTGGTAGATTGTGTTAGTCATTATGGAAATGATCTGCATCTGTGTTCTTTAATTTGTGTGTCGTCTGTAGATCACGCGCAGAACTTTCCACTCCTATCAGTGTGGGAAAAATAATTATAATGCTGATTACATGGTGAGGTACAATTCAAACATCTTATTAAATACATGTAATAACTTTTGACCAATCGACATTAACAATAGCAGCTATTCAATCTGAATACATACGCTGATCTCCCTCCACTCTCTTCTAAACTCTTCCATCATAACAGTGCGTTGACCTCAATAAACCTCTGGGCCAGTGTTGCCAAGATTTCACTCGAAAAGTACACCATACACAATAAAATAAGCAGACATGGCAACAATGTACCAGAGAAACAAATTCAAAAGAAACTTGTAATATCAACACCCAACAAATGAAAAATTAATTATAAATACAAAAACTCATTACATATTTAGATATTAGAATAAATTGGTGGATAAAATAAAACAAATAAAATGACAATAAATATTAATAATTAACAAACCCCTGGGTTATAATTGACATCAGTCTGACACATTGTAGGCTCTTTCCTCATAAGCCTATCTGTCTTAATATGGATAATTTTTGTGTAAGCCTCCCTTTTTAATATTTACACTACCATTTGAAAGTTAGGAATCTAAGTTTTCCAAAGAAGTTTCATGTTTTTTAAAGAAATCTCTTATGCTCGCCAAGGCTGTGTTTATTTGATCAAAAAGACAGTAAAAATGGTAATATTTTAATAGCAATACAATTTAAAATAACAGTTTTCTGTTAATAAATTTTAAAATGTAACTTATTCCTGTTCTAAGCTGAATTTTCAGCATCATTACTCCAGTCTTCAGTGTCACATGATCCTTCAGAAATCATTCTGATATGATGATTTGCTGCTTAAGAAACATTTATTATTGCGTTATAAGCAGTTGTGCTGCTTAATATTTTTGTAAAAACAGTGATACATTTTTTTTCAGAATTCTTTGATTAATACAAAGTTTAAAAAGTACGAAAAGTTTGGTCCAGCGCTGCATTCTTGCTAGATGTTGTAATGTATTAATGAAAAAAAAATCCTGAGCATCCCTATAAATAATGCTTCATGATGGAAAGAATGCTTCAAATAGACTCCCTGATCGATGATTGGTATCGGCTGATACTGCTTCCAGTGATTGGCCCCAAAAATCCTGATCGGAGCACCGTTATTGATGATCTGAGACATTTTCCCCATAAGAAGCAAGACCTTTAAAAAGATGCAAGTCAGTTGTTAAAATCCAACTTTTCTTCCCTCAAGTGCATTCTCTCAGAGTTCTTTGGAGGGAGACCATGGGGTGCTTCAGATGGAGTGTGAGGAGGCAATAGATGAAGAAGAGAGATCAAACTTTGACCTTAAACTCTCTGCAGCCATCTCAGAGGAGAAAGCATTATCAGACTCTGAAATCAAGGTGTGAGTTTTCTCTTAACTTTGGTTTTTGGTTTAAAATGTATCATTTTTCTTAATCCTTTTTGCATCTTCGCTTTCTGTGTGAACAGACAGACATAAAGGAGGGTCAGCGAGGAAAGGTGTCCTCTATTCGTATCCGTAAGAAGATTCCAAAGCCTCAGAATAATCTCACCCCTATGGGCCTTCCTAAGGTCATCAGGTGTGTAGGCATAGAGAAGGTTATGGACTTGGTCATATTTATCTTTTCTCCTTCTTCCTATCTCAAGCTAATGTATGTTTAAATTTACCTCATCACAGCAAAGATGCATTTCTTGTTTTGTGTTTTACAGAATAAAGAAAAAGGATTTCAGCTTGGAGGAAATCTATACAAACAAAAACTTCAGCAAACCTCCTGATGGGTGAGACATTTTTTTCAAATATGTTTTATTTTCTGGGTAGTTGATTTTGATAACCCATTTATCAACTTAATTGATTCTGGAAGTTTTCTGGCCAGGCACCACATCTGAAATCAGACCATCCAAATACCACCTGTATTTATTTATCAACATCGCACAGATCTCTTTGAGTGCAAGCTTAAGAACATTAACACTAGGACAGCATTCAATTACAGTGTATAGAGCAAATTATCAAGTCCATTTCAAACACATGAAAATTAAAGGGTTAATTCACCCAAAAATGAAAATTCTGTCATTAATTACTCACCCTCATGTCGTTCTAAGACCTTCGTTCATCTTCAGAACAAAAATTAAGATATTTTTTGATAAAATCTGATGGCTCAGTGAGGCCTGCATTGACAGCAAGATCATTACCACTTTCAATGCCCAGAAAGCTACTAAAGACATATTTAAAACGGTTCATGTGACTACAGTGGTTCAACCTTAATATTATAAAGCGACGAGAATACTTTTTGTGCACCAAAAAAGCAAAATAATGACTTTATTCAACAATATCTAGTGAAGGGCGATTTCAAAACACTGCTTCATGAAGCTTTACGAATCTTTTGTTTCAAATCAAGATGTTCGGAGCACCAAAGTAACGTAATTTCAGTAAACGAGGCTTTATGTGATAAGTGTTTCGAAATTTCAATGGTTCACCACTGGGGGGCATGACTTTGGTAGTTTGATACACGCTCTGAAACACTGATTCAAAACAAAAGATTAATAAAGCTTTGAAGCTTCATGAAGCAGTGTTTTGAAATCGCCCATCACTAGATATTGTTGAATAAAGTCGTTATTTAGTTTTTTTGGCGTAGAAAAAGTATTCTTGTTGCTTCATAACATTAAGGTTGAACCACTGTACTCACATGAACTGTTTTAAATATGTCTTTAGTAGCTTTCTGGGCATTAAAAGTGTTAATTGTCTTGCTGGCAAAAGAGGCCTCACTGAGCCATCGGATTTTATGAAAAATATCTTAATTTGTGTTACGAAGATGAACCGACGGGTATGAAATGACATGAGGGTGAGTAATTAATGACAGAATTTTCATTTTTGGGTGAACTAACCCTTTAAATATGTTTTGAAATAATTTTTATGTAAAAACGCCCCTCAGACTGGTTGCATTTATGATTTTTATTAACATTTATTTATCTGTCACTCTTTTAACTTTCAGGATTTTTAGTCCTCGCATACATGTGGGCAGACAGAATAGCCAGTTTTAGTAGGCCTTTAGTGCAACTTTAAAGAGTTTTTACTGCCAAAGAAAGAGCATGGGCTAGTGCAGGTTTTCCCAAACTGGAGTTCATGAACCCCTGGGGGTTCTTGGGGGAACTGCAAGGGATTTGTGAGTTGATGAAAAGCTATTTTAAAAAAGCTATTAAATCATAAACAAACAAACAAAAAAAACTTTTCCCCTTGTATTTTATTTATTTACCTGCATGTCAAGTGAACCTTAATAACATCAGATAACCAAGAACATGTGAATGTGTTGTTAAATTATTAAATAAAAATCTCATGGGTACTTCAAGTAAATATTTTCAATTAAAGGGGTTCAGCTGACGTAAAGGTTTGGGAATCCCTGGTCGAATGCATTTTTTTTTTTATTTTAATTTTTTTTTTATTTATACTATTCTATAGTTATATTTCATTAAATATTTGTATATAGCATATTAGGACTTGAATTTACCATGAGAGCATGCAGTTACATTTTGAGATTTTCGTGAGGTGTTTTTATTGTTTCCCTTTTAACATCTGGTCAATGAAGCTACTATTGCAAACTTTTTCAGACGTTTGGAAACCATATTTGAGGTGCCTCTTAACCGGCGAGATGGCTCTCAGTCTGTCGTGGGCCAAAAAAAGGTGAAGCGCTTTGTCGAATTCCCTGAACTGGGTGTTCCCAGGAAGCCCAAGAAACCTCTGGTGGGTGTAGTGGCAGGGGGTGGAGCCCAGAGGAAGGCAGGAGGAAACTCTGGGATCTGTAGAACCAGAAGAGGTGTCGGGGTCTCTTCTAAAGTGGAGGACGGCCTCACTTTGCAGGAACTGGAGTCACTTCTTTGCTCCAAGCTTGAGGAGCTAGACACCTGGATGGCACTTCAGCAGGTAGCAGGCTGAAGCAGAGGTCTTGTTTGATCTGTACCAAACAATGGGCTTTGTGGGTATTATGTTGAAATTTACTGTAAATTCATCAAAGCAACAATAAATAGATTTGCAAAGCTGTAAAATCTGTTTTTGATTACTAGTGTACTGTAAAGATTTTACAAATACATCACATTCTTTATATATTTTGCAAGGCAATGGTTTTTATTTTGTAAATTGGTCTGATAAACAAGAAACACCCTTCAGAAGGGGTAACTGCCTGCCGTTTTGTCCTTTTGTAACTGTTCAAAGGAAGAGCACTTGTTTACATTAATCTGTGACATGTGTGTGTATATATATCTAATTCCTGCTCGCCACATCTCCATATCAAAAAGTGTTTTAAAGTAAGAGTTACTCATAAACCATTCCTTTCTCAGTATCTTACACATTTAAAACATTTAAACTTCAGTTGAATGCCTTATTTGATACACTCTCAATATGGCCTGTGTAGCACAAAGGCTTTTACAAAGTTGTAGCGGCAGCATTGAATACAGTGAGTTACCAGCGAGACAAAAGTTTGCATTGTTCAGTTTTAAATTATGCTTTTTGCTTCTCATAGAAGCATAAAGGATTTAAAGGTTTCAATGCAGTCTGTACTTTTACTCAGGTACTCTAAATGTAGTCCATTCACTTAATTAAGACTTTTGTTCCTCTTTGATGTAGTGACTTATAATACTGCTTATGGTGTTTGAACATGTTGAATGGTTTGTGTGTAAAATTGTTTGATATGTATAGATGTCTGGGTTCTGTATTTCTAACAGAATACAATTGAGCTGTGTTTTGTATATTAGTGTTTGGTCAAGTTGTTTGTATAGAAGTTCACAAAGAACAGGTGTATTTTGACTGTTAAACATTTTATTACAAATCCTGAAAGACATGCAATGTACAAAACATCAAAAGCACAACGTATTGAAAATACTTATTTACAAGAACTGAAAGTTAATAACGTAACGCATCTCAACTCCCTGCGAGTGTTTCAACGTTTCATTTCCAATTTTCATTAAGAGCCTAAATAAAAACACTTGCTGAAATGTAAAAGTAGTTTTTGTCTGGACAGTGTTGATGGATTTGTTTTGTGTGCATGGCTCCATCTGCTGCATGTGTAACAAATTCCTGAAAGCTGCTGTACCGTTTTTGAACTGCATTCAAAAATTGCATTGGTTTAATTGCTGTGATATAATTATTTCACTTATTAGTAGGATCCAATATGTTTTGTTAATACTAAAAGCATACAAATTTAAATTGTTTAGCAAAGGTTGAGCTGTTGAATCCTTTTTTTAAATACTAGGTAGCAAGTTTTGGACTTTTGATCCAGACTATTGGCAAGCACCATTCAAAACCCACAATGAATTTAAATAATGACCGTTAATGCTCCAATGTGAGCAATAAGACTCGTTTCTGCGCTCTTACAGTTCATTTAGCTGTAGAAAAGCTTCTGCAGTGTTAATTTATGAAGGTTACAATGTAGGACAGAAATGCAATCAGTAATGGAAAGATGAGAATTAAAACCACCCAGGCCACAATGGACCCAATTCCCCATTTACGAGCTTTGTCGGCGTATTTCTTAGCCATATCCCTTGTCTCCTGGCGATCATCAAGTCTTTTTCTTGTCTCTCGTGCCTTGAAAAAATGAGGAAAGAAGGTGTCAGATTCTTAGGTTGTATTAGCGTATGCATACGTTTCTTTCAACACTGACTACAGTTCTTAAGTTTCATACTCTTGTTTTCTTTGTTTATCTCCTCTTTGCCATCAGCATCTGTTATTGGCAACATATCTCAGCTGAATGTCTTTACAGAAACTTAATAATATATTGTCTCGAAATACTTAAGAAAGCCATATGAAGTGTTTATTTTCATTGACATCTTGTGTTTGTATACTCTCTAATCTTTCACTGAGACTACATGGTTGGGTTAATTATTAGTTAAATTTTACATAGGAGATTAGTGATACTTATTACAATAGTAGTGCTGTAATGCAATGGTACATTACTGACATTTCAATAATACTGTATTAATAAGCTATCGTTACCTTGACAGAGTACATAAGGGACATAATTCCAAAGCAGGAAAGGCCACATATGATACTCCATATGGCTAATTTCCGATGATCTGTGTCCTTACAGACTGCGAGACACTGCTCAGGCTGTTCAAGAGAAGTTTCAGAAACTTTCACTTCTTTTAGTTCGTGCGCACTCATCTCTGTTCAGAGTAACAAATAACAAAGTATAAATGTAGGGAAGCCAGCATGGAAGTAATGGCACATTACTGTATTTTGATGATTTTGTATTGTACTTTATACTGTAATATACACAGTGTAGTGCAGATAGCTAAGTTGCGAATAATGAGCCAAGCAGTGATTTTAAAACAAGATGAACAGGTTCTTGACACTGATTTTTTGCTTTCAGTTTTAATAGGGGGTAATGTAACATATATATCATATATATATATATATATATATATATATGATATATATGTCAGATACCCAGAGTGAGAGGAAGAATAAATGTATATTAGAAGAATTTAACAGGGATTTAACAACATCCTCTCAAAGCATTTAAGACAAAACAAGTTTATTATCTCTTATTGTCCTGAGGCTTGAAAAACAGGTATGGACAGAAACAATCATAGTTTGACAGAAACTGGCATCAGTATTGTAAGATAGTGATGACAGATCTCACTGCTAGTTTTGGCTATGAGCATAACAAACATTATTACTTGGCAATCACTGTTGTTTATGATTTTGACTGTATGAACAGCCATTTCTTTATCTAGTTTCTGAATGACAAAGGCATGGATTAAATAGCCATGAATGGACTGTCACGATGAATCTAAAATCTAAAATCTGCCTCCAGAAAGATAATAATCTTTAAAGGAAGCATCAAATGAAAATCAGGCCAGTTGAAACAGTTACTGAAACTAAAGCTCTCAGTACTTACAGACTCGCCCAGACTTGATCTTGAAGGAAGAAAGGTCTAAAATTCCTCAGGTCGACCAGAGATCCAAAGGTATTTATTAACCAACTTTGGTGTTTTTGCTTTGAAAAATATGTCTGTGACCAATGCTTTTCTAATCTTTCAGTTTATGTAGTTCTAGTTTCTAGTGTCCTGTGAAAAAACTGTCACATGTCGTTGTCACAACTTCCAGGCGACTTCCCATCCAAACTTCCTCTTAATGTCAGTTATGTGTGTGAAATATTTAGGACAGCTTCTTTAGTTCCAGTTAGGCCTTTGAGGAGATAGGCAGAGTGTGAGAGAAATGCTTTGAACCTGTAGTACAACAGAATAAAATCCACACCTCTTTTTTTCAATGTTCCCTCCCACCGTCTTATTCACTCCCACACAGCTTGAAATACCTCGTCCCTTCACATTCTTAAACTCTTACGTTTATCAGTCTGTTTACCACACCTTGTTTCTCTTGGTGAATCATGAGTAGTTCCCGCAGACTTTGTAACAGAGAAGCTTTGACTTGATGACAAACTGTTACTCATTCTCTCTCTCTCAACTTTTCTTTCTTTCTCTTTTTTTACACAGCCTCACAAGATTCAAGTTCTTGACATGTAAGCTGAGGTCCATGTGCTCCCAATTGTACATAAACGTTGGACAGCTGCATGATTTACAGCCTGCCATGTTTAATGATCATTTTCTGACAGATTATGTATTGTTTCCAAACTTCTTTTTGTAAAAACATCAGGCATGATGTTTTTAATAGACAGGATATGAGAGTTAGAAGTCTGCATATTTCAGGTACCACGCTCAAGGCCAGGCATCCAGGTCACTTGATACTTAAACTCATCCCATGTGTCTAAATATGATATAAGATACTCAACTCGTTTTTTTTCTCTCTCTAGAATCTAGATTTGCATCAGCCTTTCCACAACAATATTCAGTGGCCCCATGATTTTTCCAGCTGTTTGTGATTTACTTGATAAAGATTTTTGTACAAATATTTTTACCTGATAAAATATTTTAGAGCTCGGCATAACTAGAAACATGCACACTACTGTTCAAAAGTTTTAGATCGGTAAAATTTTTAAATATTTTTAAAAGAAGTCTCTTCTGCTCACCAAGGCTGCATATTTGATCCAAAATACAGAAAAAAACTGTGATATTGTGAAATATTTTTACAATTTAAAACTGTTTTCTATTTGAAAATATTTTAAAATGCAATGTATTTCTCTGATGGAAAAGTGTCACATGATCCTTCAGAAATCATTTTAATATGCTGATTTGCTGCTCAAGAAACACTTATTATTATTATTATTATCAAGAAACACTATTATTATTATCAATCAATGTTGAAAACAATTGTGTTCTTTTGAACTTTCTATTCATCAAAGAATCCTGAAAAAAATGTACAAAACTGTTTTCAACATTGATAAGAAATGTTTCTTGAGCATCAAATCATCATATTTGATTTATAACATAATGATTTCTGAAAGATCATGTGACACTGAAGACTGGAGTAATGATGCTGAAAATACAGCTTTTCCATCACAGAAATACATTGCATTTTAAAATATTTTCAAATAGAAAAGTTATTTTAAACTGTAAAAATATTTCACAATGTTACTGTTTTTGCTGTATTTCGGATCAAATAAATTCAGCCTTGGTGAGCAGAAGAGACTTCTTATAAACATGAAAAAATCTTACTGATCTAAAATACTTTTTAACGAGAGTTTATATTCAAAAAGATTTTATTAATTTACATGACAAGTCTAGAGAAATAACACTTGTAGGCCTACAATCAGAGCACCTCACATATCCCGGGTTTTTAAGACAGTGGTAATCCTGGTTGAGGGGTGAATTAAAAAAAATCAAATAATTTTTAGTTGTTTTAGCATATTTAAATACATGTTTTGTCTTATTTTAGAAGTTTACTGATACTCGCATGGGCCCCGCCCCACTGGTTTGAGTGGACCACTGCTTTAAAAGATAGTTTTGAACTGTAATAATGTTATAAATAGTAAAATTGTGTTTGCGCTGTGGAGATCTTGTGGCAAAACCATATAACCCACTGCACATGACATTAGCAGCTTGATTGCCACTTAATTTAAAATATCCAAAACTGATTCTCTGATGCTTTAATATTTTTCAGTGTAATTCTGTGTCAGTGATGGCCTGACCTGTTGTTTTGTAATTGTCTCTATCAGACACTCAAACACACATGCACACGCTAACACTGGCTCTGTTCTGGTGTGCTTGTGAAGGTCGACTCTTCTGGGTTGAGCTGACACAGTAACAAAGAGACAGACAATGAGCTCAGGAGACGCCAGACAGCTTAAAAACAAACACTGATCATTTTTTTCCTTCTTTTTTCTCTTTAAGTTAATTAAAAGAAAGAGAGGAAGAAAAAAATGCTATCTACAGCTGCACGAATTTATACAGAACAGTACATTCATTTACAAAAAAAATTAAGAAAAATATAACATTTAGAAATAAATATATTGTGTATGACATAACCACAAAAATGAGAAAATGAACTGAACGCAGTCATTAGCAGAGAATCTTCTCACTCTGTTTGTATGGTCTTTCTTACGCATACGTAAGATTCCACGAGCCAATCACAAGCCGCGACATGCTCGTGACGTGGCGATACAATCTAAACACGGAAGAGTGATACTTGGGTGAGGTGGGCGATCCTAATAAATCTCAACTGAAAGTCCTTTATGTTATTGTAATTTTAGTCTTTAGCATGTTAAACTGCTCAGCGTGGCAGCATATAGAAAGCACCATTGTATTCAACCCTATAACTTGTTAAATTATGTGCATGAGCTGCAATGTGTGAGACTGCGGTTACAGTTGAGTCTGAAAATTCAAAGTAAAAGACTTTTGTTTGTTATTTCATTTAGTAGCTCGGTTGTTTCTTAATAGACAAGTGCTGACTTATGTGCAGATGGCAGAGATGGAGGAGTGTGAAGGGGTTATTGCGACAGAGCGTTATGGCTCACAGGAGTCTTGGAAATACCTGTTGAAGGACAGGAGGATGAAGAGACAGAAGGATGCGATGGACGGCAGCCTGGCGGGAAATTCAGTCTCTGGCGTGTTTAAAGTGCGTGACTCATTCAGAAAAGCATGAATGAAGTCTTCCAAAACCCATAAATAAACCCTCTGAGACGCCACTAACTGATCTCTCCTCTCCCAGAGTGTTTTCCTGCCACAGGGATATCCTGAGAGTGTCAGCGAGGATTACTTACAGTATCAGCTCTGGGACACTGTGCAGGTACATGTCCCATAGATCTGACACTCATGTCTTTTTTTTTTTTTTTTTTTTTCATAAGCCAAACATCTAATCATACAAACATGCTGTTCAGTATCAACCCTTAACATTGCCAGGTGCATATAAAAATACATCAGAAAATGTATTTTGTGCACATTTGGACAATATAACAATAATTCTTTAAAATATTGCTTTTATTTTCAAATTTACAGCTTTAGTTTCCATTTAAAATAACATGTAAAAGATAGCAACATTTACTTTTATGTAGCTCTCTTCTCATGGCATGCTACTCTGATGATGCCAGAGTGATCAAGCTACTTGACACACGTTTATATAAAATATTTAAATTCACACACTAGCATCATAGCACCACCTTTTGTTTTCCAAGGCATTTTCCAGCTCTCTGTCTGGCACACTCGCTACTCAAGCTTCACTGAGGGGTGTTGGTGTTGGAAATCAAGAAGCAACAGTTGCAGCAGCTACAATAACATGGCTGCTTAGGGGTATGTGCATAATGAATTACTGATGTTTATTTCTCGAAATCATATTTTTTCTAACCATTTTCTCTCTCATTGTTCAGATGGAACAGGGATGCTGGGAAGAATACTTTTTGCCTGGCTCAAAGGGTAATATTTCTCCAGGCATTTCAGATTGTGAATATGTTTTGTTTTATGCTGTTTTATTAACAAAGTTCGGGAGGAGCACATTCAAATGACCCAACTAATCATCACGTCATTCCAGCCAGCAATCAGAAATCAACATGTCTACCCAATCAGCATGAGTGGAGACCTATATATATATATATAAATATATACAGTGCCCTCCACTAATATTGGCACCCTTAGTAAATATGAGCAAAGGTGGCTGTGAAAATAAATCTGCATTGTTTATCCTTTTGATCTTTCATTCAAAAAATTCACAAAATTCTAACCTTTCATCGAAGTAAAACAATTGAAAGTGGGGGGAAACTCACATTATGAAATAAATGTTTTTCTCCAATACATGTTGAGTGGCCAAAGACCCTAAAAATAAATTACCAAACAGCACCTACATCACCAAAAGTTGTTTAGGAGGGTTTCAAGAAAAATCCTCCTCGCTCAATTAAAAACAAACTCCAGTATATTTAGTTGTCAGACACGACTGGAACTTCAAAAGGGACCGGCTTCTATGGTCAGATGAAACTAAAAAAGAGTGCTTTGCAGCAAACCCACCAGATGGGTTTGGTGCAAACATGGATAAAAAGTACCCCATACCCACGGTTAAATATGCTGATGGATCTTTAATGCTGTGGGCCTATTTTTCTGCTGGAGGTCCTGGACATCTTGTTCAGATACATGGTATCATAAATTTTATCAAATACTAACAGATATAAATGAAAACGTGACCGCTTCTGCTAGAAATCTTATAATGGGCCGTGGTTGGATCTTCCACCTTTTCTCATATTTACCAATGGTGCCAATATTAATGGAGGGCACTGTATAAACGCAGTTGACTCACCTATGTTTCTCGACAGTTTTCAGCATCCCTCCTTCACCCCGTTTCCTCACACTCGCCTGGTTACTTTCCTAACCAGAAATACTGGGGGAATACTCTGGGTTCGGGCCAAAATACCGAGCTCGGAGCCCTCTCCTCGGGCAGCACGCCAAATACGCATACTTTTTTACTCTATCTGATTATTTGGAAGTGTGAAATCGTGAAATAGTATTTAATTGTCACCCTGTGTTTCAGGAACAAGTTAGATTCTGAAGCCAAAAAATGGAGGTACAATATACTAAGGACTTTTTAAAGTTTTAGTTTGAATAAACATTTTATTGTAATACTTTTCTTAAGCATTTAAAATAAATATTTGTCTTTTCAGGCTCTTCGCTGACATTCTTAATGATGTGGCAATGTTCATGGAGATTGCAGCCCCTCACTTCCCTCCTTTTTTTATTCTAATCGTCTGCATTGCTGGAATATTTAAGGTAAAATATTAACATCTTCCTCTAAACATCAACATGACTGTGCCTAAATCATCATCTGTTTGATAGTGATTATCTAAGGTTATTCTTCTATTTCCGTCATTCCAGTCTATTGTAGGAGTTGCTGGTGGAGCAACAAGAGCTGCATTAACTGTCCATCAAGCTCGCAGAAACAACATGGCTGACATCTCCGCCAAAGATGGGAGCCAGGTTATTGTTCACCTTCTCTCATAGGCTAAATAATTATTTGCTCATTTCTCTCTGGAGCATAATCCTGGAGCATTTCTCTCTTTCCCAGCATAATTCCCTCTTAGTGTGGGAAAGTGATGTCATTATGTGTGTTAGTGGTGTCATGTATCAGTGTGTTATTTCTTTGCCTTTCTTTCCTGACAAGGAAACACTGGTGAACCTGGCAGGACTGCTGGTCAGCCTGGCGCTCATCCCACTTGTAACAGATAACCCATTGTTAGTCACACCCTCATATGTAAGCCAAGCTCTAAATTAAGTGTGTGCCAGATACCTGATTTGTGTTCTTTCACACAGGTTGACATTCACCCTGTTCTTCCTGTTCACTCTTCTCCACCTGTTTGCCAATTACAAAGCTGTTCGTTCTGTTGTTATGGAAACCCTTAATGAGGCTCGCTTGTCCATAGTCCTCCATCGGTACCTGCAGACTGGTCAACTGCTCAGTCCATTGGAGGCCAATCAGAAGGAGCCTGTGTTCTTGTGTATGGCCTTAAACCCTAATCACCTTTTCTTGTTCATTGTTCATTTAAGGATTAATATGATTAGGGTCAATTGTTACACATCTAATCAACTATATGTTCTTCCTCTTTTGCAGCACTTGGAAGGACAGTTCCAATCAAGTTGGGTGTGAGGCTTGGAGACATTGTTCAAGAGTCTGTTCATCTGCTTTTAAACCCAGTTTTATATTCATTGACTGAATTTTATATATATATATATATAGTGCCCTCCATAAGTATTGGGACAGTAAAGACAAAATTGCTCTCTTAGCTGTGGTGTCAAGACATCTACAGCACTTTTAGAGTTTCATCTCTCTGCCTATTGTGAGCATAAGTATTGTGACGGTTTAACTTAAAGCAAATATAAAAGTGCAAAAACTAATATTTAGTCGTAAATGCCTTGCAAGCAATTACAGGAGAGAGTCTGTGACCCATAGACATCACCAGACTCTTGGTTTCACACTTTGAAATGCTTTTCCAAGCCTTTAATGCAGCCATTTTCAACGGTTGCTTGTTTTGGGGAGTTTCTGCCTTTAATCTCCTTCAGCTGGTGAAATGCTTGTTCAATAGGATTTAAATCTGGAGATTGACTTGGCCAATCTAAGACCCAACATTTCTTTACCATGATAATCACCTTGATTGAGTTGGCAGTAGTAGTGTTTTGGGTCATTGTCCTGTTTCCATATGAAGCACTTCCCAGTGAGTCTGGTGGCGTTTTCTTAAACACTGGTAGGCAAGATTCTTTTGTACACTTCTGAATTCATTCTTCTGCTGCCATCAGTGAATAAGTCATTAATAAAGATGAGTGAGCCTGTTCCAGAGGCAGACATGCATGCCCATGACATGACACTACCTCCACCATGCTTTCCAGATGAGGTTGTATTCTTTGGATCATTTGCAGATTCTTTTTTTCTCCCACTTTGATAAAGGTTAATCTTTGTCTCATCTGTCCATAAAACTCTGTTCTAAAACTCCACTGGCTCATCTCTGTGTGTTTCAAATTCTAATTGGCTTTCCTATTTTTGGCAATGATCAAATGTTTGATCTTGCTGTGTAGCCTCTGTAATTCTGTTGTTGAAGTCTCCTGAGAACAGCAGATTGTGAGACCATCACACCAGCTTTCTGGAGGTTGCTGGTGATTTTACTGAGTTATTTTAGAGGTTTTTTCACAGCCCTTGTCATGTGTCTATCATCAACTGCTGTTGATCTTCTCAGCTGACCTGGCCGTTGTCAGTTGCTGAAGCTTGCATAGGTATCTTTCTTTTTCAGGACATTCCAAGTCAATCTCCAGATTTAAATCCTATTGAACAAGCATTTCACCAGCTGAAGGAGACTAAATGCAGAAACTCCCAAAACAAGCAACCGTTGAAAATGGCTGCATTAAAGGCCTGGAAAAACATTTCAAAGTGTGAAAGCAAGAGTCTGGTGATGTCTATGGGTCATAGACTCGCTCCTGTGATTGCTTGCAAGGGATTTACAATTAAATATTAGCTTTTACACATTTACATTAGCTTTAAGTTAAACCGTCCCAATACTTATGCTCACATTAGGCAGAGGGATGAAACTCTAAAAGTGCTGTTCTTCTTAGTTGGTAAAACATTTTGTGTTGAAACAGCCAATAATAAAATGTGATGTTCTGTACTTCTGCCTCATATTAATCTTTTAATCATATTTATAGATGTCTTGACACCACAGCTAACAGAGCAATTTTGTCTTTACTGTTCCAATACTTATGGAGGGCACTGTGTATATATACATATATTTAATTGTTGTGAAAACATTATTGGCTGTTAAAATGACGTCTTTATGACTTAAAGGCCAGGAGAACTGCAGCTGGCGTTGAAGAACAACAGCAAACCGTATCTCATTGGAATCAAAAATGGTACAAAAAACTCCCCAATTCTGCTGTACGAGCAGCGGCAGACATAATATGGTCTAAAATGACATTAGGCAATATATGCTTAACTATTACTCAAGTGAAGCAATGACAGATTTATGGGATTTTTTTTTTTCTTTGCCAGGTACTGTCTGTGTTTGTCTGGGAAGTGATGCTTCTGTGCATGATGAAATAATGGCAGCATGTCAGGCCTTGTGTCTCTGTAATGTGCTACACAATGATTCCTCTCTGGGTGGTGCACTCAGACAGCTCTCAAACATTAAGGGTGAGCACTGGGATAAAAGAAAGACCTTCTCTAAATAGTGCTTGCTGATTGAGAGATGGTAGCCTCTTTTCTATGATACTGGGTTTTATTTTCCAGACCCATGGGAGTTAGTATCACAGAGTCATAAGATGATTGATCAAATTTTCCAGACATTTCTAAAAGGTAAGAGTAATGCATGTTGTAATGAAAATGAATATTATGGGAAATTTCTTTTGAAATTCATAATCCTCTGTTCCACTTCTGTCTGTCAGAACTGGACCAAGCGAAGTGGCAGACAGACCGGACGCTATTGGACTGGAATGAGTGGCGTGTGGAATGGAGGAAAAAGAGAAGCTGAAGCAAATTGTTATAAAAGAAATGCCAAATGTTTTTGTTCCCACTGATATTCACTTTGAAACATCTGTCCGTTTTTAATTACTTGCCAGGGCTCAGCCTCAGAACTGAAAGGTTTATATCAGTGTCATAAATATAAACTGTACAGATAAAAACAATGAGAACAGGGTTGGAGCAGCGATCATGTATTCCTATATAGTCAACAAGGCCTCACCAACCCGTGGGGGAAACTAAACTAAACCATATGTAAGAAATTTCTAACAGTTTTTTACAAAAAAACCCCAAACAAATTTATGCAAATGTTTGGGGTAAGATTTTTTTTTTCTTTGAAAGAAATCCTTTTTTAGCAAAGATGCATTAAATTGATCAAACATGACAGTAAAGACTTCTATTTCAAATAAATGCTGTTTTTTTTTTTTATTTCTGTTCATCAAAGAATCCTGAAAAAAATAGTGCCGTGTACACAAAAATATTTTGTTTTCAACAAATGTTAGAATGAGTCTGAAGGATCATGTGACGCTGAAGACTGAAGTAAGAATAAATAACAGAGGAATAAATAACTTATTAAAATAGATGTATTAAAATAGAAAAGAGTTATTTTCAATTGTAATAATATTACTGTTTTTATTGCATTTTGATTAAATAAATGCAGCCTTGATGAGAATTAGACTGCTTTCAAAAACAAAACAAAAAAAAGAACAAGAATTGAGTTTTACACATATCATATATCGTCCTTTGGTGTTGTTTTATAATTATAAATTTTTCATATTTCAGCCACTGATAATGATTTGATATTTATTTCATTTCAGTCTGATGCAAACAGTTGGCAATGCATCATTTATGTGGGAGAAAACAATATTATTGGTGTATGCCATTTTGAGATATAAATGAATGTTGTGATCCAAAGTCGGCAAGCTGAATTATATGAATGCCCTTATCATACTGCAGCCAGCGAAGACACATGCAGTGAACTTAAAGCTCACAGTGCTGCTCCATAATGAACCTTCCTCAAGTGTCTTTTGAGATTCTCTGTTCGGTTGAATCTCCGTCCACAGAGAGAACAGTTATATGGCCTTTCTCCTGTATGAATGCGCTCGTGCTTTTTCAAATCGGCTAAACGACTGAACCTGAACTTGCAGCACTTGCAAACAAAAGGTCTCTCATTTGAATGGCATACGAAGTGAGCTCCGAGGCTGGAGGGAGTCGCAAAAGTCTTACCGCACACATGGCAGCTGTGCAGAAATTCCCTGCTCTCACTCATGCTGGGAGCGCTGTGAACATCTCCTGTATTCTCTACCCGTGACCTAAGAATTTGTTTAGAAGTAGAATTTAGTAATTTACATGGTTGGTTATAATGGACAACATTGTTGGAAAAGGTGGAGGCAGGCTGCTGGTTGTGTTCATTTGCATCCTGCATGGGAACAACAGGAGCTTGTGTTGCCGCATTTCCTGTCTCTTCCGTAATAGAACATTCCAGAAGCTCTGGTTTAGATTCCACCTTGATTTTGTTTGAACCCAGTGGGGTCTCAGTGTTGCTGGTCACTGGACTCTCTCTGCTGCCAGGTGAAGCGTTTGGAATTCTTCTCGGAGGGCTACTCTTATTCATGGAAAGGGGTCTTTGCATTGTCAAAGAATAGTCACAGGTCCCTTGCAGAAAATGATGTTGGTTGCCTACAGATATATCATCTAAAACGAGCTTTAAATGAACAGGATTGTCACTCGGAATCTCCTCGCTCACTACTGAATCTCCACGATGAACGAGATCTTCCTGCACATGATCCTCCCTTAAATGAAGCTCATCTCTGGCAAAAGAGACTTTCAGGACTTCATCTAAAATATAAAAGAAGATGACTGAGAATTTTTACACGACAGTTCATTAAGCAACTATAAGCTCTCCATAATCTCACCTGAAGCCCCAGCCATCCTCTCCTGGAGTTCTTTCAGCTTCTGCTGGAGGTTCTGATTCTCCAGGCGTGTTCTGGCAGACTCCTTCTGATACTCTAACATAGCCTGACCCATGAGCTGCAACACCTCCTGTACAGCAGCGGTGAGGAGCTCAGCTACATTTGTGATGAGGAGATCCATCTGTGACATTTTGTTAAGACCTGCTCAGAGAGAAAACAAGCTAAAGGGACAATTCTCCCAAAAATGTAATTTCTGTCATCGCTTACCCACCCTCATGACATTCCAAAAATATATGAATTTCTTTTGTGGACCATAAAAGAAGATTTTCTGAGAAGTGTCCAAAATTGTTTGGTGTCCAACATTCTTTAAAATATCTTCTTTTATGTTCAGCCGAAGAAATAAAGTCATACAGGATTGAAACGACATAAGGGTGAGGAAATTATGACAGGGTGAACTATCCCTTTAATGAATTGCTAGTTTGTTCACGGGTCTGCCTCTAAACTATTAATAACAATGAACAATGTGTTAACATTAAAATTTGTTACTGTATATAATAATTACATCAAAATTAAAATGACAACACCTACCTCTCTGTTCTCAAGAGCAATGACAGACTATAACTGAAGCTTCAGACGGTCAGCGAGCTAAACCGTGAACTAAAGTCCGGAAACAAGAGGTCTTTCATGACATTTATATCTCCATACTACACCGTATGATTTTTTTTCTTCAAGAGACCGTCGAGACTGACTGTGTTTACAATGACACTTCTAGTGGCCGTGTTGTGAAAACGCTGGTTGGTGACGTACTACTACTTCCTTTACTACTAGCACACACAGTTTCCTGTATTCGATATTTACTCTGTTTCTATGGCTACAATCAACGAGCTGTATCATATTTCTCTGGAAGTGTATACTGTTTTTCCCCCTTTGGCAATAAATATACAAACTGAAACAGTTTCTGTGCTTAATGAACTTTAGCTTATTTTTAAACCAATGAATTGAATTGATTATTTTGTTTCTACGGTTGGTTGCAATGTACCTCTTAAAGGGACCAAATAATCGAACGGTCATCATTTGCTCACTCTTATGTCGTTTCAAACTTTTCCTTCTGTGGAACATACATACATTATATATATTATATATATATATATATATATATATATTTATTAAGTGTCAGTGCTTTTTTTCTTGTCCAGACAATAGTAGTCAATGGTAACCAAGACTGTTTGGTTACCAACATTCTTCCAAATATCTTCTTTTGTGATTTGTGTGAGTAAATGATGCAAGAATTTTCTCCATTGTTTATTAATATTTATCCAATTAACCCACAGAGCTTCATCAATTTAAACAGTGACTAAATTTATTTTGGTGGAGAGACAGAAAATCAAGTGCAACACATGCTACTGACATATTATAGTATAGTCTGTGTTAAATCCACTATGTGGAGTTTACAAGTGCATCATGGTAATTCTATGAGCTAAATTAAGCTATTGTACCTGCTCACAAATTACACACTTGCTGCAATATATAGCCAAGACATGCTATAAACTAAGTAAAGCTTCCACTTAATAGTTTTTGTTGTAGACCTTTGAAAAAATATTACTAGACAATGAAGGGTAAATATATCACATTTACTGCAATGTGTCTGTTCCAAAATACAAGTTAGACTCACTTGAGCTAATAAAATATTCTTTTTACTTAGTGCAATGACTTTGGCTAATGTCAAATAGGGCTGGGAATACATATCTGGTTAAAAGGAATTTAAAAAAAGAAATAAGAAGCCAATTAGAAGAGTATGGCTCTTCAGCTCACAAAACCATCAGTGGTAGAAACACTATAATTTTTTTTTTTTTTTCACATAAATATTTAACAGTCAAATAGTCTCTAAAATAAAGAGATGCAATAGATTTTTTTTTTTTTTCCTGTGACTAAAAACAACAGTAAAAACAATTGCCATTTGAGTATCAAACACTGGTACTCAAATCGAAATAAGTTAGCTGATAAGATCTATAATGCATGTTGAAATGTGTTAACCATATTTCAAAAAACTAGAATAGGACAGTTAAGGTAGTTCGAAATGTTCTAACTGCATCATGTGACAAACACGATAAAGTTAGGATTGCAGCCTTACTTGTAACTTACTGTAAAAGAAAATGCTTTCCTATTTGTTAAGCTTTTCTAATAGTGACCAAGACCTGCTAAACTACAGCAAACAGTGAAGAGCATGCAGGTTATTGTCTTATGTTCCTTTGGGTGGGCTCCACTTCAAGGCCGTAGGGTCAATAGTCTTGCTGCTTCCACGTTTTGCCTCTTTGGTTTTCCAATCATCGATCAGATCCTAAAGATCATTCAATCATTTAGATGCATTAAAAACCACTAAAATAGATGAATGATTACTAAAATCACTACATACATTACATTACAATTACCTGTCTTTTTAAGATCAGGTGCTTCCCTTTCCAGTACTTCAGCATCTGGAGTGACTGTAAAGTGCTGACAATGTCTACAGGATTGACAGCTGTTTCTTGACTGATTTCTGCTCCCAAGTGTTAATATATGACAAAGAAAGAAAACAATGAGAGGAAAATCACTATTTAGAATTAAATGTTAATGATAACAATAAAAGAAGAAAATACATGACCATTCAAAAGTTTGGGGTCGCTAAGACTTTTTTAATGAATTTCAAAGAAGTCTCTTCTGCTCACCAAGGCTTCATTTATTTGATCAAAAATACAGTAAAACTGTGAAATATTATTACAATTTAAAATCATTGTTTTCTATTTGAATATATTTAAAATAAAATGTAATTCCTGTGATGGCAAAGCTGAATTTTCAGCATCATTACTCCAGTCTTCAGTGTCACATGATCCTTCAGAAATCTGTCTATTATGATCAAGAAACATTTATTATTATCAATTTTGAAAATAGTTGTGCTCCTTAAAGGGTTAGTTCACCCAAAAATGAAATTTCTGTCATTAATTACTCACCCTTATGTCGTTCCACACCCGTAAGACCTTCGTTCATCTTCAGAACACAAATTAAGATATTTTTGATAAAATCCGATGGCTCAGTGAGGCCTCCATTGACAGCAAGATAATTAACACGTTCAGATGCCCAGAAAGCTACTAAAGACGTATTTAAAACAGTTCATGTGAGTACAGTGGTTCAATCTTAATGTTATGAAGCAACAAGAATACTTTTTGTGCACCAAAAAAACAAAATAATGACTTTATTCAACAATATCTAGTGATGGGCGATTTCAAAACACATCTTCATGAAGCTTCGAAGCTTCACAAATCTTTTGTTTCGAATCAGTGGTTCGGAGCGCGTATCAAACTGCCAAAGTCATGTGATTTCAGTAAACGAGGCTTTGTTGCGTCATAAGTGTTTCGAAACGTTATGAAATTTCAATAGTTCACGTGACTTTGTCAGTTTGATACACGCTCCGAACCACTGATTCAAAACAAAAGATTCGTAAAGCTTCGAAACTTCTTGAAGCAGTGTTTTGAAATCAGCCATCACTAGATATTGTTGAATAAAGTTGTTATTTGTTTTTTTTTGGTGCACAAAAAGTATTCTAACCACTGTAGTCACATGAACTGTTTAAAATACGTCTATAGTAGCTTTCTGGGCATCTGAAAGTGTTAATTATCTTGCTCTCAATAGAAGCCTCACTGAGCCATTGGATTTTATCAAAAATATCTTAATTTTTGTTCTGAAGATGAACAAAGGTCTTACGGGTGTGGAACGGCATGAGGTTGAGTAATTAAATGACAGAAATTTCATTTTTAGGTGAACTAACCCTTTAAATATTTTTGTGGAAACCAAAAATTCAAATTCAAATAAGAACAGCATTTATTTGAAATAGAAATCTTTTGTAACATTATTAATGTCTTTACTGTCACTTTAGATCAATTTAATACATCCTTGCTGGATGAAACTAATAATGTCTTTCTTTCTGACCCCCAATTTTTGAACAGTAGTGCATGATGCAACACTAAGTACCTTTAATGGAGATTTCTTTGCCCTGGAAGTTGTGCAGGTAGCGCAGGAGCACTTCTTTCCAGTAGCTCCTGTAACTGATGAGGCCGAGATCAGACAGAGGCCGCTCAGGAGAGCCAACCTTCTCCTCTACTTTGGACAGCAGATAACCTGTGCAGACAACAGCCATTCACTTGTTCATCTTTTCCATTAATTACAGCATCCAAAAAAAGTGCACTTGATCACACAGTAAAGGAGCTATTTTAACACATTCTTTGCCTTTTAAAAAATAGCATAACATAAATTATGTATACTATGGTTGCAACTGTAACTTTAACATCACCAATCTTTTGTTTAAGCTTAAACATAGAAATGATAAAACACAGATATAAAAGATCGAGATCTTCTGCACTCACTGAAATCAATCAGCATCTTGCCATAACCCTGCCTCATATACTGTGGCATGGTCAGGATGCAGGAGACATTGTAGTTCAGGAATGAATTCTTTTCCTAAATCCAAATACATATTTTGATTACCACAAAAGCATCACTTGGCAAGGTAACTGAAGTTTTGGTGCATTGGATTCATTAACAGAGTACCTTGGAGAAGTATCCTACAAGATGGCAGCCGGTATTGTCAGCTTCAGTCATCACATAGAAGAGGAACGGCTCCACATCGTAGTACAGTGTTTTGTGGTCCAGGAAGAGTTTGGCAAGCAGGCACAGGTTTTGGCAATAAATCTGCAAATGGAAAATGCCAGTGTCAGTGTGGCAGAATCACAAATTAATGTGGCCTGACTGATAGCCAATTTAAAGTTGTCAAACAAAATCAAGAGTCCTGGCGGAACATCTACCTTGTTCTTTTTTCCATCCACTTCAAAAACAGATATAGCCCCTTTTCTGTAAATCTCATCACCTGGTGGATGTTTCCACACACATTTGGCCTGATTGCAATTGAAATCAGAGAGAGGTGTAAGTGTGAATGCAAAAAAACATCAAAATTGAAGAGTCCGTTATTAACTGTTATTAACTGAACATGTGAAAATGTTACCATGTGACGTCGCAGAATAGTCTGACTCTTCATGTATTTTAGGCAGAACTCGCACATGTAGAGACGGCCAAGGCGGGCGTACTCTTCGGGGTATGGCGAGTGGTACCAGGTGTCCAACTCGTAGCGGCCAAACACAATGGCCTTTATCATGTTGCCGCCCTCTGTGACCTGTCCCTCGAGCCGGAGTTTTTCCTGCAAGGACCAATGAAGGGTGGGAGAAACACAGGTCTGACTAAAGGGAATGACCACACTGAGTTAGAAAGAAAAAACCCTGAAGCCTACCACAGAAGATTCACATGTGAATGAGGAGGTTGAGGACGCATCGAGAGTTACGCTACCGTTCAAAAACTTGGGGTCAGTACGATTTTTTTTAAAGAAGGAAATTAATACTTTTATTCAGCAAGGATGCATTAAAACAATCAGCAGTGACAATAAAGACGTTTATATGTTTTAAAATACATTCAAATATAAACAGTTCTTTTAAATTGCAATATTATATGATTGTTTTTGCGTTTTTTTTAATCAGATAAATGTAGCCTTGGTGAGCATAAAAGACTTCTTTCAATAACATTTAAAAAAAATCGTAGCAACCCTCAAACTATTGAATGGAAGTGTACATTTTCAGAGACTGTCCTAATTATTAACAGAAGGCAATGTAGAAATTAAAGTTAAGAAAGAAATCAGCAGGAGAAAACGAGAAGGTGCATGTAATGTCAACTCAAGTTAAAATTATTCTTTTCTCTTAAAGGAACAGTTCAACAATTCTGTCATTACTTACACACCTTGTTGTTCTAAATTATTTTTTTTAGTCCAGCTCTAAAAGATAACGGCATACAGGTTTGAAATGTCATGGTGGTTAGTAAATGACAGAATTTCCATTTTTGGAGCTGTCCCTTTAAGGAAAGTTGGTCTTGGCAGGACAGATAAAGTATTGTGCCCTAAAACTTTGAATGACACTCCATGCTACAAATGAGAGAATGGCAATAATGTGGAGGCTACAGTGGAAAAGAGTCCATTGGATATCCCAGAATTCAGTGGTGCAAAGGCTCATCCTACCTGTGATCTTTACAGATTCATGAAAAAGAGAGGGGAAAGGAGAAAACAAGAGGGCGAAATTGTGATGGGTCTTCTCTCTTACAAGATCATCCGAAGCACGTGCCTGGGCTTTTCTAAACAGCTCCAGGTCATAGTCACTTGTGATGTTCTCCAGTAGAGGCTCACGACTGCTGCCATGGGACGCTCTGTGCTCCTGGAAAGAGACAAACAAGAGCTCAGAGATTGATACATGCATCTGCTAAGGGATGTCATCATTCTTTCTTCATATATGGAGCGTGTGACACCCACCGTGTACTTGTCTTTTTGCGAAACAGAGTTTCTCTTCCTCCTCATCTCTGTCACCTTTTCCTTATACCGCAGCTGTCTCTCTGTCTGGGCCTGGAGGGGTGGTAACTCAGAGAATGTGAGTGCTAGAAACTATTTCATTAAAACTGCACATAAAACCTGAATGTCATACAACAGGGATCATCACTAGGGCACGTATTGGTTCAAGAGTGAGGACGTTAAATACTTGGTGTGCTGCTTTACCTGTTGCCGAGCGGAATGGCGGTTCTCATCCTGCCGCTGTGATAGCGTCCTCTCATCCACATGTTTGTCTCGAGAGCTTGCCTTCACCTGAGTAAAATGTTTGATTTCTTCAGCAAAATATAATCTGGCTAAAGGTTTAGTCCAAAAAATGGTAATAATAACCCTTACCTTACACTCATCTGCTGAAAGGTTATGGTACAGTGGACATCCAGATATTGAAAAGTGCCTTTCATGTTTCCCTGTCAAATGTCCTGAAAGAAGAATGAAGGTTGAATTTAAATATTTGAGTGTTTAAATACTGTATTAAAAAAGTCTGTACACAAAACATAAATAAAAACAATATTAATACATAAATGAATAACATAAAATACAATACCATTCAAAAGTTTGGAGCAGTAAGTTTATTCAGCAAGGACACATTAAATTGATCAAAAATGGACAGTAAAGACATTCATGTTACAAAAGGTATCTATTCATCAAAGAATCCTGAAAAAAAAAAATGCAGTTTCCACAAAAAAATAAAAATAAATAAATAAATAAATAAAAATCAAGCAGCTCAACACTGTTTTCAACACTGATAATAATAATAAATGTTTCTTGAGCAGCATATTAGAATGATTTCTGAAGGATCATGTGACACTGAAGACTGAAGAGTAATGATGCTGAAAATTCAGCTTTGACATCACAGGAATAAATTACATTTTAAAATATATTAAATTAGAAAACAGGTATTTCGAATTGTAATTTTTTTTTTTACTGTATTTTGGATCAAATAAATGCAGCCTTGGTGAGCACTACAGATTTCTTTCACAAGCATTAAAAATTCATTTCGACCCCAAACTTTTGAATGGTATTGTAAATATTCTTAAAAATTAAAACAGAGGACCTGGAATCCAATTACCAAGTGAATTACAACCAGGTGTGGGGCACTTCATGTTAAAGTTGTAGCTCTCATGAAAGCGCCGTCTTTTGGGCCGGTGAGCAAGGCCGGATTCTTTCAGTGACAGTTCCTTTGCCAGGCTCTCATCATGAGACACATTTGGGCTGGACATGTCAATGTCAGACTCAGAGGAAGGAGCGTTGCCTGTGGGCGTCCTGGGTGGGGACTCGTCATGGTCTGCGCTTTGTTTAATGTCTGGATGACCAACACAACAGAAAACCGGACCATATAAGGTATATTCTAATCATTACATGAAAACTAAATATAAATGAAAACTGCAATAACTGTGTAACTAACTACATAGGAAAGGGAGAATGAAACAAAACTATAACAAGAGGAGGTTAAAGTGAAGGTATAGCTAACTACATACAAGTACAAAGCACATCTCTTGAATGTAGAGATTACAATATCGATCATATTTATCAGTAACCTACAGTATAAAAATTCATTATATGATGATCAATCTTGTTAAAATAACTGGGTTGAATATTTATACAATTTTGATTGTTGTCCAAGCATGATTTAATGACGATATTACGCTTTTTTTACTTTCTCCAGACAAATTTTAATACATTTATATAAATTTCAACTTATTTTTAAAATATACTTCAAATGTAACTAATTTCAAAAGGCAGGATGCATTTGAAATGCAACCTAGGGTAGTTTTATTGATGCTTGAGGCAAAATATTTTAAAAAACAGATTAAACTGAGTTAACTATTTTAGGGTGTTTATTTGTTGTTTGTTTATGTATTTGTTAACAAAATTAAACAAATAGAGAGTGGTGCATATGAATTCAAATGATAGCAAATGACAACGGGAAAAAAAATTGGCAAAAGCTACAGAATAACATGAAATGATATATTAAGAAAGTTCAATCAATTACTTAATTCAATTTGTATCGATTAACAAAGAATTATGAAAATGATGTAAACTACTGTTCAAAAGTCTGGGGTCGCTAAGATTTTTTATGTTTTTGAAAGAAGTCTCTTAAGGCTTCATTTATTTGATTAAAAATACAGTAAAAACAGAAATATTGTGAAATATTTTTACAATTTTAAAAAAGTAAGTGTATTTATTGTATTTATTGCGTTTTCTATTTAATATATTTTAAAAGGTAATTTATTCCTGTGATGGCAAAGCTGAATTTTCAGCATCATTACTCCAGTCTTCAGTGTCACATGATCCTCCAGAAATCACTCTTAATGTATTGATTTGCTGCTCAAGAAACACTTTCTTACTATTATCATCATTGTTGATATGATTAATTATTAAATTATATCAAAACATTTGCACTAAATATTTTTGTGGAAACCATGATACTTTTTTCAGGATTCTTTGATGAACAGAAAGTTCAATAAAACCGCATTTATTTGAAACAGAAAACTTTTTTTTAACATTATAAATGTCACTTTTAATCAATTTAATGCATCCTTGCCAAATAAAAGTATTAATTTCTTTCAAAAATGTAATCTAACTGACCCCCAACTTTTGAATCCTAAAGAAACTCATGAAAAAGCTCATGTTGTGTAAAGTTAACATGTTTTATGATCTGTGACAAAAAAACAAAACAAAACAAAAAAAAAGATAAAATGAAGAGAAGCACATGTGAGCAGAGCTAAGCATGGAGATACTCAAATGAGGGAAGGCATGAGTGAAGAACCATGCGGTTTTCTCCTCCTACCCCTCTCTGAGATTTCCCCATGCTGCTCCGTGTCTGAGCCAGAAGAGCGACTCTGCCGCAAGGGGTATTTCTTGGGCGAGACTGTCACCCCCTGCTGTTGACTACGAGTCACACGACGGGTGGAATAGTTCACCACCTCCTCTGAAACCGGGGCAGAAGGGTTCCCCACAGGACTGGAATCTAGAAACAAAGCTCTCAGGTTTGTTCGTTCATTCTTTTCTTTTTTGTTCTTCACCCATCACGCTTTCTACCTATCAACCCATCACCTATTGGTGCAAGATTACAATTATTTTTATTTTATTTTGGGGCAAGTAAAATCACATGATAATTTCATAATTCCTATAGCCCAATGAAAAAGTAAATCATACTTTTACAGAAGAGTTCTTAGTAATATGTATAGCAATGCCTGCTCCTATCAGAACAACGTCTCGTGTCCTACCTTGTGAGTTACGGCTGAGTCTCAGAGAGGATCGAGTGAGGCGGGTGTTTCTAACGGTGTGGGTGTCACTCTCTGAGCTGTCTGTGTGCTCAGCAGAAAAATCTGAATCCTCTGTACCTTCAGAGCTACTGCCCGCATTTCTCTAAGAGTCAGAAACATCAAAAACCTCTTGGTCACTGAATACAAATGTGACTCTGGACCACAAAACCAGTCATAAGTCGCACGGGTATATTTGTAGCAATAGCCAACAATACATTGTACAGGTCAAAATTATCGATTTTTCTTTTATGCCAAAAATCATTAGGATATTAAGTAAAGATCACGTTCCATGAAGATATTTTGTAAATTTCTTACTGTGAATATATCAAAAAATTATTTTTGTGAGTGGATATGCGTTGCTAAGGACTTCATTTGGAGAAATTTAACAGTGATTTTCTCAATATTTTGATTTTTTTTGCACCCTCAGATTCCAGATTTTCAAAAGTTGTATCTTGGCCAAATATTGTCCTAATCTAACAAACCACACATCAATGGAAAACTTATTTATTCAGCTTTCAGATGTGTGATGTATAAATCTCAATTTCAAAAAATTGACCCTTATGACTGGTTTTGTGGTCCAGGGTCACAAATTTGATCTTTTTGTTGTTATACAGACACTGATTCAAATGAGCTAAAATGACTTTTAAAAGGATGGCAAGCTTATTCATGAAAATGAATACTTAATACTGTTAATTAGGGTAACTTAAGTGTAACAAAAAATAAAATAGTTCCACTTGACCTGTGACAATGACCCTGGTGAGTTTCTTTTTTTAGTTTAATTACACAGACCCAGGGTGCTCCAAGTGGTCCATTAATACTAACCTAATTCTAACTACTGATCTGCATTATATAATTTAGTAATATTTGTTCATATTCTTTATAAAACTTAAAAATATAAACTTTATTATATTATCTTCAATAAAAGAAAATTATACTAATAAATTGTTACTGAGCTTTTTTACACTGGGGTCCCCCGGTTTGACGGACTTGACTGGTTTGCCCCTGGTTTTAACTAGATTAATATAAAGATGGGTGTACAATGAACCAAAATCCAATAAAAATGTAATGGGCTCTGATGCTTTTAACACCCTTGGTTTGTAACTAGTTTCAGGATGTCCCTCACTCCTCAAGCTCACAAAAATATTTAATCCTGATAGTAAATATTGCATTATCAGCATGAATGAAAGCATACGATAATAGGTAATTACAATGACTTTAGGCAGTTTCCTTGTATCACAACAATACAAGTCTGAACTGATGGTACAATAAATATCAATTATTTGAGACTGTATTTTATTTATTAATATTAAGCTTAAAATATACAAACCTTTATTTTGTATTTTTTATAAAGTATGTGTGTTTATTAAAGGCAGGAAGTAACGTATTTAGTAATTACACAGATAAGTTCCAATTAACTGGTACATTTCGAGCCAAAACTTTATAGTTTTGGTAACCATCTACACATTCCCCACATTAACACTAACAAATTAACTTGCAAAAAAGATTAGACACAGTCATTTGCTAACGACGACTCCGACGGCGCCCATGCAAACTGCTGGGTCTCGTGTATATCTGAAAGGAGCGGACTACACACGAACACACAGGTGTGTGTGATGCGAGCGCTGTATAAGCATGTGCGCAGCTGGCCTGTAGGACGCACTCATACCTTCCGCCGCGGCATAGCGCTTCTCCAAGACTCTTCCTCACTGCAGCCGATTCACACGGTTTAGTTTCGGCTTGATTTCTTCATACGGTTAGATCGAATAAACTTGCCGATGGCCGCATAAGTGATGTGTTCCTGTGGAAGTGAGGGAAACATTAATTAGGCAAGAGGAAACACAATTTTATCTCTGACAACCGCGGGTCATGACTGCGCGCGTCTGTTTACACTCAACACTTCCGGTAGAAAAATCTAATGTAAAGGTCTCACGGAAAATGATAAACACGAGGAAGTAACTATTATTATGAAATAGACATGGACGATTTATTTATAGGTATTATATTTCTTAACTGTTTACAAATGTTTACCAAGTAAAAACACAGAGAAAAGTGATATATTACCGTTGTGCAGTTCCTCTGTTAATACTTCCGTCGCTAGATGGCGATACTGATTCGTAATGTCACTGATGATGAAGACCTTCAGTGTCTATTTATTTATGGTTTTCATCGTTGAGTTTGATTTTCTAAAGGTTTTTGGAACTCAGTTTGACTACATTTAATACACTTACTTTACCATAGTCGATGACAAATCGATGCCAAATATAAAATTGTGAAACGTATCACCCAGTTATGCACAATATATCATCGTATGTTTATTGTTCAAGCTCAATTAAAAACAAACAAACAAACAAAAAAACTGTTCGATGATTCATAATAGTTACCAGGTTACCAGGGCTAGTTGTCACACTTTTTACTGCAGTGAATATCTCTCAGAGTAGGTTTATTTTTGAAAGTCAATTTCTATGCGGGCGCATTGAACAAACATTTGCCTTTTAAAGAGAGGCATGCTGTCACACAAAATGGGGTAAGTTTCACAACCGAACCTTGAACAGCCAAATATGAATAAGCAAAATTTAAACAGTAAAACAATTATTATAAAACACAAAACAATTCATATGAGCAAAAATATAAAAAGTAACACACAAACATATCAAACGATTATGTTGGCTAGCAAATATTTAAAATACTGTTTAATACATACATTTTTGACTGAAAACTTCATCAGATATAGCTCTTTGATCTCTTTCATTCGTGCCATTTATATTATTTATAATACTTAATTATATATTATAAGTATCATAGGATAGGCCTATTCTGATGATATCTTTGCTTTAAAAAGCATATAAAGTAATATTTTGTTTTCTAGAATAATACAAAAGGGCAAAGTGAGGAAAATAGTAAATACAGACTTAATTAGCAAAAATAAGAATTTTATTGTGCTTTTATTCTGTTGTATACATTTGCTAATGTGCTTATGCAGTAAGGTACAAAACTTATAGTGGTTAGAGGCACAGTGGCGCCCTTACAAAAAGAAAGGGCATAGAAGAGAGCATGAGTGCTAGTCGGTGGTCTGAATGAGTCCAAGAGGCTCAGGAGTGGCAGTGTTGCTGCTGTACAGGTCAATCTGTAAATGGCGCTGTTTCCACAGCTCTTGTTTTTCTCCAGATCACCATGACTAGGCAAATGGAGGCTCAGCCCTAGGCCGAACAGGGCGCCAGTGTTGCGGAGGAGGCCAGCAAAGGGTGTGGTGTCCAGATGGACCCATTCAGACTGAATGCACCACTTCTGTGCCTTCATTAGGCTCCAGTAGGGGTCTATTGAAGCAGCATCCAACAAAGCATAAAGCCCCAGCGCAACAAACACGAGACAGAGGATGGTGTGCACATAACCCTTCAAGCTTGCTGAATAGATCCAGGACACTCTATTAAAAGCCTTGGCCACAGCAATTCCTGTATAGTGAAAGTAAGAGATCTTGTATGTAATTTTAAAAGGCAGACTAATATGAAAAGCGTATTGTGCAACTGACCCGAAACAACTCCAGCAAAGACCTGATGTGGGAAATGAGCTGCAATGAAGACTCGAGAAAGACTGACACACACCTGCACACCCCAGAAAAGAGCCCAAAGAAGACCCTGCAAGCACCTATATGGCACAAATGCAAAGGAAGAAGAAAGTTTACTATTAGTATTAAACAGCTAAACATTGACATTGACATGAAGAGCCTGGTTATTCTTCAAAATGACCTTGACTATCTTTGCGTGAGTAATGGGCCCATTGTCTAACCAAAATAAACTGCATGTTTGCAATATACAACTTGATATGGTGATAAAACAGCTGCTAAGATAAATGAGTTTACAAGCTAATGAGGTATTTCCATCTGGCTGGAAGTCAGGGAAGATACCGTAGATTGTGATATGTTGTGCTAAGTCCCCAGACAAAGCTCTTTCCTTCCTTTTTATCTCAGTTGTTTTGGAGGATTTCTTGTGATTCAGTCTAGTATTATCTTATAAATGAAGTCTTACTGAGTACTATATCTAAAGGGGGAAGGAAGAAAAACAGGACAGAATCCCTTACCATCTTTTTAGGGCATCACATCCCTGCAAAATCGGCAGCAGTGATGTGATCATGGCATAGTACACCCCTGCAGCTCCCATTGCATGACCTGAGGGACTTCCTAGAAGAGCAGACAGAAACTGCTGTGAAATCTGCTTTTGATTTAGTGTGTTGGTTGGTCTATAAAATGAGAACCATCAGGAGACACTCACCGGGGCCAGTCTCGCAGGTCATGGGGAACTGTTTGATTTGTGGTAGAGTCAAGTTGCCATAATAAACCGTTTCTTTAACCCACCAATAAGGACGCTCACCAAACATGAGCCTGTTTAATGATTTAATAAGTAGATCCGATTAGAAGGAATTTCATGAAGATAAATTCATTACATTACAAACAGATGTTCAATATTGAGAGATTGCTTTGTTTTTTGATAGTTCTATTATTTGCTTTCAATCAGGCTCATCTTCTAAAAGGGTATTCCTGGATATTTACAGAAAACAATATCATTTAACACTTACCATTTGAGGACTAAGTTGAGCCAGTCTCCCACAACAGCAACCCAGACAAGCTTTACTCCCACTGCTGATTGTAGGTGGAACCAGATGGGAAAAAAGACTAAAAATGTTGTACGCAGGTCTGCCACAGTAGACACAAACGTAAACCAGCTTTGGGCATGCCCATAATGCGTCTGCAGGTATAACGTACTGCTAATCCCATACCCATACAAGACTTCCATTACTACTGTCAGTCTGCTATAAAACAACAGTATTATGGATCTTCATTCTCAGTCTTTGGATAACGTTGTCAGTCTCAGCGGGCACAAGTCACTATTTGTAAAATCTTATCATGTTGTTTTCAGTGACTTGAATCCAGAGTGTCATGCGACGACCAACATGAATTCAGTCTGCTCCTTTTATCCATCCTCTCAGTTGCCTAGTCACTGGGCGCCACCTGAGCTTTGGACTCTCTGGAGTAAATAGAGTGAAAATTGTCTCCAAACATTAAACGCCAGTCATTAAAGGGGTCCTGTGTTGTGCGTGTGTGTAAAGTGGCAGGTTTTGGCCGCTAAATTTAGCTCTCGATTACGAGAAAGACACTTGCTAGGTGACGACATTCATGCCTGTGGACACGTAGGGCTCCTGACTCTTTGTCCTCTGAGGTTGTTTGTTACTATAATATACAAGTTATGTATAAAGGTTGGAGTCTGTAAGATTTTTTAATGTTTTTGAAAAGTATCTTGCGCTCACCAAAACAGCATTTACAGCATTTCAAAAATACAGTAAAACAGTCATATTGTAAAATATTATTACAATTTACTGTTTTCTAACTGTTATTATAAAATGGTTAGTTCCTGTCCTTGATTCTGATTGGTCAATAGCTGTGTTTTATTCATGATAAAACACGGCTATGACCGCTTCACCCAACGGTTCTGTGTATCACTACACAACACCCTTAGCAACCACTCTTAGCAATGTAAACTGTATGTTCTCAATTTATATTGTTCATTGAAGCTTACTGTATTATGTAGAAGAGTATTGTGAGAAAGAGATCAAGTGAGCGAGTTTATTAGCTGCATTCAGATTTAGCATTTCCTTCAGGTCAGTCCTATGTTCATAATAAAAATCTGTTTAAATGTCCGATGTATTATCTTGTCCTTTTAACAGTTAAGGGGTTTTCCTGTGACTGACAGTACTAGTCAAAGCATTTGTCAGTTGTGTCTTGTTCCGTGTTCGGAACAATTCTGTCTTTTCAATGTAAAAGTCTACTAAGTGACACACTCATAAAGACAGTCTTTGCTGCCATCTAATGGCGTAATAATGTAACTTCTGTTGCTGTTCACGGTCAGGGACTATTTTTTCCGGCGGAAGGAAGGCTTTAGTGAAAGTTTTCCTTCATGAAAGTTGCATTGATACATATTTCTGGCTTTAATATTTGTATTGTGTGGTAACCGTTTTATAAAAGCAATAAGGTACTCGAGGCTAATGCTGTATCGTGAATAAGTGACAGCTGAACTCCACTTCACGTTGTGCCTAACAACGTCCTTCAGCCACGACTTATTCACGATACAGCACAGCCTCTCGTACCTTATTGCTTACATATATTTAAAAATGTAATTCATTCCTGTGTTGGATTAGATACTGAAATCCAGTCTTCAGTGTCACATGATTCTTTAGAAATCATTCATATGCTGATCTGCTGCTCAAGAAACATTTATTATAATTAACAATGTAATAAACAGAAATGAATAAGTTGCTGAATAAGTTAAAAACAAACAACAACAAAAAATTACTGACCCCAAACTTTTGAACAGTAGTGTGTATATACAGGTGCTGGTCATATAATTAGAATATCGTGAAAAAGTTCATTTTTTTATTGTAAATTATTTTAAAAAATGAAACTTTCATATATTCTAGATTCCCTACATGTAAAGTAAAACATTTCAAAAGTTTTTTTTTTTACATTTGTTGATTAGAGCGTACAGCTAATGAAAGTCCAAAATCCAGTATCTCAAAATATTAGAATATTTACATTTGAGTTTCATTAAATGACCATCCCTACAGTATAAATTCCGGGTATCTTTTGTTCTTTGAAACCACACTAATGGGGAAGACTGCTGACTTGGCAATGGTCCAGGAGACAATCATTGACACCCTCCACAAAGAGAGTAAGTCACAGAAGGTCATTACTGAATGGGGTGGCTGTTTACAGAGTGTATATCAAAGCATATTAAATGCAAAGTTGACTGGAAGGAAGAAATTGGGTAGGCAAAGGTGCACAAGCAACAGGGATGACCGCAAGCTTGAGAATACTGTCAAGTAAAGCCAATTCAAACACTTGGGAGAGCTTCACAATGAGTAGAATGAAGCCGGAGTCAGCGCATCAAGAGTCACCACACTCAGACATCTTCAGGAAAAGGACTACCAAGCCACTTCTGAACCAGAGACAACGTCAGAAGCATCTTACCTGGGCTAAAGAGAAAAAGAACTGGACAGTGAACAGTGGTTGAAAGTCCTCTTTTCAGATAAAAGTAAATTTTGCATTTCATGTTGAAATCATGGTCCTAGAGTCTGAAGGAAGACTGGAGAGGCACAGAATCCAAGCTGCTTGAAGTCTAGTGTGAAGTTTCTGAAGTCAATAATGATTTGGGGGGGCCGTGACGTCTGCTGGTGTTGGTCCATTGTGTTTTATCAAGTGCAAAGTCAATGCAGCCATCTTCCAGGAGATTTTGGAGCACTTTATGCTTCCATCTGCTGACAAGCTTTATGGAGATGCTGATTTCCTTTTCCAGCAGGACTTTAGCACCTGCCCACAGTGCATGGTCTTGCTGACCATGATATTACTGTGCTTTATTGGCCAGCCAACATGCCTGACCTGAATCTATGGGATATTTTCAAGAGAAAGATGAGAAACAGTCGATCCAACAATATACAGATGATCTGAAGGCTCAATAGTGCCTCAGCAGTGCCACAGGCTGATCACTTCCATGCCACACTTCACTGATGCAGTAATTTGTGCTAGGAGCAAGTCATTTGCTGTAATATGTCCTGCCGATCAAGTATTGAGTGCACAAAAGAACATACTTTAAAGAACTTGAACTTTTCTGTTTTGCAAATCCATTTTTTGATTGATCTTAGGAAATATTCTAATATTTTGAAATACTGGATTTTGGACTTTCATGAGCTGTACGCTCTAATCATCAAATTAAAAAAAAAAAACTTTTGAAATGTTTTACTTTACATGTAGGGAATCTAGAATATATGAAAGTTTCATTTTTAAAAATAATTTATAATAAAAAAATGAACTTTTTGATGATATTCTAATTATATGACCAGCACCTGTATATGTAATATGTATTGTATTGAAATTTAGGGGAAAATTATTTCCTGTGTCAAAAAAATTGAAGATAGTGAAAATAGTGAATCATAGCTCAGTTCCGGTTCACTTGTGTGGCCATCGAATGAAGAACCAGCAGGATATTACTAGAGTTTGCCTGAGACTTTCACGTGACACTGTTTACCTTGACTTGACATGATGCCTAATTTCCAGTAACCTCTGGAGGCCTGTTCGTGCGAAGACTCATGACTCTGTGAGATGGCAAATTTTCCATTGGCTTCCAGAACTTCTAAGAGCAGTCCCTAGAACAACTCAACCATGTGGAAAAACAAAGATGGAACATGTCCAGAGCAGACTGTAAACAAGAACACTACCTGCAAGGTGTTAAGAGCTCCACAATGTTTACAAATGCCATCTCTACGGAGACCTATTAGCCTAGTCAATGTACAACATATACAGTATGTACTGATGGACGTTGTACTACTATAATAAAACGGCTCATTTGTGTTGCCTTCGTGCATTTTAGCATGCTTTGCATTTTGATTTCTGCTGTTAAACATGCATTTTAAGTCTACTGCAGTCAACAGTTTTGTTCTCATGAGCCAAATGTGGCTCACATACACAAGAAGACATACAGGAAGTGCTCAGTTTTGCAAAGGGCAGCACAATCTCACGCCATCTGGTCATGTCCAATCTCTGAAGTCTTTCCTCCCTTAAAACAGCGGATAAAAAACAAAAACAAAAAAGCAAAAACAAAACAATGGTCTGTTCCTGTGGGTATACAGCTTTGAAAATAAATACTGTATGCTTTCCACCACGTGTTCTTCTGAATTGTGCGCATTTATATTTTGTAATGCAAATGCTGGTCTGATAAAGATGTTACTTTTTTAAGTTACTTTTGAATTCACATCATTGTTTCTCATTTAACTTTTTCTTTTCCGAGCCCTCATTATGCAGGCAGCCTTTGCGTTTTATTCACAGCTGAGCTGAACGGTCTATAACTGTGTAGCCCACAGTTGGAAATCATGATCTGTATTCCCATTGAGAGTGCTTAGGAAAGTTAAAGCAGCGGCTGTAGAGCTTGTGCAACCCTTGGAACCTATGGAATTTTAAGCACAAGCCAGAAGACATCACTCTTTCTGGGATTTCTTGGAATTCTTGCAGTACATGATATACAACCACTTATCATCCACTCTGAGAAACTATGGGAAACGCAGCAGAGCTTGGATAAGTTGTGCTGTTGAAACAGGTTTTAATGCAGTATTATTGCAGAGATATATATAAGCTACGAGTAAATTTTGCATAGTGTGTTGGATAAAATCTTTAAATAAAACTTTTAAAAATGATCTACAGTGCCAAAAGTATTCACACCCTACCCATTTGCAACTCTTAACTGAATTACAAATCCAACATTGTTATTCTAAGCACTGAAAATAAACCAGTCTCCCAGTCTTTCTTCTTCTTTTTTGTGACATTGTTTAGAGTTTGAAAACAGATTGATGGAGCTGCAGAGTTTATTGGCTGGGAATGATATAAAGATATACCAGTCTACTGAGGGAGTGTACTAGAAATACAATTACTCAAAAGAAAAACATGTAAAGGCACATCTGGAGTTAAACTGTTGTATGGAGCAATTGGTCGTTTTCTTACGAGAAAAAAGTACAAATTGATTTTGCAGATTACAAAAAAATGCTGCAAGAGAACTAGTTTTAGTGTGCTAAAAAACTGTGCTGAAATCCTAATCACACCAAAACAATGTAAAGCTGCTATTATTTCAAAAGAAAAAAAAAGTTCTACAAAATATTAAAGCTTGCATATTAATCCAAACAGCATATTTCATTTTTTCCTCCTTTGTTATAACATTCAAATTTAATTTTGAATGTCAGTGTTTTTAAATAAAAATCACAGAGAACAAAATGCCCCTTTGAAGCACTGTTGTATGTGTGAAGACCATAACAGAGCCATGATATTTGTTTGTTTTTTCTTCAGGTCTCTCTGGATATTGACAGAACTGTCTGTTCTTTGTCAGCAACACCTTGTTCATCACTTTGACAGTTCACTTTGAGTTCACCCCAGCGTGTAACAAATCACAGCAGATACTCTAATTAAATTGTCTCACTGCGTTTTTTCAGAACACCAGTTTGTCTGTTTGTAGATATAAACTGTTGTTATTGTTTGTAAATGTTTGACATGACATGCAAGACATGTTGTTTAAATCTGAGACATTGCAGCACAGTGATAAATTCTTTTACCTTATAGGGGAGAAGGGGCTAGTTGTCACACAGGGAGGTTGTTACAAGGGCTGTAGGTCTATCTCACTATAAAGAATTGAGTGAGTCAATGACTAATACACAAATGTGTTGGACAGTTTGTGGCAAATTGTTACGTTTTATTAGGGCAGTTTGTCATGTTTTTAAATGTTATAAATATATGGAGTTAATTAATTACAAAATTTCTTAGCCAAGCTCTGCGATTGGACTGGACTGGCCCCTGATCCAGTGTGTTTCCCTGTCTGTGGCCTGAGATGCATGCTGAGATAGGCTTCAGCCTCCTGCGACCCTAGAGAGGATCAGTGGTATGGAGAATGGATGGATGGATTTCTTAGCCAAAACAATAGTTCAATATTTTTGTATGTTACCTTTTATATTTTTGCTGTTGCATAATTTGCATAATTGTTTTTACTGTTTAAATTTTGGCATGTTCATCTGTGATAGCCCCACTAAGTCAACATTACATTAAATGGTTGAAATGTTCAATACATTATTGTAATGAGAAGTGTGACAACTAGCCCCGCTTCTCGCACACACACACACACACACACACACACACACACACACACACACACACACCCACACACACACACATATATATATATATATATATATATATATATATATACACACAAGGAGTCACAAGGAGTCTGACAACAGCCGGTGCTCCACACTGAGATCTTATCTCACCATCATCGAGTCTGTCTGTGATTACATGAAGAAACGGATGAAACTGAGACAAACTAAATCCAAAGAAACCGAACTGCAAAGATGCAGTACTGTGAAGAGTTTTAGGCACTTGTGTAAAAATGCTGTAAAGTGAGGATGCTTTCAAAAATACTGTCATAAATAGATTTTATTTATCAACTAACTTCTATTAACCAAATCAAATCAATATTTGTTGTGACCACCCTTTGCGTTTAAAACAGCTTTTGTCCAGGTACACTTGGGCATCATTTTTCAGGTAGCTTTGCAGGTCGGTTTCTTCAAGCCTCTTGGAGATGTTGCCACAGTTCTTCTGGATTTAGTTTGTCTCAGTTTCATCCGTTTCTTCATGTAATCACAGACAGATTTGATGATGGTGAGATCAGATCTCAGTGTGGAGCACCGGCTGTTGTCAAACTCCTTGTGTATTCAAAAATCTCACTGGATTATTAAAATTAATGGCAAAATGAATGTTTGGAAATGTGAACTGATATTTCCTACTGACACACTACAGCAAAAGATATAAATAACTGGCTTAAAACCTTTTTTGGGAATGAAAATACTGACGTGCCTTAAGCCCGGGATACACTGCACGATTTTAACAGTCCTATAAGATCATTACTTTATCACACTGTGCGACATGGATCTACTAAACTTGGGCACGACATGCATGTAGACTGTACGATGATGACACCTATTGAGTCGTAGGCAAGTTTCTATAGAAGAATAAAACGTCATCAGCATGCGCTAGTGGTAAACAAAACACCATGTTGAATCACACTTTGGCAGTTGTAGATTTTATGTGTGCTGAAAATAAAGAGGAAGCGGCGAGAGAAGAAGGGAAAAGAGCTTGAGGTAAGCAGTTTTAAGTTTTAGCGCCATGTCGCGTTGATTTCATGTCGCATTTTTATTGGCTGGTCAGTAAACGTAGATCGTAGCAGCAAACACACTGTGCGATTATCATGCTGAATTTCTGACACTGTCAGAAAATGATTGTAGGCTATCTTTGGTCGCAAGACCGGGAAAACAGCAGTCTTTGAACCTCTCTCACTGTACGACATAAGACCACCGATTAAGAGCCACGATCACAGAAATCGCCACGATTGTTTCACGATGGCAATCTTTTGTCTGGGACAGCAAAAAACCGTGCAGTGTATCCCGGACTTAAGACTTTTGCACAGTACTGTATATATATATATATATATATATATATATACACACACACACACACACACACACACACACAGTATCTTATGGGATGTCACCCATTGCAAAATGTTAATGAAGGAGAGTAAAGTATGTGTAAACTAAGATAACATGGACATAACTGACACGGCTTCTGCTCTTCAAATGTACCATCTGGAATTCATTGACTGCTGAGATCTTGACAGAATATCTGTATATGTATATGTGGGGGATGGGTGTCTGTTTGAGGCACAGAAAGGGAGAAAAAAAGATTCAGAATTTGGAATAATATATACATACAGTACATCAGCCTTTACTTGCATGTATAAACCTTGAAATAAGAGGCAGCTGGGAGTGAAACAATCATCGATCCTGGAAAAAGTTTCTTGTACAACATCAGTTCTCATTATTTAAAGCCCTCTGACAGGTCATGCTCTTAATGGGTTTGGATTCCTTATCTGTTCAGCTGTAAAACCAGGCCTGTTTTGTATGCATCTGCTGATAGCTAATAAGAAATCTGAGGCATTGATTCAACAGAACTGAATTCTTGTCTCCTACATGAAGAGAGGACATGTTTATGTGAAACAGGCCAAACAAATACTCCAAGGAGACAGAATGCACTATTAAATGATTGCAGCTGAACTGGTAGAGCATAACGATAGCAATGCTAAGGTCACAGGTTAAATTCCCAGGGTATACATGTACTGAAAAATGTATCTTGAATGCATTGTCATGATGTCAAATCTGCACCATATGTAATTTGATTTCTTGAGGGTTTTCAGTGAATAACAACAAATTTCCAAATGTTCTCCAAAGCTATCATATTCAGAACACTTTAATAGTGCACAAGTTGTATGGACTACTTTAATTGTGTTTTTATGTTGCTTTTTTTTTTGCTTGTTGGAACATTGAATGGAAAACATCTGCATGAAATTTTTTTAAAACTCTCCTTTTGTATTCCACATAAAAAATAACAGCATACAGATTTGGTATATGAGTGACTGTGAGTAAAATGATTGTAAAATGTGGTGCAAATGATTCTTTTAAAAATATATAGTTACATATAGTTATTACAACCTTGGTATGCTAATATTCATTTAGAAATGAAAGCATGATGTTTGTGAGGAAAAAAAGTACGACCAAAATAACCAATATACTGTATAGTCACCCTTTACATTTTATTGCATGGATGAACATTTTTATAAAAATAAGAGTGAGCTTAGTGAGGTGTTTTATCAGTCTATTTCATTTTTTTTTTTAAATCTCTCTTAGAAAAAGTTTACACTGTTTGAAAATGAACATTTCACATTACTTTTAAAACAGGTTTGCAAAAAAAAAAAAAAAACTGCCTAAAGAAAGGAAAGATTTAACCTAAATGATATGCTAATTTAATAGTCTAAATTAAAACAAGGAAAGGAAGCATCAATTAAGCAAACACAAAAAAAATGTAACGTGACAAATGGAGAGAATATCCATATTTACAAAAAACAAACAAACAAACAAAAAAAAACTACAAAAGCAGGAAACACCTTGACAAAACAACTAAGCAGTGTAAAGTGAGTATGAAGAATATACTACAGCATATGTTTGAGCAAGACTGTAACAGCATACACATCTAAATTAAGGTCCTTACTCAAACTTCATAACACCTTCAAAGCCGTGGTAAGTGAATGGCTCCAGTGTGGAACTGCATTGATCCTTTTCCAGACACGCCATTTTGTTGTACTCACAGTCACTCTCAGAGCCTGGAGCAAAATACACTCCATCAGGTGAGTTGACGGACGGATCTTCATCGAAATAGTTGTGCGGTCTAATGATGACACCACCACCATTGCCCACTGTAACTGTGTTGGGAATGTCTTCTGCATGTGGAATGTGTAGGAAACCAGCGGTCACCCAGGCTACCAAGTCCTTAAAAAGACATAATGAAGATTAGGTCATTATTTGAATGATATATCTGCTAAATAAAAAATATTCTGATGAAGCTGTCCATTAATACCTCATTGTCGATCGCCTCGTTATCTTCAATATATTTGCTGAAGTCAACAAATGGGGACCACATGTAATTCTGACTGTATAGACTACTACTAGTCTGCTCTTTGTCTTTATGCTTGGTTATAGCAACTTTATACCTAGAAGAAAGCAAGTGAATGAGAGAGAAGCTAAAGCCAGAAACAACACTTCTAAAACATGTATTGTGTGCATGACTCAAAAACCTGAGGCCTTACCGAGCCCAGGACATGGACCTCTCTACAGACTCACTTTCAGGGAGGTGATCTCCAGCAAAGCTCACCACCTGAAGCCTGTATGAGCGCTGGTGGCCCCAGCGATTAGTCCGATTACTGGCTATATGAAGGTAACGGGGTGTTTTGGCGCTATGAAGCATCGCTGCTTCTTTCTCTGTCCTGATTTTCTGCTCCACCAGTTGTGGTATCTTTGCTTTCACTGAAGGCATCCATGGCAATGGCACCTCCTTATATATCATGTCTTTAGTCTGAAACATATTCTTCACACCTTCAAAAAGAAAGAAAATGTTTTAAAACCGTTTTGTGACTTTCAACAGTATTCATGTGGTATTCTCTGCAAACAGATGGTCAGTATCCAGTATTTGTAGTATCCACATTTAAACGTAGGCTAATCAATGTATCTGTAATTAAATATGATTCTAAGTTATAGCAACTCTAGTAAATGTGCTCGATTATTTTATGGCACTTACCTAAGATATCCAGGTCGACTTTAAAGTTAATAAAATGCGTATGGATATTTCCAAGGACATTCTCTGCAACCTGGTGCCCGTACTGCAGATTTCCGTCATCCTTAAAAGAGGATGATATGTAGCCCGTGGCGTGAACTCTCGCCTCCACGGAGCCGCTTTGATAGAAAATGAAGTCCCATATGTAATCGTAGTTCCCTATAGCAGTAATAGTGCGGAACACCAGAGCACTGTTTGCCATCCCACCGAAACCATTATGAAAGAAATCTGAGAAGTGTCGTCGCAGAGGTCGCCCAATGTCATGCTCAAAAACACAGATGGAGTTTCTGAAACGCTGCGTGACGTTCGTGTCAATATAGCGGTACGTGTCTACATAGGTGGCAACGTACGGACAGTCGATCCCGCGCACGAGCTCGTGAGCGAAGCGACCGATTCCGATACTTGAGTCGAGGAACTTCGTGAGCATCATCCCAGGCGTAAGAGAACCGTAGACAGACATCGCCTCCTGCACGCTGAGTTCGTACGCAATCCTTTCTCCTTTAAAACGAATATCAAACACCCTCATCCCAGTCAGAGAGCTCAAACCAAACGCAAAGCTCCAGTCCAGATAAACCACCTGGTTTTTTTTAACGCTGAAACGTTTACCTTGAAGATAATACTGCTGTGGTCCTAAACCAGAAGGTTTTTTCCTCGGCTTCAGCGAGGCGTAGTTTTTGATATCTTTGAAGACTATCTTTTTTAATTTACTCCCTTCGTAAGCTGTAATAAATGTGTCAGTGCTGTCGAAATATTGGCCGTTGTACAATAACCTGTCAATCGTCCATTCTGATGTGTTGCTGCTTTCGTGATTGATCAGCATCTCAAAACCCACAGGATGGATGTACATGCCACTGAAATCACGAAAAAAAGAGACCCAGGTCTTGCGGTCACCACTTTTGATGCCCCTCGGCATACCCTCAAACGGCAGCAGTTTCCTTTCATTTGGGATATAACCAAAACTTTCCCTTAGAGGTTTTTCAAGTTTTTGGAAAGCTTGAGAAAGCAGCGTGAAGAGCTGCACATACTCCCCAATTGTCACTGTTCGGGCTGTGAAGGGTAACTCCGTCGTGTTGTACTTCTCCTGAGTAACGTCTCGATGCTGCTGTGGACCAGGTAACGGTCCCACCACATACTCTTTCAGGTAACCTCCTTCGCCATAGAACACCACGACGCTCGCCTCGCGTGTGGGCTTCTGTCCGTTGGCATCCAAGTAGTGCAGCACATCAGCCTTCCGTGGGAGCGAGAGGTCAATTAAAAAGAGAAAATTCTCCGAGGGCTTTGCTGTGAGCGAATGAGAGATTTTTAAGTCTTTCTGGGCCCACATGTAGTCGCGAACAGACTTGTACTCCTCTGCTGTCAGATCCGCAAAAACCAGACTTTTATCTGAATGCTTGACCTGTAGGGATTCTTGCGGCTGGGACATACATTTTGGAAGCCTATGTGAATTTAAGCATATCAACACAATGTTGATAATCACTGAGATAAGTCCCAGAAGTATCAATAAGTATTTTAATAGAGAATTCATTATTGTAGCGACCACGCCTCTAGAGTTTGAGGGAAACGCTCGTGTCTCGAGCGTGAGTGAGAGTGCGGAATGGACCGCTTACTACAGTATACTAGTAGTATGTGTTATAACCACACCCTCCTATAGTTCTCCCCTAAAGTTCACACACGACCCCTGTCGTATGTTTCAGCAACATTCTAAATTGAATCTGCACCTTTTAAATGCATGTCAGATGTAGATTTTTATGTAAATGTCTCGTGACATTCGGAGGAATCTGATATAATGGAATAGGCCTAATCCTTAACTGTTAGCAGATAAAAACCGATGTTAAACTGTTAAAGGGTTAGTTCACCGAAAAATGAAAATTCTGTCATTAATTACTCACCCTCATGTCGTTTCACACCCGTAAGACCTTCGTTTCATCTTCAGAACACAAATTAAGATATTTTTGATGAAATCCGATGGCTCAGTGAGGCCTCTATTGAGAGCAAAGCCACCGAACCTCTCAAGATCCAGAAAGGTGCTAAAAACATATTTGAAACAGTTCATGTGAGTTCAGTGGTTCTACCTTAATATTATAAAGCGACAAGAATACTTTTTGTGCACCAAAAAAACAAAATAATGACTTTTCAACAATATCTCGAGATGGCTGATTTCAAAACACTGCTTCTGAGCATTACAAATCTTTTGTTTCGAATTAGTGATTCGGATCTCCTATTAAACTGCTGAAATCACGTGACTTTGGCTCTCCGAACCACTGATTCGATTCGTAAAAAGCTCCGAAGCAGTGTTTTGAAATCGGCCATGACTAGATATTGTTGAAAAGTCTTTTTTTTTTTTTGGTGCACAAAAAGTATTCTCGTCGCTTTATAATATTAAGGTAGAACCACTGAACTCACGTGAACTGTTTTAAATACGTCTTTAGTACCTTTATGGATCTTGAGATTTTGAATGGCTTTGCTCTCAATAGAAGCCTCACTGAGCCATCAGATTTCATCAAAAATATCTTAATTTGTGTTCCGAAGATGAACGAAGGTCTTACGGCTGTAGAACGACATGAGGGTGAGTAATAAATGACATTATTTTCATTAGTATAACTAACCCTTTAAAGGGTGCATTTTATATATTGCTAAATTGGTGCAAAGACTAAGTGTGCATAAAATTAACAAGCGAACATAACTAAACACTTACTGCTTAAAATATTTGTGGAGCTTGTATAGCATCCTAGACAAGTTATTTTCCCTGGTTTCCATCACAGTTCATTTCAGTTGAGGGCAGGAAAATTTGTTGCACAACAGTTCTGAGGTTTTTTAGACATGCTGCATTTGTGCTTCAGAAAAATAACTAGATTTCTTGATAAGGTGTGAGTAATGCAGAAGCACATTTGAATCAATGGAAAAAAGGAAACAGGAAATGCCTTTGTGTAGAGGAAAACTATGTGCGCCCATTCCAAAGTGTGCCTTATTCACTTAAGTGAGGGCCATAATACAATGAAAATACTCTCTCATGCAGACCATATTCATCGAAATAAAAGTAGTCACTTAGTATAGTATTTGTATTTATGATATCTGCCAACCGAGTTCCTACTTAAAACTTTGAAAGTTAGAATTAAGTTTATCTTAACCCAACAAACATTTTTCTGTGAGTAGTAAACCTCATTGCTTTAGAATGGTGCTAAAAATCCCAAAGTCATGAGTTTGATTTGGAGATCCTAAGACAAAAATGTAGTAATAAATGCAGTATACTTAATAAACGCAACTATTGTAAAAGGATGTTTAGATATTTTTATTAGAAATCAAAATACTGGCTAAGAAAAGAAAATCAGATCAACTCTGAGGATTCCCGGAGAAATTCACTTCAATAACATTTTACAAAACGGTCTACTGAACAAGATTTGCACCTTTGTTAACTTGATTCACTTTGTTGTATGATCCTATTTTGACAATTATCAGATGTTCCCCATAAATGGTATAGACTTTTGTCCATTTCAATTTCAAATAATATACCACAAATGTGGTAGGAAAGACATTTCTTAATAATCTTGATAGATTTCTTATAGATTTCTACACTATAAGATTATAAATCAGTAATCATTATTTTTATTTTTTATTTTTACCATACTTAGTCAAGGTAGGGACTGTTGAAATTAGAATATGTTTTTCATTATTCATTGAAGAGTGGTCAATGCTGACCTTAAAACGCTGACCTTCCTTGTTTATTGCCTGCAGGAAAACGTTCCTCTTCCTGAATCTGCTTTTTGTTTGCAGACTAAATTACTTCATGCTCTAATGCCTCAGGACTTTCTACAACAATGTTTTTTTTTTTTTTTTTTCCTGAAGGCCCATTACTGCCCACTTGCAGATCAGACCTAAGATTAAACTCACAAGCCCTCACTAGTCTGTGCTGCAGTTTTGAACGGCAGATGTTCTGTGTGCCAACTGCAGAGTGACCTGAGAAGTACTGGGTCTCGTCTGCCTGAATGCATCGCAATTTTTTAATATTCATTTTTAAACATCTCTTGTGTGAACTCTATCTGTCAGTGGACTGTGTTGTTCCCCCCCATCAGAGGGGGAGGAGGAAAGAGCAGGGAATCTTGTTATATTAAAAAAAAGCTTATTCCTTGGCTCTCTCCTGAGTACATCAACAAACAGGCCTACAGCTCAAGATAAACAGTACAGAAAAATATTGGTGCAAAAGTAGCAAAATTATATTCACATCTTAAATCTATTAATTTGCAAACACAATATGGTGCCATCAGGAAAATCCGACCAAAGAGCCAATGGAAATGGTTCCCCCTGCAGGTCAGAGAATTCTGATTCTTTTTCCTCAGGAAAGTCTAAATTAGATACAAACAGAGGTGGAAGTAACGAATTACAGCTACTCACGTTACTGTAATTAAGTAGTTTTTTCGGGTTTTTGTACTTTTTTGAGTACATTTTTAAATCTGTAATTTTATTTGTACTTAAGTACAAATTAAGCTAAGTAATCTACTTCGCTACTTGTAAAATCACATTCCGTTACTGAGTACGCCAACAATTTGAATATTCAAACCTTTTACCGGCATATCAGTAGCCAATAAATAAATCCGATCAAAAAAATGAAAACCCTGATATTTTACCAGCGGCGCGTTCTCATTCTCTCATCTCCCCGACAGCGAGTTTGACACACACCCGCCTCCTCCTGTCACTCACACGTTTCAGAGACAGAGCCTGAATGTCAGCGCGAGATTGCAGGTATTGCGCATAATTTTAATCATACCCGCAGGTTTCTATGGCGTATTTTAATTACAAATGTCGAGAGCGCATTATTGTAACGCGCAGAAAACGACGCGAGCTCTCAAATATACAAGTGAACTGCCTCTCCTCTCACTCAGATATTGAGTGCGCGCTGTCAGACTGTGTAGTGTGCAATCGTGAATCTCTCCGTGCTCTTAAATTAAACGTTGTCAAAAGTTATCAATCAGAATAGACATCCATGCCTGACCAATGAAAATGCTACAGGAAATCTTATTGGCTATAAGTTAAATGCACTAGAAAGTCTTTCAACAATCAAAGGTGGATCTTTAATTTCTTTACAATGTAAATATGTTTCAGAATGGGGCATTTGTATGATTTGTACATGAAAATAACCTAGTATGTCTGCATCACTATATTGTACAGACATTACAGGTCAAACCCCTCTGATGTTCTTTTTATAATAAACAACATATTATATGGCTCTTAAAGGGTTAGTTCACCCAAAAATGAAATTTCTGTCATTAATTACTCACCCTCGTGTCGTTCCACACCCGTAAGACATTCGTTCATCTTCAGAACACAAATTAAGATATTTTTGATGAAATCTGAGAGCTTTCTGACCCCAGACTGCAATGTAATTGCAACTTTCAAGGCCCAGAAAGATAGAAAAGACATCGTTAAAATAGCCCATGTGACTACAGTGGTTCAACCTTAATGTTATAAAGTGACGAGAATACTTTGTGTGCAAAAAACAAAAATAACAACTTTATTCAACAATTTCCCCTCTCTGCGTCACTCTCTGATGCCGTTCATGTGAGCACCACGACACATGCGTGTGATGCGGACGCAGAATCTGGCCAATAATGAGCCGACGTTCTGACGTAGAACCTGGAAGTGCTGCACTGTGTTTACTACGTCAACAGTGTCAGAGACTGACACGGAAGAGAAGAAATTGTTGAATAAAGTCGTTATTTATTTTATTTTTTTGCACACAAAAAGTATTCTCGTCGCTCCATAACGTTAAGGTTGAACCACTGCAGTCACATGGACTGTTTTAACAATGTCTTTAGTACCTTTCTGGACCGTGAATGTGATAATAATGTTGCTGTCTATGGAGGGTCAGAAAGCTCTCGGATTTCATCAAAAATATCTTAATTTGTGTTCTGAAGATGAACGAAGGTCTTAGGAGTTTGAAACAACATGAGGGTAAGTAATTAATGACAGAATTTTCATTTTTCGGTGAACTAACCCTTTAAGATACACAGCATATAAAAATTTAGTGTTGTCATATTTTGAATACCTCAACTGAATTTAGGTAATTTTTTTTTTCTTATTTTATTACCGACTGTTTACTTGTATTTTTTGTAAATTTAATTCTGTTTGAAATCAAGCTTTCTTGTGCTGTTTTCCCCATGGTATTTAAAATGATACTGAATATTGATCATTTTCAAGGTATTGTATTGAAGTTAGAAATTCCAGTATTGTGACCACTAATTCATGCACTTCGTCAATAAGGTGAAATTGCTTTGTTTAAAGTAGCTATTTTCTACTTAGATCTATGATTTGATTTAATATTTTTTGATAATTTATTAAATATCGCCGGGTAAAAAGTAATTTGTAATTTTAGTACTTTGAGTAGTTTTTGAGAAAAGTAATTTGTACTTTTACTTGAGTACTTTTTTGACACCAGTACTTTTACTTGTAATTGAGTATTATTTCAGCAGTGTAACAGTACTTGTACTTAAGTACAATTTTTCAGTACTCTTTCCACCACTGGATACAAATGGAACTAGACACACAGAGATATACTACATTTACTTAAATTGATTAGATGAATGAATCACTGAGTTGATGAGTGATAAACAAAGTAATAAAAACAAACAGATGTTTTACAAGCGAAGGGGTAGAGAAACTGGATAGATCACATATTTAACCTCTTGCGTAATATTCTTGTTGACAAAGAGCGACGCAAAAACATTGGTATACTAAAAAAAACCCCAAACGTAGTTTGTAACAACTTACAAAGCAAGACATTTTCCATTTCCCACATTTGTAAATAGCTTTCAAAAGTAAAAACATCTATCCAAATAAGAAGGTATAAAATATGAATAAAATAAACTACAAAAACTGTTGCTATCAACTCTGGATTTTTTTTTTTTTTTTTTGACAATTGCTTTAAATAGTGTTGTGATACAGTACAGCTCCTATGATATGTTGACAATAAGAATAGCTTAGTTTTTTTTTTTTTTTTTTTTTTTTTTTTTTAAATATATATATATATATAAAACAACATAAACTAATATTAGTTACTAAGCAATTTTTTTTTTTGCCTTTTTATAATTTTTTTTTCTATTCTAAAAAAGACTGAGTATTTCAACGTCGCAACAGACATACACTACCGGTCAAAAGTTTGGAAACATTACTATTTTTTTTTACTAAGTCTCTTATGCTCATTAAGGCTGCATTTATTTCATAATAAATACAGAAAAAACAATAATATTGTGAAATATTATTACAATTTAAAATGATGGTTTTCTATTTTAATATACTTTAAAATATAATTTATTTCTGTGATGCAAAGCTGAATTGTCAGCATCATTACTCCAGTCTTCAGTGTCTTCAGAAATCATTGTAATATGCTGATTTATTATCAATGTTGGAAACAGTTGTGCTGCTTAATATTATTTTATAACCTGTGATACTTTTTCAGAATTCTTTGATGAATAAAAAGTTAAAAAATATCAGCATTTATTTAAAACAGAAATCTTTTGTAACAATATACACTACCGTTCAAAAGTTTGGGGTCAGTAATTTTTTTTCTTTCTTTTTTTTTGAAAGAAATTAATACTTTTATTAAGCACGGATGTGTTGAATTGATAAAAACTTATAGTAAAGATTTATATTGTTAGAAAAGATTTATATTTTGAATAAATGCTGTTCTTTTTAACCTTTTATTCATCAATGAATCCTGAAAAAAGTATCACAGGTTCCAAAAAAATATTAAGCAACACAACTGTTTTCAACATTGATAATAACTGAGTATCAAATCAGCATATTATTATGATTTCTGAAGGATCATGTGACACTGAAGACTGGAGTAATGATGCTGAAAATTCAGCTTTGCATCACAGAAATAAATTATATTTTTAAGTATATTAAAATAGAAAACCATAATTTTAAATTGTAATAATATTTCACAATATTTTGTATTTATTATGAAATAAATGCAGCCTTAATGAGCATAAGAGACTTCGTTCAAAAACATTAAAAATAGTAACGTTTCCAAACTTTTGACTGGTAGTGTACAAGAAAAGATTTCTTCAAAAGGTGAAACATTAACATACAAGATGGCATGTATAAGGCACTCGATTCCCTGACGTAACAGAACGCACGTTGCTATGCAACAAAAACAAAAATCTATGGGTGCTACGCAGAGATATGTTTCATGTCATAGCGGTTACTACCACGCTGTACTAACCAATCAGAAGCCAGGACCGGAAATATCCGTAAATAAATAACCGTAAATAAAATAACTAACTCCGTTCAGACCTTAGAAAGTAAATATGTACAGCTGGGTGAACAGACAATAGGCTATTTATCACCGTACCACACACTAACCAACTTCCTCCGTTCTTTATATTAAAAATAAAATTATGTGCGATAACAATATGCGAAGACAATTTTTTTTTTGTAAATATTTTGCGTTAACACGAGTTCACCCTTTGAACTACACATTAAATCGTCCTGCCCATTACATTGTTTCGCTTTGAATGACACAGGCATTTTCCTGTCAGCTGATGCAGTGGGCGTGTTTACGTCGCTGATGTAAACAGAAAGGACCATTTTGATCTGAGAAATCTAGAAGCCAGGGCACAGCAACTCATCGAAGCTTTTCTGATTTCACCTATGCAACGCCTTAAATAGGACTCGCGCCATGGACTTCTATATCAATCTGAAGGTGAATTTCCGAGGGAATGCGAAGAGTTTCCTGCTGTCTGGCTCAGAGACGAAGAGTTGGGAGTCTATGGAGGCCATGGTAAGCAGAGGATGATGAGGTGATGTCAGTCTGATCACTCACCTTGATGCCGCAAAGCCTTTAACCCCGAAGTCATCCGACGCCTGACTCATGAGATTAGAGTAGTATTACTAGACATCTGTCGTGATATTCGCTACCCCGTTTGCTGCGTCGACAAGCGGCATGGCGTAAAAGCTTAATCATTTAGAAAGAATGGGCCAAGCGACCATTTTGCAGAAAGCCCACGAATTAAACAGCAGCCATATTTTTATGTAATAAAGTATTTTATATCTGACGTGCACAGATCTTCCATCAGTTAGACCAGAATTACAAAGGGTTTTGGCACACTGTGAGGAAAGGAAACACCTGTATATCCCATCATTAAGCTCCTGTGTAATGTTGAGTCACTGACTGTGTCTCAAAACCTACTTAGCAACCTTACTAGACAGACAGCATGATAGCTGCGGAGATACCAGAATGCTGTCCAGGTATGTTGGTCAGTAGGTTTTGAAAACAGACATTGACTGCAACTGTCTGTATCAAGCTAATTTTATCTGGTTGTCCATTTTAAAGCACCGTGTAGACGGAGCCCTTCGACAAAGCAATTTAAACCACGACAGGCCATTCAGGGTATACATAAGGGGTTTATTTTTCAATACGACTGTATATTGCACCTTATTACAAGCCTACATTTTATTATTAAATAATGATTTGAGTTGCAATTACCTAATTAGCTTACCTGCTGAGATCTTGGAGAGACAGGACACGAGCTTGGTGTGTAGCAAAGGGTTCCCGGATGAGAGTTAGGTTATGTAGCGTTGTCGTGGGTAACGGTCGTTATTCAAAATATCACGATTGGCCAATCAGAATCAAGTATACACTAAAGCTTGTATAAAACTCATCAAAGTCAAACACGACCTCTGAAGTTATTTGCAATTGCAAAGCTGGTCTTGTGTTGACTTTTGATAACTTCCCTTTTTCAGGTGAAGAGGTCCTTTGGCCTGTGTAATTTACAACTGACTTATTTCGATGAGGAAAATGAAGAGGTGAGAGTAAAGAAGTAGCTACATGCATGTCATTGTTATTAATAACCTTACTTTTGTCAAAGAAAACATCTGACATGTTAAATTATTAATATTATTAGTTAATATTTCTATCATAATTGTGTATGTGACTGTTTGTTTCAGGTATCAATCAACAGCCAATGTAAGTAAAAGGTCTTAATCTGTGCATAAGTGTACATTATATTTAAATCATCAAGAAGAGGTGAATACACAGACAGTGACTGGAACTATTTTTCTCTTTTCAGTGGAATATGAAGAAGCCCTGAAGGTAAATTATTATTGATTCCTGTATGTTTTTCTGCATATAACCTATTTAGAGCAGCAATCCTCAACCAGGGGGCCTCAGCAACCTTACAGAGGAGCCCCAATAAGATTTAAAATTATTTAAAGGGTTAGTTCACCCAAAAATGAAAATTCAGTCATTAATTACTCATTCTCATGTCGTTCTACACCCGTAAGATCTTTGTTCATCTTCAGAACACAAATTAAGATATTTTTGATGAAATCCGATGGCTCAGTGAGGCCTCCGTTGACAGCAAGATAATTAAGACTTTCAGATGACCAGAAAGCTACTAAAGACATATTTAAAACAGTTCATGTGACTACAGTGGTTCAACCTTAATGTTATGAAGCGACGAAAATACTTTTTGTGCTTCGAAGCTTTACGAATCTTTTGCTTCGAATCAGTGGTTCAGAGCGTGTATCAAACTGCCAAAGTCACATGAACTATTGAAATTTTGAAACACTTATGACATAACAAAGCCTCGTTTATGGAAATCACGTGACTTTGGTGCTCTGAACCACTGATTCGAAACAAAAGATTTGTAAAGCTTCATGAAGCAGTGTTTTGAAATCGCCCATCACTAGATCTTGTTGAAAAGTCATTATTTTTATTTATTTTTTGGCGCACAAAAAGTATTCTCGTCGCTTCATAACATTAAGGTTGAACCACTGTAGTCACATGAACTGTTTTAAATATGTCTTTATTAGCTTTCTGGTCATTGAAAATGTTAATTATCTTGCTGTCAATGGAGGCCCCACTGAGCCATCGGATTTCATCAAAAATATCTTAATTTGTGTTCTGAAGATGAACAAAGGTCTTACGGGTGTAGAACGACATGAGGGTGAGTAATTAATGACAGAATTTAAATTTTTGGGTGAACTAACCCTTTAAGTTTAAGTAAATAAACACAAACCTAATTACAATGCTTAAATACACTAAAATAAAAAAGTTGTTCAACATTAAACTGATATCATATTTTTGAGTTTATTTTAATTACAACAAAAGTACCAGGGGTACCATAGGGTGGTTAGAGTGTTGTTGTAGAGTGTGTTAAACTCATTGGTTTGCAGTCAACAAATGTCCACCGCAAAATGCACCACATTGTTAAACTGTGTTGTTGTTTGGACTTGTAGAGTGCAGCACGACAGGGGAACAGACTACAAATGAACGTGTATGAGACGAGGGGCAGTAGAGCCACAGTGCCAGGGCCGGGCCCACCACCAGGATCAGGGGTGGGCTTGGGCCAGGTGAAACCTGGTACTGTTGGAGAACCCAAGAAGGGATTCAGGCCTCCTCAGCACTGCCCTACTTTGGCACAAGTGGTGAGTCGCAAAGTTCAGGCCGCAGTCCCAGAGGAAGGATTGGTAAGATTTTATCACCCAATGGTTTTGTACAATCACAGACATAGCCACTGTTGTTCAGTGTTGTTGTATCAAATTCTAGACTGCAGTTTTATTAAGAATGGTGCATAATAATATTATAAATAATCTGTATTATAAACAAATCATGTTCTGATGCTAAAACCAAATAATGTAACTGAATTCTATTAAATTTTATTGTAGTTTGCATGAAATGTGATGTACATCTGTTAACGGTGTCTAGATTGATGATCAGCACAATTTATACTTTTGTGCCACATATTCTAATATCCTGCCTTTGTTTTAAAGGTAATTGTAAATGAACTCAAAGGTGGGAAGGCAGAAGATAAGACACCTCCAGCTTGGTTCACTTCATACATGGAAAAGGTATGAGAAACAATACATTTAAAGGGTTAGTTGACTCAAAAATGAAAATAATGTCATTAATTACTCACCCTCATGTCGTTCTACACCCGTAAGACCTTCATTCATCTTCAGAACACAAATTAAGATATTTTTGATGAAATCCGATGGCTCAGTCAGGGCCTCCATTGCCAGCAAGTTAATTTACACTTTCAGATGCCCAGAAATCTACTAAATTAAATATTTAAAACAATTAATATTATGAAACGACAAGAATACTTTTTGTGACCCGAAAAAACAAAATAATGATTTTATTCAACAATGTCTAGTGATGGCCGAGTTCAAAACACTGATTCGAAACAAAAGATTATAAAGATTATCACTAGATATTGTTGAAAAGTCATTATTTTTTTTTTTTTTTTTTTGGCGCACAAAAAGTATTCTCGTCGCTTCATAATATTAAGGTTGAACCACTGTAGTCACATGAAGTGTTTTAAATATGTTTTAGTACCTTTCTGGGCACTGAAAGTGTTAATTATCTTGCTGTCAATGGAGGCCTCACTGAGCCATCGGATTTTATCAAAAATATCTTAATTTGTGTTCTGAAGATGAAACGAAGGTCTTACAGGTGTGGAACGCCATGAGGGTGAGTAATTAATGACAGAATTTTCATTTTTGGGTGAACTAACCCTTTAAAGTAGGCATGAAGTGAAAATTCAACTGTTGTCTAAAGGCATGTTATAAGTGTCATTGACGCATCAATGCATGTTTCATTTTTTTAAAAATTTTGAATCACATTGACATAATCCATGTCAATGTGATTCATCCTCTGTTAAAAGTCAGACTTCTGTCTAGTGACGTATGCTGGACTTCCCCAGTCATTTTTTCCACATAAATGCTGTCCCTTTCTTACAGTCAAATACAAACTCTTGTTTAGATCTGCCTCCATCCAGTCAACAGTCAACAATAGGCAGAACCAAGTCCCTGCCCGACTTTTTATTCTTTATTTTTCAATAATCTGTTTCATTCAGATGTACGTCACAATACAGAAGAAAAGATTGGTCACTGCTTCGTTTCATTGTAACTTTAATAACTGACAAATACTAATGTAAATACAAATACTAATACAATCATACTAATAGTTTTCGCAGTGGAGGCAAACCCTAATATTGCTAAGGAAACATTTGTCTCTCTATTTTTCTATATTCAAAAATATGACAACTGCCACAGTTTAAGGACCAGGTGGTTAGGGAGGCAGTAGAGAAGATTTGTAGGGAGTTCTCTGGACAATGCTGCATCCATAAGCCAGTGGGACCAGAAGCTCAGGTTCCTGAGGTCACCTCATCCACTCTGCCCGGGGCCCCAAGTTCAGCTCCAGCCTGCAGCAGCTGCCGGGGCCAGACCGCAGGTGGCGGATACCAATGCAGGTTAGAGAGATCTCTGTGAGGTGGATGCCTGTTTAATTTGCTTCTGTGGTGCATTTCAAAGGGAAACACACATATATTATGATTGTATGAGAGATATGATTTATAACTGGATGCCTGGTTTAATGGATGCCTTTCAGTCAGGTGTTTCCCTTAGTATGTTTCATTATGTTTGGTTTCTTTCTGCACAGTGTGTGTACCTCCTGCACTCTGTGTGAGCCTTGTAGCTTCTCACATGATCCAAGCCACAACCTTGTGAGAGCCAGAACTCCCCTGTCTATTCCTGAGCACGGCTCCCCAGCACCAGACCACAGCAGGTGGGCCTTTGTCCTCTGCTGTTTGTGATGAATTGCTGTTAAAGTTCAGAAAGTTGAGCATATTTTGCTCTCTCTCTGAAGGTTCTACAGAAGGGGTGACCGGAGCTTTCGCAAGGCCGAGAAGCAGCGTCTTAAAGCGGAGAAGCGTCAGCTCAAGGCGGAGGTGAAGGAGATCAGGAAGCAGCTGAGGATGGAGAGGAGGGGGCTGCAGTGGAGCACTGCTGGAGAAGGGAGCTCTTCACCCGTCCTGCTGCAGCCACGCGCCACACAGGCAAACAGCCCAGAGTAAGAGCTTGCACCCCTTTACCACCTGAAGAAGAACATATTAAAGGGATAGTTCACAAAGAAACCCTGTGCTGTTATTTTTTCTGTGGAACACAATCTTTTCTTTTCTTTTTTCTGGAAAAATCATTTCTGCCATGAAGCGTTGTCCCAAATGTGAGAAATAACACCACACCATATTAATTGGCTGAACTGATCAGATCAGTTAAAAGTGCAGCTAGTGATGATAAGATACCTTTTAATTTATACTGTCTTGGTTGCAGTCGTCCTAAACGTCCATGCCCGCTGGCAGTGCCAGCTATGACAGCGCTGCTCCTGGATGAAAACCTGCCTGATGGATCACGTCTGCGTCCTGGGACCAAGTTCATTAAATACTGGAAAATGAAAAACAGTGGAAGAGTGTGCTGGGACTCTGAGACCAAGGTACTCTTCAACAGACACACACAAATTCCTAAACACACACAATAAAAAATATGAACCTGATTGTGTCCCATTTCGACCTCAGTTGAAGTTCATGTGGGGAAACCTGGCAGTGGGCTCGGGTGAAAGATGGCGGGAGGTCGCAGTACCCACACTACAGCCAGGACAGGTGGGTGTGGTCAGCGTGGCACTTTGTGCTCCGACGTTGGAGGGCACCTATACGTCCCATTGGCGCCTGGCACACAGAGGAGAGCAGTTTGGGCCGCGTGTTTGGTGCAGCATCGTTGTGGATCCACATGCTCCTACAGCCATCTGTGCTGACGGGCTGCTGGTGTCTCCCTGTGTCACCCCGCAGGTAAGACAACAATCTGGAGACACCCTCAGCCCCCCTAGAAATCTTTATATGTGCAACTATTCTAATGTACAATGGAAAATGTAAATTGGTCATTATGATAAGTGTTATTATTATTAGCGAAAACGAAATGAAAAAAAAATTGTAACTGAAATAAAAAACATAACAGAAGAAACAAAAAAAACTGTACTAAAATGTATTTTCATGACTCAAACTAACTAAATTAAAATAAAAATGGACACAAATGAATTTTAGTTTGTTTTTGATACATGATAAATTATACCACAACTTACAACTTAAAACCTTTACAACCCGTCTGCATTAGATGTGAATGTAATGCTAGTAAACATTTTTAAATGATACCAGATAGCACATTAACTTTGGCAGCCCTGAAATAAAAATGAGAAAACTGTCCATTTTCACCCTCTTTGGTCCTATCAGGAGAAGTCTTCCCGCACTCTTGAGAGAGAAGAGAAATGCCGGGCCTCAAGGGACCAACTAGTTTTGTCTGTGAACCAGGACTGTGATCAGGAATTCTACATTCCATCTGTGGATTTACTCACAGCTCAGGTATGAGCAATCAGCATGATTCACTAATTCCATCACGTTTGCCATGTTTCTCATTCTATCATTATGTTTCATGAAGAATTTAGACTCCATTGTCAATTTCACATACTCTCTTTTGCCATTTACATAGGACTTACTGTCATTTGAACTGCTGGACATCAACATCGTGCAAGAGCTGGAGAGCGTGCCCAACAACACTCCTGCAGGTCACTTTAAAACTGGAATAATGTCTTATATACTCTTAATATTTAGCATGGATGGCTTTTATTGGTTATGCTTAATGTTGAACAGTAAAGATTAACTAAATAGAAACCTCATTCTCTCTCTTTGTCTGTAAATGTATAAAGACATTACTCCATGCATATCGCCTTTGCCCCATGATGGACCTCTTCAGGAAAAACCAACATTGGGGCTGATCCAAGAAGAAACAGAAGCCCAAGGAGTCAGCAGCATCCTGGGTACATTTTACAGCAGAACATTTCTGCACTTTTTGTCTGTATATTACTGTCAGTGATTATGTAGCTGTTTATATTTCTGTACTTTCTCTCATGTCTTATTCACAGATGTGGCTCAGGGCACAGAATTAGAGGGAGTCCCAGCACAAGAGAAAGGAGAGGAGAACATCATTGGGCCTCAGTTTGTCAGTCCATCTGTTATCCGCTCTCTCACCCTTGAAGTGGCAGAGCATGGGACGCTTTGTGGGAAATGCCCAGCTAAAGGTTTGTAGGGGGAATAATAACAGTTATTTTCATAATAGGTGGAATATAGTCCATTTCAGCGTGGCTCACTTGAAGTCAGACTGATTACAGCACATTAAGTTGTTACGGCCATTTCACACTGCTAGCGTGAGCAGTGTGTATTTTTTTGGTGTGAATGTTAACCAATGGGTGCGTTCACACCGTGAGCATGAGCGTCGCGTGAGCAGCAGTGAAGCGGGGTTTTCAGTGCCAAGTCTATGTTTGCTGCACTGCTGATGCTCAATTAAAGTGAAAGCACACGTTTGATGGACAAAATAAATATGATTTCACACAAAAAGTGCTCAAAATGCAAAGAATAAGCATGTCTAATGTGTTTTAACAAGAATTCGACTATGTCAGAAAAGAAAAATTAAGAATACAAAATATTTATATAGAAGATTTATTCAGTTTGGGTGAAAGTATGGTGTATTATAAAAAACTAAAGTAAACTAGCCAGAAAATATGATATATAAACATTCTTTTAGTTATTACTCATATAGGCTGTAGCACTACCCAAATCAAACCGTTACTGTTACTCTGTACAACCCAAAATGTAGAAAATCTTTTATTGTTACTTTTTTATTTTAGTGTTGACGTGGCATAAAGTACTTTTAATATTTTTAGTAAGCATTTTCTATTACATTTACATCTATTACACCAAATCATCATATTAGAATGATTTCTGAAGGATCATGTGACACTGAAGACTGGAGTAATGATGCTAAAAATTCAGCTTTACAATCACAGGAATAAATTACTTTTTAAAATATATTAAATAGAAAACAGTTATTTTAAATTGTAAAAAATATTTCACAATATTACTGTTTTTACTGTATTTTTAATTAAGTATATACAGCCTTGGTGAGCAGAAGAGATGTTTAACAGTTTTTGTATGAAAGGTATAAGATTATTTACCTTTTTATTCTAATTTTTTTTTTTTTTACATTTCATTTTTGCCATTTTAAGTGGTGCGCCCAGCCCCGCAAGGTTCGATGTCACTTTGTGAGAGGAAATCAGAAAAAGTTTCAGAAACAGGAAGCATGTTAATATCTGCTCCAGCCCCACTGAAAGTAGAGATGGCACGAATCTCCAGCCCTGCTTCACCACAGACAGAAACCACTGAGATAGCTGCTCCCCTGCTGACGCTACCAACAGAACTCGTTAGCACAGGTAACAGGCCATTGACAATATTTATTTCCGACCATTGTATAATCAGACATTGTATTTGTAATTGTCAGATCTGTTTTTTTTTTTTGTAAATTTCAAATTTTGTATTTGCCTAAGTGTGATTCAAGTAGTCAGCTTCTTACTAATAACAGTAAATTGTCTAGTCATTAAAGTGATTTTTCTTATGTTCAGATGAGGGTCACGAGTCTGACATCGAGCAGATCCTGGTGGAACCTGCAGGTGGAGATCTGGTAGAGGAGGGAGAGGAAGATGTGGATAAGAAAGAGCAAGTTAAGGACACAGAAGCAGCTAAGGAAACTCGCAGCAGAACTTCATCTGCATCTTCAGAAGACTACATCATCATCCTCCCTGATTGCTTTGACACCAGCCGTCCACTAGGAGAGTCCATGTACAGCTCAGCCCTGTCGCAGCCTGGAGAAGAGCCTGCAGAGGGAGACAAACTAGAATCAGTGGAGACCGCAGAGCTTCAGAGCCCCGTTGCTGCTGCTGTTAGTGTGGATGCTAATGACATGCTCTGTGCCTCCCAGACTCTGGACGCTGTGCCGCTCACCCCTGTGATTGTAGTGGCACCCCGACCCTCAGTCAAATCCTGGTGAGTAGACTGCATATGAGCAGCCCAGAGGTCATTTAAACTAAACTAGTGATTGGCAGCTGAAAATATTACAGCAAAAAAATTAGTTTGGTTTCAGCCAAAGTAGTTTTGGAGGGTTATAAACACTGACCTGAAACAGTGACGTTTAATTAGCACTTCTCCGATGATGCATTTTGACTATGCCAGCGTCTGTTTTGTGCTCAACTATTTTGAATAAGCTACAACAGGTACAGGACCAAAAAGCAGGTTAACATAATAATATGTACAATTTGTTTAGCAGAAATACGAGAGGCAGCTCATTGCGAATAACTGGTTTAATTTCAGTTGCACAAATTGAATTAATCAAACTTTTATTTTCAGTTCAGTTTTTCAGCAAGATGTAAACTTTAATGTCAGTTTGGGTCTTTCTATAAAACATTAATTTTAGGGCTTCACTAATTTAACCTGGAAATAACATTTTTGGGGATTTTCAACAAAGAAATGTTATGTAATGTTACAAGATTAAGATTCTGGACTATTCTAATCCAGTTTGTGACACTGAATATGTGATCATAGCTTAGTGTAATTGATTTGTTAAATGTAGCTTTATTAATATGAAATCATTTCAGCACAGAGACACAAGAGCAGACAGATAATGGACCAGAGGAGCAGGAGGGATGTGATCCTACAGAGCCAGGAGATAAGGAGAAAGGTGAGTGAAACACTATATTAATGTAATAATCCACCACAGGCCATGAATTAGAGCATTTTTCAATGATTATATATATATATACATTTTTTTATATAGATTCTGAGCCAAATCAACTTGACCCTGACAACTCATTAGCATCTGCCAAGTCTGAAACAGAAGAGCTCAGGTGAGACACAGCACACAACTACTCGTTCGGCCTCACAAGACCTTTGGAAGTGCACCCAGGTCAATCATTGCATTGTGTGCTTGCTTTCTATCACTCGTATTCTCACTGTCTCATTCATGTCTTTCTTCAGGGCCAATAGCATCACAGGTGGATTGGTGAAGGGTGCCCTGTCCGTGGCAGCATCTGCCTATAAAGCTCTTTTCACTGGTCAGACAGGGTCTGAGAAGGTGAGTTTGAGAGGCCGTTCACACAGGATTCTGAATGGAAAAACATTCTGAAACAAGTTGAACTTTTTGTGAGACGCTGAAAAATCTCCTCTTCTGTCCTCTATTAAAAGGAAATAGAAATATTACTATTATATTTCATTACTGGTTTCATATTTAAAATTGTTTTTATAATTTAAAGTTTTTGAATAATGTTTTGCAGGAACAGTTTTGATCAAACTATGATAAAAATGAATAATGAAGCACAAAGAAAGAAGCACATTTTATTTCACATAAAAGTGAGAATTTAAAAATACTATTTACCTACGCCACAAGATAATCCAAAGTCAAACTCTCATTCCTAAAAGTGTCTCATGCAGGTATACATTTTAATTTAAAATACTAACACTGCTTAGCAGACATTGTTATACGGTTGGAGCAGTGTATGTTGTTATAATTAAGATATAATTAATAATATGCCATTTTATAGTATAGATAGTGCAAGTATTGTGTGTTTACACTGAAAATTTCAACAAGAAAACATGCACTTCAAATACTTGAATTATGCACTTGACAAAGTGTGGAATGTTGGGACACTTCATGCGCTCAGCTGTTGCAGCTTTCCTCTGATGCTGGATGACAAAATAACCTTATAGATTTCATACACACAGTGCATAGTATAAATGCATAGTGTATAATGTGTCATTTGGGACACAAGTCATGTGTCGCACTAGTAAAAAACTTTTTTTTTTTTTTTTTTTTTTTTTTTGGCTGTGTAGCTTCCAGAAGATGCAGCTTCTCATGACGCCATGATGGCTGTGCTGGTAGAGATGGGCTTTGGTGACCGAGCACTAAATCAACGTCTGCTGCAGAAACACAACCGAAACCTGCTGGATGTGGTCAACGAACTCGTGCAGATGACCGACAATGACTGGTACACGACACGCTACTGAGATGCTGGTCAATTATTTTGTTTCTCTTATATCTGTTTTTTTTTTCTCTCTCTTTCTATGTGCAATCAGCAGCCCATTCCATTAAACAGACTCTTTCGTTCCATTTGGGTTGTAAAGATAGTGTGTGTGAATCTGTCTGCTCCAATGTGTAACGGATATTCATTAGAGAAGCAGTTCATCACCATAATAACTGTGCTTGTTAAAGTTTGTTGTTAGTGGGCATTAATGTTTTCACAGAGATGATCATGGTAGCTAATGAACACTAATAGGTAATTATTATTTCAAAACTATCCAAGAAATATGTCATGCTTTTAATGAAAACATGATTTGAAAGAACAGTGTATTTAACCACAAATTATTCTAATAGGTAAATATGAAAGGTTCTGCAGTGTGACTGGATATTTTTCATATTTAAAGAGTTTTATGTTCCCAGGTTTTGGAAATGTGCAATAGATCTGGCTTTTTATCTGGACTGGACTGTCTTAATCATCAGCCAAGACCAAACAGAGAAACTTTGAGGCTTCTTTAGAGTTTAAAGTAATTAATCATCTTAACATAGACACAAGATGACAAATTATTCCTTACCTGAGAAGTCAAGGTTAAGTTTAAGTTTAATCTGTGAATGTTTTTTTTTTTTTTTTTTTTTTTTTTTTTTTAGTAATTTTGAGCTGTTATTGCTTATAATACATATGGAAATTATTATCATTATTTTGAAGACCATTGATTAATTTCTAAAAGGTCCACGAAATAGGGCACATACTGCACTTTGTGAATGCATTGCCATTTAACTATCTGAAAAACGTCATGGCTTGAATTAGCAATGCATTTGAATGGTTAAATGGACTGAAATGGGCAGTGTAGAGTGTTTTAATTTATGCTTTAAATGGTTAAAGACCGCAAAGGCAATCATGTCATATTTAACTCCAATTTTAAACGTTGAGACACATCATAGTGCGAGACAAAACATCAACAACAACAGCCTACTGTTCATTCCAAAACAAAATCGAATCATGCAAATTATATATATATATTTTGATAATTAAATAGCTCTTGTATTTAGTGTGATGAAGAATTTATCTCAGCACTTTTCTTCAATGGGAGATTTTGAAACTACCTACTGTCTAGAGAGTGGAAAGCATTCCCTATAAATCACTGAGTATCTCCTGATTTGCTCTCACAAGTGGTACATCCATAATTTAACTGAACAATCGCCTGTTTGTTTTTCTAGAACTAGGGTTTATCTATATGTTTTAGCACATTCCTTAGGAAAGCTGTAGTTGGTCCTGGTGGTTGCAGCGATCAGTAGAGATTCTGGGTGAAATTGTTTGGATCATGTGATTGTAAAGCATAATCAGTGGAGACAGATGTGCCTCACTCTGTGTTTGATGCCTGAATGGAGTACTCATAGTGTCTCTGCATCTAATGTACACATCTGTCTGTAATAAATATCCTAATAAGTCTTACTTTTGCTCACTGTCATCCATAACCATGCACCACAAATTCCAAAGTAATGGTATAACATGTTTTATCAGGATAAAACAATATAAAATGCACTACACTTAATTCACACTCTATAAATTTAAACGCTGATGTGTGGCTTTTCTTACTAGGGTGGTTGGACAAATAAAATTGTTCATGTGGCTCAAAAAAAAGAGCAGAAAGTACAATGTCAAAGTTTTTGTGTGCTGAAGGTTAAAGGGATAGTTCACCCAAAAATTAAAAATGTTGTCCTCATTTACTCACCCTCAAGCTGTTTTCAAATCTGTATGCGTTTCTTCTGTTTGTCGGTAACCAAACAGTTTCTGGTCCCCTTTGACGTCCATAGTATCTTTTTTTCATATGGAAGTCATTGGGGACCAGCAACTGTTTGGCTACCCACATTCTTCAAAATATCTTCTTTTGTGTTTAATTAACAGATTAAAAAAACTCATACAGGTTTAGATAAACTTGAGGGAGAGTAAATGAGATACACCTGAGGTGCAATAGCCACTCCGCTTCGAGTCGTGGCCATACTTTTCCATTGTTTTTCTACATAAACATGCACTTTGGAAAAAAGAAATCATTTGGCGATGTGATATCAAGTAGAACTGTAATGCAGTCAAGACCTGCCTGAAACTACTTTAACTGTGCATTTACATGAAGATAATTGCACACCTTAGAACAGTTGTCAACCAATCAGAATCAAGCACTCGACAGCCCCGTAGTATAATTACTTTTATTCTTTATGAATCAAGTGCCACATGTAGCAAAACTCAAGACCAAATGGCAACAGGTCAAAAGACAGGCCCTATTACACTGTAATCAAAATATGTGATACATAAAGTGTAGAGTATCTCTGTGGACAGATTTCTAAAGGTCACTCTTCAACATTTAAGACAAAGCACGCAAGATTCACAGGGTAAAAAACAAACAAAAAAAAACAATCCCCCTTAATTGTATAAGCCCATTTATTTTAATAGAAGTGCATGCAATCAAAAGATACAGCAAAAAATTATATTTACATTCAACACAAGTTGAACCCCTGTAAGAACATACAATACATTATTTACTCCCTGTGATCGTAAATCATTTATTTAAAAAATTAAAAAAAATCCATGAATTACTGTAAAACATTCTAAGTCCCTGTTTTAAGCAATCTAACAAAATTTAGTGAGGTTTGTGCTTAAAACCAGAAGGGGAAAAGATGTCGCAGAACACCTAATTTCCCAATTACCCCAATGAGCCATCAGCTCAGAAAAAAAGTCACATTATTAGGAAAATGAAGACCTCATACCAAACGAATGTCTTTACAAAGAGGACATGACTCACATTAAAAAGCTTGTCCAGACATTAAAAGTATAAATTCCATCCCATGTTAACAGAACTGAGCAAAGAATGTATAAAGACATTCAGTTGATGTCATTATGGCTAGAGCACCGACGGTGTGAGGACGCTACTGGAATTGCTCCGGTTATATATTGCTTTTATCCTTTACAAAACAAGTGCCACGTGTGACAAAACTCAACACTAAAAGGCCAAAAGGTCAAAAGACAGATACATAAAAAGTGTAGTGTATCTTTGTGGCCAGACCTCTAAAAGTCACTCTTTTCAACATTTAAGACAACTGTGTAAACACAAAATCATAATCGCCCATTTAATTACATTAACTAGTAATTGTTAAAAAAAAAAAACCATTTTGTATTGCAAATCTGGTTGATGATGATTTTCAAGTTTTTTTTAGCTGTATAACTGGAGTTTCTTGTTTGTTTTGTTCTTAACAGTCCTGGAGGTACTAACACAGGTGTCACAGATGGAAGAGATCATGCTTCAGTGCTGTTAATGTCAGATCATGATTGAATGTAGTGATACAAATCTGTGTATAACTTATATAATATAATTTTTCATAAGTCTCCTCTAAATTATATCTTTTTGTGAGAGAACAAAGCTTCCTTTACCACAAATAACTGGAAAGGCTTGCAATCAATTAAAAATAATGCTTTGCATTGCTATTGATACATACTGATACATGCTACTGATAATGGGTTAAAAATGAAACTAAAAGCTACTATTTGCACTTTGTAAGCCCAACTGTCAAACCTCCAGGCTAAAATATATAAACCTGCATACACTCCCATTTTGAAAATGATGTATATAGGAGCACAAAATAAAGTCAGTTAAAATAATCTAATCCCCGAATTTGTACCTGCAATAGGCCTTAACACTAATGCTCCTTCTTAGGCCTTAAAAACAGCTTCTTAGTGAGCATGGACGCAAAGCAAGGCACCTGTTTTTTGCCTATAGCAGAGCGATCCCTACAGTTTCCAACACTGCGCAAGGAAACTTTCCTGTTAACAAGAGTCAGGATCTCAGTGAACTCCAGGGAGGAGCCATAGCGCCTCAAGATTTCACACAGATCCTGGATGTACCACGAGCCATTTATGGTCTCACGATGAGAGTAATATCCTATAAAAGAAGAAGAAAACATGTCAATGACTGTTTTAAGTGACATTATTGTGAAATCAAGGATAAAAATACAAAGTTAGCAAATCTTGGTAAAACAAAGCAAAAGTATTTACACTGACCCTCAGCCACTGAGTAGCACATGAGGAAGTCTGCTCCTGCCGGAAGGGTGTAGAGCACCCCCGCATCTACCACCATGTCATTGACCGCTTGACTGTCCACCACATCAATTGGTATCACAGGATCATCATGTTTGTCACCACGACAAGCCTTGCGTTCAAAGACATTTACAAGAGGCATAAGATCTAGATTACTACTACATTTCTGTAAATACATTGCAAAAGACATTTTTTGGATAAACAATAAATTACCTGCAAGATGAAGATCTTGGGTTTCCCTACAAGGCTACGGCACATATCCCCCTTAAACAAATCAGTGATTTCTTGAATTTCAATCTTCTCATCATAGGCATAGATGTGGCCATTTTCTCCATGACTTAAAAAGATGCAAACGAAACAGTCTGCATCCACATGGTTAGCAGCAGCAGCTGAAATCATATATTATTATGATATATATATTTATAATATTCTGGGTTAAACTGAACCTAAACTCCATTCAGAGCATGCTGTGACATACTGTCGATTATCAAAGAAAAACCTTTTGACTTTCCCTCAGGTTATATAAACACATTGATGAACTTGCATGAATGACCAGGTTTTTAAGCAATTACAGCACACTAGTCAGTTTGATGAATGTTTTTAATGTTTACTCTGGTGCTGACTTCAGTTGTAAGTGTGTTAATGGAAATACTTTTTTGGTATTTTCAAATTGTTGGAAGAGTATACTTTATTTATTTATTTATGGTATTTAAGAGTAGAGCTCTACCAGCATTTTTCTTTTTACAAGTGAATATTATTTGTGTTTTTATGTCTGACTATTGATATGCAGAACTGATATTTAATAATTGTTTTATTTTTGCTTTTTTGCACATTTGTAACTAAATTAATTGGATTATGAATTAGATTATACTATTACAATAAACAATGTATTATGAATACTTTGAAATAATTATAAATATATTTATTAAATAAATTATAAATATATATATATATACACACACATTTATATATTTAAAAATGAATTTACATTTTAAAGTGTAAATATTGTCAACCATCTTTAATCAACGGAGTGCCAAAGATGCTGTCTCTGTATTTAACCTGGAATATTTAAGTTTGGCTCGCATTTCTCAAAACATGCCTGAAAGAAAAAATATTGAGGTACCTTCTTTGATTTTTTCTAAAACTTGATCCCGCTTGTAATCATCATAAGCCTTCACTTCAAAATCCAGCTCTTTAAATCTGACAGATATGAAAGAAAATGGAATAAGAATGTTAACTGTTGTTCTGTTACTTTAATCCAAGACAAGAAAATTACTTTCTTCATCAGTCAACATATCTTGTTTTGCCAAATACCTTCTAACAAGATTCTCCCTGTCTGCATTTGTGCCAGAACGGCTGTTTAACCTGAGGTGCCAGTAGAAATTTTCGTGGTTAAAGATCAGAGCCATTCCTCGCTTCTTGTGATTCATCTTATACTCCTCGTTTGGATCCAGACTAAACAGACTGACAAATTAAAAAAAAAATTATATACACATTTAAAATGAGAAATATTGATATAGAAATCAGAGTTGCTTCAACTCTGAACTGTACAACGTCTACATGGTTACAATGTTTCTTCATTAAAGTTTTACCTTTGATTCAAGCTATCAGTCTCTGTTATGTTCTCTCCGACTGAAAGCAAAGCATGTGAAAATGTTCAGAGGATGCATTCATGCCACAAAGATTTAAACCACTGGACTAACTGTGGTCTAATGTGTGTATTGTAGAATGAAGATCTAAAGTTCAGTGAACACACACTGGAGGTCATGCCTGTATTGTGTATTGAGCACCTGGTCAGACTAGACTTCAATGGCTTTACAAACAGGTTGTCAAGCATAGCAGAGTTAACATAGGCAAATGCTATATTTACACTATACACATCCTTCTCTTTTCCTAATTCTGCTACTCGAGTCCTACACGAGTTATAAACGAGATTCAGTTGTACCTGTCAGTCCTGCTGAAGCGCTGTCCTTCTCCACAGCTCCTAAGAACAACAAAGAAACATTTCTAAGCTCTGGGACTTAGATGACACGTATGAATAATTTATTCAGCGAGAGTAGTCCGGTTGAAAATCATATTTTATGTGTATGATCGTGAAACCTTGTGATTCATGTTTAGACAAATACCACCTACTTCAGGTGTTGGAATAAGGAAATGAAAGCTTCTCGTGATCAACATTCACTGTGTACAAACACTGAAGTACACTTTTCCCCCAGAGTAACTAGATAGAAACCTTACCGGGTTCATCGCTCTTGACTTGACTTGCCATCGCTGATTCTGCAGACCGAATTTGTGTGAAATTGTGGAGAGTTTTAACGTCAAACTAACGACAGCAAAAGCAGACCCGACTAGTCACCGAACACAACAGTTAACCTATCACAGGGCACTAAAATGTTAACCAATCACAGGCCACTAGGACGTTAACCAATCACAGGTCGCTATAACGTTAACCAATCACAGGCGCCCTGTCGCGGTCGAACCTTTGGTCGGACTGGTTGGACTCGGTTAAATTGGTTACAACTTCCGCTTTAAATTCTTTCTCTCTTTCAAACTAAAATATGTCAGAGCAACAATGAAGACATTGCAACCTACATTCACAATTAGCTATATTATATTATTTAGTATGATAATTATGTTTAGATGTGTTATTTAGGTTTGAAGGCATTTTCTTTACGAAGGTAAATTACTTCATTAACAAAAAGCAACGTAAATGAACAAAAAACAATGAATCTGTAATCTGTCCAGTTTCTTAAGTAGCCTAAGCAATGTATAATATAGTTTTCCGTGTAATAAAGTAGAGTAAAAAATAATACAAAATAAACTCTCTCTTCATTTATGATCATTTCCTTTTTTAAAATATATATTATTAACAACTTATGATTATATTATTGGTATAAAAACTAATTTTAAAACCAATTTTCTTTTTGCGTAATTATTTAAAAAAAAAAAAAAGATTTAAGGGAATAAATAAAGAAAAACATTAAAAATAAATACAATTATTGTGAAGTAATACATTTTAACTGTTTGCAAATTACTTTATTTTTTCTGAAAGGCATCAAAGAAAGCCAGGTAACCACGTTCATTAAATTTATTTAAACATGCACACATTCATTCTTAATCTATGCTGAAAACAGCTCTGTCAATGTTTTTGTATCGGCACGTTCAATTACGAATTACACTACATGACTCAAGAAAATGATAGACTGTATTTTCAAATCTTCATATTAAAATGGTTTACGATAGAAAAATAAATGTTTAGCTACGTGGAGGTTACACTTCTTAGCCCAAACTTGTAGTTCTTAAACAGCAAAACACAGCAAAATTTAAAATTGTAACTTCATTAACTATTTTGCAGTATGCTCAAGATCCTAATAATTTAACATATTATGCTATTTAGCTCTGAGAAATAATTTTAAATCATTATTTGCAGTCCCCCTGCAGTACCTACATGGCCCACTGGGGGGTTTGGAGCACAGGTTGAAAACTGGCAACACAACTGAAAATGGAAGAGCACTTAATTAGTAGTCTAATTACTAGTAAAAAGACAGTGAGACCAAAGAAAGATTTGTTTGTAGTCTCTGTTTCTATCATTCACTGTCAAATGGACTTGGCTGCTGATATTTAATCTGTTTGGAGCCTTGTTAATTACTGCATTTTAGGTTCACTCAGTAGGCCTATTCACATTTTTCATAAATGTTATCATCAGATTTGTGTACCACACTTTTATTCTCTGTAACATTCACATTGACATAGACCTCTTTAGAGTCATCATGATCCATGTTTTTATCATTAGATTTTACATTTTCATATTTAGCCTCATCATCATCTTGGGATCCACCTGCATACGTATTAGCTGGACCTAGAGACATAGAGATGAAGGGACATACAGTTATTATTAACCCTAAAAAGGGCAAGACCATAAAGAGACATCAGAAAATTAATTTGTTGCTATTTTCCATCTTCGGACACCAGTAATACAATTTCATGATTTTTTAAAAAAAAAACATGACTTTTATTTTAATTTTAATGTTTGTATCTCCCAGGATGCGTTGCCCGTTTGGGAGTATAAATTAAGTGAAAACAGAATCCTTGTTTGGCAATGCATGTTACAACATTTTAGCCACATTTCTAAAACCATTTATTCTCTCATAACTTAAACTAAAAATTCTTTGTAAATTTCTGTTGAACAAGTATAATGCCTATTTATGAATATATTGTATAATGCTGTATAATAATTAATATACAAATTGCTAGGCCTAAATTATCAATATGACCAAAACTTTGCTGAAAAATCTGTTGTACATCTACTTCATGCCTTTTGTCCTTTGATTGTTAATTCATACTTTTTTTGTTAAGTAAAGTCGTTTTAGCTCAGAAATCTTTAATTATTTTTATAAAGTAAATGTAAGGTAAACATTTATTGAACTAAAGCAACTTGGGTTTACTTGATTATTCATACACCATTTTTTTAATGTTAAAAATTAAAAATTCTTTTGACGTTTTTTTTTTTTCATTTTAATGTAAATGTCAAATATGACACAGCAGAATTTTGGAGAACATTTATTTGTCCTTCTCCCAATTATCATTGATTTGATTTCAGGCTTTTATGACATATATATGCATCGATGAATAAATCAATGATGATTGAGAGCTGGAAAATGTTCCCCAAATGTCTTGTTGTCATATTTGACATTTACATTAACATGAAAAAATGTAAAAAGGACTTTTTAATATTTAACATTAAAAAATAATGTTTGAATAATCAAAGTTGCTTTAGTACAGTAAATGTTTATCTTACATTTATTTTATAAAAATCATTAAAGATTTATGAGCAAAAAGGACTTTAATTGATAAAAAAAACTATGAACTATCAATCAGAGGTCAAAAGGCATGAAGTAGATTGTGTAAAACAAGTTCCCTTTCGATACTACACTCCGTACTGTGTCGTCTGCCGTTTAGGCAAGACGCAACGGGGGAAACTCCTGTTTTCACAGATTCTGAAGCCTTTTTTAACCACGCAGTGAAACTGCACAGCCATTGGTTCGTGGAGTTTAAGAAAAGTAACCAATGACGGCACGGAGGAGCTGCGCGAGCCAGTGGAGAGCGAGCCCGCTCGAGCCTTCCAAAATGGGCGGGGTCACGGGCTATATAAGAGGCCGTCTCACCTTGGCAGACTGATTCATTCTCCTTCAGTGACGCAGATCACATCTCTTCGTTGATCCTAAGACTTGAAGCCGCCTTCTTCCTGTAAGCAGCTGGAATTCGCCGCTGATCATTTTGCCGCTCTCAAGCAGCCCGCCGCTCTCGAGCAGCTCTTACTTTCACTTTCAGCTCGCCGCTCTGCCAGCTCGCCGCCCAGTTCGCCGCTTTCGTGCAGCCCTGATCAGCACGCTGCCTCATCAGCAGCTGGATCAGTTCGCCGCTCTCAAGCAGCTCTGTCCTCCACGCCGCTCTCAAGCAGCCTGGTCAGCGCTTCACACCCGAGCCGCCCACAGCGCCGAGCACGTGCTTACGGTGTTCTTCCTCCTGCGGCCGCAGTTGGAAGCTAAAAGAGCATTTTTTCCTGAGCAAATTTCCTGTGGCGTTGTTTCATATGTCGCGCCACGACTGTGGCACATGCAGGGCCCCTCTGCGATGTCTGTGCATGCGATGTCTGGGGAAATCCCACGCAGAAGCCGCACTCACTGAATCGACCTGCTCTCATTGCGAGAGTATGAGTCTCGCCTCTTTGCGCTCGTGGATAGCATTCTTTTCAGAACGCGACTCCACCCCTCGCGCGCTCCTGTTTTCTTCCTCCCAGGAGCCTGTGAGGAAAAAACAGCGGGGCAGAGGATCTCAGCACTCGGATGAAAGTGAGCTCACGTCGGCTCAGGTCCCGCGTGCCTCACTTTCTCCACAAAAAGAGTCTTCCCCTGTCCACTTCTCCTGCCCGGCCAGCGCCCCTCTGCCATCGCGAGAGACCTGGTCTTGTTCAGGGGATCTGAAGAAGAGCCGCTGGATGACAGCATGTCCCTAGCAGGCCTTGGACGCTGAGGATTGGCCGGACTCGCATCTTGACTCTGCCCCCTTGCCGTCTCTCGAGCCGATCAACGCCAGGGCTTTCTTTGACTCCGAGCTCATTCGCTTGCTTTCTAAGGCCGTTGAAGGGCTCGGCTTGAAGTGGGAACCAGCACGCAGCCGCCTGGATTAATGGTTTCTGCCCGGATGTCGCCAGGCTCCTCCCCAGCGGGCAGCATTTTTTCCTGAGGTGCACGAGGAGCTCACGAAATCGTGGCGCTCCCCCATACTCTGCTCGCCTACGCTCTTCTGCCTCTCACGCTCTCACCTTGGGATATGAAAAACTACCACCTCTGGACTAAGCTGTGGCTGCACACCTGTGTCCGCCCCCTGCCACTGGCTGGAAAACAAAGGTCACCCACCCATCCAAGCCGTGTCGTACCACGTCGACCCTCGCTGGACGGGCATACACCTCGGCTGGCCTAGCAGCTTCCGCTCTGCACTCAATGGCGGTGTTGCAAGTTTACCAGGCCAAGCTCCTGCGTGACCTGGACCAGCCTGGGCATGACTCACCTGCCTTCAAGCAGCTGCGCTGTGCCACACACCTGGCCTTGCGCGCCATTAAGACCACCGCCCAGGCTATTGGACGTTTGATGGCCAGCCTGGTGGTGCTGGAGCGCCACTTGTGGCTGAACTTGACAGAGATCAAGGACACGGACAAAGCCGTCTTCCTTTACTCGCCTGTCTCCCCCACTGGTCTCTTTGGCCCTGCAGTTGATGGGTTTGCTGAATGCTTCACAGCCGCACAGAAGTTGTCCCAGGCTATGCGACACTTCTTACCAAAGCACTCCAGCTCCTCCACTTCAAGCCACCCAAAGCCTGTGCCAACACAGCAGCCTCCTAAATCTGCGCCATCCGCTACTCAGCCAGCACCACAGCCTGAGCACAGACAGCGACTCACGCTCTGCTAGGCGACACCCCCCTCGATCTCAGATGTCTGAATCGGGCCCTAATAAAGTGCTTGTTCAAAATGAAAACAGATCTTCTCGCAAATTCGCCCAGGAGACTGGTTCTTTTCCCTGGATCTGAAGGATGCTTACTTTCACATCCAGATAGCCCCCCATCACAGACAATTCTTGAGATTCGCCTTCGAAGGGGTGGCGTATCAATACACGGTCCTTCCATTCGGGCTGTCTCTAGCTCCCCGCACTTTTACGAAGTGCATGGATGCAGCCCTCTCCCCTCTGAGGCAGATGGGCATACGCATACTCAACTACCTCGTCGACTGGCTCATCCTGGCCCAGTCGGAGGTGGAGCTAGTGGCACACAGATCCCTCCTCCTCAGCCACTTGGAGTGCTTGGGGCTCAGGGTCAATTTTTCCAAAGAGCTCTTTATCGCCCAGCCAACGTATCTCGTTCCTGGGGATTATTCTCGACTCGACCTGCATGAGGGCCGTAGTCTCGTCAGAGCGATCCCTGGCTATTCAGCAGCTTGCGGAAATTTTCATGCCCAGATCCTCTCTGCTGCTCAGAACGTTTCAGAGGATGCTAGGACTCATGGGCTCAGCATCACCAGCCCTGCAGTTGGGCCTATTTCGTATGCGCCCACTACAGTTTTGGCTGAAACCCCGGGTCCCGCCCCAAGCCTGGCAGCATGGTCGCTGCTCGCTCAAAGTGAATCAGGCGTGCGCTGCAACCCTGGCTCCTTGGATGAAGCTCTGCTGGTTCGAGTAGGGCGTGGCTATAGGGACGATGTGCAAGAGGAAAGTCGTTTTCACAGACGCTTCCAAAATGGGCTGGGGAGCTCTGTGCGACGGTCACCCAGCCTTCAGTTTGGAGGAGCCAAGAAAGCGAGCTTCATATCAACCGCCTGGAAATAATGCCGGTGTATCAAGCTCTCCAATCTTTCCTTCCTCTCCTGGCGGGACACCATGTCCTGGTCAGATCAGATAATATGACAGTGGTGTCCTTCATAAATCGTCAGGACGAGCTCACATCCAATGCCCATTTTACTCAAGCAAGAACCATCCTAGAGTGGGCCCAGCACAACCTGCTCTCACTCAGAGCAGCGTATGTTCAGGGCGTACTGAACAAAGGGGCGGACATGTTGTCCCGGAACAACCTTCCCTCGGAGGAATGGTCGCTCCACCCCATCGCGGTTCAGGAAATTTAGGATGTCTTCGGGAGGGCAGAGGTTGACCTCTTCGCCTCAAAAGACAACTTTCGTTGCCCAATTTACTTTTCGAAGACCGAAGGATGCGCTGGCCCATGACTGGCCCAGCCTCCTCCTGTATGCTTTTCCCCCGGTCGCTCTGATTCCCCACGTTATCAGACGAATCAGGTAAGGTGCCCACATGGTCCTACTAACAACTCTAAAGTTGTCCTGAAACCAAGACATGGATATGTCCCGAAGGTCCTATCCACACCCTTTAGGGCACAGATGGTCATTCTCTCTGCACTTCCTCCTTCCCAGGATGATCAGGAGTTGAACCTACTCTGTCCAGTCAGGGCCCTGAGGACTTACATCGATCGTTCCACCTCTTTTCGTCAGTTGGAACAATTCTTTGTTTGCTTCGGTGGCCGTACGAAAGGTCTTCCGGTCACGAAGCCCAGATTATCCAGATGGATAGTTGATGCTATAGCGCTCGTGTACTCCTCCTTGGGCCTACAATGCCCCATAGGTGATAGAGCACACTCCACGAGGGGCATGGCCTCTTCTTGGGCATAGTCCACTGGTGTGTCAATCGTGGAAATTTGTGAGGCGGCCGGCTGAGCCTAGCCGTCCACCTTCCACCAGGTTTTATAATCTGGATGTCCCTGCATTACAAACACAGGTTCTCTCTGCATAAGCCTCACCAATGTGACCATTTTATGAGCACTCGTTTCTGGCCCTGACCAAAGTCCGGGTAATAACGTATTTTTTCCTATTCCCTATATATGCTCTAGGCCCCAAGGGGCTCCTAGAATATATAGAAATGAGAGGACGACTACAGTGTCCTCAAGTCCCCGATCTTCCGGGGTACATTATGCTATGTGCATCCGTGCAAGCCCTCCTCAGCGCTTCGCTCGGATGCTCTGTCACCCCCCCTTCATAGCATGGCGTGATTGTATAATCCCTGTTGCGTCTTGCCTAAATGGCAGACGACACAGTATGGAGTGTAGTATCGAAAGGGAATGTACTCGGTTACTAACGTAACCTCGGTTCCCTTAGATATGGAACGGAGTACTGCGTAATTTGCTGTGATATTCGTAGGACGCCTAATGCCGTCACTTCAGTCTGCCAAGGCGAGATGGCCGCTTATATAGCCCGAGACCCCGCCCATTTTGGCGGGCTCTTACTTAAATTCTTACTTAAAGAGTTTAAGTTAGAGCCCGCTTAAACTCTTACTTAAACTCCACGAACATAATCACTGCGTGATTAAAAAAGGCTTCAGAATCTGTGAAAACAGGAGTTTCCCCCGTTGCGTCTTGCCTAAACGGCAGACGACGCAGTACTCCGTTCCGTATCTAAGTGAACCGAGGTTACGTTAGTAACTGAGTACGTTTTTCAGCAAAGTTTTGGTTGTATTGATAATTTATAGGCCCTAGAAATTTGCATATTACAGTTTTTTACGATTGCTTACACACTAAAATTAAAAATAACACACAGTTACTGAAACTCTACACTCAAGGAGCAAAACCTCAACCTTATCAAAAAGCACATCCATTTCCCCAAACTATAAACACTATTCCCCTGTTTTGACACATGAATCAGATTTGTTGAACTGTTACTGCAAAACTCTAGACACAAATCCCTTCATTTCTCATTGCCTACACCATGTTGTCATTTAGAAAGCACCAGCATTCAATATTGTTCACTCAAGTCAGCATAGCTTGAGCTCAGTTAGCACACAGTTACTCACGTGGAAACACTAAAAGTCATCAATCACACACCAATCAGAACCTTCAATAGATAGATAAAAGAGCCTGAGTCAGTTCATTCAGTTTTGGAACAATGGATCCACAGAGACGTTATTGAAACGGTCGAGGACACCAGAGAGGAGGAGGAGGAGGAAGAGGATGAGCAAGAGCAGTAAGGAGTGGAGGAAGAGGTGAAGGAAGAGGAAGAGGACGAGGATGAGGATGAGGTGCAAGGAGACAAGGAGTCTCAGATGAAATTCGTGCCATTGGTTGACCATGTCTGTGTCCATGGTATGACTACGAGGGGGGCTGGGCAATGAGTTCAGCCAAACTTAAGTTGCTTCACCATCACCTTGATCATAAGAACTTTCAGGGAGGAAAACAGGAAGGTGTACCTCAGTGTACTCTACTGTAACTTTTGAGTGCTGTACTCTGTTACAACACATGCATCAAATTGCCTTACATACAGATGGAGTTTCCGTCTGCTTCCATTTTGTAAAAAGGATGTTACAGTTACAGTAATCAGTACTTCTATTTATACATTATACATGTGTTCATCATGTGAAAAGTTCCTTGAGGGGGAGAACCACAAGCAACACAACTTATTACTGGTTTTTGTTTTTGGTTTTTGTAGTATTGTTTTGAATTTATCTCACCAGTGTGTAAGACTATGTTGTAGTATATGTGTTTTTGAGGGCTTGTGTGTGATGTCTGAGGGCAAAGTTTGTTTTTTCAGCAAGAGTGAATGGTTTTGGGTGTAGAGCTTCATTTTGACCTGAAAATAGGATGTTTGGGGAATTGGGAGAGACATTATGGATTTGTGTTAGTTTCAAGAAATGTGTTTAAGCAATTGAGAAAAACTGTAAAATCATGCTTTGTTTTGTGTCCACAAATGTTTTTGTTTATGTACTATATTGTATTTAGAATATGTTCTGATTTCCAGTGCAAAATGTAACCTTTGGAAAGGCTGGATGTATTGAATGGTTTTACAATGTGGTGAGAAATAAATTTTTTCATCAATGTGCAGTACTGGGGCCGTATTCACAAAACATTTTATCTTACCGCTAAGAGTTCTCCTAAATGGCAGTAAAAGTTCTTAGCTAAGAGTTTTCTCTTAAAACCTATTCACAAAGCTGCTGAGACCAACTTTTACTAAGGAATAGAGAGAAGTCTTACAGTTTTTGCCCGTTGCTTGAACACTATAGACACATGCTTAAACCAAAGTAACATAACTTGAAGTTGTTGTTACTATACCTTAAACAAAGTGTAACCATACCTTAAACAAAAGCGCTGCTTTGCACTTTAGTTGCAATTCTGTAACACACTTGCTCCTTTCTGCAACACACTTGCTCCTAGACACTACACACTATTTCATACATAAGACACTTAGTTCAAAAACGAAATCTCAGGGTACCATTGGGAAAACACATCTATTCAAAATACAACACACATTGGTTAATTGAAAAGACGTTGACACACACCTGAAAACACTTACTTACAAAACTGAACACCAATCAGCCAGCTACAAAAAGGCCTCAGTTAAGCCATTTTGAGAACTTTGCAAGCATGGAGGCAGGGAGAGCTAGAGGCAGAGGAAGAGGAAGACAGAGAGAGAGAGGAGGACGTGGTCGAAGAGGCCACGCAAGGACCATTATTTCGGATGACATAAGAGCAACTTTGGTGGACCATGTCATAAACCATGGCCTGACTATGAAGGAAGCTGGGCAGAGAGTCCATCCTGATCTAAGATGTTTCACAGTTTCATCCATAATAAGGACATTCCGACTGGAAAACAGGTATGTCTTCAACTCTCTACTCAGACTGTATCTAGAGTATTTACAGTACTGTACCATATCACGTTACTGTATCACATGTATTGTATTCCAGGGTGGCTAATGCTCCTCTTCCAACAAAAATGGTAGTTTTGTGAAACATACCGTGATAACGTGTTGAGATGTTTCAGTACTGTGTATGGTAAATACAGTAAAGTTCAGTATACACAGTACTGTAAAAAAAGATGCAAACAAGAACAATTTGTGGTTGCATTTTTCTACAGAATGGCTAGAAGACCTAGTGGGGGTGGACGCCAAAGCCTGTTCACCCAACAGCAGGAACTTGCCATAGTGAACCTAGTCAGAGCAAACAATGCAATCCGTCTCCATCAGCTACAGCAACAAATACTTGCAGATAGGCAAGTATTCAACAACATAAATCGAGTAAGCATTACAACTATCAGATGCATCTTGGTAAAGCACAACATGACCATGAAGCAATTGTACAGGGTCCCATTTGAGAGGAACAGTGTCAGGGTCAAAGAACTTCAACATGAATATGTACAGGTAAGTGTTTCAGTCCTTCACATTTACAATAAAGAATGGGTGCAGTCCAGTAACAGATGAATATGTACCACTGGATTAGTACCACACAGATACATTCAGAAAGCTACACAGGTACCTGTGTGGTGGGGTGGGTCGGTTCTGTATATGTAGTAGTGTAAGTGTGTGCTTTGAGTAAAGCCATCCACAATATGTATTTTTTGTTAGAGAGAATCTTGGACATGGATGGAGCTGCCCAGCCGCATGAATGTATTTACATTGACGAGGCTGGATTCAACCTTAGCAAAAACAGACGACGGGGACGTAATATAATTGGCCAAAGGGCAATTTTGCACGTCCCAGGGCAGCGCAGGGGGAAATATCACATTGTGTGCTGCCATAAGTCTTCAAGGCCTACTGCACCATCATGCCAAACTGGGTCCCTATAATGCGCAACACATCATCACATTTCTAGATGCACTTCATGATGCAGTTGGACAGGATGGACCAGAGCAGCCCAGGTTTGTTGTTGTCTGGGATAATGTTAGTTTCCATCGGGCTGCTCTGGTCCAGAACTGGTTCACCAACCATGATCATTGAAGTTCTGTACTTGCCCCCTTACTCGCCATTTCTAAATCCTATAGAAGAATTTTTTTCCGCTTGGAGATGGCGCGTATATGACCGCCAACCACATGCCTGTATGCCTCTTCTGCAGGCAATGGAACAGGCCTGCGGAGACACTGTGGTGAGGTCTATCCAGGGATGGATTCGACACACAAGGGGATATTTTCCCCGATGCTTAGTGAGAGAAGACATTGCTTGTGATGTTGATGAGATCCTGTGGCCAGACCCCAACAGACGGCAGGATCCATAAGCCCACTTGCGCACAATTGTGTTTTTCTGTGTTCACAGTAGTGTATTGTTTGTTTTATTTTTGATTTAACTGAATTTACTGTACTGTAAAATATACTACTGTAATGTAATGATTTTGAAATCAGTATTTCATTTTTTGGTTGTTGTGAAAACATGCCCTCTGTGGAACTGAATAAAAACATTGAAAATAAAAGACTGCAGTTTTTTATATAAAGTAGACTAGTGTGTTGCTGCTGATCTGAAAGTGTATTCATATGATGCAAGTGGGTATCATTTTGTCATCAGAGTGACATTTTGACAAAGGATTGTTAGGTTTTGATAGCAGAGTTTCAATTTGACATAGATGTGAATGGTTTATTTCGCAGTGTTGCGTCTTATTTGCTTGTGTGTAGAGTTTTGACACAATGAGCCAAATTTAGCAAAACGTGTGTAAGCAATAGGCAAAAACTGTATTGATTTCATGTTATTGTTTCATCGGATGACAAAAAGACCTTTATCCATGATGAAAGTGGAGCGGGCGGTCGGTGAATCAGCTCGCCAAAAAATTACGAAAATGAATCTCAGACATATTCGGATTCGATTACATTTCTCACAGGACTTCTGAGTTAGCCGGGAAGCAGTAATTTTCCGATTCACGAACAAATGTGGAAAAAATTCGTAAGTAAACTTGGCTGCGCTGTGTTTTTGACTCTCAAAGAACCGGTTCATAAGAGTCATTTGTTAATGAAGCTGACTACACTGGGCGCGCAACCATCATGCACAGTCTATTGAAAGACGTGTTTTCTTGCCATTATTTTGCGTTACGCTGTCTTTTTTTTAGGTCATCACATTGAAGCGCCACTGCTGAAAAGCAGTACTTGAAACACTGTTTACATTTATATTTTATTCTATGATAATTTTGGGGTGGCAAAGCTTTTTCTTAGGGTGGCAGTTGCCACCCCGGTAGATCCGCCCCTGCTGCGGCAGGAACGTTAACTTGTGCTTGTGAGAGAGAGTCATTCTCCGCGATGATTGGCCGAGAAGACGTAACATGTTCAAATCTTTACTGATGAGTTTATGAAGTTTATTGTACATCACACATTAACCTCTGATTGTATGGGTTAAAGTTCAGTGAATAAAGGAATAGCAAATGAGTTACCACATTCAATGGGCCTGATCTCTTTAGTTTAATAACACGACATGGTTTCAGAAGTAAAGCGAAAGTAGACGCGCAAAAGTGACGGGAGGCGAGTGAGAGTGGAAAAATGGCGGTAGTTTACAGTTCAGCTCCGGAAACGTTCAACTTCGCAAAACCTCAAAAGTGGGAAAAGTGGATTCGGCAGTTTGAAAGATTTCGCCTGTCCAGTAATCTGCATGTCAGGTGAACACATTAATATACTGCATGGGAGACGAAGCAGCCGCATGAATACGAAACTGTTAAAAGAGACATTCAATAGATTTTTTTGTACCCAAAAAGAACGTAATCTACGAACGAACAAGATTTAATCAAAGAGTGCAGCAGCCAAATGAATCAGCTGATAATTTCATAACAGCCCTGTATGCTCTTGCTGAAAACTGTAACTATGGTGCTCTTCACGATAAACTGCTCAGAGATAGACTAGTAGTTGGTCTAAGAGACAGTACACTATCTGAGAAAGCTATTAATATGGCACGACAGTCAGAGGTCATAAAAAAACAGCAGACTGACATAAGAGGTGAGACAAAATGTAGAGCGGAAATTGATGCAGTGGCTGCAAAAGCAAACAACAAAAAAAACCAAAACAACAAAACAGAGCCCGTCAAAATTCAAAAACAGCAGTTTTCCCAAGCACGCATCAACCCCATCTCAGATCAAAAATGATAAAAGCCCCTGTCAAAGATGTGGAAAAACACCTGGTCATGGAAAATGGCAATGTCCAGCCAAAGATGTTTCATGCCATGCATGTGGGAAAAAAGGGCACTACAGCAAGATGTGTAAAACATCCAAAACAGTGCATGCTATTGATGCAGAAGAGTGCAATGAATCATCAGAGCCCTGGTTTTTAGGCACAGTAGAAGCGAACCAGGAAGCTTGGGCCGTGGAGCTGTTCATGAAACACCATAAAGTAAAATTTAAAATCGACACAGGCGCAGATGTTACAGTTGTCCCAGAGTCTACATTCAGAGAGATAACAAAAGGGACAATTACTCTGGAAAATGCAGATAAGCCACTGCTGGGGCTAGGCGGGGCGCCACTTTCTGTAATGGGGATGTCCCATGAGTCACTTAGCAATGTTGAGCTTACTGTGCAAGAGAATGTAAAAGATCTGCACACAGCATTTCTAGGTTGGCCAGCAATTTTAAAGCTCAGTTTGGTAGCTCGGCTCGGCAGTGTGGATGCAGACATGCTCAAAAAAATGGTAGGTATGGTACATCAGCCCTACACCATCAAGCACAAACCGAGTGTGACTCCATAGTCCCCTAGGAAAGTTCCACTTCCTTTGCTGGGTAAAGTTAAGGATGAATTAGAGCGCATGGAGCAGCTGGGAGTCATAACAAAGGTTGAGGAGCCGACTGACTGTACCCAAGAAGAACGGAAATTAAATGAGGCTGTATGTAGGGAGAAGTACATTTTACCTTCTGTAGAGCAGACGCTTGGACTGCTTTGCGGGGCCAAGGTCTTCAGTAAATTGGACGCAAACGTGGAGTTCTGGCAGATTCCACTGTCGGAACAATCAGCCAAATACACAGCATTCATAACCCTGTTTGGAAGATTTTTTTTCTCAATAGGCTGCCGTTCGGCATTGCGTCAGCACCGGAACATTTTCAGAGACGCATGTCCGTGGTCATTGAAGGACTGTCTGGGGTAGTGTGCCACATGGACGGTGTGCTCATCTGGGGTGAGTCTCAGCCTCAGCATGATGAAAGACTACACTCAGTGTTGGCTAGGATTGAAAAAGCTGGGATCACACTGAACTTGGAGAAGTGTAAGTTGGGCAGACGGGAGGTCAAGTTTCTGGGTCATATAGTTTCAGAATTATATTAATTAACTATTATATTTTCAGAATTACTAAGAGTTTCAAAACTGAACACGTCTGGATTTCTTTGCAGCAAATGATGGAGATGGAAATGCTGAAGCACCTTGTAGGTATTTTCTGACTGAATCTGTTAAAATATTGAAGAGAGACATGAGCTATACTCTATACTGTTTAAAATAAAATATTAATTTAATTCATGAATGCTAGATTATAGTCCTAGTCGTGGTCTTTTTCAAAAGACATTTAGTGCACTTTTTGGTGAATTAAAAGCAAGCAGTAATAAAACTGAAATTAAAACAACATTACAAAAGCTTACATTTATTTAAAGAAAATAAAGTTAACTTAAATAAGCAGTTAACTCTAGCAAAAACGTTCCACAGTGTCAGTGTTGCCAGTTAAGATGTTCTAAAAAGGCTATTTCAAAATACTTCATAAACATCACAGGCTAATACACTGTGAGTAACTTGTGATTCTTACCTCTCTCTCTCTATATATATTTATTATTATGCAATAACAAATATAAGACAAGACAGTAATGAACAATACAATACAATAATAAACAAAGGAGCAGAGGGTTACATAAAACAAAAAACAAAGAAAGCTAAAATAGCTTATATGATTTACACCATTGCAGAGTCTGCCTTAGAATTTTTTAGAGTTATTCAAAGAATTTAAATACATATCAAAATCTTTCTTGAAAATAAAAAAAAGAAGTTTTCTTTGAAAATTTACACTTGTGAATATAAAATATGGCCAGAAAAAGCAGCAAGTTAAGAATAGATTTAAAATTACATGGATCTGATTTTAGAGAGTTTGATTGTTTGATGTTTTTCTGTTTTCTCCTGTGCCAGCAGAAAAGCCCAGCTTATGCAGAAAAACCATACCTTACAGTGGTGTGGGGGCCACCTGCAGGCAAAAGATTACAATACATAGCTACTCTGGGTAATCAAAGGTTCCCTTGACACCATTTAGGTCTAAATTAAAACTGGCTACTTGCAAACCTGCCCATACACATAGAATTCCTGAGTCTTTGGATGAACAGGTCACAGGTTTTAAGTGCATTGCCCCATTTTCATTTACTAATACATCCTCAAGTTGGGCATGCAGAAGGGTAGGTACAAACCTGATTCCAAAAAAGTTGGGACACTGTACAAATTGTGAATAAAAAATTAATGAAATAATTTACAAATCTCATAAACTTAGATTTTATTCACAATAGAATATAGATAACATATCAAATGTTGAAAGTGAGACATTTTGAAATGTCATGCCAAATATTGGCTCATTTTGGATTTCATGAGAGCTACACATTCCAAAAAAGTTGGGACCGGAAAAGTTAAATGTACATATAAGGAACAGCTGGAGGACCAATTTGCAACTTATTAGGTCAACTGGCAACATGATTGGGTATAAAAAGAGCCTCTCAGAGTGGCAGTGTCTCTCAGAAGTCAAGATGGGCAGAGGATCACCAATTCCCCCAATGCTGCGGCGAAAAGTAGTGGAGCAATATCAGAAAGTTTCTCAGAGAAAAATTGCAAAGAGTTTGAAGTTATCATCATCTACAGTGCATAATATCATCCAAAGATTCAGAGAATCTGGAACAATATCTGTGCGTAAGGGTCAAGGCCGGAAAACCATACTGAATGCCCGTGATCTTCGGGCCCTTAGGCGGCACTGCATCACATACAGGAATGATACTGTAATTGAAATCACAACATGGGCTCAGGAATACTTCCAGAAAACATTGTCGGTGAACACAATCCACCGTGCCATTCGTCGTTGCTGGTTAAAACTCTATAGGTAAAAAAAGAAGCCATATCTAAACATGATCCAGAAGCGCAGGCGTTTTCTCTGGGCCAAGGCTCATTTAAAATGGACTGTGGCAAAGTGGAAAACTGTTCTGTGGTCAGACGAATCAAAATCATTGCATTCCTTCTTTATTCACAATTTGTACAGTGTCCCAACTTTTTTGGAATTGGGTTTGTAGAAGCAAGATGACCCATCAGTTGTAGCCATAACAGTGACCTATGCAAATTGTAGAAATCATGTTATAGGACAAACCACTTTATTCGCATATGCTCAATTGAGAAAAGGAATATTATTGGATAGGGTCACAGGAGTAGTGAAGGAAGTAAAATCAGAAGAAGAGAACACTTCTTAGTTTGGCAATATAAGTAGAGTAAGCATGAATGATTGTGACTCACTGACGACTAGCAATATTAAACTAACACAGACCATGTATATATCAGTGAGTGCAGCAGAAAAAGCAAGTTGTAGCCAACAATGTACGCCCAACAATATTCCACACACCCAATGATCCCTCTTAGTAAGGGATACAAAATATTACAAGAATAATGGAAAGACTAGAATAGAGAAGTAACTGGAGAAGACTGGTGGGAAGGAATTACAGGAATGTTTGTGAACGTGGAATATTATGTGATGATAATAATGATTGTGTTGTTTGCATTCATTTTGCTTTGTCTTTGATCCATGTATTATGTCAACAGTCCAAAGGGCTGTGAAGACTACTGTTGGAGCAACAAGAAGATATGTATCTGCTAACTAGAATGAATGTTTTAAATGTAGTTTGCTTGTAATATGTTCAGGTACTACACCTGTAAAAACAGCCTTTGCCTTAGAATTAGGATGAAGCAAAACACTAAGTCATAAATGACTTAAAGTGGCCATTGTTAAGAAGAAAGTGTTTTGCTTTGTTTCTCCTTGATCTCTTGTTCTGTTTTTAAGTTCTTCTTTTCCTGTTTTTAATCTGTTGTAGTCACGTACTATCTTGTTATTTTCTATAAGAGCCACACTGTTCTATTCATGCCTATAAGGAGTTATTCACACTTAATGCTTATGTAAAATGTGATGTGGCTACCGGAGCTGATACACGGCCACTCTAGTCAATGCTCTTGTTTACACCAGCCGCGCCGCGGGGCGTTTTAGAAGCGTCCGGTTTGATTGTGTTTATTGATATGCCATTTTGCTGTAGCCTACAGACTTAGTTAAAAGTCCAGTTATGGACAACAAGAAGTTTTTCAACTTCGAATCTCTTGTCGTCAGTTTCTGGCCTCCTAGTGATGTGAAATATGAGCGGGAGTTTACACAGGGTGATTATTTTAACTTTATTTTGTATTTTAGCTGCGAGGCGCCTATCTTTAGCGAAGCGGCGTGGCGAGCCGCTTCTGGGCCGCTTCTAAAACGCACCGCGGTGCGGCTGGTGTAAACACGAGCATTGACTAGAGTGGCCACGTATCAGCTCCGGTAGCCGCGTCGCAGCCGTAACGACCATAGTTTATTATAATGTCTATGGGTTGGATAAATTGTTTACAACTTCCGCTTTGAGTTCTTTCTTTCAAGCAAAAATATGTCAGAGCAACACTGAAGACATGAATACTTTGCAACCTACATTCACAATTAGCCATATTATATTAGCTATTACATACACAATTAGCTGTTACATTCACTATTAGGCTATATTATATTATATTATTTAGTCTAGTATGATAATTATGTTTAGATTTCTTAGAATGCCTTAGGTTTGAAGGCATTTTCTTTAGGAGGTAAAGGACATTCACAAAAAGCAACGTAAATAAACAATGAATTTTACATTCTGTTATTGGTTTAACCCGTTTAATCCCAAATTTTTCCCAGAGATGACATGTATGAATTTGTATGGTATTTGTAAGGATATTAAACAATCAATGTCAATCATGTAAAAAAAAATATTGAAAAGTCCATGAAAAATTGGGTTTTATGACCGGTCACAAAAGTGACCGGTGGTAGAACACAGGGAGTTTAATTCTATGGTGTCAATGCATTTAAAAAATGACAAACCTCCAGCAATTAGTTTAAAGATTGGGTTAAATAGATGAAATTAGTGTTTTATAGTCAGACAGACAGATAGTCAGACAGATAGTCAGACAGGCAGATAGTCAGACAGACAGACGGATAGATAGATAGATAGATAGACAGACAGATAGATAGATAGATAGATAGATAGTCAGACAGACAGACAGACAGACAGATAGATAGATAGATAGATAGATAGACAGATAGATAGACGGACAGACAGATAGATAGATGGACGGACGGACGGATGTCACCAAGGATCAAGTAAATCCAAAACTTGACTTACGGTCAGTCTGAAATAGAGTTTATGAGAATAACATATAGGGGACATAGACTCCCTGTGTTATATCACCGGTCACAGTTGTGACCGTCTTCATTTATCTGCAGTCTGACAACAGAATAAACTATGTATTAATATAATTTCAAAATGTATGTATAGATAACCCTTTCATGATGATGTGTGCAAAAAATGTATGAGCTATTCAAAAATTTACTTAGAAAACATAACTGTCATTTCTGAGCTTTAACGCCATCATCGTGTTAAGATGGCAGTACCAGGAAATAAATGTGTGTGGTCACATGACCAAACTACACAATAATGTTAGACCTGCCCAGAACTCATGCAGACATCTTAAATTTGCATTATAAATGAACATGTGCTTCATAATAAGAGTTGCTTTTTAATACCACACCAAAATATGTGAGGAAAATTTGTGGTCACAATAGTGACCGGTGGGATTAAATGGGTTAATTTGTTAAGCAATGTATAATGAGTTCATGACTGAATATAGGCTATGCCTGATGAAGGTCATGGGACTGAAACGTTGTGATAAATACATTTTTTTTTTTTTTTTGATACTTTTGTAAGCTCTGATTGTGTGCGGGACTTTCTTTTGTTTTTAACTATTAATTTTCTGAAAGTCATCAAAGAAAGCCAGGTTACCAGGTTCATTACATTTATGTACAACATTCATTCTCAATGTTGTCTATGCTGAAAACAGCTCTGTCAATGTTTTTGTATCGGCACGTTCACTTACGAATTACACTAGGCCTACAGGACTCACGAAAATGATAGACTGTATTTTCAAATCTTCGCACCAAAGCGGTTTACGAAGAAAAAGAAAAAAATGTTTAGCTACGTGGAGGTTACACTTCTTAGCCCAAACTTTAGCTCTTATACAGCAAAACACAGCAAAATTTAAAATTGCAACTTAATTACCTATTTTGTAATATGTTCAAGATCCTAATATTTTAAAATATTACGATATTTAGCTCTGACAAATTATATTTTAAATCATTATTTACAGTCCCCCTGCAGTACCTACATGGCCCACTGGGGGTTTGGAGCACAGGTTGAAAACTGGCAACACAACTGAAAATGGAAGAGCACTTAATACTCCTACTAGTATTAGAATTAAACACACCCTTTTAAATTTGTTCTTTTTTTTTTTTTTTTTTTTTTTTTTACTTACATTTGTTCATATAAACCATAAAGTAGCATATGTTTCTTTCATTCACTGTCAACCGGACTTGGCTGCAATATTTAATCTGTTTGAAGCCTCATTAATTACAGCATTTTGGGATCACTCAATAGGCCTATTCATAGCTTTCATAAATGTTATCATCAGATTTGTGTACCACACTTTTATTCTCTGTAACATTCACATTGATATAGTCCTCTTCAGAGTCATCATGATCCATGTTTTTTACCATTAGATTCTACATTTTCATAATCAGCCTCATCATCATCTTCATTTTTGTTGTCCTAGAGACATTGCATAGAGATGAAGGGACATACAGTTATTATTAAAGGAATTGATAATAAAGACATCTAATAGTTTTTATGAAATGCTACGTTACCTTTTTTTAAAACAGCACTTCAAATGAGTTTCCTTATTCTTTTATTTTTGTCTTCTCTTGACCAGGAGGATGATTATGAGGACAGACAATAAGAGCAGCACAGCTGACACCACAGCACCAATGACAGGAAGCAGGGAGGCTGAGACAGACACATGGTTTTGAGTTAAACTTTCATTATCGGCAGTCCAGCTTGTTTCAGACTCTTACACATCAATACCTGTGATAGTGATGACCAGCAGTTCAGAGGCAGATGAACAGAAGGAGCGTGAGGACAAAATGACTTCATAAAGACAGCTGTAGTTTCCCTCGTGTGAATAATCTGCCTCAGGAAATGAGAAGGAGGCAGAGAGATCGACAGCTGACTGACTCTTGGTGATATTTGATTCCTTAAACAGGTAGAAGGAGCCTCCAGTATACTGAGATTCAGTGGAACAGATGATAGTGAAACTGTGACCCCTGGTGATCACTGGCCCCTGAGGCCCAACATCAAACTGTCCATCAGGAGCAATGCGGGGAATGCTGGGCTGCTGCAAGTGCACTAGAAAACAAGAATACATTATTTATATAGTTACAGAATCTCAGGTATAACGAACCCCAATATGTTATGTTTATGATGTTTTATTATTTGTGGTCTTTAAGTTATTTTATTATTATTTGTATTATTTTTGTATGTTTGAATGTGTATTTGATGTGAATTTGTTAAATGTAATAGGGTGTGGATGAGGACTTTAATTTTGACAGCGTGTTCTCTGAGTGCAGCGGATATATGGCATGTATACCTTATTGTGTTAAACGCTCACGCTGACCAAGACACAGGTGTACGGTTGATTTATGGAAAGGTCTTAAGGATTCTACAAACTTTATAAGCTTAGCTTCTGGTTTAATGGGGAACAAGGGAACAATCATCCCTTTTTGCATGTAGGCATACATAGCGGTTTTGTTATATCATTAATGTTTATTTTGTTGGTTTGATTGTTTGGTTTATTTTCTTCCTTGTTTCAATTTTTCAATATTTATTTATTTATTTATTCCTTTCTTCCCCTAGCTCTTATGGTGGTTCATGGTGCGTTGTTGTCTGATGGCTCTACAGAATGTGAACAATAAACTAACTGTGAATCATCAGTGAAAGAGTCAACTGTTTTATTAACCAGGACGCTACATCAAGCATTAAATTCAAACAGCTTTAAATAAAAATGGCTTCAAGAACTACATCTTGTCGGGATCAATATTTAATCCACAGCCATTTTGCAAATCAGCAGTACAAACACAAAAAAGACATCAGTACCTGTGATAGTGATGACCAGCAGTTCAGAGGCAGATGAACGGAAGGAGCGTGAGGACAAAATGACTTCATAAACACAGCTGTAGTTTCCCTCATGTGAATAATCTGCCTCAGAAAAGAAGAAAGAGGCAGAGAGATCGACAGCTGACTGACTCTTGGTGATATTTGATTCCTTAAACAGGTAGAAGGAGCCTCCAGGATACTGAGATTCAGTGGAACAGATGATAGTGAAACTGTGACCCCTGGTGATCACTGGCCCCTGAGGCCCAACATCAAACTGTCCATCAGGAGCAATGCGGGGAATGCTGGGCTGCTGCAATTGCACTAGAAAACAATAATACATTTATATTACAGAGCCTCAAGCATTAAATTCAAACAGCATTAAATAAAAATGTCTTCAAGAACTGCATCTTCTCGGGATCAAAATGTAATTCACAGACATTTTACAAATCAGCAGCACAAACACAAAAATAAGAAATCAATACAGAATGAATTCATTTAATGCATTTTAATGCAACTAATGCATTTATATGATGTAGACAATGAGCTGAGATTAAACACTCACCCACAGTGATTTCAACAGTGTTACTCCAAGGTGACTTTATAATGCTGTTTTTGTAGGAGTAATTACAGCTGTAGCTGCCCTGATGTGAGACGCTTACATTAACAAGGTTGAAAGTCACACTAGATACATGTTTCTGAGAGGATAATATAGATGATCCATTTATGAAGAGGTGGAATTCAGCATCAGCATTGCATCTTGGATTAGGTGTTGTGCATCTGAACTGAATGTTTTCTCCAGGAGAAACAGCTGCATGTGTGGAGATCAGGGAAAGAGAGGGCTTCTGCAGGTCACCTGCTAAAGAAACAGGCATCCATTTAAATTGCATGTTAAAGGGTTAGTTCACCCAAAAATTAGAATAATGTCATTTATTACTCACCCTCATGCTGTTCCACACCCGTAAGACCTTCGTTCATCTTCGGAGCACAAATTAAGATATTTTTGTTGAAATCCGATGGCTCAGTGAGGCCTCCATAGCCAGCAATGACACTTACTGTCTCAAGATCCATTAATGTATAAAAAACATATTTAAATCAGTTCATGTGAGTACAGTCGTTCAATATTAATATTATAAAGCGACAAGAATATTTTTGGTGCACCAAAAAAACAAAATAACGACTTATTTAGTGATGGCCGATTTCAAAACACTGCTTCAGGAAGATTCGGAGCGTTATGAATCTTTTGTGTCGAATCATGATTCAGATCGCTTGTCAAACCACCAAACTGCTGAAATCACATGACTTTGGCGCTCCGAACCGCAGATTTCAACACAAAAGATTCATAACGCTCCGAATCTTCCTGAAGCAGTGTTTTGAAATCGGCCATCACTAAATAAGTCGTTATTTCGTTTTTTTGGCGCACAAAAAATATTCTCGTCGCTTTATAATATTAATGTTGAACCACTGTACTCACATGAACTGATTTAAATATGTTTTTTGTGCATTAATGGATCTTGAGAGAGGAAATGTCATTGCTGGCTATGCAGGCCTCGCTGAGCCATCGGATTTCAACAAAGATGAAATCCGATGATGGTCTTATGGGTGTGGAACAGCATGAGGGTGAGTCATAAATTACATCATTTTCATTTTTGGGTGAATTAACCCTTTAAGATGAAAATCATGAAATACATGAAGCTTAATGTAATTTCTATTGCTCAGTTCTCCCATAATGTCAAGATGCAAAAGATTTGACTTACTTGAACAAACAACACCAGCATCTTTACCATGATTACAGTTGTGTTTTCCTAGTCCTCTGTGTGAACATTGTGTGAGTTTTCCTTCACCTCCCGAGCATCTAACATTATCCAGCCAGATCGATCCACTGCCTTGACCAAAGGCAGCACTATGAGGTGCCACTGATGGCTGATCCACACTGTAACTGTCTGCACACCACAGCAGCATCATTCATGTCCCAGTCATCATCACACACGGTTCCCCACTGGCCATTATGATGGATCTCCACTCTTCCACAGCATGAATCAGACCCATTGACCAATTTTATGTCTGGTAGCTTGTCTTAAAAATGTAAGTACAATGTGATTAAAAACTATGTTGTAAGTATTTGTGTTTGACATTGTTATTATCATCATTTGGGGCCAAACACTGTAGGTTTATGTTGTTTTTAATCACTTTGCTACTCTTTCATCACAAGCAAAACAGCAAATATACAATGCCATCTTGATCTAGGGGAAACATATATACTTTTACCCTGTGAGCAGACGACACCTGCATCTTCACTGTGATCACAGTTATGGCTTCGAATAGAATTGCGTGGGCACTGTGTGAGGGATGATTCACTTCCTGAACAATGCACATCATCCAACCAGATCTGACCACTTCCCTGGCCAAAATAAGCCTGGAAGTGTGCACTAACAGCTCCTCCACATCCCAACTGTCTGCACACCACAGCAGCATCATTTATGTCCCAGTTATCATCACACACTGTTCCCCACGTGCCATTATAAAGGATCTCAACTCTCCCAGAGCAGTCATTATTACCATTCACCAGCCTGATACTATATCCACCTAAAAAAATAAAATATCTATATTATGAATCAACTCACAAGGCTTACAATATGCTAAACCTACAAACTAGCAAAAACCGTCAATCATCTCATGTAACCAGAATAAGATCTGAGTTTTAAAAGAGTGACTAACAGTCTGTTACTTACCAGTTACAGAAGTGAGAGCACTGGCTGTTGAGATGAAAAACAGTGACGTTTAAAAACATTGTAGGCTTACAGCTAGATTTTATGATTGATAGGCGAATTCAGGTTAATTAACCTGAATTCACCCCTACATAATGATAGATGATAATTTAAATAAAAACTGTGTTGCATATTAACTGATAAATATGTTAGGATATTGTTTATGTAAATATACAGTAAACACTGAATTAGTCAGGCAGGAAAGGGACATTATGAGTAAAAGCATTTCACAAAGCATTTCAGTACTAAAACCAGCTCCTAAATCTGTGAAAATTTAGTGGTAGTCGAGAGGACTCCTAAGTCACTAAGACTGAATCACAAACAATACAAAATGGCTGTTGCTGGCAATCCGCCTCAGCAATCTGCCCAAAGACACTGTAGTGTGTACACCATTGAGGCAATAGGCGATTGAGGCAAAATGCAATAAATATTTTGATTTATAGATTTTAATCTGTTATGACATAACATAAAGGTTCATTTAATTACAGGCAATATGCATTAATTGAATAATGGAAAAAAAAAAAAAACCCAAAAAAAAAACCATTGCGGTCAAGTTGAAAATAATATCCTATTATGGCCTTGTGGGCAGCTCTGGTGACCCGAGTTCCAGTTCCATCCTGATCCTGAATTCTGCAATTTGTCAAGATGCAGACATGTAAGAGGCTGAAAATGAGCTGCACATGTTCTTGTTTAATTAGTGACACTTAGCCTACAATCACTGTGGGCAGTTAGTAAGCGTGTTGACATCACTCATAGCAACAAGGTCAGCCCCGCCCTTACTCTTCACTGTACCCGATTTCTGTCATTTGAACAGTATTTTACTGTAATATGTATAGTAAGATACTGTAATGTATACAGTATGTTACTGTAAACAGCAAAGGATTATGGGAAAATATATGGTCACTACTGTAATTCTACTCTACTGTAAATCCATTTACAGTAGTGAACTTGACCGCGGAAAACTGACCAATGGCAAGAGAGATTTATTTTCAAGTTTTTGATGTATGGTGGAAGTGGTGGTAAATGGATAAAAGATGTACTGGTAACTCACCTAAAAGGTTAGTATATTATTTTAAAGAGCATTAGCCACTAGTTTCAGTTTACTTTCAGAAAGAACAAGTGAGAAAACCTGAAAGATGACTGATAAACATACTTTATTCAAATGTGCAAGATACGACAACCACACCATTTTACACAGTTAATAAACTTTAACTATTTAAAGGATGAAATATTGTTGTAATATTAATATTGTGACATACATTTAGTTCCATCATGAAATTGTAAACTCCATCTGTAATTAAAAATGCAAGAAATGCAAAGACTGAAAATTGAATTTACCCAGTATCAAAGTGAGAAGAGAAGGTCTTGGCATCCTTGTGTTGTTTCAAAATTCACTTAAGATGTGTATGTAGGCTATATCTCTGTTTCTTTCAAGACAAATCCAAAACTGCAGTCACTTCTCCTTTTGATCATTAAAAAGAGAAAAGAAAGAAAGAAAGAAAAAAAGCATTTAGACAATAAAATGCGACATCCTTTTTTTTTTTTTTAAAAAAAAACCAGCCTATTCCGAAAATGTCTTTTCATCAATTTTGCCTTTAAGACAAGAATTGCAATCCAAACAGATATTCACAATGACATGACAAGCTAAGCAATACCTAAGATTACCTAGACTTCTTGAACTCATTCATCACACACTATTATAAACTAAGCTGTTAATCTGATTACTATTTGATTTTAAAGCCAAATTACAAGGATGGCAAATCATTCCTATGAATTTAATAGGTAACTTCCTGGCTCATGAGATCTCAAGATCTGGTTGGGTCCTATGGGGGACGAAACCGGAGGACGAAACCTGCAAAAACATTAAATCAATAAATACGTGAATAAATAAATCCACAAAATTATACATAAATAAATATATAAATTAATAAATGTGCAAATAAATACATAAATCCACATATTCTAGCATAAATACATATATAAATAATTAAATGTGCAAGGAGATAAATAATATAATAAATAAAATGAATGTTGGGGGAAAATATATATATATTTTTTTAAAGGAAACGCTAAATTGAAAGTAGCTTTTTTCCCTTTTAACCATTTATTCATTTTTGAATGTAGTTTCTTATTTATTTCTCCTTGGCGCAACATGCTAATGAGAGGGTGTCAATCAAACATCTGAAGGCGGTCTCTATGCCGCCATTGGCTGATCGTTGTAAAAGCGCCATTGGCTGATACTGCTGAAAATAGTAGCCTACGCTGTATCTGCTGATTATATTCTCTTCAGAGATGCATCTATACACGCTTTAGGTCAGTTAGCAGCTACATCTGATGTGGCTGTAGATCCATTTGTCCACTAAAAGAGTGCAGTAAAGTTAGTACTCTGAAGAGTATATAATCAACAGATAGCATACTACTATTGTCAGCCAATGGCGCTTTTATAACGATCAGAGTAGATGCATCTATACACACCTTTGGTCAGTTAGCAGCTACATTTGATGTGGCAGCGCAAATCCATTTGTCCGCAAAAAAAGCGCAGTAAATATTTGATATTTGCTGAATTTTCGCCTAGTCTGCAAATTCCACTCTCAGTGCAAAAATATAAACGTACAATCATTCATCCAAATTAAAGATATTTACTTTGTTATAGTAAATGCTTGTGGGCAGACTGCCTGTATATGAGCTTCTACCAATATCTCGTAAACAATTATTTTTAGAAAAAAAATAGGCTACTGTAATTCACCAAAAGTTTCAAAGTTTCAAATGTACTACATTAATGACCAAACTGACTTACTATAGATGAGATTTTGCATTACTCACATGTAGTAAGTCAGTCTGAATTGTGTACTGTACTGCATTAAGGTAGGTATAGGCAAAATCTCACAGTCAGTCTGGTCATTGATGTGCTACTGTGCTTTGAAACATGAAAAAAACTTCGTGAATTACAGTATTTTTTTTCTAAAAATAATCAAGCTATATTTTAGGCTTTAGTCAAGCTATATTTTAGGCTTTCTTGACTGGGTTTCTTGATCCAACTCTGTCATGCTATGCGTTTACATGCCTGTTCTTAACCCGATTATGTTTAAATGAACATGGTCATGTAAACGCGATAACCCGTTTTCTTTTATCGGAGTAAGGTCATAAACTGCTTAAGCACAAACCGTTCGGAACAGGTAGTTTTTTGCCTCTTACCCCGATTTCGCACGGCATGTAAACGCATTAACCTGCTTTCTGTCGGCTTATTGAAGTGCACATTTGTGATACATGACAGAAACGCATCCTTAATGCAGATTTAAATGCATCCAGACAGAGCGAGCGTTTTGCAGGAAAGGAAGAAGGAAAATCACAAACGCAGACTCTTTCAAGACCCAGAAAATTGTAAAAATGTGTTCTCATCTCTCGTGCAGCAGAAGTAGAAGTGGTTCACCCCTTGTTTACTGTGCGTTCACACCGCCGCCGGCAGGAGCGTCAAAGTAATGCTCAACCAATCGAAATGTAGAAGTCCTCCGCTTGAGAGGATTAAAGAGAACACAGAGAACAAATTGCTTAGCTGGAGAAAATAATGATAAATGTCATTAGGCTTAAATATATAGTGCATACAGCTATATATTTATATAGTAATAATATATATTTATATAGCAGGGTGAACTCAGGGTGATTGGGACACTTTTTGCCATTGAAATGACTTGGAAAAAGTGTCCCAATCACCCTGAATTCACCCTAAATGTATAGGCATATGGCTATGCAATTTCAGACATAGCATGCAAACAATGTCAGACACCTTGGTCCACGCATCATTTTTCTTATTTATGCCCCTGTTAGCAAACAGGGACACACGTCTTATATTATTGGGAAACCCGCCACGGCAATTATCCACCTCTTCACCGTTTTGCTTGGGAACTAATGTTTGGTCGGAACCAAAGTTTCCACGACTGCGTTCTCTGGAATCCTCTTAAGCGAAAGACCTCTACATTCTGATTGGTTGCACCATAAAGTTGACTTCAACTCTCCTCGACGCCCACACTGTCCAAGACGCGCCACTGCTCGCTGGAGCTTGCCGCCGACTCACATTAAAAAAAAATGAATGCCTTCCTGTCACTTTGACACTCTCGCTGGCGGCGGTGTAAATGCACAGTTACACTGCATGCGTCTGCGGTGCGTTACAGCTCCAGCAAGGTTTTGTTCCATCCTCTACGCGGTGTCAACTCACACCAGAAGCATTTCAGAAGCGAAGCGGCTGGATTCGCGAGACCCAGATTCTTATTCCGTAATATAATCATTATAATCGTACCTATCCGTCGTCTCATCCATTTACACTTTCAAAATTGGTGCTTCAAACACCACGACACAGGTTTGCAGCAGTGACGTCAAACCTCACTCCTTATTGGAGGCTGTTTCTCAATCCCAAGAATGCAGAGAACGGACTGAAAATTGTAAAATTGCTTGGGTTTTTAAATCTTTAAGTAAACAACAAAATGCCAACAAACGTCTGCTTTTATCATGTTCACTTTACGATCTCGCTAGTTTCCAGTGATTTCTTTCTGATTATTTTTCTGATAAAACTTCCATTTGTTTGTGAAATGACGGGTTTGTGTGACGTTGTTCTAGAGAGGCGTGTTACGGGCGGCTTTCAGTGAAGCACTGCGGAGCTTTTGGCCCGACGGTGGAAATGCAGCGGGGCTATTAGCCTAGCCTGGCCTGCTGAAAGCCCTGGCTCGCACTGGTCTGACAATGGAAAAGCGGCTAATCACTGTTTTTTATTAGCCTAAGCGTTTTTATTTTTGTGAAGTGGCCAAAAAGTGGTCATGTTTAGGTATAAGGTGTGAGTTAAGGGCTCTAAGATATCTATATAATAGTAAAATATATTTGCATAAAAAAAATTATAATTTAAATATCATAAGGCATTTATAAATGTTTATCCACTTCAAAACAAATAAATTAATCTTCTTAAAAATAGTGCTTTAGCATACCTGCATGTTTGTGCTTTTGAACACAGACCAGCTTACAACTTCATCAATAAATGTATTAATGGTTTGTTCATCATGTATCAACTAATAACTTTTTAACCATCTACTAATGATCTGTTTGATTTATTTCATGATTTACACATTTTTTAAGATAACTTACAACACATTTGTAAATTGTTAGTTCATCATTAACTAATAATTTATAAATGACTTATAACTGAATTAATAAAACATTCATAAAATCTTAGTATATCACTTAGCAATCATTTATGAATGTATCGTCATGTTTTGTAAATGATTCGTTCATCATTAACTAATAATTTATAAATGACTTATAACTGAACGTTATTAAAGTGTTACTGGTGGGACTTATTACACCATATTACTGTGATTGTTTGCTGCCTGCCCTGATCCTTGCCCATACACTGACTCTGTTTGTCTGCCGCCTGCCTCGACCATTGCCTGTCCCAGTTTATGCCTCTGCCTATGCCCTGTCTGCTTTGGTAATTATCTTAATAAAGCTGCAAATGGATCCTCATTCTGTCGACCCGTCATTACAGAAGACTTCGCCAAAACAACGATCCAGCAGCTTTTCTGATGAACACTGGTCTGGTAGGAACCTTGCATTATTGTTATTAGGGCTCAAGCAGGGCTCACGATCGCTGGAGGAATATGTTGTGGAATACTTGGACATTGCTTATAATTCCGACTTGCCGGACTGTGCGCTGATAGACTTTTTCTGTGAGGGCATTAATCAGCCACTCAAATCACAACTCATTCGTGAGGGACCCCGTTCATCTCTAAGTCAGTTTCTGGATCATGCCTTATTGAATGTTGGCTCTCCGTTTACTGTGGGTGTCGCGGAGGAATGCGACACCTCGTCTGGTCGCGTAATGGCTGCCGCGCCAGATGACACTCACAAAATGGCGGCCACCACTACTACAATGCCAAGTCAAGTCCAAGTTAAACTTCCCGAGTCACGTCCCATCTCCGCTGATCTTCTAGATTTACCCTCAAGCTCATCTGTTGCAACGCCCTCAAGCTCGCCGGTTGCTACGCCCTCAAGCTTGCCGGTTGCTACGCACTCAAGCTCGCCGGTTGCTACGCCCTCAAGCTCGCTGGTTGCTACGCACTCAAGCTCGCCGGTTGCTACGCACTCAAGCTCGCCGGTTGCTATGGACAAGATGGCCGCTTTGCCAGTGCCCACGGGCAAGATGGCCGCCCCGCCAGTGTCTGGGAACATAGGGGTCGTTCCAGCCAGTGAGTCCACTCCAGAACCAGCTCCAGTCCGTGAGTCCGCTCCAACCCGTGAGCCCGCTGCAGCGCCCACAGAGGAGGTAGGCACAGAGCCACCGCCTCAACCATGTAAACGGAGGAGGAGGAGGAAGAAGGCTTCCTCCATCCCTCAAGGCCCGGAGGCCTTCCCAGAGCCCGCTGTAGGCCCGGAGGCCGTCCCAGAGCCCGTTGTAGGCCCGGAGGCCGTCCCAGAGCAGCCCGCTGCCGTCCCAGAGCAGCCCGCTCTTCCTGATACGGCCGCGGAGGCCGTCCCCGAGCTCCTCGCCCTGCCGGCGCCACCCGAGCTCCTTACCCACGAAACCGCCACGGCCTCCGTTGAATTCCCCAAGAACTTTTTTGGGGGGGGCCATATACCTGAGGGTGGGGAGCTTGTGGGTGGGGACCCTGCACAGCCGCGATCATCAGCGGCCTCCGAACTGCTTGAGCTTGCGGGTGGGGACCTTACACGCTAATGGCATGCTACGGATCCTGACCTGCCGTGGGCGCCCAAGCCACCTGACCTGCCGTGGGCGCCCAAGCCACCTGACCTGCCATGGGCGCCCAAACCACCTGACCCGCCGTGGTCGCCCAAGCCACCTGACCTGCCGTGGTCGCCCAAGCCACCTGACCTACCGTGGCCGCCCAAGCCACCTGACCCGCCATGGCTGCCCGTGGCTCCTGACCCGCCATGGCTGCCCGTGGCTCCTGACCCGCCTTGGCTGCCCGTGGCACCTGACCCGCCATGGCTGCCCTTGGAACCTGACCCACCATGGCTATCCGTGGCACATGACCCACCGTGGCTGCCTGAGTTCCTGGATCTGCACTGGAGACCCTGTTCCTGTCTACGTCTCCAATGCACCCACCCCCCCTCCCTATCTGTACCATTTACGCCGCGAGGACGCGCCTTCCGGAAGGGGGCGTTATGTCACGATCACCGTCTGTTCCTGTCGGTTCCTGGACTCCATTTCCCATAATCCTCCCTGCCAATCACATGCACACTCCACACCAATCACCTGTTGCCACATACAGTTTAGCACACTACCTGGACTATAAAGGACTCACACACACCACCTGATTGCGAAGTCTTGATTTGCCTTGGTGATCATCTCTGAGCGTTTTCCCTGTTATCCTGTTATCGTTTGGACTGTTTATTCTCTGTGACCCTTGCTGCCTGCCCTGATCTTTGCCTGTTTCCTGGACTGTGATTGTTTGCTGCCTGCCCTGATCCTTGCCTGTACACTGACTCTGTTTGTCTGCCGCCTGCCTCGACCATTGCCTGTCCCAGTTTATGCCTCTGCCTTTGCCCTGTCTGCTTTGGTAATTATCTTAATAAAGCTGCAAATGGATCCTCATTCTGTCGACCCGTCATTACATTAGTGAAGTATATTTAATGATTAATGATATAGGAGTGTAAAGTAAATGTATGAATAAAAGATAAGTTATGAAAAGAAATTACAGGCCAATAAATAAAGGTAAAATAAATCAATTAACATGAATCAAAGCATATTATAAATGACAATTATGAGAATTAGAAGAAATTATATCAACAATTAATAAAAATGATAATTAATGAAAGTAATTAAAAGGAGTAATTAAAGTAAATTATAAAAAGAGCTATGAAAGAAATGAATATGCCCAGTGGAAGGGATTACCAAAGTGGCCACCAAAATGGCAAAGAATATTAAGAGAAGAATGAGTTTAAACTGATGACTCATTTGAAACGAACCAAGCTGTCACCTATATGAATAATTTGACCTAATGAATAATTTGTTTTCACAGGTGACCGGAAGTAGTAAGGAGAAATTATGCCAATAATCAAACAGTTTGAGTACAGTCAATATATTGACGTTTTTCTGTTTTCTCCTGTGCCAGCAGAAAAGCCCAGCTTATGGGAGTGCCATAGTACCTAGGATCAGCTACAGAGATTGCCGTGGCCAGGATGGGAGTACTGACTGACCATCAACACCAGTGGATTCATGCCTCAAGGCTGAAACATCTGAAAGAAACAGTGACACAGAATAACTGGACGACAGGCCCAAGAAGCCTGCCTCGAATCTTGTCAAGGTGAGAAGTCCAGAGATTGAGCTGTGCAGAAGAACCATACCTTATAGTGTTGTGGGGGCCACCTGCAGGCAGAAGATAGGAAACCTGAATACATAGCTACTCTGGGTAATCAAAGGTTCCCTTGACACCATTTAGGTCTAAATTAAAACTGGCTACTTGCAAACCTGCCCATACTCATAGAATTCCTGAGTCTTTGGATGAACATGTCACAGGTTTTAAGTGCATTGCCCCATTTCCATTTACTAATACGTTCTCAAGTTGGGCATGCAGAAGAAGCAAGATGACCCATCAGTTGTAGCCATAACAGTGACCTATGCAAATTGTAGAAATCATGTTATAGGGCAAACCACTTTATTCGCATATACTCAATTGAGAAAAGGAATATTATTGGATAGGGTCACAGGAGTGGTGAAGGAAGTAAAATCAGACGAAAGACCAGGCAGGTCACACAGAAGAAGAGAACACTTCTTAGTTTGGCAATATAAGTAGAGTAAGCATGAATGATTGTGACTCACTGACGACTAGCAATATTAAACTAACACAGACCATGTATATATCAGTGAGTGCAGCAGAAAAAGCAAGTTATAGCCAACAATGTACGCCCAACAATATTCCACACACCCAATGATCCCTCTTAGTAAGGGATACAAAATATTACAAGAATAATGGAAAGACTAGAATAGAGAAGTAACTGGAGAAGACTGGTGGGAAGGAATTACAGGAATGTTTGTGAACGTGGAATATTATGTGATGATAATAATGATTGTGTTGTTTGCATTCATTTTGCTTTGCCTTTGAACCATGTATTATGTCAACAGTCCAAAGGGCTGTGAAGACTACTGTTGTAGCAACAAGAAGATATGTATCTGCTAACTAGAATGAATGTTTTAAATGTAGTTTGCTTGTAATATGTTCAGGTGCTACACCTGTAAAAACAGCCTTTGCCTTAGAATTAGGATGAAGCAAAACAATAAGTCATAAATGACTTAAAGTGGCCATTGTTAAGAAGAAAGTGTTTTGCTTTGTTTCTCCTTGATCTCTTATCCTGTTTTTAAGTTCTTCTTTTTCTGTTTTTAATCTGTTGTAGTCACGTACACCTTTAAGAACTATCTTGTTATTTCCTATAAGAGCCACACTGTTCTATTCATGCCTATAAGGAGTTATTCACACTTAATGCTTATGTAAAGTGGATGATGAGACATCTTATAAACATGAATTTAGCTTGCCTTTGTTTTAAGTTGGCTTAACGCCCTAGACTTTTGCTATATAAGTTACAGCGAGCTCAATAAACTTTGACTGTGAGTGAACAGCACTTTTCGTGTTTGTGTCATTCTTTGTCCCTGTTACCAGTGTTCTACTCTGCTCTGCATTATATTGATTAAGTACTGGAGGCCCATCATTTTATCTAACATCTATACAATATATATTTAAGACAAATATAATTATGAAGGGACAAGTTAATAGACTGCAGGTGGCAGTAATGCAACTTTTTGGATGCCAACTGCCATTAAACATCAAGGAAGAAGAAGAAGAAGAAGATCTCTGTGGCATCTGGGGATGCCACCAGAAGTGGTACTGCGACCTGCCGCTGCCAGAAAGAGCGCCTGGCCATGCTGCTGACAAGGGTTTCAACTTCAAACAGGCCTCTCACTCTTGCTGGAATTCATACTCGTCTTCTGTGAACAGAAATACCCGCCTTCTTTGATTTGATTGGCCGTCTCTCAATCATTTTGACTTTGACGAGCGCTGTTAGACTGTTGAGACAGAGCAACCTAAAATCTTTGAAAACTTTTTGTCATTCAAATAATAGAGATGTGCGTAATGGAGTGCAGCAGCAGCATTATATCAAATATTGAGGGACAATTTGGCCATTTCTAATTTTTGGGGAGACTTGCCCCTCTTAATGTCTATTGTGGCTATATATCTAACATATACTCTACATTTCATACAGTTATATGTATCATCTTCTACATTTATAATGAACAACTGCTATACAAAGAGTCAAAAGCACATCTTAGGCCTACCTAATGCAGCAGCCGCCTCTTTTCCGAGTTGCGTATTTGTTGATAGTGGAAGCTAGAGTCAGAGTTAGAGCCCCCTCTCCTTTAGTTGTGGGTTTATTTTAAAAAATGAATAAATATCCATTTAGTTTAGTTAGCCTGCTATTTAGCATAAGCCTAAATTATAGCAGGAACAGAACGAGAAGAGTCCTCTCGCGTACCGCGATATGATTCGCAAGTTTGGAGAGAATGGGTTTCTTGTTTTTTTTTTTTTTTTTTTTTTTTTTTTTTAGTAGGTTATAGAGGATGCATTGACGTCACTTTCCCGCCGGAACACCCCCCTCAGCCGGAGTGGAAAAAAGAGCCTGCTGCATGACTGGATTTAATAGGGGAAAGGTTGGACTCGACATAGTGTTCCTTACAACTTACCAAAGATCCAGTGATCCATGGATGTTGACATGCAATCGTGTTTCCTGACATTTATATGTGCCTGATTTCAACGCTGGGAAATACATAAAGCAAATTTGCCCGTGAACCAGTAGCTACGGAGCCCCTAAAGGGACGTGGTGGTGGAAAAAAAATTGGGATGGGAGGGAAACTTTTGCGTTCCCCCGAGAATTATCATTTCCTTGCTGCAAGTTCGGACAAACACTTCCTCTTTAATGTCCCGCTGGCTGGCAGTAGGCTAGTTTCAGTTAGTAACCTACGTTAATAATGCACACAAATAATGCGCGGCTCATAGAGTTTGAACTTGTTGGACTCAAATATAAAGAAATAAGTCTTAAGTCAAGGAGTTCAGTAAAGTTGGCAATATTCACAGATTCGAACTTCCCGGATCAATAACTCGTGAGCTAAACGTTGTTAAAACACAAATGCAGCTATTTCCAATCATAGTAACCTAGACAACGAGCTACAACAACCCAACTTTCCTCAAATGTGCTTTATAATATTGGTCTCTATGAACAGGCGGCGGAGACAAGTCTGAAGGGACCGTCTGAAAAGTGCAAACCCAAAACCCTTTTGCTCATTTTATATTATGCAAAATACTCAATAACTCAAAAACAGGCAAATATTTTAAATACAAAAAACAAAATTACTTTAACAAAACAATATGTTATGTTATCAGCTATAAGTATTATTATACAATAATACACAGTTCCCACTTTTCAATAAAACAACTATGCACATCCATGTTCAAAGGAAGTAACTAGTAAAACAACTACAAGGACTTAAAACAAATTGACTTTGGCATATTTGAGCATATGTTTACTATTTTGTTTGTACCATTAATATAAAACTCTCCAGCATAAACAAACAGATTCTCATAATCTACACACCCAAATCACAATACCTGTCTGTCTGTGACTTCAACTGCACTATTATAGCATAAAGAAATGCATTTATTTGATGTTTTTAAGTTATTTCTTGATATGCACTGAATTCATGTAAAACTCATTTTTAATTTTTTTTTTTTTCTGTTGAAACTATGTTCGTTTGGCAGGTCCACGCTGGTTGTCAAACTTGTCATAGATATGACACTATCACTTTGTCAATTTACACTAAACAGCCATCTCTGATAATGATCTTTTTGTTCATGTCCCGCTGCTGACATTAGCATGACGTGGTAAATCCGTCCCGTGCTAATATGCAGTGTCATGTTTTGCTCGTGATGATGGAGCGACTAGCTTGTAGTAGAACAGAACAATTAACCAATTAGTAACATACCTGTATATTTCGCTTTCTTTTTCTCATCCTCTTTTTTTATTTTTTATGATACTGAGCCCCTGATGGCTTTGACCTTTCCATGATGATGAAACTAAAACACTTAATCCAGGTAAACACGGATGACAACGTTCCCTGCTGCCTTCTACATCTCATTTCTCATAACAGCAAAGTTCTCCAAACTTGTCTAGGTTTATGATTGGAAATAGCTGCATTTGTGTTTTAACAACGTTTAGCTCACGAGTTATTGATCCGGGAAGTTCGAATCTGTGAATATTGCCAAGGGTGAATATTAAATGGTTAGTTCACCCAAAAATGAAAATTCTATCATTTATTACTCACGCTCATGCCGTTCCACACCCTTAAGACCTTCGTTAATCTTCGGAACGCAAATTGAGATATTTTTGTTTAAATCCGATGGGTCCGTGAGGCCTACATAGGAAGCAATGACATTTCTTCTCTCAAGATCCATAAAGGTACTGAAAACATATTTAAATCAGTTCATGTGAGTACAGTGGTTCAATATTAATATTATAAAGCGACAAGAATATTTTTGGTGCGCCAAAAAAAACAAAATAACGAATTATTTAGTGATGGCCGATTTCAAAACACTGCTTCAAGAAACTTTGAGCGTTATGAATCAGCGTGTCGAATCAGCGGTTCGGAGCGCTAAAGTCACGTGATTTCAGCAGTTTGGCAGTTTGACACGTGATCCGAATCATGATTCGACACGCTGATTCATTATGCTTCCTGAAGCAGTGTTTTGAAATCGGCCATCACTAAATAATTCGTTATTTTGTTTTTTTTGGCGCACCAAAAATATTCTTTCGCTTTATAATTTTAATATTGAACCACTGTACTCACACGAACTGATTTAAATATGTTTTTAGTACCTTTATGGATCTTGAGAGAGGAAATGTCATTGCTCCCTATGTAGGCCTCACGGAGCCATCGGATTTGAACAAAAATATCTCAATATTAATACTGAACCACTGTACTCACATGAACTAATTTAAATATGTTTTTAGTACATTAATGGATCTAGGGAGAGGAAATGTCATTGCTGGCTATGTAGGCCTCACTGAGCCATCAGACTTCAACAAAAATATCTTAATTTGCGTTCCGAAGATGAATGAAGGTCTTACGGGTGTGGAACGGCATGAGGGTGAGTAATTAATGACAGATTTTTCATTTTTGGGTGAACTAACCCTTTAAGATCAAAAAGAAGAGCAAGCACTTGTTAGCCTAATTTTACAACCAGTTTTAAAACCAATTTTCTTTTTGTGTAATTGTCCTTTTTCGTTAAAAGATTTAAGGGAATATTAAAAAAAAAGAAAAAGAAAAAACAATTGTTGTGAAGTAATGCATTTTAAGTATTTGAAAATTATAAAAATTTTCTGAAAGGCATCAAAGAAAGCCAGGTAACCACGTTCATTAAATTTATTTAAACATGCATACATTCATTCTTAATCTATGCTGAAAACAGCTCTGTCAATGTTTTTGTATCGTCACGTTCAATTACATGACTCAAGAAAACACAGCAAAATTGCAACTTCATTAACTATTTTGCAGTATGCTCAAGATCCTAATAATTTAACATATTATGCTATTTAGCCTTGACAAATAATTTTAAATCATTATTTACAGTCCCCCTGCAGTACCTACATGGCCCACTGGGGGTTTGGAGCACAGGTTGAAAACTGGCAACACAACTGAAAATGGAAGAGCACTTAATACTCCTACTAGTAGTAGAATTAAACAACACCCTTTTGAGTTTGTTCATTTAAAAAAAAGAAAATAATATAAACCATAAAATAGCATATCTCTTGTTGTATTATCTGAAAACAATCATCATTAGTAAAAAGACAGTGAGACCAAACAAAGATTTGTGTGTAGTCTCTGTTTCTATCATTCACTGTCAAATGGACTTGGCTGCTATATTTAATATATTTGGAGCCTCATAAATTACAGCATTTTAGGTTCACTCAGTAGGCCTATTCATAGCTTTCATAAATGTTATCATCAGATTTGTGTACCACACTTTTATTCTCTGTAACATTCACATTGACATAGTCCTCTTCAGAGTCATCCGTGTCCACATTGATATAGTCCTCTTCAGAGTCATCATGATCCATGTTTTTACCATTAGATTCTACATTTTCATAATCAGCCTCATCATCTTCATTTTTGTTGTCATAGGATGTACCTGCATACGTATTAGCTGGACCTAGAGACATTGCATAGAGATGAAGGGACATACAGTTATTATTAAAGGTATTGTTAATAAATAGTTAATTGTTAATAATAGTTAATAGTTTTTATGAAATGCTACAATACCTTTTTTAAAAGAGCACTTCAATTGAGTTTCCTTGTTCCTTTGTTTTTGTCTTCTCTTGACCAGGAGGATGATTATGAGGACAGACAATAAGAGCAGCACAGCTGACACCACAGCACCAATGACAGGAAGCAGGGAGGCTGAGACAGACACATGGTTTTGAGTTAAACTTTCATTATCAGCAATCCAGCTTGTTTTAGACACACATCAGTACCTGTGATAGTGATGACCAGCAGTTCAGAGGCAGATGAACGGAAGGTGCGTGAGGACAAAATTACTTCATAAACACAGCTGTAGTTTCCTTCGTGTGAAAAATTTGCCTCAGGAAAGGAGAAGGAGGCAGACAGATTGACAGCTGACTGACTCTTGGTGATATTTGCTTCTCTAAACAGGTAGAAGGAGCCTCCAGGATACTGAGATTCAGTGGAACAGATGATAGTGAAACTGTGACCCCTGGTGATCACTGGCCCCTGAGGCCCAACATCAAACTGTCCATCAGGAGCAATGCGGGGAATGCTGGGCTGCTGCAAGTGCACTAGAAAACAAGAATACATTATTTATATAGTTACAGAATCTCAGGTATAACGAACCCCAATATGTTATGTTTATGATGTTTTATTATTTGTGGTCTTTAAGTTATTTTATTATTATTTGTATTATTTTTGTATGTTTGAATGTGTATTTGATGTGAATTTGTTAAATGTAATAGGGTGTGGCTGAGGACTTTAATTTTGACAGCGTGTTCTCCGAGTGCAGCGGATATATGGCATGTATACCTTATGGTGTTAGACAGACGCTCACGCTGACCAAGACACAGGTGCACGGTTGATTTATGGAAAGGTCTTAAGGATTCTACAAACTTTATAAGCTTAGCTTCTGGTTTAATGGGGAACAAGGGAACAATCATCCCTTTTCGCATGTAGGCCTATGTGGGTTATCATATCATATTTATAATATGATTAATTTTGCTTGTTTGTTTGTATGGTATTGTATTTTCTTTCTTGTTTCATTTTTTTTCAATATTTATTTATTTATTTTTTCACCTAGCTCTTATGGTGGTTCATGGTGCGTTGTTGTCTGATGGCTCTACAGAATGTGAACAATAAACTAACTGTGAATCATCAGTGAAAGAGTCAACTGTTTTATTAACCAGGACGCTACATCAAGCATTAAATTCAAACAGCTTTAAATAAAAATGGCTTCAAGAACTACATCTTGTCGGGATCAATATTTAATCCACAGCCATTTTGCAAATCAGCAGTACAAACACAAAAAAGACATCAGTACCTGTGATAGTGATGACCAGCAGTTCAGAGGCAGATGAACGGAAGGAGCGTGAGGACAAAATGACTTCATAAACACAGCTGTAGTTTCCCTCATATGAATAATCTGCCTCAGGAAATGAGAAGGAGGCAGAGAGATCGACAGCTGACTGACTCTTGGTGATATTTGCTTCTCTAAACAGGTAGAAGGAGCCTCCAGTATACTGAGATTCAGTGGAACAGATGATAGTGAAACTGTGACCCCTGGTGATCACTGGCCCCTGAGGCCCAACATCAAACTGTCCATCAGGAGCAATGCGGGGAATGCTGGGCTGCTGCAAGTGCACTAGAAAACAAGAATACATTTATATTACAGAACCTCAAGCATTAAATTCAAACAGCTTTAAAAAAATAAAAATGTCTTCAAGAACTACATCTTCTCGGGATCAAAATTTAATTCAGCCATTTTACAAATCAGCAGCACAAACACAAAAATAAGACATCAATACAGAATGAATTCACTTTCATGCAACTAATGCATTTATATGATGTAGACAATGAGCTGAGATTAAACACTCACCCACAGTGATGATAACAGTGTCACTCCAAGGTGACTTTATAATGCTGTTTTTGTAGGAGTAATTACAGCTGTAGCTGCCCTGATGTGAGACGCTTACATTAACAAGGTTGAAAGTCACACTAGATACATGTTTCTGGGAGGATAATATAGATGATCCATTTATGAAGAGGTGGAATTCAGCATCAGCATTGCATCTTGGATTAGGTGTTGTGCATCTGAACTGAATGTTTTCTCCAGGAGAAACAACTGTATGTGTGGAGATCAGGGAAAGAGAGGGCTTCTGCAGGTCACCTGCTAAAGAAACAGGCATCCATTTAAAATTGCATGTTAAGATAAAAATCATGAAATACATGAAGCTTAATGTAATTAAGTTATTGCTCATTTCTCCAAAAAAAAAAAAAAAAAAAGTCAAGATGCAGAAGATTTGACTTACGTGAACAAACAACACCAGCATCTTCACCATGACCACAGTTGTGACTTCCTAGTCCATTGTGTGAACATTGTGTGAGTTTTCCTTCACCTCCCGAGCATCCAACATCATCCAGCCAGATCGATCCACTGCCTTGACCAAAGGCAGCACTTTGAGGTGCACTGATGGCTGATCCACACTGTAACTGTCTGCACACCACAGCAGCATCATTCATGTCCCAGTCATCATCACACACGGTTCCCCACTGGCCATTATGAAGGATCTCCACTCTTCCACAGCATGAATCAGACCCACTGACCAATCTTATGTCTGGTAGCTTGTCTTAAAAATGTAAGTACAATGTGATTAAAAACTATGTTGTAAGTATTTGTATATTATATGTGTTTGACATTGTTTGGAGCCAAGCACCTAATGTGCAGAGCCAATTTTCTTTTCAATCTTCTTCTTTTTTTTTTTTTTTTTTTTTAAATATATTTAATTATTATTTGGGGCCAAACACTGTAGGTTTATGTTGTTTTTAATCACTTTGCTACTCTTTTCATCTCAAGCAAAACAGCAAATATACAATGCCATCTTGGATCTGGGGAAACATATATACTTTTACCCTGTGAGCAGACGACACCTGCATCTTCACTGTGACCGCAGTTATGTGTTCCAATAGGATTGTGTGAGCACTGTGTGAGGGATAATTCACTTCCTGAACATCCCACATCATCCAACCAGATCTGACCACTTCCCTGTCCAAAACTGGCGCTGGAGGTTGCACTAACAGCTCCTCCACATCCCAACTGTCTGCACACCACAGCAGCATCATTTATGTCCCAGTTATCATCACACACTGTTCCCCACTGGCCATTATAAAGGATCTCAACTCTCCCAGAGCAGTCATTATTACCATTCACCAGTCTGATACTATATGCACCTAAAAAATAAAATATCTATATTATTAATCAACTCACATCTTACAACATGCTAAAATTGCAAACTAGCAAAAACTGTCAGACATCTCATATAACTAGAATAAGATCTGAGTTTTAAAAGAGTGACTAACAGTCTGTTACTTACCAGCTGCAGAAGTGAGAGCACTGGCTGTTTAGATGAAAAACAGAGACATTTAAAAACATTATAGACTTACAACTAGATTTTATGATTGATAGGCGAATTCAGGTTAATTATGACACTTTTTCCCAGTCATCTCAATGGCAAAAAGTGTCCGAAATAACCTGAATTCACCCCTATATAATGCTAGATGATAATTTAAATAAAAACTGTGTTGCATATTAACTGATAAATATGTTAGAATGTTGTCTATGTAAACATACAGTAAACACTGAATTATTCAATGTGTGCCATAGCAGAACTGGGCTGTGACTGACAGGAAAAGACCATTATCACACTGTGGCCAGATTTAGTTCTTCCCCTTAATAATCCCATTAAAAAAAGGTTTTGGTGTGTTAAAATAATGGCTGCATTCAAATACAAATGATATATATTTCTGTCTGAGCCCTGTTATATCATTTTAGTACATTGAACAGTTTATTTTCATGAGCAGTTTTTTTTTTTTTTTTTTTTTTTTTTTACAAAGACATGGCAAGTAATTGATTCAAACATGAAGTTTTAAAGTAGAAGTTTTTTTTTTTTTTTTTTTTGTAAAACGTACTCCAATAATCTTTGTTTTTTTAAAGCGCATAAGCCACTGGTTTCAGTTTAGTTTCAGAAAGAACAAGTGGTAAAGGCTCTGAGAAAACCTGAAAGATGACTGATAAACATACTTTACTGAATTGTGTAGGAAAGATACGACAACCACACCATCTTACACAGTTAATAAATGGTTAATAAACTAAACTGTTTAAAGGATGAAATATTGTTGTAATATTAATACTGTGACATAAATGAATGTTCCATCATGTAATCGTAACCTTTAAACTCCATCTGTAATTAAAAATGAGAAATGCAAAGACTGAAAATTGAATTTACCCAGTATCAAAGTGAGAAGAGAAGGTCTTGGCATCCTTGTGTTGTTTCAAAATGCACTTAAGATGTGTATGTAGGCTATATCTCTGTTTCTTTCAAGACATACAAAACCAAAACTGCAGTCACTTCCCCTTTTGACCACTGAAAAGAACAAAAAGAGCAAAAAAAAAAAAAAAATAGACAATAAAATGCAACATCCTTTTTTTAAAAACCCAGCCTATTCCGAAAATGTATTTTCATCAATTTTGCCTTTAAGACAAGAATTGCAATCCAAACAGATATTCACAACATGACAAGCAGAGCAATATCTAGTTATTTTCCCTAAGATCACCTAGACTTCTTGAGTCATCTCACTGTTATAAACTAAGATGTTAATCAGATTACTATCTGATTTTAGAGCCATGCAAAAGCAAAATTACAAGGATGGCAAAGCATTATAAATTTAAGAGGTTACTTCCTGGCTCATAAGATCTCAAGATCTGTGTGCTCTGCACAGTTATTATGAGCCTCATCAGTTTCTGTCAAGATCTGTCCATCAATCTGTTTTTCACTGACCTGAAGACTGTACCCCTAAACTAAGCAAATTACACCACAAGCAAATGTTTTATTCTGTTTGAGTGTGTGAATAAAACAGTGTTTACATCAGTGTTTTTTTTTAACTAATAATATTTTTCTGGGCACAACTATGTTGATAGAGGGTAGTCTTACTGAACTGTGGAATAACATCCATTCAAGAGTCTGTTTAAAAGCACCTTTTGTGAAATACATGATCAGAGTCCAAAAGTGACACTTGCTTAGCGCTAAATAATAATAATAATAATAATAATAATAATAATGTTTTATTTATAGCACCTTTCAAGAACCCAAGGACACTTTACATAATGTTATAGATATACAAATATACAATCAGGATACATATGAACAGGCAGACAGACAATGACCTTATAACATACTAATAACCAAAGTAAGCATGGACCTAAAACTGAAAGTAAACAATCTGTTAACAATGTAAAAAAAATGAGTTTTGAGATCAGTTTTAATGGCCTGGAGTGAAGAGACAGTATGGAGGTTTTGTGGGAGCTAAAATGCTGAATGCCCTATCACCAACATTAGATAGTTTGAACTTAGGTACTGCAAGCAAATTCTCAGAACTCGATCTCAGAGTATGGGCAGGGATATAAGGGTGTATTAATTCTGAAAGGTAAGAAGGTGCTACACCATGACAAGCCTTGAAAAATAGGACAAATATTTTAAACTAAATGTGAATGGGAGCCAATGCTGCTGTAGGATGTGAGTAATGTGAGCTGATTTTTGTTAAATGTAAAGGCATGAGCAGCTGAGTTTTGAATTAGTTGCAAGCGATTAAGGGCTTTAGTGGGTAGGCCGTAAAACAAAGAGTTACAATAGTCCAGGCGTGAAGATATAAAAGCATGGACAACAGTTTCAGCATCTTTGAGGTTTAATGAAGGTCATACACCGGCAATAGTACGAAGATGAAAAAACAAGACTTAACAAGCTGATTGATAGGAGGTTCAAATCATAATTTAGAATCAAATAGAGATTGCATATAGTAGGTGATGGATAAACTATAACTCCATCAATATGAATGGAGAAGTCATGTTGGGAGGAGAGAAGGGATTTAGGGCCTACTAACAGGATTTCTGTTTTCTCAGTATTCAGTTTTAAGACGTTTTGATCCATCCATAGTTTGAGATCATATAGGCAGGATGTAATGGAAGGACAGTCTGTTGGACAGAATTGGACTGAGCAGTAAGATAGATTTGTGAGTAGAAATTAGATAAATAAGTGAGATAAATGTGAGTAATATTTGGCTTTTTAAATGATTGCCTCACTCTCTCTGATTTCATCTGGGGGTCAGGAATTGATTGGTTGGCATGAACCACCTGCTGGTAGATGCTGTTACTACACCATGATGGTGGTAAAATGCATGTTTTTTCATTGACAGCAAATGCGATAAAGCCAATGTTTTATGCAAAAAGTTTATGTTTCTTTAAAACATATAATTAAAGAGAAATGGCACGTCTGCATATTTAAAATTTTAAATAATCTCTGCAGTTAAGTTAAATGAGCTGTTTAGGCTACATAATTACTCTGGGGAATATAGAGAAACCATGTCAGAAATGCAGTACTTCAAAATGGAGTTCAAGTGTAGCATTCCGTGTGATTTCCAAACCACTGTGATTTTGCAGGATCCAGAAAATAGCTCTGTTCTCAGCAAAACAAGTTAACACACTGATAAAGCTGTGACGCAAATTTGAGGAAGTGTCCTTTTGGACACACAGTGTCTGTGAGTGTGAAACATGTTGCCAGCATGTTCAGCATTTCCCTGTATAGAACACGGAACTAAAAACTGAACTTAAACTGTATTTGCAGTAATTTAGTAAAACATGACAGCTATATTCAGAGGAAGCCTATCATTGTGCAGAGTGCAAGCATATATTAGACTATTTAAACTATATTTTATTTTAAATTAATTCTTTAGTTAACCCATGGGCAGTCATGATATAAGGCAAGTGTTGTACACAGTAACAGTAACTCATTAGTGGGTGTTGGACACAAGCAACAATTGAGGGAGGAAGACACACAGCTGAGCGGTAGAGGGTAAATGTGTCACAATGTAAATAGACATAGCTATACTGCTTTCTCTCTCTCTGATGTTTCTTTTTGGTTGCTTCTTTAGAAAACAGATAAGAATCTGTCAAAAAACTTTTTTTTTTTTTTTTTTTTAACAAAGTTCTTGTTGCTTGCTCCATTCACAATTGCTAAAGTGCTAGTGCCACCATTTTCAGTGAAGTAGAAAAGTGACATAGGAATAGCGAATTTGCACTAACACAGTTCCAGAGATTTGTAATTTTCTGTAAATCACAAATAATGGCTAAAGACAAGTCTGCAGTATTTTAATATTCAGCCAACAATTTAAATCTTTAATATTAGTGCTTAATAATGTCCACGAGTCATTGTTCTCTATATTTACAAAGAATAATTCATACTGGGACATTGTTTGTAAGATATAATGAATTAATTCACTGCTAACTGTGCTTGTTCCTTGTGTGGCGACGTCTGGCTCCATTTTTCATCAGTGTGTGGCAGTTTTGTGTGGTAAATCCATCTTGAAATCCTTCAGAAGTGTAAAAGTAGGTCCTGGGTCCTTTTTTTGTTTTTGAAAATCCGTAATACATTTCATCAAATAACTTTCATAAGTCTTCATAGTTATTGTCCAGAATACTTCTGTGTTCTGTAATACTAACATTGACATAGTCCTGTTCTGAATCGTCTGTTTCTACATTGACATAGTCCTGTTCGGAGTCATCCTGATCTACATTTACATAGTCTTGTTCAGAGTCAGAGTTGATATCTTCATGATTTCCATCATCCATATCTACAATCTCATAGTCATCATCAGCATTCTCTTCACTTTGGTGTCTATGGAGCACATCTGGCATATTAACTGCATCTTGAGATACAAAGTACATTAAAAAAAAGGTGTTTTACTGTAATGGTAAGATGATTAAGCAATAATATTTGCAGGTAAAGAGCATCATGTAAATCCTTCTCACCTTGTGAACAGGAGCATATTTGGATTTTCTTTTGTTTTTTTCTCTTCTTTACCAGGAAAATAACCAGCAGTGCAGACAAAATGAGCAGTACAGCCTGCTACCACAGCAACAATGATAACAACTGAAGAAGCTGGAAGACAGATTTTAGTATATTAACAACTGTCTTCACTATGGTATGTTCAGAATGGCATATTGTGTTTCTGCTGAACAAATCAGTTTTTTTGAACAAACTGGTTGAATGAATGATTAAACTCTCTCATTAATCAAGGTGTGGTCACATTTATCATTAATCTGCAATTCTGATGCCAAAATTCAGACATTTCAATAATAATCTGTGTGACTGCGAGTTTCGTGTGATGCCGCAAAAGTTGCAGGCAGATTTCGTGTGTGTTCAAGTCGATCACACAAATTCTGAAAAATCCCCACCACTAATATACAGACTGACAGTGTCTGAAATGTGCAAACACAGACGAGCGGGGTGATACAAACAGTGAAAAATCCCATGCTGTTTTAAGCATCCTTGCAAATAAACACTTTGATCAAGGTAAAACTAAAATTCTCATACCTGAACACACGACTCTAGCATCTTGATGACAATCTCTTTCTTTTTTATATTGGCATTGTTTGATGGATGACTCATTTCCCAAACAAGTGTCCAGGTGTACATAATCACTCCCTGCCTCGAAAAGAGTGTGGCCATTTGCAATAACAGCTCTTCCACATCCCAGCTCTCTGCACACCAAAGCAGCTTTATCAATGTCCCAGGAGTTATCACACACGGATACCCATGTGCCATTATTATGGACCTCAACTGTCCCAAAGCAGCTGTCTAAACCATTGACCAGTTGGGTATCTTGACCTCCTGTAAATAAAAGGAAATTATGCAAATTGTCAACTCACCTGTAAATATATAGAGGACAATCTTTATTTTTGTATGTGATCCTCAAACAAAACAGCTGCTGTTTGCTTTAAAGGGATAGTTCGCTCAAAATGAAAATTCTGTTATCATTCACACATCCTAATTTCGTTCCAAACATATAACATACTTTCTTCTGTGAAACACAAAAATAAAAATCTCCTGGCTGTTGTGTTTAAAAATTTAGAAGTGAATGAAGACAGGCTGTCAAGCACCACAAAGGTAACATAAAAGCCCATTCGTCTTGTGCACTATATTCCAAGTCTGAAGTCATATGATACAGCTTTTATGAGAGTTTGTGTGACTGACTCTTGTCACCGCCAGGACAATTTAAGCTACCTAGGGTGGTCAAGGGCTTCTCTTGTCCGGGTCCCTCTTGACCAGAGGAGAGGCAATGCCAGTACATCTGAGAGAGAAACCGGTAACCGGAGTTAGCAATGCTAAGTCTCGAACGCCTTAATGGGGCCCCATCTCCACTGAATGGCTGTTGACCATCTTCTGGTCAAATATTCTTGAGAAGGTTCCTCTGCCCACAGTATGATGGTAGGAAACCAACTAATGGTAGAAATATCAAAACATTCCCATTTCCTAACAGTTCCCACAACCAGCACAGGTTTGCTGCCGCATGCTGTCCTGGAGCCCACTGTTGCCAGTGAGCCTGAGAGTTCATGTAAGAGGTAGAAACTTGTAAATATTATGTCTTTTGAGCCTGATCTTTTCAATGATTCGATTGATTAACAAAACCAGTGTGAATGATTCGTTTGTTTGCTGACAGCAGTTACCAGCTCACTGGAGGTCAGTAGTATAATCAGTGGATAATGACTGAAATTTCAATATGTTCCACACACAAAGGTATCGTATGGTTATCGTATGGTATTCCACAGAAGAAAATAATTTATGTTTGGAACATGATGTTTAATTACTATAAAGACATTTTTTTTTCAGTGAACCATTCCTTTAACAACAATAGAGTAGAAACAGTCATGTTTATCAAAGCTTTTACGATATTGAGAGGATCACTTACCAGTAAACAGGTAATTGTTTAAAACCACGGCTGTCAAAGAGAAAACATACGGAGCGTTTCATTAGTATAGAATTCATCACAAAGATTTTATGTAAAGAATAAAACAAATGGGTAAGTGGCATCTTACATTTTCCTTGGTAATCTAATTAAAAACTGTTTTTTTTTTATGTCTGACCACACTCCTACCAATGTCCCAGATATATAGAGTTCACGGATTATGAAAAGCCAAAATGGGAATCCTTCTAACTATTATTAATGATTATTTAACCATTTTAAACAGCAAAAATATCATTTAATATTATAATAAATAAACTGGTGGTATAAATTTAAAAAGTGATTACCGAGTGTGAAAAGAAGTGGTCTCAGCATTTCGGTTCTTGAGCGATGTGTGTGATGTGTATCTCTGCCGCTCTTCACATGTCTAAATACGACCTTGTGAGTCAGTCAGACACTAGTTCCGCTTTTCGCTGTTACAACACTTCAGCCTCTGAGAAAGTAAATCAAAAGAAATGGCTTAGTATTATTTTGCTTATTTAGAAATGATCCTCAGTATGTAACCACTGAGAGCTGAAATACCTGACACTGTCCTACACTAAATGTGCAGCACTTGTTTTCACTTCAGCCTTTCAGCATTCT